>NC_058374.1:77978750-78580000 GCF_018350175.1 Felis catus
ATCATTTCTCGGAAAAGTTGGAAGCGTTTTTGTGGAATTATTTCAACCATCAGCCTGAGCTCAACTCTGTGCTTTTGTCCTTGCCAACCTAAGACCCACGGAGAAGACCTAGGTCGTACGGAGTCTGTGGAGGGGGGTCGGATCACTGCCTGCCCGCTTCTCTTTAATGCTCTTTCGTCTATCTGGCCACTAGTTCAGAGATTGACAAGTAATTTGAGAAGGGCCTTTCCCCTCATCGTCAGTTACTTCCTTCTTCAATTCCAAGGGATGCTTCCCCAGAATTTAAGAACCCTTACCTAAGGAATAACATCAGAATTAGACAGAAACTTTCTCCGTTTTCAAGGGTCAGGTGCAGCCGCAAACAGAAGCATGAGATTTTCGATTTCTAGCAAGCGGTTGGAAGGACCTTTAAGCCTAGAGGCCCCTGAAGGGAGGGAGGCGGTTTCCAAGGCAACCGGGCCGGGAGCGGTAGCCTCCCCGGGCTCCCTCCCTCCTCCTCCTCCTCGCGGTAGCCCAGGGTACCGCCGGACAGCGTCCTCCCGTGCTCCGCGCGCTGATTGGCCGCACAGGCCGCACGCTGATTGGCTGCGGCGAGGCCTCGCGGGCCGGTGGCAATGGAGGCGGCGGCGGTTGATGGTTGACCGTTGGCTCCGGGGTAGGGGTCGCCGCTCGGGCGATCGGCTCAGAGCCGAGCGGAGCGCGCGGGCTGCTGACGCTCGGCCTGGAGCCCGCGGGCGAGACCTAGCTGGGTTCCGCCATGCCGGCCGGGAGTAACGAGCCGGACGGCGTCCTCAGCTATCAGGTAGGGCCCCGCCTCCCGCCCCTCCCCGCGGCTCAGCCTCCTCATCCTCTGCCCACCCTCCTGCCTCTGCCCCCGAGCCGGGCTCCGCAGGCCACTCCCTGAGGGCGAGGGGAGGCCGGCCCGGGACACCAGGGGGCGCTCCGGGCGTTTGGGGATCGGGCCGGGGCTGCGAGAGGGTGACCTTGGGCCGAACCTGGGAGCCGGCGGATCACTGCCGCATCCCTTGCGAGGCCGGCAGAGGAACCCTGACGGCGGCGGGCGGTGACCTCTGTTCTCCTCGGCTACTCCCTCTTGGGAGAGAGGCTGGCTTCTGGCCTGGCGGTGTCCTGTTGGAACGTGGGAGAAAGGGTGGCCAGGGACCTCGCTCCGGTGGGGCAGGTCTCCTCTTTGTGTTGTTTCTGGAGACTTCTGGTTCCTCAGCGGCTCAGAGAAAGAGCTGGAAAGGCTGGAGGCTGGGGCCAGACCCCATTAGTGTGGCCAGCTTTATGAGTCTCGCCATCCCATTGGGCAGACAGCTGACAACTTCTGGCAGGGGAAAGGGGAATGGGCTGGGAAGTGTTGAGAGGTCAGGAACAGGTGTTTATTTAAGGGAATGAGGAAACCAGGCTTAAGTAAGCCACAGCTCAACTGTTGGGGTGGCAAATGTAAGGAAAATCATCGGGCTAGGTGTCAGAGACTGCAGGCTCAAATCCTACATCTGCCTTGCGCTGGCTTTGTGACCTTGAGTAAGTCACTTGCCTCCTTGAACCTCAGTATCTCCATCTAGTAAAATGCGAATGAGAATACCTGCTTTGCCTTCACAGTGTCGTTTTGAGGACTGAATGAGGTGCTATTTGTCAAATGTCTATTGTGTGACAACCAGTAAGAGAGTGGTAGCTCACTGAATTCTCACTCCCCCCTTTCCTGTACCGTCAGGTGGTTGTTACTGCTCTGGAAAGAGAGATTGAAGGGGGGGGGCAAGTCTGAAGTGGGGGGGCTGTGGCGATGATGATGGGCCTTCTTAGGAAGGATGGTAAGTCTTGGAAACAAGTGCCATGTTGATGTCAGGGATGGTTTCTGTAAGGAGGCAGGGGAAACATTCTGAGTTTGTAGCAAAATAGGCATCAGGCATGGACTCTCTCCTCTTCTTCCTGGTACTAGTTTGCCTCTAGACGATCCATGATTCCCTCTTTGCTTGCTCCATCAAAAAAGGAACCACATCTAAGATTTTGGAAAATCTTTCTATATCTGATCCCCCTAAGGCCTAAAAGCGTACTCAGTCTATGTGGTGGGGATACAGTGATGAGCAAAACTATGCAATGTTCTTGTCCCCTTGGAGCTTCCTGTCTTGGAGGGTGGGGAGAAATAACCATGTTTAAATCAAATAACCACCCAAGTGTATTATTATGAACTGTGATAAGTGTTTTCAAAGACAGAGAGGCAGTCTCTCAGTGTTTCCAGCCTTGGTCTCAGACGAGAGAAGATTTTGCTAAGGAAGAAAATTAGAGATCTAAAGAATAAGTATCAACTGAGGGAAGAGGGAGATCAAAGGACCTTGGAAACAAAGAGAATAGCAGAAAGGGAACACATCTAGTTAGAGGGCCTGAAAGAAGGTCAGCGTGGCTGGAGCCACAGAGCAATGAGGGGAATGGTGTGAGATATACTCTGGGGTCAAAACACAGAGCCATTATAGCCCGTCCTGAGAAAGTTGGTATTTATTTAAGCAGCGAGGGGAAGCCACTGAAGGGGTTTAAGCAGGGAGGGGAAGGAGAAAGCGAGAGCGAGAGCGAGAGAGAGAGAAAGAACGCTCGAGCAAGTGCATAGAGTGAGTGGGGAGGGGTGAGAGAGCAAGCGCCAATGAAATCATGATCAGATTTTCCTGTTGAAAGATTTCTCTGGCTGCAGTGGGGAGAATAGAATAGGCTGGAAAGAGTGTGAGGAGACAGTGTGCTTAACATGCAGAATGTGTACCAGTCGTATTGTCGAGATCATAATAACCCATAAGCTTCTGTTAGTGCTTTGTGAAATTGATAATTCCTGAGTGCTTCTGGGGTCGCACAGAAAATAATTATCTCCTTTACATCTAGTTCATGTAACTTTCATGATCAGTGGGGTGAAGAGACAAAAAGGAATAGAGTAGGAACAGTAGGACCTCATGAAGGCTGGGTCAGGTGATGGGCAAATGGATACTTGAGATATAGGGAGGAAAAGAAAGGAGGACAGGAGGGGGAAAGGGAGTAGGGGTGATTTGGGGGACAAAAAGTCAACCGATTGAAAATTGCCAATGAAGCCTCCTATGTGCCAACTAGGCTGTGGGGGGTGGGGTGGGCGGAATGGACCTTGCAAAGAGAGGGATTGTGCAACTTGCTGTAAAGAGATTCTAGGCATCACATCTAAATATCACAAGTCTAGGCTGTTTTTTCTGGTTTGGACTATTGCACTAGCCTCCTACACTTCCCTCTGCTTTCTCTCTTGCCCTTCTATAGTCCACTTTCCACATGGCAGCCAGAGAGAGCTTTCAAGAACACAAACCATGCCTGATCCCATCTTGAAACCCTTCAGTGGCTCCCCAGTGCATTTTAGAGTAAAATCCAATCCCCTTATCATGGCCTACCAAACTTTAATGTGCTCAGGGACTTGTCCACCCTTTCTGACTGCCTCTCCCCCATTCTCTCACCATGCACCCCTGCACTGGCTTTCTTTCTGTTTCTTCCATATGGCAAGCTCCTTCATACTTGAGGACTTCTGCTCTTGTTGTTTTCTCTGCCTAGGACATGATTCTATCCAGGGTTTTATGGGACTTAATTCTAATATTACCTCCTCAGAGCGGCTTTCCCTGACCCCCACAGTCACTGTCTTTCATATGATCCTGTTTTATGTTCTTAATAGCACATATGACTTGTCTGACGTGTTCTTGCTTGATTTCTATATTTTCTTTTTTGGAGAGAAGCTTGACGGGGGCAAGGACTAGGCGGAAAATCTTGCCATATAGCACAGTTCCTGGTATAAGATAGGCGCTCAGTTGCATGAGTGAATGAATGCCTTTCCTGTATCCAAAGTCAATGTGCTTCTCCTTCAGGAGCTCGCGGTCTTGGGGTTAGCACGGAACATCAGGTGCCCATGCTTGCTTACACAAAAGCTGTCCCTTGTGTGCGGCTGTGCCTTTACTCAGGTGTTCCAGCTGGGAAATCCTTCCCCTCCTCTTCACCTAGAATATCCCATTTAGCTTTCAGGGTCTGGCTCTTTATCACTCTCAGAATTCATCACTCAGTCTTCTCTGCTCACAGCACCCACCAAGGGCTGTTACCGTCTCCAAAGTATGTGCCTTTAATCACTCTGCATTACTGTAGCTTGGTCTTTGACACCTACACCAATGCCTGGCTTGCAGCGAGCACTTAATAACTGTTTGGGAAGGTATATGTGGCAAGGTATACAAAGGTTACATTGGAGTGGGAAGAGACTGCACTGAGGGAGGCCAGCTAGGAGGCTGTAATTTAGGATGAGTTAATGAAGGCCTGCCTTTCTGAATTTTGATGGGATCTCTGGAGGTGGTTATCGAAATTTTAGGAGTCAGTGAACTCTTAAAGGGGTTAGGTAGTAAGGGAGGAAGAAGGGCAGGAGCGCCTGAGTGGCTCAGTCAGTTGAGCGTCTGACTTCAGCTCAGGTCATGGTCTCACAGTTTGTGAGTTTGAGCCCCGCGTCGGGCTCTGTGCTGACAGCTCGGAGCCCGGAGCCCGCTTCAGATTCTGTCTCCTCCTCTCTCTGTGCCTCCCATGCTCATGCTCTATATCTGTCTGTCTCTCAATAATAAATAAACGTTTAAAAAAAAAAAGAGCAGAAAGCTCTAGGGAGAGCCCCTAGTTTGAACTGGAACTGAGGACATCTTGTATCTTCTGAGTCCTCCTGATCAGCACTTTCAGAACTGCGCAGAAAGGAGTACTGGAGGAGAAGGCTGGAGTGGTTGGAACCATCAGCACTCCAGCCAAGTGGTTCTGGGAACTGCAGGGAGGTTCAGGGACGGTGTAAGTGACAGAGCGGGGAGCAAGTGAGTTTGGGTATTCACCAAGGTTTTTATGTGAATCAGGCCTGCTCAGAATGGAAAGCTTTGCAGAAATCTTCAGCATAGCGAGCCCTGGGAAATGGGTGATGATTGGGGAGGGTGGCCGATGAGAAGACAGTCACATTCCGTACCTTATGGTAGACTTGAAAAAACTCCTCTAAGCCAAGAGTTCGTGACAGAGACTGAATGCTAGCGCCCAATGACTGGCACGTGTCGGAGCCCAGTCAACACCTGCTGAATGTTGTTGAATAAAAACATCAGCCATAGCGGTTTCGCCTCTCACTACATTGCAGTGTACAAATCCATATGGCCCCGCCCCCTCCCGACAGACGGGAGGTGTTCCTTTCCTAGGAGGGAGTGGGGAAAACCGAACATTCTCTGTACCTGGCTTTCCCAGCTCTGCTGGGGAGCTTCGGTAGGGGAGGGGTGGGCGGTCCTGACAAACAGAGAACTGAGGTAGTCTGGGGGACAATGCAGGCTGCAAATTTACTTCCTTCAGAATTTGTGGATAATTGCCTTAGCTCATAGTTGGCCTTGGCAGGGTAGCCGGGGCTCTCAGTCAAGACTGCCATAGTAGTTAGTAATCATTAGGACACAGAAAGCAACCGTGTTTATTCTAGATCTGCTGCCAGGTTACGGCAACAAATCTTAGATAATGGGGAGGTTGGTTGTTCCCTGTAAGGTAGTAAGTAATAAGTTTACTCTGGTCTTGGTAGTTAGGGAACCCTAATGTGTGTATTAGTTTCTATTGCTGCCATAGCAAATTACCACAAATTTAGTGGCTTAAAACAACACAAATTGATTATCTTTCAGTTCTCTACTTCACAAGTCCAATGCAGCTCTCACTGGGCTAAAATCGAAGTGTTGGCAAGGCTGTGCTTCTTTCTGGAGGCTCTGAGGAAGAATCTGTTTCCTTGATTTCTTCAGCTTTTAAAGGCTACCTTGTTTCCTTGGCTTCTAGTTCCTTTCCTCCACTCCAAGCCGCCAGCATAGGGTGTCTCAAACCCTACTTTTGGTATCACATCTTTCTCTGACTCAAGTCTTCTGCTGCCGCTTCCCCCCCCCCCCCCCCCCAGCTCTTTAGGGATTCTTGTGATTGCATAGAGCCCACCAGATAATCCAGGATAATCTCCTTATTTTAAGTTCATCTGATTAGCAACATTACTTCCGTCAGTAACCTTAACTGGGGGGCCATTATTCTGCCTACCACAATGTACTAACTAGCAATCTTAATACAGAACAGGAGTTACTCTAGGTGGGGCTCAATAAAAGAATCATTTAGAAACTATAGCTACTTTGGAATTTGAGGCCCTAGCAGGCTGCTGAAGAGTCAGAATAGGAAGCTCATGGGTATTTAGGAGCTCATGGCCACTGAGAGGAGGTCCGGAACAGCTGCACGAGTCCTTGCGGAACCTTTTTTTCCCCCCCCTCGCTATAGCAGTCTGAATTCAGCGAGGAAGTCAAATTCATGGGCATCTGTGGGCCAGATTCACTGACAGGGTGTCTAAGGGACCAGAATTCAGAGACTTTGCTGGCTAAAGAGAAAGGAAATGAGATGGAGAACTCTGGGAAGTCTGGTCAGTAAAAGGGCAAAGTACAAGTTTGAAGTACAAGGTTCTGGCACACTATGGGTTTAAGATGGCAATAATGTAGATCTTGAACTGTGGACATGAATGCATGATTGGGTGACTTGAGCTCTCTGAAATGACAGGGTTCTTTGCTTTTGGCAATAATAGCGTGTAATGTTAATTGTAAGAATACAGAGAGGCTTGAGTTTGAGTTCCTCCCATCCCACTTACCTCTTGTGTGATCTTACTTAGCCTTGATTTTAAGACTGTTGTGAGGATTAAGTGGAGTAATATACATATGTAAGGCACAATGCTAGGCGTATAGGAAGTGCTCAATAAATATTTGTTCCTGATACTCACTGTGTCAACTCAATTTGCTGATCAGAAACCCTGGAAGTCACTTCTGTATTTGCTGTTTTAAAAATGGTTAAATGTGTCAGAACTCAATAACTGCTTGACTCTTTTTTGTTGGGGGTAAGGATGGGAGGGTGGAGAGGTGGAAGGATGTCATACACCATGTCTGAAAACATCGGATCTTTAGGAAAAAAGATGACAGGGGTCTCTGGAAGTGAAAAGTCGGAGACTGACTGCAGGCATGGAGGGGCAGTTGAGTTGGGCAGGTCCACCACCCCACAGGTCCGGAGTGGCGCTGCAGGGGGCACGAGTCAGAGAGAGGGCTCCAAATGGACTCCACTGCCTGCCACCTTCCCCCTCCCCTGCAGCCTCTGAGGCTGCTTCCAGGAGCTGGAGCCATTATGTAAGACTCAGCCCTGACCCTGCCTTTTAATTTGTCCATTAACTGTAAGTAAGAATCTGGTCTGCTACTCAGGTATAGTTCATTCATTTTTCAAGGCTCATAACAAGATGTGCCTTGAAATTTCAATGTTTTAATGTGTATTTAACCCCCTTAGTTCTTTTTATCTTATCTAGTCCTTGAGGTAGGCACCCAAATCAATTCACATTTACATAGTGGGTCATTGTCAGTGAGCTAGGAGGAAGGACAGAAAAGAGGAGACTTAGAAACATTGCCTTTTCTCTAGTTCACTCTCCTTTCCCTCCTCCCTTCTTTCCTTTTTCTCCCACACTTATATAACGTGGTTCTCATGATTTTAATCTTTTCTGAGTCACAAGCTTCCCTGAGAATCTGGTGAATGTTATGGACCCTCTTAAGAAAAATGTACACTCACACATAATCCTCTGAAGTTCATTCATGGGAACCCTGGAAATCTGTGGATAAGAAATCCTCTCTGCCATAAATAATGGTGGTATCAGAGGACATAGTAGCCAACTGGGGAGGAATCTGTAACAAGCACAGACCAATGAGACTTGATATTCTTTACTTTTTTTTTTATGATTTTAAACAAACTTTGTATACACAGTACTTGAAATTTATGGAACATTTCAAGCAGACAACGAAGTAGAAAGACTTGTAAAAGTGACTTGCTATGTACCCATGACCTGGCTTCAGCAATGAACACACACCTATGTTGTTTCATTATGTCCCCACACACTCTCCAAATCCCAGACATCATATTATTTCATCAGTAAAAACTTCAGTATGGGGCGCGTGGGTGGCTCAGTCGGGTAAGTGTCTGACTCTTGGTTTCGACTCAGGTCATGATCTCATGGTTCATGGGATAGAGCCCTGCAACAGGCTCTGTGCTGACAGCATGGAGCCTGCTTGGGATTCTCTCTCTCCCTCTCTCTCTGCCCCTCCCATGTTTGCTCTCTCTCTCAAAATAAATAAGCTTAAAAAAAACCTTTAGTATGTATCACTAAAGATTAAGGACTTTCTTTTTATGATATCACTACCATGTCACAATATTGTTATTATTTTTTTTAATTAACAGTTAACTCCTTAATACAATCAAATGTCCGTGTAGTTGTTTAAATTTATGAGTGCCAGAGGTGCCTGGGTGGCTCGGTCAGTTAAGCATCTGACTTCGGCTCAGGCATGATCTTGCGGTTCGTGGGTTCGAGACCTGTGTTGGGCTCTGTGCTGACAGCTCAGAGCCTGGAGCCTGCTTCAGATTCTGTGTCTCCCTCTCTCTCTGTCCCTCCCCGCCCCCCCCACCACTCTATCTCTGTCTCTCTCTGTCTCTCAAAAATAAATAAACGTTAAAAAATGAAAGATTAAAAAAATTAATTTAGGAGTGCCTTTTAGTTTTTTAAATAGTTGGTTTACTTGAACCAGGATCCAAATGAGGTCCACACATTCACATTCAAGCCTGACATTTCAAATGCTTTGGCTAATGGTGTTTGACAGTGGCTCTGTTTTCTTTGGCAAGACAAAGAAAGTGGATGAACAATTATTCAGTGAATGTAGGCTGTGGTTAACCAATCTAAATTACGGAAACAAGTCGATTTTTCAACCTGAATATTTCAGGTGATTGACCTTGCTCTCCATATTTTGCTTTTATAGTTCTTAGAGTCATAAAATCAATTATGCCACCCTCCCCTCCTTCCTCTAGATTCCTGCTGTGTTCTATGTAATGCCAGGTATCTGTGGACAGTGCTAAGCATTGTAACCAATTGGTCTCTGTCCTTTGGATATTACAAACCTGCGGGGAAGCCAATACGAAAAATTATTCATATATATGAAGTTTTATGAGAAAATATATGATCATATGATAATAAAGAGTTCAGAAAACTAGTATTTATTCATCACAATTTTTATTTTATTTATTTATATATTTTTTTAACGTTTATTTATTTTTATTTTTTTTTTTCAACGTTTATTTATTTTTGGGACAGAGAGAGACAGAGCATGAACGGGGGAGGGTCAGAGAGAGGGAGACAAAGAATCTGAAACAGGCTCCAGGTTCCGAGCTGTCAGCACAGAGCCCGACGCGGGGCTTGAATTCACGCACTGTGAGATCACGACCTGAGCCGAAGTCGGCCGCTCAACCGACTGAGCCACCCAGGCGCCCCTCATCACAATTTTTAGATACTTACCACGTACCGGACATTATACTAGCTGCTAGGTACATAGTGGTGGACATAGGGACAGCACCCCCACTTCTGGAACTTACAAGCGTGCAAACTACTTACAGTGGTAAGCTACTGTATTGGGCTCTAAGAATATAAAGATGGCAAATTGTGGCTGGTACCTTTAAGAAATCCATGATCTAAAAGGTGAGCTAGATAAACAAAGGACAAATCTAAAATAAAGGCAAGTTTATCCACCTAAAAGTTATTCCTTAGAAAGATCTTTACATGAGAGTTTTTAGAGCTTAGATAGAAGTGAAACTGACAAGCTTTGGAAAATTGACCCAAAGTGCCTATGGTGGTAGGGAAGACATTGATGTTAAAGATGTATTAGAAGGTTTTTTTAAAATTTTAACTAATTATAAAATGTGAAAAATTAATATTTCTAAGTTAATATTATTTTACATATCTGTAATCTTTCAGTTTTATTGAAATATTTAGTATTCAGTAAATATTTATGTATCACTCAAAGATAAGAGTTATTTTTTCAATTAAATTTTTAAAATTAT
This sequence comes from Felis catus, assembly GCF_018350175.1. Taxonomy (NCBI): domain Eukaryota; kingdom Metazoa; phylum Chordata; class Mammalia; order Carnivora; family Felidae; genus Felis; species Felis catus. Next base: position 77,988,657 of record NC_058374.1, read on the forward strand.
TTTAATTTCCGTACAGTTAGTTTCAGGTGTACAATATAGCAATTCAACACTTCCACAAAAAAAAAGATAAAAATTCTTTAAAAAATAAGCATAGTATCACCTAAAGAAAAAAATAGCAATTTCTTTACTATCATAAAAGATCTCGTCAATATTCAAATTGGCAATTGTCTCAAAAACATCATTTAAAAAATAGCTAAAAAATTGTTTGTTTGAATCAGGATTCAAGTAAAGTCTGCACACTGAGATTCGTTTTTAAACCAATCTCTTTTAAACTACTGGTTTACTTTCTTTCTCTGTCTCTGTCTTTCTCTTCTTGCAATTGTTTGTTTTAAAAGAGGGGTAGGAGGAGGGAGAGGATTTGTTCTATAGCTTTATAATTTTGCTGATTGTATTCTCATGCTGGTGTTTTTCCGTGGAACTCTGTTTCACTGTATTTTCAGTAAATTGGTATTTCGATTTAGAGGCTTGATCAGATTCAGGGACAATTTATTTGTTAAGATTACCTAATGGGTGGTGATATAGTCTCCCATTAGGAGGCATATAATATCTGGTTGTCTCCCCTTGTGATGTTAGTGGCTGTTGAAAATCAATGCAATCCATTAGGGATTGAGAAATGGTGATGTCCTAATTCTAACATTCCTTTTTCGTTTATTCTTTTCTACAATAGGAAACTTCTCTCATCTCTTCTATGGTACTACTCTATGGCACAATTTATATAGGAAAGCTAGGATACATTTTTAACAGTTTCGAAAATAATGGGTTGGTTTGTTAGCATTCTTCTCCAGTGGTGACCAATTAATTTTTATTTTTTATGTATTTTTTAATGTTTATCCGTTTTTGAGACAGAGAGAGACAGAGCATGAGCGGGGAACAGTCAGAGAGAGAGGGAGACACAGAATCTGAAGCAGGCTCCAGGCTCTGAGCTGTCAGCACACAGCCTGACGCAGGGCTCGAACCCACGGACTGTGAGATCATGACCTGAGCCAAAGTCTGACGCTCAACCAACTGAGCCACCCAGGCGCCCCACCAATTAATTTTTAAAGTGACATTGTGAACTCATAGATTTTAACATATCTGATCTATTCAATCCGTTGCAGTTACTACTCTTACTGATGCTCAAATTATCCTAAAAGGCAAGGGATCTCTTTAAGTTGACTTCCTAGTGGTCTGTGAGTGCCTTTTAGTAGACAATGGTATTTTAAGAGACCACAGTCTGGGTGCTAAGGATACTCATTGCTACTGGCTGATCATTTTTTCTAGGGCTTTTGAGTGGACGGAGCTAGGAAATGTAAATTTATAAATTTAAAAACATTTAAAGATAAAAATGTATTCTATATTCTTGTTGACCCATCCAATTCAAAATCAGGACTGAATGGTTTTTACTTAACTTCTGTCCTAAGACTGTATTTCCTTTTACCCCTGCTGAGAATGCCAGTTCTCAATGACATTGAGAGTGACAGAACAAGTTGACATGATCACGAATACGTTTATCTCACAATGCACAGCAGCCTCAGAGTGATAGCACCAACACTCCCACCAACAGATAACTAAACGGTAGTTTAAGATATTCTTAAACTCTTTTTGTCTTAGGGTATATACCACTGAGGATGTTCAGGCAGCTTATTGTATTTTACAGTTACTTGGAATAATATCTCTTGGAATAGTTATGTCATCAATTTGGCATTTGCTTTCATTTGATTTTTCATTTCTGGGAATTGCTTTTAAAATTTTTAGTTGTTTTAAAATTATGTGAGATATTGGGGCACCTGGGTGGCTCAGTCGGTTGAGTGTCGGACTTTGGCTCAGGTCATGATCTTGTGGTTGGAGAGTTCAAGCCCTGCATCTGGCTTGCTGCTGTCAGCCTGTCGGTGCAGAGCCTGCTTGGGATCTTCTGTCCCCCTCTCTCTGCCCCTCCCCCATGTGCACGCTCCCCAAAAGCAAATATTAAAAAAATAAAATAAAATTATGTAAGATATTTACAAAATAAGGTATTTTCAAAGAAGTCTAATTTTCTGTCCTTTTCTCCTCTAACCTATTCCCTCACTCCTCTGTGGGTAACTCTTTAAAAATTTTTTTCATGGTGGGGCAGCTGGGTGGCTCAGTTGGTTAAGCATCCAACTTCAGCTCAGGTTATGGACTCATGGGTTTGTGAGTTCAAGCCCCACATCAGATGAGCTTGTGCCCCGCTTCAGGATTCTCTCTCTTTTTCCTTTCTCTGCCCCTCTTTGGATTCTCTCTCTCTCCCTCTCTCTCTGCCCCTTGCTCACTCATGCTCTCTCTCTCTCAAAAAATAAAAAAAGAGGGGCGCCTGGGTGGCGCAGTCGGTTAAGCGTCTGACTTCAGCCAGGTCACGATCTCGCAGTCCGTGAGTTCGAGCCCCGCGTCAGGCTCTGGGCTGATGGCTCGGAGCCTGGAGCCTGTTTCCGATTCTGTGTCTCCCTCTCTCTCTGCCCCTCCCCTGTTCATGCTCTGTCTCTCTCTCTCCCAAAAATAAATTAAAAAAAACGTTGAAAAAAAAATTAAAAAAAAAATAAAAAAAGAATAAATAAATAAATAAATAAATAAACAACAGGAATTTATTTCCTAAAATTTTTTTCATGACTTATTCTTCCTTTATAGGTTTTTAAGTATAAGCAGATGCTTATGTTCTAATACCCTTTCTTTTTTTATATATAATTTTTTTTAAGTAAGCTCTATCCCAATGTGGGGTTTGAACTCACAACCCTGAGATCAAGAATCTCATGCTCCACTGACTGAGCCATCCCAACAACCTTTCTCTGATAAAAGTTAGCAAACAGCAAACAGTTTTCTCTACGTTGCTTTTTAAACTTAATATTCTATCTTGGAGATTATTCCATGATAGTAATAATATGAAATTTTAAATGTCTATAAACTAAATTCGTAAGTAAAACACTATAAGTATTGGAAGCAATCCAAGTGTCCATCGATAGATGAATGGATAAAGAAGACATGGTGTATACACACACACACACACACACACACACACACACACACACTGGAATATTACTTAGTCATAAAAAAGAATGAAATCTTGCTGTTTGCAACATTGTGGATAGATCTAGGAAGTATAGTGCTGAGTGAAATACATCAGTCAGAGAAAAGAATACCATATAATCTCACTCATCTGTGGAATTTAAGAAACAAATGAATAAACAAAAAACCCAGACTCTTTTTTTTTTAAGTTTATTTATTTTTGAGAGAGAGAGGGTACAAGTGAGTGAGAGGCTGAGAGAAAGGGAAAGAGAGAATCCTATGAGGCGCAGGTGGGGCGGGGTGGGGGGCAGCGAAAAAAATACATATATATGTAGACATTTGACTTTCATCTACTTCCCTAGAAGTTAGTCTATTCAAGTTGCCCTCAAGAACTTTTTTGAATCTTCTTATCGGGGAAATGGATTGCTTTATATTCAGAGTTGCCTCATTTGAGGACATAGATGATAACTTGAAAAAGTGTTAGAACAGTAAGCTGGAAATTTGAGCAGGATCTGGAAGATGATAAGGATTTGATGGAGAGTTGGGGGGGTGGGGGAACGTTAGATGCAGGACATGTGAGCAAAGGTGTGAAAGTGGGAACACGCAGAGTGCCCATGGGATCAGTGAACTTGGCTGGAGCTGCAGGTTTGATCAGAGAAATAGACTGACAGGAAAATCAGTTAAGATTAAAAAAAAAAATAGTTCAGGGTCTTGATAAGGTAGGTGCCATTATAGTCATGATTTTAACAAAGAATTATTGAGCGCCTACTCTGTGAAAAGTCTGTGTAGGGTGTTGGAGGAACAGTGGTGAGGAAGGCAGACAGCGTTCCTCCCTCAAGGAGCAGAGACATGTCATTACAAAGAAGCGCAGTGTGCAATGAGGGCTTATAAATGGGGGGACCTCAGTTCAGATGAGGGAAGCCTTCCAAGGAAGTGCATTGAGGCTGAGATCTGTGGGATGATGAGTAAGTATTGGCCGCTGGTGGTAGGAGGTGGGGCTAGCAGGGAGAGGATGATAGTTCTAGACCGAGGGAGCAACACTCAAGGAAGAAAGTGAGTCTGGTTCCAGAACTGAAAACACGTCCAGTATGACTGAAGGGCACAGGAGTGTGGCATAGAGTAGATGAGAGATGAGAGTAGATTGGAGAGCAATCGCACAGGAGGACCTGATAAGAAAAGGAAGCTATCTCCCTGAAGGCATATAATAGGCACTTAATACACGTGGAATGGATAAATAAATGCATTTGAAATTTCCAGTGTGGACTAAGAAACAGTCCTGCCATGGGTAAGTGTAAGTAAATGAGCACAGGGTGCTTGTTTTGGAAAGAAGATCAGTTTGGTTTTAGACAACGTGGGTCTTGTGGTCAACATCCCAATGGTTTGTCAAATACTGAGCCAACAGTCTCAGGCTGTAGTTGAAATTGGAAGACTCAAGTGAGGGAAACCAAAGGTAGAGCACTCTTGCTTGGGATTTATGGTTAGAGGAAGAAGACGAGCCTTAGAATGAGACAGGGGAGACTTGATCAAAGGAGCAGGATGGAGAATTTCAAGGACAACAGGCTCAAATACTGAAGAGAGATCAAGGAGATAAGTCGACACTAAAAAAAAAACCAAAACATGTGGTTGACACCGCTTGCAATATGCAGACATGCTATGCACTTGCATTTGTGGGGAAGTAGAAAAGGCGTGATATCTGCAGTCACAAGACCAGAGTTCATCCCACCTCTGCCTTTTACCACATTTGTGCCCTTGGGCAATAATTACTTAATCCTCTCTAAGTCTCGGGCTGTTCATTTATAAAATGAGAAAGAGAATGGCTGTCATTAAAAAAAATTCTTTTTTAACATTTATTTATTTTTGAGAGACAGAGACAGAGCAAGAGCGGAGGAGGGGCAGAGAGAGAGGGAGACACGGAATCTGAAGCAGGCTCCAGGCTCTGAGCTGTCATCACAGAGCCCGACGCGGGGCTCGAACTCACAAACTGTGAGATCATGACCTGAGCTGAAGTCGGTTACGTAATCGACTGAGCCGCCCAGGCGTCCCTGAGAATGGCTGTCATTTTTGCATCTCAAAGTTATTGTGAGGTTCAAATGAAAAACGTATGTAAACCATTGTGTTTTCTCCCCCAAGGGTTGCAAAAAGGGTCTGGCATACATGTGCTACTTAAGTGGATGTCTGAATGAACGTATGCTTATTACTATGGCTACTTATTTATATTTCAACAGAGACCAGATGAAGAAGCCGTGGTGGATCAGGGTGGGACCAGTACAATTCTTAACATTCACTATGAGAAAGAAGAGTTGGAAGGTAAGAACTGCCCTTCTTTGTGGTGGGGAAAATAAATGAGAGGCAGCCTGGTGTGGGAGGAGAATTTTGCCATCAGGAGATCTGCGTTTGAGCCCGCTGACTCTTTTCTCACTACCTGTCAGACCTTGGGGGAAAATCACTCAATTCCCCTTAGCCTCAATGTCCTCATCTGTTAAATAAAACTAGGGATATTAATACAGAGAACAAACTGGTGGTTGCCAGAGGGGAGGTGGGTGGAGTGGGGATGGATGAAATAGATAAAGGGGACTAAGAAGTGCAAACTTCCAGTTATAAAATAAATAAGTCATGGAGATGAAAAGTACGGGGATGTAGTCAATAATATTGTAAGTGACAATTGACAATAAATATTGTAATAATGTTGTTTGGTGACAGATGGTGACTGCACTTACCATGATGAGCACGGAGTAATGCACAGAATCGCTAAATCGTCATGTTGTGCACCTGTATGTTAACTGTATAGTTAACTGTATGTTAATTATAATTCCATTTTAAAAGTAGGGATATTAATACCTTACTAGTAGGTTCTAATAACATGTGAGACAGTGCTTTGAGCACTGTTAAGTCCAATAGAAAGATTAACAAGTGATCTCTTCTTGAGACCGTGAAGGACTCGGGTCAGCTTGTCAATTCCTGGCAATTGCCCACAAATATAACTGTAAACATGTACACAGTTTGTACAAGAAAATAAAATACGGATAGTTTAAAAAATTCAGCTTGGTTATAAAACCCTATTTTTGCCCCATCTCCAATGTTTCCCATCCTAATGATACCCATTTCTGCCTGGTGTTTTTATCTAACTAAGACAAGAGAAGACATACACCCCTATTCTCTAATTCACAGCACAGAACTGTATTTAAAAAAACCCAAGTGGGGACGCCTGGGTGGCTCAGCCAAGGAAGTGTCCCGCTTGGTTTTGGCTCAGCTCATGATCTCATGGTTTGGGGGTTCGAGCCCTGCACCGGGCTTTGTACTGACAATGCAGAGTCTGCTTGGGATTCTCTCTCTGCCCCTCCCCTCCCCTCTCTCTCTCTGAAAATAAACAGGCATCAAAAAAAAAAACCCCAGTTGAGGGGCGCCTGGGTGGCTCAGGCAGTTAAGCGTAGGACTCTTGATTTTGGCTCAGGTCACGATCTCACAGTTCATGAGATGGAGCCCCACATCTGACAGCACAGAGCCTGCTTGGGATTCTCTCTCTCCCTCTCTCACTGTCCCTCCCCAGCTCACATGCACGCTGGCTCGAGAACACACACATTCTCTCTCTCTCTCTCTCTCTCTCTCTCTCTCTCTCTCTCTCAAAATAAATAAATAAACTTAAAAAAAAAACCCAACTCAAGTGCAAGGGAAAGGAGAGGGGTTTTTATTGATCTGCTCTGTCTACTTTACCTTATTAAGGCTCTTTTTTTCCCCTGTCCCACCCCTAGATCCCCACATGACCATTGGTAGTGCCCTTCCATTTTTCTTTTTCCCATAGGACCTGGTTTCCTGATAAGTGGTGATGTTCGGTTTTATTAGAGAAAGGCTTGTGTCCAGTGTAGCTTTAATGAGAACCCACATTTGGCTCAAAGACCTTTGTTAAGTCTCTGCAACGTCCCCTGCAATGTGGAAGACTATGATACAGCAACTTTCTAATGACTGAGACAGCATGTAAAATGTTCTCTCTGTACTGCTTGTTCCCGTGACTTTTTTTTTTTTTTTTTTCATCAAAGTTGTGTAATCCTCAGAGAAAACTTGTCCTCTGGATGGGGAGAGTGAGAGCTGTAGAGGCTGACTCAGCCTCTGGGTTTGTTACCATGAGAACTTATGTGGGTGGCTCCTGGAGGTCAGTGGAGGTTGGACATATCAAGGTCAAGTTTTCTAAGTTATTTTTGACCAGATGGAAGAAGAGCCAATGTGGGTTTCAGCGACCGGGAGAAAGTGGAGAAGGGGAGGGTGTGGAGGTGAGAGGCTGACATGTGTTGAATGGCCCTCATGTGTTAGGCATTTGATGAGGCACTTCGTACCCGTTGTCTTTTTCATCTTCACAGCAGCCCCGGTGGGTAGGTATCATCCCTACTTTACAGGTGGAGAAACTGCTCAGGGTCATTTAGCCTCATGGCGGGTGAGACTGGGCTGGCATTCTGCCCTTTCTATTCCAGCACACGGCCTGTGAGGGAGGCCAGCACTCAGCATTAATGCAAGGAAGGACAGTACTCAGCCTGAGCCCCCCAGCCTCGACGTCTTGCTCCGTCACATACACATTTTTATATGGTATAAACATCATAGGGAATTTCTCTCGCTGCCTCACCCCTCCCTCAGCCCTGATAATCCTGTTGCCTCTCTACCCTCTCACTGCACCGTGAGAGCACTGCTGTTCTCCGTTCAGCTGTCTGCGCTCACCAGACCTTTGCCCTCAGCAAGGAGGTAACCGTTGATGAACACTCTTGTCTGCCTGGGAGTAGAATAATAAACATGAGCAAATCCTCTTGGATCCTGAGGACCGGGTTCCACTCACAGAGGTCAGCTGAGTAATTGGCAGTGGGAGCATCTTCTCCAGACGACATCATCTATTCCTTATGCACTCACCACTTTGCTCTAAAAGAAAGCTATCTATCATGTCATTTCTAAGGGATAGTGTCTTGGGAAATGGTCCTTTATACATAGAGCTTTTGGAAAACTAGAATCTTATCTTAGCGCTTTTTAAAAAAGTTTATTTGTTTTTATTTTGAGAGAGAGAGTGTGCGTGCATGCGGGGGAGGTGCAGGGAGAGAGAGGGAGAGAGGGGATCCCAGGCAGGCTCCGCAGTGCAGAGCCCGACACGGGGCCTGAACTCACGAACTGTGAGACCATGAGCTGAGCTGAAACCAAGAGTTGGACACTCAGCCGACTGAGCCAGCCAGGTGCCCTGTTAGCACTTTTTAAATCAAACACTGTTGGCAAATGGAGGACAAATGGTGCCCACTTCTCAGGCCTGATGTGGCTCTCGAGCAGCTCGGGAGAGGGAGCCGGGGTCTGCTGTAGGCTTGCTCATGCTGTAGGCTCTGCCCTGACTGACTGTGACGGAGGCCCTAGGACTCGGGCTGCACTTGAGTGCTGTCATCTCGAAGGCATGAAATAAAGTCAGTCCCACTTTGATAGAAGACAGAAGTAAATTGTGTTCCACCTCAATGTGTATGCCGTGATACAGGGTTCTGTGGCTGCAGATTAATCTCTGGGTCTTCTTTCCCCTTAATTTTCTACCTTCTGCTCCACATCACATCAATCATTCCCTCGCCCTTTTTCAGAATTACTTCAGAGATTTAGTCTTGGGACGTCGCTACAGACTTTGGAAGTGTGCGTCTTTTGGCGTAAGCTAATTCCATTAGTAGGAGAAGGCACATTAAACCATGACATTGATTCTTTTATTCTTGTATACAAGAAGAGTCCAAACCAAATATTGGAACGGATTTCCAAAGATAAACTCAATGAAGAGCAGTAGTCGTCCATGATGTGCTCCAGTGGACTGTCCCGCCCCCAGAGGGACACGGAACATTGCTTTAGTTACAGGAATAATGGCTTTTTCCATTTTTCCTGGCGGATCATTATTCCTGATTCACTACTAGACTTAAGGATCCTAGAACAGGTTTAGTGTCCTCTAATAAGTTTGTAACAGAGGTAGGAGCCTTTTGATCCTATTTATAAATTAAAAAAAAAAAAAAAAGGCTTGCATCTGCTTCGCATGTTAGATTCCCTCCTGTGGTTATTGACTTTGAGTCATCCTCTAGCCCAGGGGGTGGAAGTCTTCTGTATGTGCTAATGAGTTCTGCGTGGGCACTGGCTAAACAGTGTGTATGACCTGCCCTCTGTGTTGGTAGGCCTGGTCTCCATCCGCAAGGTAGGTCACAGCTGTGACTTCTGTCCTGCTCCACACGATGCAGCGCCAGTCCACTGATGGTTACTCTCTGTACGTGTATACGTACTTATTTTGGGCTTGTTGGAGGGGAGGTGGGTTAAGTGGGCAACGGGCATTACTCTTGAAGCCAAGACTACACTGTACGTTAACTAACTTGAAAATAAACAAATAAAAAATAAAAAATAAACACACTAACGTCACACCTTTCCCATAAGTCTTTCAAACGAATACTTGTATTTGCGTACAGATAGCCCCCTTTGCACCTGGGTGGCTTAGTCAGTTGAGCATGTGACTTCGGCTCGGGTCATGATCTTGCGGTTCGTGGGTTTGAGCCCCGCATCAGGCTCTGTGCTGACAGCTCAGAGCCTGGAACCTGCTTCGGATTCTGTGTGTGTGTGTGTGCGCGCGCGTGCGCGCGCCTCTCTCTCTCTCTCTCTCAAAAATAAATTTAAACCACCATAAAAAAAAAAGTAGCCCCCAAAGAGTAGATTTAGAAGGTGGAGTCTGGGTGAGTTGGTAGGTAGGTAGCGGGAAGAAGACTGTGGATGGGAAAGCAGTTGAATGGCCAGCAAACTGACCATAGGATTCGTTTAGTGAAGTCACCAGACTGCCAGAGTCCAGTTAAATGGACTAGATTTTATTGACTCTGTGTTCATTTCCTAGTGTCCATTTGTTTGTCTTCACCTCTGCTGATCTCACCCAGAAAATCCAAGCCCCTGTTTCAGAGTCCTCAGCCTAGAAACTGAGGCCTGATTTTCTGACAGCCGCTTGGCCCTTCTTAGCTGTGACCCCTGCTGGGGCTTGTTTTCATTTCCGCCTGTCTCTGGCATTTTCAAAAGGTAGGCACTGTGGTTGGTTAGTGTTTGTGAGAACTGATCAGACCAAAAAAATTCTTAGAGAAAGAAGAGTCTTCCTTCCCTAAGATTTAAGCTTTACCTTCCTATAAAGGCGCCAAAGGCATCTGAAGGGTGTCTTCCCCACTATCCTCAGACTTGCCTAGTGGGAATTTTGGATACCAAGCAAAAGCATGCATCAGTCGCTCAACATTTACTGAGACTCTGCTGGAGTGCCTTTTTGCAGCAACAAGTAAGAAGAATGGGAAGAAGTGAACCATCTTGGCTTCTCCAAAAACGACTTTGCCTGAGCCTTTCCTAGTTTGGACGTAGACCCTGGACTGGACATGAGAAGTCATTTGATCCAACCTCTTTGTTTTACTTTAATAATGACAGCAAATTCGCCGAGAAAATGAGATCTGATAAAACAGGTTCTAACACCTAAACACTGCCCCTCAATTCCTATTTAGAATGTACTTAAAATTACATAATACTAGCAATATACCAACAAAAGCCCCCACTGGAAGTATTTAGAATGTGCTTAAGGAGAGGTGGGGGTCCTAGCCTGCCCAATAATCCTCTGGGGGAATTACTGGGAAAGGAAGCTAATGGTTGAGATGCCTCTGTTGAAGGACTGAGAGTCACCCCTCGGTGAGGCTTTTCTTCACGCAAGCCGAGCTCGACCTGGACACAGTTTTACAACACATAGGTCACTATTTTATTTTTTATTCTTGTTAAAAAAATTTTTTTGAAGATTTTATTTTTAAGCACTCTCAACACCTAACATGAGGCTGAAGCTCATGACCCTGCGATTAAGAGTTGCACACTCTACTGACGGAGCCAGCCAGGCAACCCCCTAGGTCACTATTTTAGGGGCTGGTTGAAGTGGTTCTCTGGGATCTAATTATGCTTTTCACTGCCCATGGGTTCTTCATGATCTGTCCCTGCCTGCCTCTCTGACCTTTTCCTCCTCCTCTTCTTTCCTCTTTGCTCTTGCTCTGGCCCTACTGGCCCTACTTTGGCTTTGGAATTCGCACATTCCCACTGTAGAGCCTATGCACTTGATCTTGCCTTGCCCTGGACTGCTCTTCTCATGGCCTCTCCTCATCACTCAGATGTCGCCTGTGATCATCTTAGCTACAATCTCTCTTCTTCATCCTACCCTCTACCCCAAACCCTTCAGCATGTTTTTACTTGGGATAATTATCAATACTTGAAATAATATGTTGTTTTCATGGTGTCTGTCTCCCCTAACTAGAATCTGTGTCTTGAGGACAGGTACCCTGTACTTTTTGCTGTTGTATCCCCAGCCCTTGGAACAGGACCTGGAACAGTTATGTGACTCCAGCCCAGGTCGGTCTCAGCGGTATACTACGGGGAACTAATTAACATACTATAGTGGAACGTTATTAGTTAACAGATGGTATTTTATTGAGATGGCATTCAACTTAGTCATTTTCACATTTTATAGTTTTCACTGACAATGTCAGAGGTTTGGAATCCCACATCTTAGCAGACGACTTCTTCTGGCTCTGTATTTTTATTTCAATAAAGTTATGAGGTGACTACACTATGTTCGGAGATCTGCCTGTCAGAAATGTCCTGAGATGTGCATGAGTCAACACAGGACTGCCCTGAGACAGGATGAGGATGGGAGGTGTGATTCCACTGGATACTGAATATTTTATCCTCCTGCCTCTCGGCATTCAAATAAGTCTCTCATCAGCTTTCCCTCCAGTACTGTTCCTTTTGTTCTTGAAGTATAGTTAACATACAGTGTTACATTAGTTTCAGGTACACGATGTAATGATTCAACAGTTCTGTATAGTACTCAGTGCTCATCATGATAGGTGCGCTCCTTAATCTCCATCATCTCCTTCACCTGCACCACCACCTCCCCTTTGGCAAACACTAGTTTGTTCTCTGTATTTAAGAGAGTGTGTGTTTGGTCTCTTTCTTCTTTGTTCGTTTGTTCTGTTTCTTAAATTCCGCACAGGAGTGAAATCATATGGTGTTTACCTTGCTCTGTCTGATTTACTTCACTTAGCATTATATACCCTTTAGGTCCACCCATGTTGTTGCAAATGGCAAGATTTCATTCTTTTTTATGACTGAGGAATATTCCATCGTTTGTATGTAAATTGGTATAGCCACTGTGGAAAACAGTATCAGGTTTCTTCCCCCCAAAATTAAAAATAGGATTACCGTATGATCCGGTAATTCCACTACTGGGTATTTACCCAAAGAAAATGCAAACACTAATTCAAAAAGATATATGCACCCCTATGCTTATTATAGCATTATTTACAAGAACTAAGATATGGAAGCAATCCAAGTGTCCATCCAGAGATGAATGGATAGAGAAGATGTATATATAATCCTGTTTCTTTTTATTTTTCTTTATCGCTTTGGAATTTGGAAGGCAGGAGAGGTTAAAGAAAAGGAGGGAGACATAGAGAAAGGACTGTTAGAGCTGCACTCAAAGGCATGTTAACTCCACTTGGAAGTGGAGAGCACTTACTGAGGAACCCCTAAAGAAGTTGAGCGCAGTCTTAGGAAACCCCATTGCTATGGAAAGAAGATGAAGAGTTGGTAACTCTTTCCATAAAGTTCCCCTATCCAGGAAGTCTTCCTGGATTAAGCTTTACATTCTCAGGTTGGCTTCGACCTTCTCAATCCTCTCATGCTTTGGTGAGTCTTTCTTCTACCCTAAACACATTCACTTTGGTGACACATTCCTTTTGTGGCTCCTTTCAGATTAGAGGCCCTCTTAGGTTAGATTTTGGACTCCTGAGAAGTTGTCTTCCCGAGAGAGGCTCTTAAGAGACGTTCCATTTTCTGTACATTTGTGCAGCAATGGCCATCTGTAAAACACTGTGCTTTGTTATGTGAGGGATTCCAAGAGGAAGAAAGTCTGACCTGGGACCTTGAGAAGCCTGCAGATGAATAGTGGGCGGTATTAATTCTAGTTCAAGGCATAAAATAAGTGCATGAGAGAATGTTAGCCAAGGGCTCTGGGGATTTAGAAGGAGGAGACAGCACATCTGATTGGGGAGATCAGGAATAATAGCAGGAAGGAAGGAAGGTGCGTTTGCTGTGAATCTTGTGGAGGTGAGCCAAGTCCGTGTCTGGAAGGCATTGGCACATTTGTGGAATAGCAGGTTGGTTCAGGTAAAGAACGTGAGATGGTGGCAGGTGTAAGCATCTGAGGCTGTGGAGAGGAGACAGGGTGTCTGGGGTGGATGCAGAAGGGGTACATCTCTAGACCTGCACCCCCCACCTCCAGAATGTTTAAACGAGGTGACCGTGTGTGGGATTTCCACTTGAGTCTCTCTTGAGCTGATCACTCAGTTCTTTTAGAAGCCCCTTCCCTTTCTTTTCCTAGTGAATGCACGATTTGTCCTAGTAAAGAAACGACTAGAAAGGAGACTGGGGCCTGAGGGTCCTGGCTGCACAGAAGTGAGCTGTGATCAGAGCAGTGCTTCAGGAAGACTCATTTGTAGGAATGAATCGATATGGGAGGAGGAAGGAGACTCCTGCTGTTGTCAAAGTGGGAGGAGAGAAAGCCTTGACATCCCTAATCTGGAGGATGTAACACTGAGGGGCATAGGGAATAGCTCTGAGGTTTCAGGCCTGGAAAGTGGAGAGAATGGTGATGCCATGAACAGAAACATGGAAGAAATGGGTATGAGCCTGACTTGAAGTGGAGGATCATGGGTTTGCTTTGGGATGTATTGAATTGCCATAGATAAAGATTTGGGTGTTGTTTGAAGAAGTAAACTTTCAAATCATGAGAGTAGATGCCAATAGAAAAAGGGAAGGGCCCAAGACCAAAACCTAGGGATTTTTCCTTTGGGGGATTGTGGAAGGGATGGAGAAGCATAGTCAGAGGAGTGCAAATGAATGAGCAAGGGAGGGCAGGGGTACAGGAGCTAAGGGACCCTGGACCATCCATGAGAGGAAGTAGTCTAGGGATTTGGATACCGGGACAGCCTGGCACATGGTGGGCTCTCAAGAAAGGCTTTTGAGAGAGACATAAGATGATAGAGATTTGGTGATTAAGTGGTCCCTAATGAGGACACTTTCAGTGGAAAGTAGCCACATGTAGATGCTATGGAATAAGGAGATGGTGAGGAAAGGGAGCTAGGTGGGTAGACTGTTCCCGAAAGTGTTTTGATGGAGAAGGGAAGAGGACAAGTAGAAGCTTAGAGAGTAGCACCATATTGGGAAAGTTTCTTTTTAAGATAGGAGAGACTTGGGGTACCTGGCTGGCTCAGTTGGTAGAGCATGCAACTCTTGTTCTGAGGGTCATGAGGTCGAGTCCCACGTCGGGCCTAGAGTTTGCTTAAAAAAAAAAAAAGAGACTTGTAATCAAGAGAAAGCTGTGGAAGGGGTAGATAGAAAGGAGAGACTGGGGATAGCTGATGGAGTAGGACTCCAGATGCATGGGAGGCCACGCTCATTAGCCTGGCAAAGAGGAGAAGCTGGGGGAGAAAGCAAGCCAGGCTGAGATGGACAGAGGTCACATGAGACAGCCTAAGTCTTCTTAGTAACATATGAAGTGAGGTCACCTGCTCAGAGGGAGGAAGTGTCAATCAGGCTTGTGGATTTAAGGACAGTGACTGAAGATTGGAATGCTTCTGTAATGGAAGAAGCAGGGGATCAGTCCGGGATCTAGAGTGCTAGTGGCAGTAACTGGGCAGCACTGGGGGGAAGACTAAGGCTCTGTGTGTCGGGGGTGGTAGCATCCCAGAAGCTACTGATTTTGCACCTTAGGCCTGGCAGGAAAGCAGGGAAAGCCAGTGGAGGTGAGAGAGGCCTAGAAGTCACGAGCAGAATAAAATATTGCCTATAGAAGGAACAAATGAGTAGAAAAGGAGGACCTATGCAGGTATGCTGCGGGATCACTTGTTTTCTCACGTTCTTCTCTTCTTGTACAATATTTACTCTCTCTCCCTACAACCGCAGACTCGTGCTTCTTATGGTTTGTAACTAGTCTCTCACTTCTATTTGAGCTTGTTTATTCTACAACGAAGGAGAAAAAAGTAATGGAAACTGGTTCTAGAATGTATTGGCATCGTGTTAAGCATTGTACATACATGATCTTATTTACTGCTCATAAAAACCTTCTGAGTTTAAATAATAAGCTTTTAGTATTGTTTTTTTAAAAACAGAGAGAGATTAAATAACTTGTTCCAGGTTACATGGTTAGTGAATGGTGTCGTCGAGTGTAGGACCCAGGCAGGTTAACTTGGGCATTTAACCACTTTTCTAAACTACCTCCCTTCCAAGACTTGCTGCGGTTGTCAGAGTGACTGTATTGCTTTTTTCCAATTGCTCAAATTGTCATAACAACGACTAGCATCTGTGTTGACCTTTATGGTTTGCAAATCAGGTTCATGCACATTACTTCCTTTGATCTTAACACTCCTGTGAGGCTTGCAGCCACTGTAGGGTGAAGGAGTCCGTCAACTCCAAGGTCTCTATACATCTTTAGTCCTGGAAGTCTTTGAAGTTTTGCCACTAGAGTTGTGACCAGGCCAGAGAACTATGATTTCCTTTCTGTCTTAAATATGCTCAATTCCTTTTACTAATGGCATTCTCTGGGGTGCCTGGCTGGCTCAGTCAGAGGAGCGTGAGAGTCTTGATCTTGGGATTGTGAGTTTGAGCCCCGTGTTGGGTATAGAGATTACCAAAAATAAATAAATAAAAACCTAAAAAAAAAAAAAAGAAAAAGGCATTCTTTGCACAGACCTTCTGCTTTGTTCTAGGTCATAGAACTCTGTATGTGGGGGTTCGGATGCCTCTGGGCCGGCAGAGCCATCGTCATCACCGAACCCATGGCCAGAAGCACCGGAGACGGGGGCGGGGCAAAGGAGCCAGCCAGGGGGAGGAAGGCCCAGAGGCCCTGGCCCACGGTAACACTCTCGGGACAGAGGGTGGGTGTCCATGGCTGGGACCTCGGTGAGGCTGAGGGAATGTGTGATGGACGTCAAGTAGGTGGTCTTGCTTCTCTAATCCTTTTGTAGAGTTTTCAGAGCTTGCTTCCAAGAAGAAATGCCTCTAAGAATCAAAAATACCTTCCTGAAAAATTCATATAGTTCAGGTCCCCCCAAATCAATGACTATATAGATGAAATCATTTGCCGGAAAATTATCCATGCTTTTTGATCAAATTAATCAGATTTCCAGTTTGTTGTGGGTTTTCTTCAAGTGGTCTTAGCTCATAATTTTTCCCTCCCTTCGACTGCTTGCATAGAATAGCATTTTGGGGGTGGGGGGTGGTAGGTGGTAAAGAAATGTTTTTGATCTACATTCAGGATTGTCTTCTCTATGTTCCTGAAGTTATAAGGCCCCCAGATGTGCTAAGTATAGCAGAATGCTATTTCTGTTCTAAGTTGAGGCTGGGAGCAGACCTTTCTCTGTGGTTGATTTTCCAGACACACCATCTCAGCGTGTTCAGTTCATTCTGGGCACTGAGGAAGATGAAGAGCATGTACCTCACGAGCTGTTCACAGAGCTGGATGAGATCTGTATGAAAGAGGGAGAAGATGCTGAATGGAAGGAGACAGCCAGGTAAGGCCCTAAAATAACCTGGGTCAAGATTTGCTTGGGTAGACCAACTTGGACCTTTCAGCAAGTGACAGGTCTGCTTTTCGTTTATTTCTTCAT
The DNA here is from genome assembly GCF_018350175.1 of Felis catus. Lineage (NCBI taxonomy): Eukaryota > Metazoa > Chordata > Mammalia > Carnivora > Felidae > Felis > Felis catus. Next base: position 78,005,351 of record NC_058374.1, read on the forward strand.
GGGAGAAGTAATGACTGACATGGGGATTAATGTTCCAGAGTCTTCTATGCGAAGTCTTGATGTTGGCCTCTTTGTGATGTCTCTGGTGACGTCTGTACCAATTGACCTTGAGCCTGGGATTGGTGGCAGAAACAACAGAACCTTTAGGGAGTCCTCAAACTTATTTAGGGCCCAGAGTTGTTCCTGGGCTATCTTGATATTATAGGTCTGGCTTAGAAGATGCTTCATGGGACCGCCTTGGTTTGGACCCAGCCCAGAAAATATAGCATAGGTGAAGACTTTTCTGCAGGTGAACCATAGAATTTTAATTCATTTGGGTTTTAATTTACTGGGAGTTTCAGAATTTTTGAGACAGCCCAACCTCACGGAGACCCCTGGGGTTATAGCTAACCTGACAGTAGGCTTCTGGGGGTAGCTGCAGAGTGACCAGGCTTGCTTGAGGCTCAAACCCCAAAAGAGCCCTCTGATTAACCAGGGCCATGTCTGGGGCTCCTCTGTAATTGACCAGTGAGCCTCACGGACAATACAAAGCCAGCATGCCTGAGCCTCAGGAAAGAAGGCAAATTGGGTAACTAGCAAAGTGTGGCTCTAGCTCTTATTGGAACAGCTCTTCCTGGAACCCTGCTATATCCTTGGACGTTTGCCATGGCTGGAGAGGATTAGACAAGCCAATCAACCTGATACCAAGTGAAAAGGCAATTCGTCTTGTTATTCTGTCTTTGCCAACTTCTAAAGGTCACATAGAGCTTTTTAAAAAGAAAAATATGATCATTTTATTAATATACCGAAATGATACCGATGAGATTTTTTTTTTTAATGTTTATTTTTGAGAGACAGAGAGAGACAGACCACAAGCAGGGGAGGGGCAGAGAGAGAGGGAGACACAGAATCCCAAGCAGGCTCCAGGCCCTGAGCTGTCAGCACAGAGCTCCATGCGGGGTCTCAAACCCATGAACCACAAGATCATGACCTGAGCTGAAGTCGGACGCTTAACCGACCGAACCACCCAGGCGCCCTGAGATCTATCTGTCGCACAAGTAATATGTGCTCATTATACAAAATTGGAAAATAAAGATAAGCAAAAAGGAGAAGATGAAAATTATGTATAATTTTACTACCCCAGGTATAATGAGGGATACAGCATTTGGTGTCTTATACATGTGTGTTTGTATTTTTAAATCTTTCTTTAAATAGAAATGGGATCAAACTGTCCTCAATTTTGCACTGTTTTATAACCTGCTTTTTTTTCACTTACCAATGTACCCTGAACATATAGATTAAATTACAACGTTCAGTATGATTATTCAGATGTCTTTCTTTGTGGCTTACATTAAAAATTCTCTCGTAAGGGGCGCCCGGGCGGCTCAGTTAGTTAAGCGCCTGACTCTTGATTTCGGCTCAGGTCATGATCTTACGGTTCGTGAGTTTGAACCCCGCATCGGGCTCCACGCTGACAGCTCAGAGCTTGGAGCCTGATTAGGATTCTGTCTCCCTCTCTCTCTTCCCCTCCCCTGCTTGCTCTCTGTCCCTCTCTCAAAACAAACAAATAAACATTAAAAAAAATTAAAAGAAAATTCTCTTGTGAAAATCCTTCATTTTCTACCTCTGGCGTCTAGTTGTTTGTCACGCTTTCAGGTGGCTGAAGTTTGAAGAAGATGTCGAGGACGGGGGAGAGCGCTGGAGCAAGCCTTATGTGGCGACCCTTTCACTGCATAGTCTCTTTGAGCTAAGGAGCTGCCTTATAAATGGAACAGTCCTTCTGGATATGCGTGCAAATAGCATAGAAGAAATTTCAGGTAAGCGTAGGTGAGAGAAAACAGAGGAATGTTTGTTTAAATTAAGAAGTGTGGGGGCGCCTGGTGGCGCAGTCGGTTGAGCGTCCGACTTCAGCCAGGTCGCGATCTCGCGGTCTGTGGGTTTGAGCCCCGCGTCAGGCTCTGGGCTGATGGCTCAGAGCCTGGAGCCTGTTTCCGATTCTGTGTCTCCCTCTCTCTCTGCCCCTCCCCCGTTCATGCTCTGTCTCTCTCTGTCCCAAGAAAAGTAAATAAAAGTTGAAAAAAAAAAAAAAATAAATAAATAAATTAAGAAGTGTGGTGTGGAGGGGCGTCCGGGTGGCTCAGTCAGCTAAGTGTCTGACTTCAGCTCAGGTCATGATCTCGGGGTCCATGAGTTCGAGCCCCGTGTTGGGCTCTGTGCTGACCGCTCAGAGCCTGGAGCCTGCTTCGGATTCTGTGTCTCCCTCTCTCTCTGCCTCTCCTCTGCTCACCCCCTCTCTCTCTTTCTCTCTTAAAAAAATGAATAATCATTAAAAAAAAGGAGTGTGGAGGAAAGAATAAAGTAGCTTTGTGTCATTACGGCAGTCACTGAAACTTCTCGACCTCAATGTCTTCAGCTGTGGGATGGGTTTTAATTTAATTTTGTTTTTTTTTTTCAATATATGAAATTTATTGTCAAATTGGTTTCCATACAACACCCAGTGCTCATCCCAAAAGGTGCCCTCCTCAATACCCATCACCCACCCTCCCCTCCCGCCCACCCCCCATCAACCCTCAGTTTGTTCTCAGTTTTTAACAGTCTCTTATGCTTTGGCTCTCTCCCACTCTAACCTCTTGAATTTTGTTATTTTTTTAAGCTTATTTATTTTGAGGAGGGGGGGAGGAAAAGAGAGAGAGAGAGAGAGAGAGAGAGAGAGAGAGAGAGAGAACAGCAGGCTCTGTGTTGTCAGCGTGGAGCTCAATGCGGAGCTTGATCCCATGACCCTGGGATCCTGACTTACGCCAAAATCAAGAGTTGGACGCTCAACCGACTGAGCCACCCAGGTGCCCTGTGGGATGGGTTTTAAACTAAGAAACCACTCTACCTATTTCACAGCCTATTTCAAATGACAGGGTGTTCGGTCCTCCATTTGCCTATTCATTTAGCACACATTTATTTTGTATCTATATACACTTGGTAATATGCTAGGCACAGGGAAATAAGATATAGTTCCTACTCTCAAGGAACTCACCTTCTAACGGGGGAAATAACTGTGGAACAATTTAAGTAAATGCAACAACAGAGATATGTCTTGGTAATAATTAGAGGAAGGGGCAACTGGGAGTTGTGCAGAGAAAAAGGTGTTAAGGAAAGATTTGTAAACATGGCAGCTAGGGAAGACATGTAAGAAACTGAGCCACAGTACCCCCATTTTTTCAGCAAGATGTAATGGGAGATGTCTGATGGGGTTTCCTGATGTTGAGTGTTGTTACCATGTTTTAGGAATGGCGTTTGGGAAACACCTGGGTGCATGTGAAGGTTTTTCCCTCAGCTTGGCTCTGTTTGGCTAGACAGTGAAATAAAGATTTCTTCAAGCTTTTCTGCAAGTGTCCAAGAGATTCTGCCTCTCTGGGATCACTTGGGGAAACAGGGGAGGAGTCAGCACTGATGAGACCCTGTGTCCCCTCTAAAGGCTCTAGGGGAAAGTTATTCATTCCTTGCTTCTTCCAGCTTCTAGTGGCTCAAGGTGTTCCTTCTCAGGAATGCGTAACTCCAGTCTGCCTCTGTCTTCGCATGGACTTCTCATTTGTGTCTCTGTTGTGAGAATATTTGTCAATATCCTCCACGATGATCTTGAGATCCTTAACTTAGTTACATGCGCAAAGACCCTTTTTACAAATAAGATCACAGTCACAGGTTCTGGGGGATTAGTACATAGAAGTCTCGAGGGGGCCACCATTCAGCTCGTTACAAAAGCTAAGAAGGGAGAGAGTTTCAACTCCTCAGTGTCAAATGCTGCAGAGAGGTCACGTAAACATCCACTGAATTTAGCAACTGGAAGGCCATTGATTTTATCAAAAGCAATTTCATTGAGAGAGCCAAATTGCAGGGGACTGAGAAATTTTTGAGAACTTTATTTTTTGATTTTAATTTTATTTTTTTAAGATTTTAGAATTTATTTTTATTATTTTTTATGTTTATTTATTTTAGAGAGAGAGAGAGAAGATGTGCACGTGCATGTGCCCACAGCATGTGGGGGAGGGGTAGAGAGAGCGGGAGTGGGCAGAGGATCCCAACTAAGCTCTGTTCTGCCAGAGCAGAGCCTGACAGGGGACTCCGACTCACGAACCATGAGATCATGACCTGAGCTGAAGTTGGACGCTAACAACCTTAGCCACCCAGGTGCCCCTCTTTTGAAAACTGTAAATGATAGGAGAGAGAGAGAGACAGACAGACAGAGAGTGCCAGAGTTAAAGGAGGGTCTGGGTTGGACATTCTTCTTCTTTTACATTTTTTTTCAAGATGAAGGATCTTGGGACACCTGGCTGGCTCAGTCAGTGGGGCGTGTGAACTCTTGAATTCGGGGTTGTGGGTTCAAGTCCCATGTCGGGTGTAGAGATTACTTAAAGATAAAATCTTAAAAAAAAAAAGATGAAAGATCCTGAAGCATGTTTATAATATGGGAGCGATAAACCCATCAATATAAAGGTTAAATATAGAGAAACCATGGATCTTCAGCTTGAATATTCAAAATAGATTTTCTTCTAGACTTGGATAGTCATGGATGGAGTTGGGGTTAAGAATAGGTTGAAGTTTTGGGGAGGCTTGGGGATAGGGATGTAGGACTGAAGTATAATTGCCATAGTTCTTTACATTAGGTACCTGATGTATTCATATTGGTGATAAGGATAGATAAACTGTATCAAGTATTTACTGGTACAGCACTTTGTATTTATTATCCCATTAATTTTCTGTGACAACTTTTGAAGATGGTTAATAATATTAGTGCCATATTACAGATGAGGAAACTGAGGTACGGAAAGGTTATGTAACTTGCCCAAGATCACACAGAAAGTGATAGAAGTGGGACAGAATGTGGGCCTCTAGAACTCATACTCATTATTGGGATTTTTTAACCCCCCTCAACTGTGTTGGTCTGACAGGTTAAAGGTTGATGGTAATTGCCTGGGGCACTTAGTTAACTGAATCATACACGGTCGGTTCCACCTTCAAATTGTCATTCGGAGTGTTCTACAGTTGTCGTTCCTCTTGACGAGTATAGTGAGTATAGCGATGTCGAAATGTTGGAGGAAGGGAATATAGAGGAACTTTGGCAGATAACAGAACAAAGTGGGTAACGGTGTGGGCTTTTGAGTCAGATAGTCTTGGGATTGAATCCCAGCTCTACGACTTACTAGATGTGAGATCTTGGGAAATTTTGTAACGTTTGGGCCTCGGTTTTCTGGATCTGTACAAATTGTTACAATACCACCTCCTTCTCAGAGGTTTCATTAGGATTTGATTGGATAATCTGTGTAAAGTTCATAGTATAGTTCTGGCACCTATTAAATGCTTGATTGTTTCTAATAATAATGATCTGTTATATGCATAAAGTGTAACTTGTCACAGCTGCTGTCGTCAAATAGATCTTTCAGGCCCTGAGGTATGACTGTACCTTGTACCCTAATGACCCTCGTGGAACTGTTTCTCCCACTCCTCGCCCCTCACCCCTCATTCCACCCAACGCGGGCCTCTTTGAGTTCACTGACTGTCAGTTTGAGTGTTCATGTCAGCACCTGCTTTCCAGACCTGATCCTGGACCAGCAAGAACTGTTCAGTGACCTGAATGACAGCATGAGGGTTAAAGTACGGGAAGCCCTTCTCAAGAAGCATCATCATCAGAACGAAAAAAAGAGAAATAACCTCATTCCCATTGTTCGCTCCTTCGCTGAGGTTGGCAAGAAGCAGTCAGATCCACATTCGATGGATAAAAATGGTAAGATTATTAGGAGTGACTGTTCTTTTATTAATAAGACACTTAGGAACTAGTTGAAGATGCTAAGTTACCAGAGGGTACAGGCTATATTTGTCTAATATGTTTCCATGCTCACTTACACACAATGTGGTTTGGTTACTGGCAAGATGGGGGGCTGGGACTGATGACCATCTATCTCTGGCCCTAGAGATGTTGCCTCAGATTGATCTTAGATTAGGGACACAAAATACAGTAGTATAGGTTCTTGAGTCAGACTTCGAGGCTTGAGATTCAGGCTCCACTATTTGCAAAGTGTGTGACCTCGGGCAGCCTCCTAAACCTCTTAAAGTCTCACTTTCTCCTCTGTGAAATAAGGATGATAATAGCATCTGCCCCATCAGTTTAATGTGAGGTTTCGATACGTGATTCTACGTAAATCCCTTAATCAGGTACGTGATGGGTTGTAGACATTCCATGAATCTCAGCCGCTGTTTGGTTTCCTTCTCTGTGGCCAGGCAGGGTCTAATCTCTATGTCTCCCTGTCCCCACATTTACTGAATCACAACGTGCAGGGGATATGCCTGGGAATCTACGTATTTGAAACGTTATCCAAAGGAGTCTCTGATAAGCGCTCCTGGTTAAGAATTCCTGCCTTAATAGAGGAAGAAAAGAGGACCACAAATATGTTCAGGAAGAAGGTGTGGAAGTAGTAAGACTTCTGCCCTCCCTTTACTAGTCCGTAAGGAGACATGTATGTGTGGGTCTTATCTGCACAGTCTTCTTAGCTCTTCTCTATGGGCCTTGCAGGACAGAGAGCCATAGCCAACGGGTGACGGATGGGGTGTGTCAAAGGGGGGAAAGGGCAGAGGCTCAGAGGATTCTGTCTTCTCTGAATAGGTCAAACTGTGTCTCCTCAGTCTGTTCCAACTACGAGTCTTGAAGTAAAAAATGGCGTGAATTGTGAACACAGTCCCGTGGATTTAAGCAAGGTGAGCAGAGACACGGGAGCTTGGCTTGTAGGCCTAAGAGTATTCCTAGTGGAACCGAGAGTCCAATCGCTGGAAGCCGGGTAAGCTTTAGTAGTTCAACACCTTTTGTCTAAGACCAGAACCCTTTCTGCAGAAAAGGAGGCCCCTCTGCCTGGGTCTTCTCCCTTTCACTCCAGCCTGCATGGGGCAGACTCAAGTTTATTCCACCAGGTTCGATGCTAGAACTGAGAGGAGCCCCCGATAAGCCTCCCTGACACAGACCTCCCGATTCTTCCAAAGTTGTTTTTGGTGCTTACTCTTCAGCAGCCCCTTCTCACCTCCCAGGGTTTTGCGGAAACAATATTTTTGCTCTTGTCTCCTAAAACTACTTTGTGGTTGAGGCTCTTCTTGGGGACTGTGACTTGGACATCCTAAGATTTCTGCAGTAGCAGTGCCTCGCTGCAGCTTCTGGCTCAAGCCTCGATCTCCCTGCCTCCAGCCTCTCATTGGCCTGGTCTGTCCTCGATACTAGCCAGAACACAGATGGGGTCGCGTCACTTCTCTGCTGGGAAGGCTCCCTGTTTTATTTAGAAAAGCTGAAACCTCTGACAAAGCAGTCAAGTGTTTTAAAAGGGAAAAAATTTGACCGAGAGCTTCAAAAACAGTCGGTGAGAAAGCGTGGTGTAATGAAATTCAAATCAGAGGACCTGGATTTAAATTCTCTCTCTTAAAGGCTCCACTGGGCAAGTCAACTTCACCTCTCTGGGTTTCAGTCATTTCGTTTTTTTTTTTTTTTTGTAAATAAAAAATGAGGCTAATAAGACCTATTTTATCCACTTTACAGAGGTATTGCAAGGGTCAAATGAAAGAGTGTGAGCAAACATTTGTTAAATCATGAGACGACAGGTGAATGTAAGGTAAGGGAGGTGGTTGATGTGTGAAGTGACAACTCCTAGGTTGTCAGAGGGTTCTTTTGGACTTTCAGGTGGATCTTCATTTCATGAAAAAAATTCCCACTGGGGCGGAGGCCTCAAATGTCCTGGTTGGTGAGGTGGATTCTCTGGACCGCCCCATCGTTGCCTTTGTGAGGCTCTCTCCAGCCGTTCTTCTCTCGGGTCTGACAGAAGTGCCCATCCCAACAAGGTAAAGACAAGGGCAGCGAAACTCAGCGCATTCTGTCTAAAGCACAGATTTGTGTGAGCTCTGGTAGAAGAAACCAGCTAGTGCCAAAATTTGGGATTAACTGGGGAATGCTGTTTAAAATTCAGCAGCGATCTCACTGGGGGTATGTTGGATTAACCTCCACACAGAAGAATTCTAAGACTTTTAAGGCTATGACTTTTAAGTAACTATAGCCTTGGGAGTGGAGAACTGAAGAGCATCCCAAGGGCGTATCACAGGCTAATCACTTGTTATGGTGGGAAGCCTGAGTCTTACCCTCTCAGTTCCACAGAGCCGTGTCTCAGGGAAATATGTCTGAGCAAAAGTACTGATGTCTCTTTCTACGGTTCTGGCAGGATTTGTATGGTTTGCAAATATGTCCACATTTGTTCAAAAGGCTATTCGTGCACTCTGAAGGTGGTGATTCAGGTGATTCAGAGCCCCATTAATTACAGAGTATTCAGATGTCCAGAACACAATTTCGACTCCTCTACAGGGCTTGATCATGTCAACTTCCTTATCCCTCTCTTCTCCCCATCATTTGCTTATTAGAGCAATGAATGAGATTCAGAAAACCTTGAATTTGCACAACAATGGCATGTTTTAAAAAAAGAATTAAAAAAAAAGAATTTTTTTTTTCCCACAGCAAGGAATTGTGTCTATGGAAACCCTAACAATTATAACCGCATTATTGAATGGAGTCATACAAATACGTCCAATGCTCAGAGTGGAGCTGTTAGGTCAAGGCCACTTATATTGCTCCATCATTAGTCTGTCTCCTTTTATTGAAGTTACCACAGTGATTTCTGGTTGATAGGAGAGAGAAATGTTTCGCTGTTTGGAGAGGAATAAGATGCCACTTCTTTATGTCTGCTTACATAGTTTATAATTTCATCCTCTGTGTGTGTTGCCAGATTTTTGTTTATCCTATTGGGTCCAGTAGGGAAAGGTCAGCAGTACCATGAGATTGGCAGATCCATGGCCACCATCATGACAGATGAGGTATGCACCATTCTGCTTTTCGTTCATGCCGTAAATATGTATTGAGTCTTTACTCTGTGCTAGACCCTGAGTTATCTGTTGGGGATAAAATAATCACCCTTGCAGTGTCTTCTGCAGGGCAGGTCACTTCTCTGAATGCTTTTTGTGGGAAGACCAAACCTTCTGGGGTTATTTCTTCCTATATCATCTCTCCCAAGGATGCAGAGAAATCTTTTTCTGGGAAAATTATCATTGGCTCTTAGGATGCCTAGAGAGAAAGGTGTTAAGGCTGACAACCTTCTAGAGAGGATGGCTAATTGCATACATAAAAGCTATTTACATAAAGAACCCTCACTCTTATTCCACGTGAGGGTCAGGGGTATGAGCTTGGGTACTGAGATGTGAATGTCCCAAGCAACCAGACATTGCGGCTGCCATGGTGCTGAATCCCCACTACGTGCCCTAGCGAGGCACTGCTGTACTGCTCTTGTAAGCTGCAGGGTAGGGTTTTTAAGGCATATGTGTTAGCAGGCAGAGGGAGATGGGGGTTGTGTTTTGTCATCTGTCTTTGATTGGGAAGCTTATTTCGTGGGGGACCTTCATTAGGAATTTCATCCACTTTTTCCAACCATTATGATAGGAAAATTTTCCCATGTATCTTGCCTTTTGTCCCACTCTTTGGGGGGATAACAATTATACAACTTTAGAGTCTCATCTTTTCTTGTACTAGCATACAGATATCTAGTTCTTTTTTGACCCATCTCATCTTTAGTTTCATTTTTTTTTTATTTTTTATTTTTTTCAACGTTTATTTATTTTTGAGACAGAGAGAGACAGAGCATGAACAGGGGAGGGTCAGAGAGAGAGGGAGACACAGAATGGGAAACAGGCTCCAGGCTCTGAGCCATCAGCCCAGAGCCTGACGCGGGGCTCGAACTCACGGACCGCAAGATCGTGACCTGGCTGAAGTCGGACGCTTAACCGACTGCGCCAACCAGGCGCCCCTAGTTTCATTTTTTTATGCTTTTATCCTTGCACTTTTTTAAATGCTGAAGTTTTCCACATTGTCATGTCATTCCCCATGACAGAGATAAAAATCATGAGGTTGTATCTGTCCTTCACCACATTCATTGGTGATTGTTGTGGTTGTTTTTAAGTTTATTTATTTATTTTGAGAGCAAGAGTTGGGGAGGGGGAGAGGAGAGGGAAAGAGGGAATCCCATGCAGGCTCTGTGCTGTTAGAGTGGAGGCTGATGCAAGGGCTCGAACTCATGAACCGTGAGATCATGACCTGAGCCAGAATCAAGAGTTGGACGCTCAACTGCACAACTGACTGAGCCACCCAGGTGCCCTTCATTGGGGATTGTTTTAAGTAAAGTTATTTTCAACTTTCCTAAGGGCTTTTTCTTCTCTGTAGATTTTTCATGATGTGGCGTATAAGGCAAAAGAGCGAGACGATCTCCTGGCGGGGATTGACGAGTTCCTAGACCAGGTTACAGTGCTCCCTCCAGGGGAGTGGGACCCCTCCATTAGAATCGAGCCACCCAAAAATGTCCCTTCCCAGGTAATGTATGCACGTTAGCCAATGGTAGCTTAAGTGTCACTTACTGAGTACCCACCATGGACAAAGCAAAGACCATGTGGGTAAATACTAAATAACTCAAGCTATAGCCCTGTTTTGGGCACCTAGAATGAACAGAGCAGTTATAAAAAATGAGTATACAGTAACATAGATTGGCTCAGGTGTGATGCGATCAGTCAGGATTACTGTAGGATAATTTTAAAGCCAGCTTTTGGAGGTTTGATGTGGGATGGGTTAGGAGAGGAAAGCACATTTCTTGGGAGTATATTGTGAATGAAGCCATGCGACAAAAAGAGCAAGTTGTATAGAGAGAACAGGTGGAATCCCGCATACTTTGGGACAGATCAAAGGTGGCCAAAGAGCCCTTGTACACGAGACACCAGGCCTGGCGCTTTACAGATGCTAACTCAGCCCTCCCGGCAACATCCCCACGCAGGTATTTTTATCCTTAATATTACAAATAAATAAAACTATCTTCAATGAAACTATCTTCAGAGTTTTAAGGTGAAGTGAGATTATACAGAGGCAGATTTGAAACTGGAACTTAGGTCCCACCTGATGTCCAGGCCTCCATATTTCTGTCTCTGAGCAACGCAAGTTTAGGAGTTAAGCACTAGTAGAGAGGACGAGAAATTATATGTTGTTATTGTTTTTCAGGAAAGTCAATAAACTGCCCCAAATCAGTAAATGCATTTGAAAACTACAAACACATGGGTATTTGGGGGCTGTTTTTGGATGATCTCATTATCACTCCCCGCTGTTAACAGGAAGGACAGGATAGATGGCTGACTTTACTAATTTTGTGTTCCTCTGTTGAAAGGAGAAGCGGAAAATGCCTGGAGTTCCAAATGGAAATGTTTGCCACATAGAACCGGAACCACATGGGGGCCACAGCGGGCCAGAACTTCAGCGCACCGGGCGGTAAGTTCTGAGACATTTCACAGCTCATGCTGCTTACTGGGCTGAAGTTGTGTAAAGGAATGAGTCATAGTCTTCACTTTCAGCCTCCTTCTCTCTAGTATTTTGGCTGGGAATGACTTTTCAAATGGAACCACTGACTGTAATAAGTATTGTGAATTTATCAGATCTTGTATTCATTCATTCAAGTTTCTCAAACCACTGACCACAGTCTGTCTCACCTCCAGTCCTTTCCACACGTTGTTCCTTCTGATTTGAACACTCGTCCCCTCCCTCATCTCCTGGCTAACTGCTACTTACCTTTTTGTCTCAGCTTAGGGGTCACTTCCTTTGGGAAGCCTTCTAAGACTCTCTCTAGATGAGGTTAGGTATTCCTACTGTGTGGTGTCACAACTTTGAGCTTTGTCCCTCACCTGTCTGCCACCTTCCTCCTACCCCTTGGTTTACAGCCCTTCCCATACTTTATTATTATTGCTTCATTTGTTGTCTTCCTGCTAGAATGTTTGCTCCGTAAGGGCAGGGTGACCATTATAATCCTAGCACCCAGCACGGTGCCCTGCACAGACTGGGCACTGAGTATCTGATGAATGAATGAATGAATACTTTTAGAGTGATCCCTGTTCTGTAGCATGAGTGGACTAAATATAGATAAATATTTAATGGTTATTTATTTATTTATTTATTTTTAATGTTTATTTTTGAGAGAGAGAGGCAGAGAGAGAGAGAGAGAGAGAGAGAGAAAAAGAGCATGAGTGGGGAAGGGTAGAGAGAGAGGGAAATACAGAATCCAAAGCAGGTTCCAGGCTCCGAGCTGTCAGCACAGAGCCCGATGTGGGGCTTGAACTCACGAGCCATGAGATCATAACCTGAGCCAAAGTCGGACGCTTAACCGACTGAGCCACCCAGGTGCCCCTTGAGTGATTATTTTAAGTAAAGAAACTCCCTTAGGGTAGGAAAATAAGTAGTATTTTAGGGGTGTGGGTGTGTCTCAGAATAGTCAATCTACTCTTCTAGGCCCAGACTCTAAAGACAGATGTCCAAGGAGGAGGTTCTCTATGGAAGTTTAGGGAAGCAGGTTCCCAGACTAACTTTGATTTGCCAGGTAAGAAGGTGGTAAAAGAGGATGGTATTTTGGGTTGGAGTGACATCTAGGGTTTCCCCAGATGGTGGGAGATGGTTGAGACCATAGTTGTAGTTCCATAAGTTGTACTTGTTTCTGAGGATCTGCTGGGTGGAGAGTCTCAGGACAGGACTCAGATCATGGAGTGAAGCTTTGTAACGTCCTCTACTTCCTAGCTTTCACCTTAGTTTTTTTCTTCTTTGCTTGAAGTTGCTTTCCTTATTTTTCTATCCTCAGTACCCAGTGGAAACTCAGGGTTTTCTAGAATTGTAGACAGTCATCTATTTTTCTACTCTTAGAAATTCAGGGAGAAGCTAGGAAAGGGGGCTTAGAAGCAGGAGAGATGGCACTTAGCTAGCAGTGTCCAGAATGGGGGTGTGTTTCCTGGCTGGAGGAATGTATTTGAGGGTGGGGAAAGATAATTGGGTTCTGGGGAGTGATCATGGAGGAAAAGAACAGTTCTTTGATGGAAGGGATCACTGAAATGAGGGAGCAACCTCCAAGAGTAAATTTAACATTTTCTTTAAAGTTGGGAGAGGTCTGAATTGGGTGGGGAGGCCTGGTATTGAGAAGCAGTTCAAGGGAAGCATCTGTCCCTAGAATAGCTTCCAGGATTGAGACGGTCCTAGAGGAGGTGGTGTTTTTTAGGGAAAGGGTCTTGGGTGTTTGATGGTATTTCAGGGTGGTGATATATCTTTTGAATATAAATGGTGTTCACACCCCAAGACTTAGAGTTTGAAGGTAGTGGAAATGAGGGCAACAGGGTTTCCTCCAAATGATTTGAGGTTTCAGGTTTCTTTTGGTGTTAGAGGAGAATAAACTAAAGTCCCAGGCCTTTTGAGGGGGTCATTTATAATCCAGTCCACGTGGGAGTTTGGGAGACCATTAGATTAGATCTCAAGAATTGTCGATTCTCAGAAATGGTGCCTGACATCCCAAAAGAAGATCTCATGTGGCCAGGATCATCACATGCTTACTCACAGTGTCAAAGTACCTTTACTCACAAACTCATCTAGGGTTTGAGGAAGTTCTCCCTTCATGTCTTGTCAGGAAGTTAATGGGGTTGATAAAGCTGAAAGGAAGGGTTATCTAGGTTCAGGGCCTAGGGCTGCTTGGTATGGGAGATACCTCCTCTTCCTGAGTTCCCCAAATTTTCCTCAGAGCCCTTAGTAAAAGACCTCAAGACACATGGCCTTTCTCCTATTATAGCCTTGTAGGTCAGGTGACTTCATGCCTGCATCACAGATTATGCTTCTGTGCCAACCCTTTTCTCTTTCCAAATCTCAAAGTTTGTAGGGAGTCAAAGCAAACCCTCCCCCATAGATGAACATCCTAGAACTTTCTGGACCCGCCTGGACTGCACAGACAAAAAATAGTTCTTCATACCATTAGTTGTGTTTCTCCGAGGTGGAAAACCTGCCTTGTGTGTGCCATGTTGCAAGGCCTGGGGCAAAACCTGGAGACTTAGGGGATGTTCTATTTGTCAGACGGGGAGGTATATGAAGATGGGGGCGTGTAGACTCTTAAGGCAGGAAAGGAGGCAAGTTGAAAACAGTCCTGTATTAACCTGAGGCCGGGCTGGAGCACAGTGTGTTGGACCTCCGTGATGCTGATGCATTCCTGTACATAACAAAGACAAAAGTCTGACTAGAGTGTTCCTAGGTCACAAGTTTCACCGCAGGGAAGAGAAGGTTTTCCAAGAAAGGGCTTTTCCAAGGCATATTTATGTACCTCGTTGGGGATGCCACTTTTGGGAAGGGTTAATGAAAAAAAGAACCAGGAGCTGCTATCTTGATGATTCCCCACCCCCCCAACACACACACTTCAAACAGGTTTCTTCCAAAGCACACCAGACAAATGGATGGCTGGGCTGTCCCTAAAGCCCTCCAGAGAAGGTCTCCCTAAGTCAGTGCTCCAGAGCCTAGTGACCCTCTACATGGGTAAGTCCTTTCTTGCATCAAGCTGAAATTCGTATCCCTGTGTGCCTCCTACCCCCCAAAAAACTTGAACATCAAAGGTAGTGTTGAAAGGGAAAGGAAGTCTCAAATGTAGAGAGAAGCATCCATGCCTGATCTTGTGGTAGCTGTGCGATTATGGTCTGATTCTATGCATGAGTGAGGGATAAGGCTGACTCCATAAATAGTAGTCAGAAATCATTTTATTAATTTATAGTTACATTATCCATAAGAGCCTCAGATCTTTTCTTTCCCCTTTTAATCACTGTTAGGCGTGCAGATGCCCCCCCCTTTCTATGGCTTCTTATAAATCCATTTCACATACATCTTTTGTCTGTGACTCATAGACGTTCCTCCCTGGAAGGGCCTCCTGCATCCAGGGGCTGAGCAATCGTGGCAGCATCTCAGGTTGCCAAGTGGGGTGAGGCTCATTATTACAGAAGGAGATTCTTCTCCCAGAATAATACCCTTCAGAGGAAGGTCATCGGTGATTAAGAGGTGATATTCACATGGTACTAGTTCTGTCTTGGTAAAGACCCAGAAACACTTGTGTCTTGCCCCAGACCGATCAAAACTGCCTATGAGGTCCTATTTGCACAGAGGAGAAAGCAAGGCATAGTGACACTTTATTACAAACTGGAGCCTTGGTTCCAGACTCTGAGGTGGAACTCTCACACTCTAGGTTAGACCCTATAGATAGCCCCTTACCTAAGCTAGGTTTGCCAGATAGACTAAAAACAAAACGAGCTTTGCCTCTCTCCTCTAAGCCAAGAACCAGATTGTGATGTTACCGCTATAAACTGACGACGGTGAATCCCAACTATACCCACCCAAACCAGAGGAAAAGAACAAATAGGTAGAATAGAACAGTGTCCGCCCGTGTCCACGAACACACTCATTGCACCTGGCTAGGGAGAGAAAGCATTCAAATGGAAAGAGAGAGCTGCCTGGGCCTTTCCCCCTGGTGTACAGGCCCCAGGTCGCATGGTTCTCCTCCAGGCTCCCAGGCAGAGAGATGGAAAGAGCTGGCCAAGCCTCCTTTCATGAAAGAGTAGCTCATTTTTTGCTTTTGGCTTATTATAGAAAGTTTCAAACACGTAAGAAGAGAGAACAGTATAATGAACCCCCATGTGCCCGTCAACGGTGATTAACATTTTGCCAGTCGTGTTTTGTCTATTTCTCCCCATGTAATTGTTTTATTTTTATGTTTTCTAGATTATTTTAAACCAAATCACTGCTATCATGTCATTTTACCTGTAACTACTTCAGTATGTATCTCTGTTTGATAAGGACATTTTAAAAAACAACGGTCATGCCATTATGAAATCTAACAAAATTAACAATAATTCTTTAAATTGTCTAATGCTCAGTTCACATTTAACTTTTTGTGATTGTCTTAACCACATCTTTTTAGAGTTTTTTTTTTTTTCTTCACATAGCATCCAGTCAGGGATTGCATTTGGTTATTATGATCCCATTCTGTACTAGCTCTCCTTCCTTTTTTTCTATGCCATTGGTTTGTAGAAGAGACCAGGTGATCTGTCCTATAATGCTGAGTGGCATTTTTTGTGACTCCCCTATCCACTTTCACTCTGGTGCAAAGACCTCACTCTAGAAAAAGTGACCCAGTTTGAGAACGCTCTTTCTTGGTGTGGGATATCTTGCTCTTGATCTGTCTCATCCTTGGGAACTGGAGAGGGGTCCAGAAGTCCTGCCACCACGTCCTGTGGACTCTACGACTTCCTGATTCAGCCCTTGAGTCCTTCCACTTCTCCTCCTCCCAATCCCCTGCCTCCAGTCTTGCCCCGCGTTCCATTCATTACACCCCCTCCAGAGTGATCCTTCCAGAATGCACGTTTAATTATGTTGTTCTCCTGTTTACAATCCTTCGGTGACTTGACATGCCATCAGGATAAAGTTCTAATTCCTTAAAACAGTTTGCAAGGCGCTCTGTGACTTGGCTTCTCCAGCTTCACCGTTCCCGTCTGTTGGTATTTGCCCCTCACACTGTCTTATGGAGCTGTATCTGCGTTAGCACTTGGACCCCGCCATGCACTCTCACCTCCAGGTGTCACCCACGCTAGCCCCTCTGCCCCATCTGGCTAGCTCCTGGTCCGTTCTCTGAGTCCCCGTTGAAATCTCCCTCCTGTTCTATGCTGCTGTGGCACCCTCACAGCACTGCCTATCACCTGTGCTAGAGAAGGGCTGCGTTGTCTTTCTCCCTGCTGCATCTCCGGTCCCTGGCACAATATCTGCTACTACTTGTCGACCACAGGAACGAATTCTTATGCTAATTTCTCAACAATAAGGTGGGTAGCTGTTCAGAGTAGGGAAGTGCATGTGATGGGGCTCTTTGGCTAGAATACATATATAATAAAACTAACGATTTTAATACCTTGAATGGGTTTTGCACATTTCCTCCGAACAGCTCAGAATTTGCGGTTTGAAGCGATTACTTAATTTCACGTTAATTTTTTGGGGAACTCTTTATTGAATGGGCAATATGCACTCCCAAAGCAATTCTCTTTATGCTCGGGATAATCATTCAAATTCATGCCCTTGTTTGCAAATGGAATGTGTGCTGGCCCCGGAGAGATTTCTTGTACTGGGGCTCACACGGAAGCCAAAGCATGTCTTCAGACCACATTTGAAGTGGCTTTCAAATGTGCGCTGTTCAAATACTTCCGTGGAAGAGGGACTGCGTTAGAGGCCTGTTTGCCATGTTTCCACAGGCTGTTTGGGGGCTTGGTGTTGGACATCAAGCGGAAGGCCCCCTGGTACTGGAGCGACTACCGGGATGCACTCAGTTTACAGTGTTTGGCCTCCTTTCTGTTCCTGTACTGTGCCTGCATGTCACCTGTCATCACCTTTGGGGGATTGCTCGGAGAAGCCACTGAGGGACGCATAGTAAGGACTTTTTACCACTTCTCTTGGCCCCAACAGGAGTTAAGACATTGTGTTGGCAGGGAAGTCTGCTGAGAGGAAAATCCCCCGGGCTAGGGCTGAGGAGATTGGATTCTTTCTACTGAATACTGTGGTCTTCTGATTTCATACCAAGCAGCAACCTAGTTTTCCCTTTAGAACCGACTCTCGTCTGCTTGCACATCAATGTCACTAGTTGACTGCCCGGTTGAATTGCCTGGTGCTCAAAAGGGTGGAAAATGATAGGTCAATGTCATTTGAAATTTAATGTGACTCTGAATGACGGCTCATAGTACAAATGGTATCACTGTGCTTTCTGTGTATATTTAAGTACTGAATTGAGTCACTGAAGAACAGGACTTAGTTAAGGAATCCTATGTGGTTGGATTTGGGCACCTGGATTATCAAGACGGTATCCGTTTACAGGAGTATTAGACCGTGTGTGTACTTCACTCTTGCTAAAATGAAACACAAGCAAATGGCTTGTCAGGGCACACACGAGAGCTAAGTCAGGAATGTGTATAAGCCCACGCTACTGGTTACAGATGGGCTATGGACTCTGATGATTTTTTTTCCCCCCTCAGAGTGCAATTGAATCCTTGTTTGGAGCCTCCATGACTGGGATTGCCTATTCCTTGTTTGCGGGACAGGCTCTCACCATCCTGGGAAGTACTGGGCCAGTGCTTGTATTTGAAAAGATTTTGTTCAAATTCTGCAAGTAAGACATTTAGTTTTCTGAAAACTCTAACTGGATGTGTTATTGTGCCGTTAGGGTTGAATGCCAGGATCCCGGGCGAGCATAATCAGGCAAATACTACTCTGGATTGTAAAAACCTAACGAAAGAACATCATTTGGTCTGTTGCCCTGCCCCCAGGTAGTACTGTACCTAAAATAGTAGATCTCCTAATCTTAAAGAGCTTTATTAATGTCCCTCAGCCATTGTTGAAGTCTTGACTTTTTATCTTTTTTAAAAATTTATTTATTTAAATTCAAGTTAGTTAACACACAGTGTCGTACTGGAGTTTTCTTTCCCTAGCTAAGTCAAATTCCTTCATTTTCATTTCAAATCAAGTTTTTTAAAGTTTATTTATTTATTTTGAGAGAGAGAGAGAGCGCACACAGAGGGGACAGAGAGAGAGAGGGAGAGAGAGATAATCCCAAGCATGCTCCCCACCATCAGCACGGAGCCCATGTGGGGCTCAAACTCATGAACCGTGGGATCATGACCCAAGCCGAAGTTGGACGCTCAACTGACTGAGCCACCCAGGCGCCCCTTTCAAGTCAATTTTTAATTTGGCCTAAGACGCCCCCTTCATATTGTGGTTGCTACTGATGGTAGGGGCTTAGCAGTGCCTCCTTTCCCTATCAAATTTTTTCTTCATTTTGGATTGGACGTAGGAGCATGTGGAACATGGGCCAGCCCCTTTTTCCTAACTGTAAGAATAAGATCTGAATCAAGTTGGGCAGTAATGGCAGAAATGCGTGTGGCCGATTCCTTCCTTCTCCACTTTCCGTGTCCTTGCTGTGGCAGATACTACCTGTGGGGCAAATATTACCCGTGGAGCAAATCTTTGGTCACAGCTGTCCCTGGGCAGCATTTGGGAGTAAAGTACAGTCAGAATTAGGGGTAAACTGGGTTGTGGTACTGGAATGGATGAGATGAGATGAACTAACCACATTTCTGGCCCTTTGTCTTGTAATTCACCCATCCATGCTTTTTGATGAACTTTGGTTTTGTTTCAGAGATTACGCTCTTTCGTACCTCTCCCTGCGAGCCTGTATCGGACTGTGGACTGCCTTCCTGTGTATTGTCCTTGTGGCAACTGATGCCAGTTCCCTTGTCTGTTACATTACCCGCTTCACTGAAGAGGCATTTGCCTCCCTGATTTGCATTATTTTCATCTACGAAGCAATAGAAAAGCTCATTCACCTGGCAGAGACCTACCCCATCCACATGCACAGCCAGCTGGACCACCTTAGCCTGTATTAGTAAGTATGCTTTCTGCTTGTCTTTTTTTTTTTTAATTTTTTTTTTAACGTTTTATTTATTTTTGAGACAGAGAGAGACAGAGCATGAACAGGGGAGGGGCAGAGAGAGAGGGAGACACAGAATCGGAAGCAGGCTCCAGGCTCTGAGCCATCAGCCCAGAGCCGACGCGGGGCTCGAACTCACGGACCGCGAGATCGTGACCTGAGCTGAAGTCGGACGCTTAACCGACTGAGCCACCCAGGCACCCCCCCTTTTTTTTTTTTTTAATTGAGCAGTGGGCCTGCGTTTACTGGCTGATGCAGTGTACCTGGCAGTACTTGTGCCTTTTGTTAAGGAAGTGTCTTGGCCCTCTGGGAAATAAGGCTTAGATAGGGATGTGGAGACCCCAGGGGGCCTGCCAGAGAACAGCCAGAAGTGATGACAGAGAGGATGGACTAAGAACGAAACTCAGAGGGGACATGAGGAATGCTTTCCAGAGCACGGGCTTTTGGTTCCAGGCACGAGACAAAAGTAGGCTGCAAAGGTAGCAGGGAGAATTCAAGTGAGTTATTGGGAGGACCTTCTTTTTATAAGGATTTGTGAGTCCCTGAAGCATGTTATCAAGATTGTCTGAAGATATGTACAGGCTCCTCTTAGGAATTGTTAGGTAGAGATATACTCACAATTCTTTGCAGATCCACAGGTCTCTTACTCTGTTTCCTAAGGATCTAGTAATCTATTTACTTACATAGATTTCAACGCAAGAGACTGTTTTCTTCCCATGCCTGATACAGTTTGGATCAGGGGAAGAAGAAACATGGTATTTCGCCATGCTGTCAACCATCCAGGAGAGTCTGGTCCTAGAAACACTTCTTCTCTGGAATAGTATTCTCCAAATTATGACTAAAGATCCTCAACCTTTAGCTCCGTACATCAAATTCCCTGCCTTCTGGCTGTACATTTCTGACGTGGAGGGCCTGGTTGTAAAGTGAACAATTTCAACCCGAAACTGAGCAGAGAGCACACTGTATGGAGGGGTCTGCCAACTAGTCACGGATACATTTTTGTAGGTTCTGCGTATTCATTTATTCCCCTTTTTAAGGTCAGAATTCATAAAAAACTTTTGTTAGAATTTTGAAATTATTTTATTACAAAATAACAACCATTAAGGGAGTGTAATCTTTGAAGCCTAGTGGATTGCTGATTAGCATTGGAGTAAGGTTCATTCTTCGACCTTTTTTTCAATCATTCATTTATTTGTTTAACAAACATTTGTTGAACACTTACTATATGCCGGGCATGGTTTTAGGCCCTGGAGACAGCAGTGAACATGGCAGACAAAGGATCTGCCCTCATGAGACCTAGTGGGGGAAGATTGACAAAAGTGACCAGCCTTGGACTGAGTAGACTTTGGATCTGGACACTGTAATTCTGTGTTAATACAGCTCAAGGTGGGATTTTTCTTAATTGCATTCTACCGTTGGAGCTGTGAAGCTAGAACTCTCCAGCTCTTTAAATCATTTTATGTTAGTATGTGGAACTGATTTTTTAAAAAATATATTTTATTGTCAAATTGGCTTCCATACAACACCCGGTGCTCATCCCAACAAGTGCCCTCCTCAATGCCCATCACCCATCTTCCCATCTCCCCCACCCCCCATCCACCCTTGGTTCTCTGTATTTAAGAGTCTCTTGTGGTTTGCCTCCCTCCCTCTCTGTTTGTAACTTTTTTTTTTTCCTCTTCCCTTCCCCCATGGTCTTCTGTTAGGTTTCTCAAGATCCACACATGAGTGAAGATAATATGATATCTGTCCTTCTCTGACTGACTTATTTCACTCAGCATAATACCTTCCAAGTATGTGGAACTGATTTTTTAAGAGCAGTTTTAGGTTCACAGCAAAGTTGAGCAGAGGATACAGAGAGTTTCCATCCACCCCCTGCTCCCACACATGTGCAGTCTCCCGCACTATCAGCATCCCGCGCACCAGAGTGCTAAGTTTGTTGCAAACAATGAATTTACATGGAGGCATCATTATCACCCAAAGCCTATAGTTTACATTAGGGTTCACTCTTGGTGTTGTACATTCTATGAGTTTTGATTAATCTATAAATAATATATCCACTATTATAGTATCATACAGAGTAGTTCACTGCCTTAAAGATCTGTGCTCTGAGGTCACCTGGGGGGGGCTCATTCGGTTAAGCCTCCTACTCTTGGTTTCAGCTCAGGTCATGGTCTCACAGTTCATGAAATGGAGCCCCGCACTGGGCTCCACACTGAGAGTGTGGAGCCTGCTTAGGATTCTTTCTCTCTCCCTCTCTCTCTGCACCTCCCCTGCTCATGCTCTCTCTCTGTCTCTCTGTCTCTCTCTGTCTCTCTCTCTCAAAAAAAAATATTTGGTGCTCTGCCTACCCGTCCCTCGGTACCACTCCAAACCCTGGCAAGCATTGATCTTTTTACTGTTGTCATCATTTTGCCTTTTCGGCAATGTCATATAGTTGTAATCCTGCAGTATGTAGGCTTTTCTGATTGGCTTTGTGTACTTAGTGTTATTGCCTTAAAGGTCTTTAATGCCTTTTAATGGCTTGATAGTTCGTTCTTTTTAGTGCTGAATAATAGTCCATTGTGTAGTTATAGATATAGTGCATCCATTCACCTACTGAAGGACATCTTCGTTGCTTCCAAGTTTGGGATTGATTTTGTAGACCTAAATGTAGGACTTTATGGCTTTCCCTATTACGTTTTATTTTGTTGATTTCCTCCTATTACAATCTACTGAGATCTTTTTGTATTTTAATTCTGTTGTACTATATCCTTAGAAGGTATGCTCATTAAATCCACAGAGGATAGGGGCGCCTGGGTGGCGCAGTCGGTTAAGCGTCCGACTTCAGCCAGGTCACGATCTCGCGGTCCGGGAGTTCGAGCCCCGCCTCAGGCTCTGGGCTGATGGCTCAGAGCCTGGAGCCTGTTTCCGATTCTGTGTCTCCCTCTCTCTCTGCCCCTCCCCCGTTCATGCTCTGTCTCTCTCTGTCCCAAAAATAAATAAATAAACGTTGAAAAAAAAAATCCACAGAGGATGCAAAGTTAGTGGGAATGGCTATGTTCATTGTGGGACTGGGAGGCTGCATGTTGGCCAGAGGGACGAGTCTGATCTGGTCTGGTTAGGTACAAGAGGAGGCCATGGTGGTGGGATATTACCAGGAATAATGCAGTGTCGGGACAAGCTTGCATCACAATTCCAGGAGCCTCTGATATTGAGAGCATATTGAGAATGTGGCAGGGTATAGAGAGCAGGAGATATCCAGGCTCGGAGAAGGCTGTTGAGAGCCAAATGGGGTAGCAGGTCCTCCTTGCTTTATAGATTGAATTTCACGGGAAGGGCCTAAGCGAAAGAAACTAAGCAAGGAGACCAGCCAGAACCATTCTGTGCCAAGCTTGGTGGTCGGCACAATTTAATTCAAGGCCCATGTGCCGATTTGTGTCTGTGTTTATAATGGCTGACTGAAAAATAAGGGTGTGGTTGGGCTTACCCATGGGCCTCAAGCAACAGGACCAATCTCAGGGACCTGAGATGGGCAAAGGAGAAACGAGGCAGGCTCTGACAGGGGCTTTAGTCCAGTCATGGCTAAAACTATTTAATCAAATACTTGGCTGCTTTCCTCAGGAATCCTTTTTTCTTGTTCCCTCAGCTGCAGGTGTACTCTCCCAGAAAATCCAAACAACCATACCCTGCAGTACTGGAAGGACCACAATATCGTGACAACAGAAGTCCACTGGGCCAACCTGACTGTTAGCGTAAGTCTGGGAGTTGTATTGTAGCACTGTGACTGCCAAGTTTAAGTGTGGTAGCCCTTCAGCATGGTCTGGCGTTTTCAAAAATAAAGGTTGTTTGTTTGTTTGTTTGTTTATTAATTTATTTAAACTATTCTTGCTGACCCTTTTCCCCAGCAAAAGTTCTCTTGTATATAAAGGGAAAAGAAGATTGCCTTTCTCTTCCCTCCCACGTACACCCTACCCAGGGTCCCGGCACTAGGGATATGTGGGGGTGAAACCAGGCAGGGCGGGGGCACACCCAGGTTTCCGAGGCTGGCAGAACATTCCGATTTGGAAGTCCTCTGTAAGATAAACAGTACGAATTGCCAGAGCCCTCCCAGAGCTTCATGCTTGCTTGGGACCATCCTGGTTTCATTTTCCAAAGCGTCTAAGGACTCTAAGTAGTCACCGTACTCAGAAGGGGCCTGTGCAAGCGAGAGCGCCACAAGCACACGGGTCAATGGGCACTGCCGGCAGCCTGCGCTCCCCAGCAACCGTGGGACGACAGGGAGGGGTGGGCTCAGAAGGCCAGAGCTATTTATTCCCTCGTGCCTGCCTTTCATCACCCAGAGTGCTTGTTCCCGCAGGAGTGCCAGGAGATGCACGGAGAGTTCACGGGATCTGCGTGTGGCCATCATGGACCCTATACTCCTGATGTGCTCTTTTGGTCCTGCATTCTCTTCTTCACCACCTTCATCCTCTCGAGCACCTTAAAGACATTTAAGACAAGTCGCTATTTCCCAACCAGAGTAGGTAGCACCCTCATACATTTCTTCCGCGTTAGAATTCTAATAGAACAGAGTCTATTCTCAGCTTCCATGCTGCTTGCTGAGTAGAGTGGCAGGTGGCAAGTTCCAGATGTCCCGGCAAGCCCCACTGTGGCATTCTCTTCTAGTGTCTGGCAGCCTTTCGTAAATGTGTGGTGCGGGCTGAGGGGTTAATACTCAGGATTTTTTCGATTAAAAGTGCCGGGCGATGGGTGCCTTGCTGGCTCATTCAGTAGAGCACACAACTCTTGATCTTGGGCTCGTAAGTTCAAGCCCCACATTGGTGGGTAGAGATTGCTTTAAAAAAAGAAAAAAGTGTCAGGGGAGTTTAAGGGGGTTCTGCAAAAGCTCTTAACCCTCAATTTCCAGAGTGCTGTGAAGTGTCCTTTCCAGGATGCTGGGAGATGGAGTATGCAATAGCTGGAGCTGGCTGCTAAATATAGTAAAGCGGGATGATCACTTTGGATACGTAGGGGACCCCAAAGTCTCTTCCCAGGGATGTCTCTTGTGGCAGTTTGTGAAATCACCAGGGACATTGACTGCAGCAGCCAGAATACTCCTGACTTGGTTTGCTTGACTCTTTGAAGCCTCAGTAATCTGATACAAACGGTGCTATTTGATCATGACCAGTTCTAGTAGAGCGGAATCAGAGTCTGGGTGTAGAGCGGCGAAAAGGGGCCACTTTTGCTTTGAAAAGGAGTTCAAAGCATGAGAAATGGTGGGTTTTCTGGAAGTGAGGGTTCGGTCAGGTACATTTGCAGGGCAGGAAGTCCGAATGGGTGGGGAGCTCAGTTGATTAGGTGTCTATGGTACACTCATGCAGGAAAAACACATTCTTAGACTTCCGCGATGCTACATTGTAGTTAAGGGAAACATATTGAATTAGTTCTGGGTCATTGTTTCTGATGTGGACAAATAGTTAATAAGGGCAGTTCTCTACTAGCTACTTGCTGAGGCCTGGGTTAAGTGCTATCAGGGATATAGAAGTTTAAAACACCGTCTCTGCCATCATATAGGAAGGAGAAACATACGAAATGCACAGGTCCATATGATACAGTGTAAAGAGTTGGGTGCCAACCTGGGATGCAAGGAGTCGTAGGAGTTCAGAGGAGGGAAGGGCCACTGGGCCCCAGGATGGTCAGATGGACCCAAGATGGCTCATGATGGTGGGGGCAGGTACAGGTTCAGAGAATTGTGTAACATTCAGAAGAGAACTGACAAAACCAGGGCCAGGAAGCTGCAAACCTCAGGTTTCAAAGGAAAGCAAAGTCAGGTTAAGATATATTTTGGCTAAGATATATTTTGCTCTGTCTCTGTTGGAAGTTCAGATTAAGGCAGACACTGGGCGTTTTAGAGGCATTGTATTTTATTAAAGCTGAACTAGGGGCGCCTGGGTGGCGCAGTCAGTTAAGCGTCCGACTTCAGCCAGGTCACGATCTCGCAGTCCGTGAGTTCGAGCCCCGCGTCAAGCTCTGGGCTGATGGCTCGGAACCTGGAGCCTGTTTCCAATTCTGTGTCTCCCTCTCTCTCTGCCCCTCCCCCGTTCATGCTCTGTCTCTCTCTGTCCCAAAAATAAATAAAAAACATTGAAAAAAAAATTTAAAAAGCTGAACTAAACTATAACGTCCTCCTAGGCACAAAATGGTGATGAGTGCTATGGAGAAAATTTTTTTAAATTTACATCCAAGTTAGTTAGCATATAGTGCAACAATGATTTCAGGAGTAGATTCCTTAATGCCCCTTGCCCATATAGCCCATCCCCCCTCCCACAACCCCTCCAGTAACCATCTGTTCTCCATATTTAAGAGTCTTTTATGTTTTGTCCCCCTCCCTGTTTTTATATTAGTTTTGCTTCCTTCCCTTATGTTCATCTGTTTTGCTATGGAGAAAATTAAGCAGAAAAGGAGCATAGGCGGTGCTGGAGTGGAGAATGGTGACCAATTGCAAGTAGGATCATCAGAGAAGATCTCATAGGGAAGGTGACCTTTGTATGAACATAGGGAGGTGAGGGAGCTACCCAAGAAGTTACTTGGAGAAAAAGCATTCTAGACAAGAGGGATAAGCAAGTACAAAGACCCTAAGGTGGGATGTTTAAGAAACAATAGAGTTGGGGGGGGGGTGCCTGGGTGGCTCAGTCGGTTGAGCGTCCGACTTCGGCTCAGGTCATGATCTCGCGGTCCGTGAGTTCGAGCCCCGCGTCGGGCTCTGTGCAGACAGCTCAGAGCCTGGAGCCCGCTTCCCATTCTGTGTCTCCCTCTCTCTCTGCCCCTCCTCCGCTCATGCTCTGTCTCTGTCTCTGTCTCTCTCTCTCTCTCTCTGTCAAAAATAAATAAACATTTAAAAAAATTTTTTTAAAAAAAGAAAAGAAAATACACAACGGAGTGGTCTGTATGGCTGGAGCAGAGTGAACGAGTGGGAGAGCGTTAGAAGCTGGGCTTCTAATGATTTCATTGTGTGGGCCTCATAGGCCGAGGCCTTTTGGGTCTTTATCTCAGTGAAATGAGGAACCATTTCAGGGTTTTTGTGGATTGACATAATCCAACTTGTATAGTCAGTCCAATGGCTTTAAAGGGGGGCAGAAACAAGTGTCTGCTGTACTTAACAGAGACAAGAGCTGATGGTGACCTTGGTCTGGGTAGGAACAGTGGAGGTGGTGAGAAGTGCTCAGATCCGGGATTTGTTCTGGAGGTAGAGCCAACAGGGCTTGGATGCAGGTGGATGAGGTGTCGGGCATGAGGGAGAAGAGTCGATGCTGTCACCAAGGCCCTTGGCTGGTACAAATGGACCTTAACTGGCCCCAGAGAATCTTATTCCAAGTTCTCAGAACTATTGCCCAGACCTGGGCACAAATGCTCCAAATAGAGCTCTTCCCAGTCAGGGTGGTTACATTAGAGTTTGCCAAATGGTTCATTCTCCCTCATCATATCCACCCTTTGGGGGTATTAACTTGGGCATATTAACATATTCCTGTTGTTTACATGTGGTTGTATTAATTCAATTATAACATTAAAGCATTCTTCTGAGGACTTTTAAACCTTTTACAATGCAAAATTCTCTTCTACTGCATTGAGCCTAATAAAACACTTTTCCAATCCTTTCTCATGCCAGGTACGCTCCATGGTGAGTGACTTTGCTGTTTTCCTCACTATCTTCACAATGGTGATTATTGATTTTTTGATTGGAATCCCATCACCAAAACTTCAAGTTCCCAGTGTGTTCAAGGTAAACAGCTTTCAGGGTACTTGGTGCCCTCATGTGGTTTCCTAGAATCTGGTCCCAAGTGAATTTCAAAGGCCTTTCCATATCCTAATCCTGCGTTCTGCAGTCCCCGAAATCTAAACTTTGTCCCTCATGCCTTACCTTTCAGAAGAGCAAACTCTTAGGGCTTGGCTGAGTTCCAGCCACAAAACTCCAAGAACAGAACATCTAAGGTGGTTTAATGAATGAAAAGTTAAGATTTACAATAGTGGAATGTGCATGTTTACTTAAATACATACCTCATACAGTGGAAATGTGGGTCCTTGGAACAAGTCTGATTAATAGCACTTTCCTTGAGCTTCAGCTGTGTATGGGCACTGGGAAGGGGTAAGAAGTTAAATTAGGGTTGGCCCCTCTCCTTCAGGATCTTGCCTTGTGAAAAGGTGAGCCGGCCTGGGGGCTTCACCCACGGTCTAATGCTCCTACCAGAGTAACCGGGACAGCTCTTCAACCCTATTTCATCGTTTCTTTATATAACTCTCTACAATCTACAATATGTTGCTGAAAATGTATACATAAAAGAACTAAAACAAATGATCTGTATGTGGGGACTCCAGATCTGTTTCAGTGTAAGGGCACCGAGTAACAGAGAAGATGGGAAGGCTGAGCTGGGTTCCACAGAGCCCCATAGACCAGAGGGGAGGGAAAGCCTGGGCATACTCAGTGACTGGAGAAGAATCATAAGATGAGAAGAACAGGAGAGGCTGGGGAAGAGAAAGAAGACAGGAAGAAAGGCAGCCCTTGACTTGTAAACATCCCTGTACCCTGTGCCTTTGTCTTCCCTTTCTCCCTCCCTCCCTCCCTGAAATAGGCCCGGTTAAAAATATCTCTTTCCATATTGCCTGAAGATTTTTTATTTTATTTCGTTAAATGCACTGAAATGCCATCAGCTAGAAATTTGTGGATTGAAAAACACCCTTCTTAAAAATATAATTCCTTTGAGAATATGTCATTCTCACCTTTGTGTGAATGAGCGCAATCAGCTTGCTTTCTAATACCTAGCTGAGGTCAGCCCTCCAGGAGGAATGGATTTTGTGTAAAAATAAGTAATTTGAGAACCTTAAGCAGTCCTTGGAAAGGTTCCCTGATGGGTAGGCTTAGATAGTCAGAAAGTGCTGAATTTCTGGGACATCTGGGAAGAAGGCCCCGGGAGGTAGGGGAGAGATGGGAAGGGAAAATGGGAGAATGTCAAAGACAATGCTGCTTGTTGGCAGGCCTTGCTTTCAGGAAGCAGAGGAGAAATTTTCTTCCTTCTTTCCTTCCCTGTTATACCACATGGCCCCCAGTGATGAAAACCCAGTCTGAAGGCTAGTACTATTACTAATGTGTTAATGTCAGTCAGAGTTTAGTAAATTTTTGTGTTGGCCTAAGAACTTAACTGTCACATAGAACATTGTTACTAAGGAGACATAGATCCTATAAACTTTCAGAACTTAGCCCATTCATGATTTGGGATCTGGTGACATTGTTGAAGAGTCTTTGAATCCTAGAGTCACGACCAATGGGGAACCAAGTACTTTGGATGCAACAGTGTTTGCTTTGTTCATTGAATTTGGTTCAATTCTGAGCCAGTGTGTATGCCCAGCCTTTCATCTTCCATTACTACTTGCCAAACAAGGGGAACTTTTCTTCCCCAGAGTACCTGGGGGAGTTTGAGGATGTCAAAAGTACCCTAAGAGAGTTTAGGTATGTCATGAACACCCGAATAAGATTTATGAACAGTAGTGGTCTTATAGGAGCATTGGAGAGGGTCCTAGATTAAGCAAGCCCCAAGTTCAGTAGTCTTGGGCTCCTCTCTCAAATCTCTAGTACCTGGGCTCCTGTTTTACTGCTGATGGGAGAAGGCCCCTGGGCCGACGCAATCTAAGCCCATGACATTCCATGCAACTGGCTCTACTTTGCCTTTATTTGTGCTGTAGACATGCATTATATGGCTTCTGGAGGGGAGCAATGAGGAGGATATTCTAAATTATTTATATTTGCTTTAATTATAATTGTGTTAAATTCTTTTTTGGCAATAGACTTGTTATTTTACTTGGGCTAATGTTAAGTTAAAGGTGGTGGCGGGTTTGGAGAGTAGGGGCAGGAAGTGAAGTATTAATGAGTGTTTCACAGGAAGTTGATAATCGAGGATTGACTCAAAGAGGATTTGGAACAAGGTCATAGATTTCCTAAGAAGTTGCTACTAAGGAGTTACTTTCTTGACTTTTTGTTGTTGTTGTTAGGATTCTCATTTAGGAGTAAAAACAATGTGGATATTGTGATTCAGTTTAATCTCTTTTGCCCTAATGACTATAGTTAAAGTACAAAATAAAACTTTATTTTTTCCCCTTTAGCCAACAAGAGATGATCGAGGGTGGATTATTAGTCCCATTGGCCCCAATCCCTGGTGGACTGTGATAGCTGCAATTATCCCAGCTCTTCTCTGTACTATCTTAATATTCATGGACCAGCAGATCACAGCTGTCATCATTAACAGGAAGGAACACAAGCTCAAGGTAACAAAAAGTTCTGACCTAGAAGGACGAATGGTAGCCGGTTACTTTTTTTTTTTTTTTTTTTTTTAGGGTAAGCCCCTTTAGACAAGGAACTATAGAACCTGGATAAAAGCAGTCATAGAAGGAGCTCATAAAATGTTTCCAGAGGTTTCTGATTCCTCAATTAGTGACAAAGATTGGTTTGGACCTGAAACCAGAGTAGAGCATGATGAAATGGTGTGAAAGGAGCTTGGACTCTGTTAGTTTCCTCTCAAACCTGTGCGGAAGGTGGGTGGGCACAGTTCCTTGTGGTCCCTATACAGGCTTGTCCTTCTGAGGTTCAGGTCAGGGCTTGGGCCACTGTTTCCGAGAGTCAAGTATTCTCCCATTGGTGTCCTTTACTGGAGTTTCCAGACTGAACCTTGAGTCCAAGGATTCCAAGGAGGTAGGTTTGAGTCCAGCACATTTATCGGTGAGAGGCTTCATGCCTTCATCTCTGTTCTTTCCTTACTTAGAGTAGGCAAATCCATATTTGGCAAGGATCTGGGGGTGTTTGTGTGGAGCCATTTACCTCCAACTCCTATATTGTCTACCACTAGAATGGTCAAGGTGTGCCTTGGCCTCTGGTTACTCTGCCAAGAAAGGATGAATCTTTGAATGTATGAGACTCAGGGTGAAATCTGGGGGCACTTGAATGAAAAATGGATATGGCATGTATACGACAGGGTAAGGTTTCTCTTTTTCTTCTCTGTTCCCTCCAAACCAGGAGGGGCTGGAAGACTCATCTGGGATCTCTGGACCCCTTCTTCCTTACCCATACACTCCCTCCTGTTTTGGGCCTGAGGCTCTTAGCTCACTGTTCTGTGCCCCACTACAGCCAGCCCATTGGTGGTGACAGAGACTCTGTTTCCCCACAGAAAGGCTGTGGCTACCACCTGGACCTGCTGATGGTGGCCATCATGCTGGGTGTCTGCTCCATCATGGGCTTGCCCTGGTTTGTGGCAGCAACTGTCCTGTCCATCACACACGTGAACAGCCTCAAACTAGAATCTGAGTGCTCTGCTCCTGGAGAACAACCCAAGTTCTTGGGCATCCGAGAACAAAGAGTGACGGGCCTTATGATCTTTGTGCTGATGGGCTGCTCAGTCTTCATGACGGCCATATTAAAGGTAATTATTCATTCACTCGTTAGATGGATATTGACTGCCTGATTTGTGTCAGGAATTCTGGGAATACAGTGATAGTGAAACAGATACATGTACAAATATCTGTCCTGAAAGAGCTAACTCTAGCAGAGTAAAGCAGATAAGGAAGTTAGTTAAGAGGGGCACCTGGGTGGCTCAGTTAAGCATCCAACTTTGGCTCAGGTCACGATCTCACGGTTGGTGGGTTCGAGCCCCACATTGGACTCTGTGCTGACAGCTCAGATCCTGGAGCCTGCTTCGGATTCTGTGTCTCCCTCTCTCTCTGCCCCGCCCCCACTCATGCTCTGTTTCTCTCTGTGTCAAAAATAAATAAACATAAAAAAAAATTAAAAAAAAAAAAAAGGAATTTAGTTAAGAACACAAAAACGAGGGGCGCCTGGCCGGCTCAGTCAGTGGAGGGTGTGACTCTTGATCTTGGGGTGGTGGGTTCGAGCCCCATGTTGGGTGTAGAGATTACTTAAAAATAAAATCTTAAAAAAAAAAGAGGAGGGGGAGGATAAGAAAAGAAAGAAAACAAACATAGTAATTATAGAATATGATAAATGATTAATGGAAATATTTGGTGCTCTCTGGTGCTATAGAGAATTAAGGGAGTACTGTTTTAGTCCGTGTGGTCGGAGAAGGCCTCTCTGCAGAGATGGTATTTAAGATGAGATGGAACTGGTCATGCCATGGATGGTGGGAGATGGCATGGGGGAAGGGAGAGAAGCAGTCTAGGCAGGCCCTGAGATGGGAAGGAGTGATATGTATACTAAGAAATATCAGGGCCGGGGCGCCTGGGTGGCTCAGTCAGTTAAGCGTCTGACTTCAGCTCAGGTCATGATCTCGTGGTCCGTGAGTTCGAGCCCCACATCGGACTCTGTCTGACAGCTCAGAGCCTAGAGTCTGCTTCCGATTCTATGTCTCCCTCTCTTTCTGCCCCTCCCCTGCTCATGCTCTGTCTCTCTCTGTCTCAAAAATAAATAAAAACATTAAAAAAATTAAAAAAGAAAAAGAAATATCAGGGCCATGTGGCTCAAGGCAGGAAGACAATGAGATGAGAGTGAAGACTAGGTGGGGGCAGATCATGCAGGGCCTTGTTGAGTCTGGTAAAGGTAACCTTTGAAGAGTTTTAGCAGGCAAGGGACAGGATCTATTTAGTATTTTTATTTATTACTTTTTTTTTCTTTTTAAAAAACATTTATTATTTATTTTGAGCATGCGTGCAAGCCGGGGAGGGACAGAGAGAGAGGGAGAAAGAGAATCCCAAGCAGGTTCCACATTGTCAGTGCGGACCCCGATGTGGCACTCAGTCCCATGAACTGTGAGATCATGACCTGAGCCGAAATCAAGAGTTGGACCCCCAACCGACTTAGCCACCCAGGCACCCCCCTCCCCCATTTAGTATTTTTAAAAGATCACTCTGGCGATGTCTAGAGAATAAGTTTTTAGGGTTGGGAAAAATAGAGAGACTAGTGAGGCTATATTATAGGTGGGAGATGATGGTGACTTGGCTAAAGAAGGTTGTAGTAGGGCTGGATAAAAGGCATGTCTTCTGTGTATCTTGGAGGCAGATCCAAGGATCTTGCCGGTTGACTGGATGTGGAATGGAGTGTGGAAAATGGAAAGATCAAAATGCCTTCCAGGTTTTGGACTTGACCATCTGGATGGAGAGTAGTGATGTTTAAGATGGAGAAGACTGCCTGAAGGAGGAAATGATTTTGTGAGAGGTGGTGGGGCTATGGGCAGATTTGGGGTGAGATATCCAGGAAGCAACTGAGTGAAAAAGCTAGAGGGAGGCTCTGGATTAAAAATATAAATGTGGAAGTCAACAGCAGTTAGTGGTATTGAAAGCCATGGGAGTAGATCAGATTGCTCAGGGAACAGGGTAGATGTAAAACAGAAGTAGGACCAGAGAGAAGAGCAGAGTCTAAGGAGCTCCAATATTTAGAAGTTGGGTAGAGGAGGAGACAGCAACAGAGACTCAGAAGGAGCTGCCGGAAAGGTAGAAGGGAAACCAGGAGGGCGTGGTGTCAGGGAAGCCAAACGAGGGGAATTTTTCCAGAAGGAGGGACTGGTTAGAAACTGTCTAGAAAGATGAAGACTAAACCAAGCCATTGGATTTGGCAATGAGGAGGCCTAACATGACTTGACAAGAGCAGATTCAGTGGAGTGATAGGGCAGAGGCTGAATTACAGGGGAGTGAAGAGTAAATAGGAGGTGAAAAGTAAAGACAGCATGGGCAGACAACTCTTTCAAGAGATTTTTCTGTGAAGTGGAATGGAAAATAGGCAGTGGCTGTTGTGAGGTGTGGGGTTAAGAGAGGATTTTTTGAAAGATGGCAGACACCTCAAACATGAGAAAAAAATATTTAGTTTTGTGGGTGGAAGGCTTGTGTCTGGGAAAAATGGGGTGAAAAGGAAAGTTCTATGGCTGTAACGCCAAACCCCAAACATTCTGGAGCACTTACTTGGCTCCCTTGCCTCCTTTCCCCTTCTTTTTTGGTGAATCTTCAACCACCCCAGCCTGCACTGCAAGTGCT
The DNA here is from genome assembly GCF_018350175.1 of Felis catus. Classification (NCBI taxonomy): domain Eukaryota; kingdom Metazoa; phylum Chordata; class Mammalia; order Carnivora; family Felidae; genus Felis; species Felis catus. The sequence continues at coordinate 78,038,701 of NC_058374.1, forward strand.
ATTTAGGGGTGACAACTGAGAGAAATGGGAAAGGATTTGGAACCATCTTCCTGGCTCCTTACTTTCCACCCAATCTCGCCACCTCTCCTCATACCCCCTGCCCCCTTCTACTCTCTGTCCCCAGCCCAGCCCCTGCTCCCACCTCTGGTCTGCCTGCCATCTGGAGGAGCCCAAAGATTGCCGCTCCTCCAGGAAGGTAACCACGAAGCCATGGGAGTAGGCATCGCCTTGCCTTCCTAGAACTGGCTCGGAAGGATTCTTTCAGAAAACCATTCAATAGTTCCGACAAGCAAGGTTAGCACCAAACTGAGATGTCTACTCACTGTACAGTTGAAACAGCATAAAATCCAATGGGGACTTTCTAGTTCTGAGAAGAATTATGTTTGAGAATGTTCTTTAGCCTCAGAATAAAAGCAAGTCAGGTTTAGTCTTCAGCTATGAGACTTCCCTTGCCTTAGTTCCATAGGCCTCATTTCCCTACCTCCTAGAGTTGCCTTGAAGATTACCTAGATTGCTAGGTGTGATATGATAGGTGCGTATATATATTCAAGTGCAATATAATAATGTTGCTGTTTCTCCCCAAATCATTCTCCCTCTGATACCTCCCCATTTCTACCCTCAAGTCTCTGGTTAGCAAAAAGGAAACTTTTTAGTCCATGTTAAAATACACCAAATCCCTGAGATGATTGCTTGTATGATTAGAAAAAATTTGAAAGGTATCGGTTCTGTACAAGAGGGATGTGTGTGTGTCTGCCCATCCCCATGGAGGAAAAAGAACCTGACGGATAAAATGTGAGGCCTAGGATTTAACTAGGGCTGGATTACACGTATGTGTAGTCATTTCATTTCAGAACAAAATAATTTTTATCATTGTCAGCTTCTGGTTTTGCCTCTACTTCTAAATCATGCCAAGGCAGCAGAAACTAATGCAATGTTTACGTGGTGATTTTGTGACTTTGTTTCCTTGGAGATTTAAAAGTGTATGTAGTCTTGAGTGCATTATGACACCAAATTTAATTTCTGGTCTTTCTGCCCTTTTGTCTTCAGTTTATCCCAATGCCAGTACTCTATGGAGTTTTCCTCTACATGGGAGTTTCTTCTCTACAAGGAATTCAGGTATGGCATGCTTCTGCCAGGGCAGTGTTTTTGCACTGGGAGCTCATCTGTCCTGACCAGGGAGGGAGAGCTCTCCCAGAAAAGCACAAATCCATTCTTGAGAAACTATTTCCTAGTCTTACTGGTTAAGCTATTTTAGATATTTCTTTGGACATTCGCTAAGTCATTTGGACAGTCAAGTTGGCATGATGATGGTACAGAGACTTATAGGATGACCTGGCTTGATTTCAGGGTACCCGTCATCCATTAATTATTCAACAGACAATTATTGGGCATGTACTAACTGCTAGGTGCTTTGTCAGATGCTAGTAACTTAGATCTGAAAGGCTTGTCAAGAGCCAAACTGGCTTCCACACATGGACCACACTAGTGTTAGCGCTAGGCTACAGTGTGAGAGAGGGAGCTCAACTGGGGGTCTGCTGGTGAAGAGATCGGCAGTAGTGGGGGCTGCTCCAGGTAAGCAGACATTACTTCCTTCCCTACTCTGCCTTTTCCCATCCATCAACTCATTCCTCTGAGTCCTCTGCATGGAAAATCAGGACTGGGCACTGATCATTTGGGTACCCCAGATGTTATGATAACTTGGTTTCTTCTTCTATTGGTGGCTGGTTCCTCTTTGTTTTTATGGAATATCCAGCGGTCACTCTTACCCCCTGAGTTTTAATGTGACCTTCGGCAGGTTATTCAATCTCTCTAGCTCTCTGTTTTCCTATTGCTAATATAACGCTGGTCATATATTCTATCTCCAGAATGTTATAAAGTTTTATTTTATTTTCTTACTATAAATAATCAATGAAAAGCTCCAGACTCCTCAAAGAACAAGTAGGAGATTTGGTTTTGATACTAAGCAGAAATATGGAACTGGCTTATTTTGTATTCAGCACTCCCTGAGAAAGATCCCTCAGGAGCCAGTGTGGGATAGAAGAAAGACATTTTCTGATTCTAGAATTAGAAAGGATGGATTTAGGGGTGCCTGGCTGGCTTAGTAGGTAAAACACGTGACTCTCGATCACAGGGTTGTGAGTTCAAGCCCCAGATTGGGTGTAGAGATTACTTAAAAAAAAAAAAAATCTTAAAAAAAAAAAAGATGGATTTAAATTTTGATTCTGTCATTTACCAACCCTTAGGCAAATTACCTGTCCTCTCTGAGACTCAGTTTCCATTCTGTCCAGTGGAAACTGTATTACCTACCTTTCAGAGCGGGTGATATAAGAGACGAGAATGGGCCTGACAAGGCTTCTGACCCGGAGAAACCTCCTGAAAATACATGCCGGTTCCCTCCTTTCAGTTCTTTGACCGTCTGAAGCTCTTTGGGATGCCTGCAAAGCACCAGCCAGATTTTATCTATCTTCGGCACGTGCCCCTGCGCAAAGTGCACCTCTTCACCCTCATTCAGCTGACCTGCCTTGTCCTACTCTGGGTCATCAAGGCCTCTCCGGCTGCCATTGTCTTCCCAATGATGGTGAGTTTTAAAAAAATTATTATTATTTATTTTTGAAAATAGTGGTGAAACCCACACCACATAAAATTTACCATCTTAACCATTTTCAAGCGTATAGTTCAGTGGCATTAGGTACTTACATTGCTGTGCAACCATTGCCACTGTACGTTTTCGGAACATTCTTATCTGGCAAAACTGAAACTCTGTACCTATTAAACAATGACTCCCCATTCCCCCTCCCCTAGTCCCCAGCAACCACCATTTTGTTTTCTGTCTCTATGACTCTGACTACTCTAGGTACCTCGTATGGGTGGAACCATAAAGTATTTGTGTTTTTGTAGTTGGCTTATTTCACTTAGCATAATGCCTCCGGGGACTCATCCATGTTGTAACATGCGTCGGATTTCTCTTTGAAAGGCTGACTGATATTCCTCTATGTGTACCTATGTATATATACGTATATATATATGTATATACGTATATACATATGTGTATGTGTGTATCTATGTATATATACGCATATATGTATATGCCACATTTTGTTTATCTGTTTGTTCATTGATAGACTCTTGGATTGCTCCCGATTTTTGGCAATCGGGAATAATGCTCCTGTAAACATGAATTGTACAAATATCTGTGTTCCCACTTTCAGTTCTTTGAGGTATATACCTAAAAGTGGACTGCTGGATCATATGGTAATTCCATTTTTACTTGTTTGAGGAACAGTCGCATCATTTTATATTCCTGCCAGCAGTACACAGGGTTCCAATTTGCCAATGTTTGTTTTCTGTTTGAAGGGTTTTTGTTTGGTTTGTTTGTTCATTCGGTTGTTGTTGTTGTCGTCGTTGTTGTTTGATAACAGCCATCCTCACCGGTGTGAAGTGCTATCTCATTGTGGTTTTGATTTGCATTTCCTAGTGGGGCTGAGCATCTTTTCATGTGCTTATTGATTATTTGTATATTTTCTTTGGAGAACTATCTTTTCAAGTCCTTTGCCCATTTTTAATTTTTATTTTTTAATGTTTTTATTTATTTTTGAGAGAGAGACAGTCAGAGAGACAGTGCATGAGCAGGGGAGGGACAGAGAGAGAGGGAGACACAGAATCTGAAGCAGGCTCCAGGCTCTGAGCTGTCAGCACAGAGCCCGATGCGGGGCGTGAACTCGTGAACCACCAAGATCATGACCCGAGCTGAAGTCAGACTCTCAACCAACTGAGCTACCCAGGCGTCCCCTTTTGCCCATTTTTAAATCAGATTTTTTGTTGTTGTTGAGTTTTAGGAGTTCTCTGTATATTCTGGATACGAATCCCTTATTAATGGTGAGTTTTTTGTTTGTCTTTTGCAGGAGCAGTATTATTTGGGGACTTTGAGGTGTGAATACATGTGTGTAGCAGGTTGCCATGTTTACTTTCAAGTCCGTCAGCCTGCCTTCCTCCCTCCCTTCCTTCCTTCTTCCTTTTTTCCTTCCTTCCTTCCTTCCTTCCTTCCTTCCTTCCTTCCTTCCTCTCTCTCTCTTTCTCTCTGTCTTCTCTCTCATGAATCTGACATGGAGAGGATTCTTCATGTTTATAATAATTTGCATATTATAGTTCCAGTTTAGAATTTATTACAGTCAGAAGTGTCGAAAGTGGTGGAAATGCATTGTTTTAAGCCACTGGAAGAGAGGAAGAGGTTGGTCCATCACTGATAAGTGACTGGGACATCTGTACCTTCTTTCGAACTGAAGCAGAGGCTTTGGAAAAGGGACCAGGGAAGCTGAACTGTGTATGGTGTAACAGGTGATAGGCTGCTTCCTGCCACTGGGATGGTGTGAAATTCTTGCCACCTGACCAGCACACTGTCTCATCTTCTCCTCCTGTTGCCTCCTCTCTCTGGCTCACCCTGTGTCACGGGGACGCTGAGAATTGTGGGCTGTTTGAAAACTACCCAAAGGGTGGGCCTCTAGAGAGAAAAGTCAATGAGGCTAATGTTTGGTATTTGTTTAGGGACTTTTGAGCTCTGTCTTACTCGGAGAATATTCAAAGGTGAAGAAACTAGGGTCAGGGAATTCTTTTTCTCTAATCTTCTGCATGTATACCTCCTGATGGGTTTCTCAATTTTGTCAGAGTACACATAGGTTTCTGCATTTAAGTGTTATATTCAGGGGTTGACCATTTGGTTAAAGAAACAGCAAATTCCTGACAACTTCTTGGGAGGGATACCATCAATTTTGGATTTGTTGGGGAAATAGTTATGGAAATGAGGGAGAAATATGATTGAAGGTAGTAAGCCTGATTTGCCTCATTCCTTCCCTAAGCCACCAGATGTAGCTAGTGAGCACCTGTCAATCCAGGCAGGTCATTCTGGGTTATTATGAATTCCCCTTTGGCAAAAATGGCCTTTTTTGGGGGGAAAAAAAAGTGGAACAGCAGTTGATACACCCTGTCCTGTAAAACTGAGGAAATTAGCTGTCAGATATTAGAGGCAAGTCACTTTCTATTCCCTGAGCCTCAGTATCCTCATTTATAAAATGAGTGTCAGGCCAGACCAGAGGGCGGAGACAAAAAACACTAGTGATTCATGATGCAGGCATAAAGCAAGGAGTTTTCAGGGAAATGTATAGGCAGAGGATCAGAGGGAATTGAGGTGATCCTTCAAGGTCCCTTCATCCCATGGTGAGGCATGCTTGGGCTGGGTGCAGCTGGCCTCACCGTAGCTGTGCTCCCGCAAAGGCTTTCCAGCCCACTGCTGCCCAGCAACCCTTCCTGCTCATCCCATGACAGGGAAGGGCAACTCTTAGGGCCATCTGAGGATGAAGGGTTTCTCTTTTCAAGGAGGGAATTAAGTTGGTTGCTTTCTAAGTTGTAGGGTTGTTATGATAGTTTAATAAAATATTGTATATAAAACACGAAGGTGAATATTTAGTATCTGGTACAAAGAAGGCACTCAGTAACAGGCAATTATTATTATTATTGTTATTATTAATTATTATTATTAGTTTGATTTTCCTTGACATGTCCTAGTGTGCTGTGAAGATAAGACTTTGCTTTTAACTCCGGGAAGAAAATGAGCTCTTTTCATCCCCTGTCTTTATTTTTCTTCAGGTTTTGGCATTGGTCTTTGTCAGGAAAGTCATGGATCTCTGTTTCTCTAAACGAGAGCTGAGCTGGTTAGATGATCTCATGCCTGAAAGTAAAAAGAAGAAGCTGGACGATGCCAAAAAGAAGGCCAAGGAGGAAGAGGTCGTAGTTCTTGGACCAACTGTACACTTGGGGGCAGCTTCAAATTACAGAACATAGGAAGGGCCACATGAGAAGTCAGCATGTCTAGAATCCCAGGGGTTATATTTAGGAGTTGGGAAGATTACTCCAAAGATGTTTTTAGCCGAGAATGGAGCAAGGATTCTTGTCCCTATCTGTCCTTTATTTTTAGACACGATAACCCGTTGTGTTTCCCTTTGTCTACAGTCTACTCACCAGGTTCATGCTTACAATATGAACATAGAGTCTGTTCTTATTATCAGATCTAAGGGTTCGTGTTCTCCTAAAAGGCCTAATTTGACAACTATACAAAACCTATTATCTGTCATGTACCTAACGGCAGATGGTATTGTGGTTGGCACCATGCAAAGACAACTTGCATAGGACTTTCTGTCCTTCCTCATTTCCCTCAGCGCTTGGCATCTGCTGTCCATACAATGGACCCTCAATCAATGGCCTGTACGTGCCAAGAATGGATGTGTAGCAAAACAAAAATCCCAGACCAAGAAATGAATGAATCGGAAAGTGTTTCCAAATACAGTTAGTGCCTGAAATAGGGTCCTTTGAAATGCATTTTAAATGGCATTTTTTCTAATATCTTGAGTTTTTGAAATCTTGTATTATTTTTTCCAGCTTTATTGAGATATAATAAACACATAGCCCTGTGTACGTTTAAGGTATACAGCACAATGACTTGATATAGGTATATATTGTGAAATGATCACCACAGTAGGGTTCGCTAACACATCTGTCACCTCACATAGTCACATTTTTTGTGTGCGTGGTGAGAACTTTTAAAATTTACTCTCTCGGCAATTTTCAAATACACAATACAGCATTGTTAACTATAGTCACCATGCTGTACGTTACATCCCCGGAACTTACTCGTCCTATGACTGAAAGTTTGTCCCCTTCAACCGCCTTCACCCTTTTCCCCCACCCCAGCAACAACCAGTCTGTTCTCTGTTTCTATGACTTCAGTTTTGTTTTTTGTTTTTTTAGATTTCACATGTAAGTGAGATCATATAGTATTTGTCTTTCTCTGACTTATTTTACTTAGCATGATACCCTCAAGTTTCATTCATGTTGTTGCAAATGGCAAGAGTTCCTTCTTTTTTTATGGCTGAATGATATTCAGTTGTGTATATATATATACCTTTTCTTTGTCCATTCATCCACTGATGGACACTTAAGTTGTTTCCATGCCTTGGCTGTTATGAATCATGCTGCAGTGAACATGGGCTGCAGATATCTCTTCAGGATAGTAATTTCATTTCCATTGGATGTATACCCAGAAGTGGGATTGCTGGATCATATGGTAGTTCTATTTTTAATTTTTTGAAGAACCTTTATAGTGGCTGCACCAATTTACATTGCCACCAACAGTGCATAAGAGATCCCTTTTTTCCGTATCCTCCCCGGCACTTATCTCTTGTCTTTGTGATAATAGCCATTCTGGCAGGTGTAGGCTGATACCACATTGTGGTTTTGATTTAAATTTCACTAATTATTAATGACGTTGAGTACCTTTTCATGTGCTTTCTGGCCATTTGTATATCTCCTTTGGAAAAATGTCTATTTAGGTCCTTTGCCTATTTTTAAATTGGGTTATTATTATTATTGCTATTGAGTTGTATGTATTCCTTATATATTTTGGATATTAATTCCTTACCAGGAGTTAACTCCTTACCATCTATGGTATTAACTCCTTAACCATCTATGGTATTAACTCCTTACCATCTATGGTTTACAAATATTTCCTCCCATTCCATAGGTTGCCTTTTCATTTTATCGACTATTTCTTTTGCTGCACAGAAGCTTTTAATTTGATGTCATTCCGCTTATTTATTTTTGCTTTTGTTGCTTGTACTTTTGGTGTCCTATCCACAAAATCATTGCCAAGAACGATGTCAGAGTCTTTTCCCTATCTTCAAGGAGTTTTACTGCTTCAGGTTTTACATTTAAGTGTTTAATAACATTTTGAGTTGATTTTTGTGAATGATGTAGCTTATGAATATCCAGTTTTCCCAGCAACATTTGTTAAAGAGACTGTCCTTTCTCCACCAAAGGCTCTTGGCTCCCTTGTTGAATATTAGTTGACCGCATATGCATGGGTTTATTTCTGGACCCTTAATTCTGTTACATTGTTCTATGTGTTTTCTGTTATTAAATTTTTTTAATGTTTTTATTTATTTTTGAGACAGAGAAACAGAGCATGAGCAGGGGAGAGGCAGAGAAAGAGAGGGAGACACAGAATCTGAAGCAGGCTCCAGGTTCCTAGCTGTCAGCACAGAGCCTGATGCGGGGCTCAAACTCAAGGAGCGTGAGATCATGACCAGAGCCAAAGTCGGACGCTCAACCGACTGAGCCACCCAGGCGCCCTGTGTTTTCTATTATTAAATAAGCTTTAACAATTCGATGCACAAAAGCAATGGAGGAAAACTTTAAAGATTGCTGAAAATCACTACACAAAATGTGAAGTTTTCAAGCATCCCAAAACTCTATAAACAAAATTTAAAAATTACACACTCACACACACACAGGCTTACTTTGTTTTATTATGCTTCACTTTATTGCATTTCATAAATGTTGTGTTTTGTACAAATTGGAGGTTTGTGGAAACCCTGCATCAAATGAATCCATCAGCCTCATTTTCCCAACAGCATTTGCTCACTCTATGTCTCTGTCTCATACTTTGGAGCTCTTGCAGTATTTCAAACTTTTTCATTATTATTATATTTTTATGGTGATATGTGAGTAGTATTTATGATTCACTGAAGGCTTAGATGGTGGTCAGCATTTTCTAGCGATAAGGTATTTTTTCATTAAGGCATGTACGTTGTTTTTAGGCCTCATGTCTTTTAGACACTTAATAAATTATAGTATAGCACAAACGTAACTTTTACATGCAGTGGGAAGCAAAAAATTGATTTGATTTGCTTTATAGTGGTAGTCTGGAACCAAACCTACAATATCCCTGAGGTATGCTTGTACATACATACATATGTACATACATACATTTATTTCCTGATTTATATAAAATTTTAAGTAGTGATATATTTTTTTAATTTTTTTAAACTTTATTTTTTATTTTTTAAAATTTACATCCAAATTAGTTAGCGTGTAGTGCAACAATGATTTCAGGAGTAGATTCCTTAATGCCCCTTGCCCATGTAGCCCATCCCCCCTCCCACAACCCCTCCCATAACCCTCAGTTTGTTCTCCATATTTATAAGTCTCTTCTGTTTTGCCCCCTCCCTGTTTTTGTTATTTTTGTTTCCCTTCCCTTATGTTCATCTGTTTTGTCTCTTAAAGTCCTCATATGAGTGAAGTCATATGATTTTTGTTTTTCTCTGACTAATTTCACTTAGCATAATACCCTCCAGTTCCATCCATGTAATGGCTTGCAAATGGCAAGATTTCATTCTTTTTGATTGCCGAGTAATACTCCATTGTGTGTGTGTGTGTGTGTGTGTATATATATATATATATATATATATATATATATATATACCACATTTTATTTATCCATTCATCCCTTGATGGACATTTGGGCTCTTTCCATACTTTGGCTATTGTTATAGTGCTGCTATAAACATGGGGGTGCATGTGTCCCTTCGAAACAGCACAAGTGTATCCTTTGGATAAATGCCTAGTAGTGCAATTGCTGGGTCGTAGGGTAGTTCTATTTTTAGCTTTTTGAGGAACCTCCATACTGTTTTCCAGAGTGGCTGCACCAGCTTGCATTCCCATAATTTTTTTTTAACATTTATTTATTTATTTATTTATTTTTAATTTTTTTAATGTTTATTTATTTTTGAGACAGAGAGAGACAGAGCATGAACGGGGGAGGGGCAGAGAGAGAGGGAGACACAGAATCGGAAGCAGGCTCCAGGCTCTGAGCCGTCAGCCCAGAGCCTGACGCGGGGCTCGAACTCACGGACCGCGAGATCGTGACCCGAGCCGAAGTCGGACGCTCAACCGACTGAGCCACCCAGGCGCCCCTAACATTTATTTTTTTGAGAGACAGAGACGGAGCATGAGTGGCGGAGGGGCAAAGAGAGAGGGAGTCACGGATTCCAAAGCAGGCTCTAGGCTCTGAGCTGTCAGCACAGAGCCCAACACAGGGCTCGAGATCATGACCTGAGCCAAAGGCAGATGCTTAGCCAACTGAGCCACCCAGGTGCCCCAGTAGTGATATGTTTTAAGAAGAGAGTAAGGGGTGAGGGAGTTACTCTATTTAGGGTGATCAGGGAGGACTCTAAGGACACATCCTAGCTGAAATCTGAATAAAGTGAGGGCAAGTCGTGAGACTATCTGGGAGTAGGAACATTCTAGGCCAGGGGCATGGCAAATGCCAAGGTTTTGAAGCAGGAATGAGCTCAGTGTGCTTAAGGAATACAAGAAAGCCAGGGAGCCTGTAAGGGAGAGAGGTAGCAGGACACTAGTTAGAAGTCTGTGACAATAGCTCAAGCAAGAGGTGAAGGTGGCCTACATTAGGGGAGAAGTGGTGAAGTGGCTGGTTTGGGACTTATTTGGAAGACAGAGTTGACAGGCTTTGCTAATGGATAGCCAGCATGAGAGGAATCAAGGACAACTCTTAGATTTTTGGCATGAACAGTTGGTTGAGCGGTCATGCTACTTATGAAGCAGGTTTGGGAGAAAAACCAAGGCGTCTCTTTGGGATGTTAAGTTTGAAGTGGCTGGTAAACATTCTACTCCATGTTTTTGCAAAGTTTCTGAAGTAAACATGTATTTTTTAAAATTATTTTTTCACATTTAATGTTTACTCATTTTTGAGAGACAGAGAGAGACAGAGCATGAGCGGGGAAAGGGCAGAGAGAGAGAGAAAAGGAGAGACAGAACCTGAAGCAGGCTCCAGGCTCCGAGCTGTCAGCTCAGAGCTGACGCAAGCCTCGAACTCACAAACTGGGAAATCACGACCCGAGCCGAAGTTGGACGCTTAACCAACTGAGCCACCCAGGCGCCCCAATATGTATTTGTTAATACATGGTTTACTTTATAAAGTTATTTTGAAAATGAAATGAAAGAAAAATAATGAAGACTTCACCCCAAAATTGCACATCAGCATCCAATATTTATGTTCATTTCTTTATGTTCTCTTTACGTCCTTAACATAGTTTTCATGTAACTGTCATAATTGTTTATTTGTGTGGGGGAGGTGTTTTTTTCTGATTTTTTCTTCTCATCTTGATTTCATGACACTTTCATGTTTCTATGTGTCTATATAATAATCATATTTATTGTTTTAATGGCTGCATAATATTCTATAGTGTTTTCTCATAATTAATTTAAACTTTCTTCCCTTGTGAAAATTTACAGTTGTTTTAGGATATATTATTAAATATACTACTTCAAACATCTTTGTATGTATTTTTTTCTCTGTAATTATTTTCTTTAAATTAGTGGGATTCTTTTTTAAGACAACATTTTGTTATAGAACATTCAAATAAATGCAAAAGTAGAAAGAACAGTCGGTATTCATATTTCCCAATTGCCTTATTATTTTTTTTAATAATCTGTTTGACTCAGGATTCAAATAAGGCCTAAATATTGCAGCGGTTGATATGTTCCTCAAATTTCTCTAGGGGTCCCTTTCTATCTTTTTTTCTTTTTGTTGAAGAAACTAGGCCTCTGACCTGTAGGATTTCCCACCATTTAGATTTTACTACCTATGTCCCTTGGTGTCATTTAACATGTTCTTCTGTCCCCTATGTTTCTAGTAAATTGGTAGTTGGATCTAGAGGCTTATTCAGATTCATTTTCTTTCTTCTTTTAAAAAACACTATTCCGCAGGTACAAATATCTGGTTGTCTTTTTTTTGTGATGAGTCAGATCTATGAAAGAACATAATTACACTCTTTCATAATAAATGTGAGAGAAATTAGGTAGAAATTGTGGTAAGAGAAAAATGGGTGGTGTAGACTCATGGTTTTCCTTGGTCTCAGATGTAATGTCTTCTCCTCTTGCAGGAGGCTGAGAAGATGCTAGAAATGGGGGGAGACAAGTTCCCCTTAGAGAGCAGGAAGTTACTAAGTAGTCCTGGAAAGAACAACAGTTTCAGGTAAAACTCCCCAAACTCCACAAGGAGTTGACTGTTTTTTTGGTTGTTCTAGAAACAGTCTGGCTTTGTGGTGGGGGGTGGTCACAAATGCGATCACTGATATAAAGAGCTAACGTTCAGCCTCTCCGTTCCAACCTGGGAAAACACCTTTTCCTTCCATGCTTTACTGAGCACCTGCTAGACGCCAGGTACCACCCCAGATGCTGGGCAAGGAGAACAGAGGTAAGGGAGCCCACACACTGAGCGTCTTCTCTGTGCTAGGACTGTGCTGGAAGCTTTACTTGTGTATTCTCATTTGATCTTTGCAGCAGCTCTCTGATAAAAGCCTCATTATCCACATTTGTCCAATGAGGAAACTGAGGCTTGGATGGCTTTAGGTAATTTCCCCAAGGTCACAATGCTGCTAAGTAGAAAGTTTAAGAGACAAACCCTAGTCTTTGTATTCATCAGATCAGTGCTCCCTCTGCCTTTCTCTGCCATTTTCCGGAGATGAATAGGATATGGCCTTTGTTTCCAGAGAGTCCTCAGCCTGGGGGGTGTGGAATTCCCATGCTTGGGCAAGCCTTTGTCGAGGGGCAGAGGCAGCCCCTTCAGTTTGACTCATGGCATCTGTGGTCCTAGGAGCCAAGGGGGAACCAAACTGGGGTCCCCCAAATTCCTTAATTTCTGCCAAGGCTCTTAGCTGCCTTCTCTAGCTAAGCTATTGCTCGCCACGGGACACGGGGCACTAAATTGGTCCGTTAGTGGTTTTATTCCCGGCATTTTGTTTCCACTGTGGAAGAGGTACACATAAGCTGAAAGAAGCCCAGAGGCTGAGAGGGGGCAGAAAAGGAAGAGAGAGGGGATCTGGGTCATCTAGATCCTGGATAATTTATTGCCAAATCATTGAATCCAGAGGGGGAAATGGGGAAAGTCACGTCGTTGGGATTTTTTTTTCAATTTTGATTTATTTACTTTTGACAAATAAAAAAATATATTTAAGGTGCACGACATGGTGTTTTGATATCTGGACACATTGTGAAATGGTTACTGTCATCAAAGTAATAACATATTCATTACCTCTTATAGTTATCATTCCTTATTTTGTGGTGAGAACACTTGACATCTACTTTCTTAGCAGATTTCAAGTATACAGTACATTACTATCAACTATGGTCACCATGCTGTATACAGGTCTTTAAAAATTATTCACCTTATAACTGCAAATTTATACCCTTTGATCACTATCTCCCCTTCCACCCCACCTGCCCAGCCTCTGGTGACCACCAGTCCACTGTCTGTTCCTAGGAGTTTGACTTTAAAAAAAAAAATTTTTTTTTATGTTTATTTATTTTTGAGAGAGAGAGACAGACAGGCAGAGTGCTAGCAGGGGACAGGTAGAAAGAGAGAGAGGGACACACAGAATCCGAAGCAGGCTCCAGGCTCTGAGCTGTCAGCACAGAGCCCGACATGGGGCTCGAACTCAGGAGCTATGAGATCACGACCTGAGCTGAAGTCGGATGCCGAACCAACTGAGGCACCCAGGCTCCCCATCTTTTGGCCCTTTAAAAAGAGACTGGCTTGTAGAAAATTTCCTAGTACTCTGGGCTTCTAGGAGACCAAGGACTCGATTCAAGGCCTTGATTGTCCTCTTACTGACATTTGACCTTGGGTGATCACTTAGTTCTGAGAGCTTTGCTTTCTGTACCTTCAAAATGAGGATGTTAATCATCTCTGATTGATAGTGAAGATATTGTAACGAGTGCTTTGTTAACTACAAATGGCAAGCATTTGGCCATGTAAGTGAGAAAACGAACGAAGACTGCTTAGCCCCATGCCCCGCACACAGCGAGCCTAGCACACAGCGAGCGTTCAGTAGGGGGTGGCTCCTGAGTCTCCTGTTGACATCATAGCACTGTCAGGGCAGGATGGCGGTGGCACGGCTGCCTGCCACGTGGCACAGCAGCCCAGCCCTCAGCACCACCTCGTGGGCCACCTTGCCTCTCTACATTCCAACCACCTGGCTCCTGGTGCTGCTGAGAACTGTTAGCTGAGCCCCCTCAGACCTACTCTTTCCCGCCTGGTGGGGTGTGATCACTATAGACTGAGATACGTATTTTATTTGTGTGTCCTATGTTTATTGTCCTAAGCATTGATTTCAGATGTGACCCCTCTGAGATTAATATATCTGATGAAATGCCTAAAACTACGGTCTGGAAAGCTCTCAGTATGAACTCTGGAAATACAAAGGAGAAGAGGTAAAGAGAACTATAGTTGCTGATTTTTGTTTATTTCGTGCTTTTAAAAATAGCAGTCATGTTGAAAGTAAAATATATCTAAGTTGTAAAATTAAATTTGTCTAAAAAATATCCCTTCCGGGACTGGGGCCTAACCCCAGGCGAATTGCGATATGCCTCAGAAAAGGAAAAAAATGTTTTTTTAACTATTTGCACAGATGCGCTGTTTTGAGCTGCCCATTTACACAGCCAGCCCCCAAGCCAAGGAGTATGTGGATGCGTACATTGCCTTTCTCTATCTAGTCACCTGAATCCTCTTTCCAAAAGTTCCCATTTCAAAATCTCTCTGGTTACCGGAACCACACAAACTGGAAAATGGCCAGAATGTCCAGAGAGTGTCGATCATGCCAATACAGACTCCACCTATTTCAGTCATTCCATAATGAGAACTGTTGCCAAGGAAAGATTTGAAATATTAAATTATAAACAGGTTTCCGATTTTGGAAATGAAAATTCTGTGTATCATTTGCCAACAGCATAGATCAAGTTTAATCAGGTTGCTGAAGAAAATGCAAGGACTTGAGGCATCTTCGCCTGCACCGAGCGAGGGTGGCTGTGTACCCAAACTACTTGAATCATTTAGTCCACACACCATTTTAAGAAGTCAGCCTTTAATTAAAGGCAAAATCTTAGGTCTTATTAAAGGCAACTTTTCTAGTTAAAAAAAAAAAAAAAGCAGTAGGCCAGGAATTAGGGGGCCTGGTCTAACTGTTTATTCCGTGTGTAACCCGGTAGGCTACTGTTTCTGGCACTCAGTTTACTGAGCGGGAAAATGGGGATAATAAAAACTGCCTCGCTCATAAGAATGCTCTGAGGAGGAGCTGAAGTACTTTGAAAAGTCACAGCCACCAGTGGGTGGTAGTGGGAGGTTACTTCTTCATCGAATGGGTTAAAATAAATCTGTGCTGAATGTGAGTGAAATATAGAATCTTGTTTCCTTCAGAGGAAAATCCAGGCAGCTGTCGAAATGTATAACGCACACGGTTATTTTTAGTTGAGAACTAGTCTACTTGTAAATGAACTTAAAATATAGCCAGATCCAAATTGTGGTGACATCTTCAAAGTGTTGTGTTAAAAGCAGGAATGAATCATGTGTTCCCTTTTTGTCTAATTGTAACACTTTTATTCAGTCTCTTCAACTAAAAGTCTTTGCTGGGAAGGAAGATTTGGGCCGTGAGGTGCCTCAGGGAAGTTCTGGTTACAGAGAAGATGTGAGTCTCTCAGAGAAGAAGCAAGACCGAGTCTGGCCCTGCCCGTGGTCATGTCAAAGCCATGCCGACGCATTCGGTTACCCGTGCTGTGCATTGGAGGGCACCCAGCTATCCCCATACCAGCAGCCAGTCACCAGATGTGGACGTGAAGCAGAAGACCACCTCCTGTTGGTACTTCTTCCTTTCTCTTTCTCTTCAGAATTGCCACCAGTGAAGACCCAGCTTCCCATTTTCCAGACATTTTTCTCTGAAACTCTCTGCTGGTGAACAGAGCCATATGGATCCATGCTGCCGCTGGGGGTTCCTTCGATGAGTTCCCTCTTCCTAAAGGATGGGATGGGGGAGTAGGAGGAGAGCAGAGAGGAAAGGGAAGGCTCTCCCGCCCTGTAGAATCTGCAGGCTCCCAGGCAGCCCTGGGCCTGGGTTTGATGCCTACTCTGGGGGATGCTGGTCAGACCCAGAGGCTGTCAGGAGGGTCTGCCGTTAGGACGGTCGGCAACCTGGGCATCGGCAGGGGCCCACCACCACAGCCCAGAAGACGCCTCTGCCTCGGAAGCATCGTTATCGCTCCCCAGCAGCAGCCTGTGTGACTCGGCGAGAGCCTTGGATGATGAAAGGGCCATGAGGGACACCGGAGTTGTTTAGCTCAGACAGGAAGAAGGTCGGGGGAAATCGATAATGATAAGTGAGGATGAGCAGCTTCTCTTGGTTTCGTTAAGGATAGACCAAGAGAACGAGCTTCGATTGCTACAGAAGGAGTTGGTTTAGACACTAGGAAGGACTTCCTAGCCTGAAGAGTTGTCATGGTGTCGGCTTTCTGGACACCTGCGAAAGGTTTGATGATAGTTGTTTGTGAGCAGAAAAAGAGATAAGGTGTTTTTACTGGCCACGTGGAAACATCCATGTCTTGCCGCTGTCTCTTGAGGACGCATTCTGATTCCACTCCTGGAGAGATCCAAGTGCTTACGTAATGTCTCCCTAGCTGCCTTAGTAGCGAACCGTCATCAACTCAATGGACCAAAACCACCTTCAGCCATGTGGTTTCTTCATCATCATGAATTTCTTTCGGTTGACAGATGTATGACTCTCAGATGTGAAAGACCACACTGGGAAATGAACTGTAAGTGGTGAGATTAATTTTGGTATTTGGTTGAAAACTATATTTATAGTTTCTCTCTACTTTTCTCTGTTGCGATGAATATCAAGGGTTTGGACTCCAGTGTGTATATCTTCCCTTCCTTTGTGCACAGAATGTGACTAGTAAGCGTGTCGGTACCCAGGGAATTCGATCCTATCAGTTTTCCATCCTGGAAGACCTTTGTACAGTGGGATGTTCTTTCAGGTTCCTCTCCTTTCGTAGGTGAAGAGTTGGCTACAAAACTTCATTGAATGTTGCACTCCTTAGCCTCTTAAAACATATCAGTGTATTCTGGCCTTGCTCCTTGGAGTAAGACTCCTTACGCCTTTGAAATGGAAGGAATCCCGCATTTCTTGACCATTTCCACATCTCCTAGGACCACACCTGTTTTAATACACAGATGGTTTTCAAAATATTTAACAACTGGTACAGGATGGACACCAACCACTCAGAACGGATGCCTGCTGTAAGCAAGCAGTGTGCAAGGCGGTGCCAGTGCCTCGTGACCAAACATCATGCTACTTGCGGACATTAAAGTGATATCCCGTTGAACTGTGGGGTATTGCTCCTGGTTTGTCTAATTTCCGCTCACGAGGCTGTTTTATGCAGAGCCTTGGCTTCCCTTTATATAGTGCAGACAGGAACAGGCATGCATCTTCGAACTATACGGGCATTAAAATCTTGGCGAACCAAAGCTTCACATTTGATCACTTTAGGAGAAATGTAATAATTGTACCCATTTACCTACCTAGTGTGGAAAAATCAAAAGGCAACCTGTCAATGGGGAGAGCTTTCCTGCTGGCTGACTTTCCCTGCCTCCCTCCGGCAGCCTCCTTGAGCTTGCCTCCTCCTTTGGCTTCCTCGTCCCCTGAGAACACTCCCACTTTCTTCCTCCATCTTGTCCCTCCCATCTTTTCCTGCCACCTCTGTGTAGGAAGGTTGGTGGCTGCTTCTCCCGTCCCGCTAGTCTCAGCACAGCTGGAAGGAATGTGATAGGGAAGAGCCCATCGTACAACAAATGAGGTGGCAATATCACTCAGAAAAATCTCTCTCCTATTTCATCGATGTCTCACGATGCCTTCCTTGTGTAGGCTCTCGAGAGCAGAAACCTGTCTTTATTAACTCTGTGCAGTGCAGTTACCGGCCCATGTGTGTACTTTCAGGCCTTCCTGAGCCACATCCTCCCAGGTTACTGCGCCTTAGGAACGTTAGTTACTCTGGAAGCCTGTGCCAATCCTTTTAGGCCATTACATCTTTCTCAGATAACAGCCAGCCTCATTTCTGCTACATCTCAGTGGTAGAAGCCATTCCCCCCTACTCTCATTGTCTCCCTTTTCCCAACCCCCACCCAACCCTCAACCCCGGTCCTACCTGCACGCTTCCTTGCTCAGGTCTGTGGCCGGTGGCTATGGTGGCGCAGTCAGTTTGGGCAGTGTTGGGGACAGGAAACTGGGAGTGGAGGTGAAGCAGCAGCAGCGTGTATGTGTGTGTGTGTGCGTGTGCGTGTGTGTTCATCGACAAATGCGAGTGTGTCCATGAGGTGTCACTGCTGCTATTAAATAGTTTTGTGTACCTAAGCTGGGAGGGGGACATCAAAAAAACATGATCATTCCCCCCTCTAGGGGTTCTCTTCTCAGACTCCTCTGATAGAATAGCTTGAGGGCAAATATAGGCAGATTAGTCTATAGGAAAAGATGTTTAAACTCAACGTTAAGTAGAAACTGACGGTTTCTCCTTGGGCCAGAGAAGCAGTCCAAGGGAGATTTATGGAACGGTTTGAGCGTTTGCAGGCTGGTGCCCTGATGGGCTGGTGACGTCAAAGTAGGAAGGGAGGGAAGCCAGGGATTGAAGAAACTGATGGTAAGTGAAATCTTGGTTCTAATGGTAAGAACTGGTGTTGCTGAGTGGTTGGGTTACTTCCTAGCTCATGACCTTTAAGGGAAGGGTTGGTCTAGAGAGAAGGTAAAGCCCAGCAATCTAGTATGAACTTGCCAAATACGTTCGGTTGCATAAAATGCACGCTAGCTCTTTGTGGCTACATAAGATTTCCAACTTCTGATGACGGGCTTCTCGGGAGATTTGGTCTTTACACATACAGCTCCTGTCCCCATCTCCTTAGTCATATAAATTTGCCTTTGGGATAGAGGGGCAGGGAACCATTTATTCCAAAAGATGGTGTGAATAGTTGCTATTTCTCTTTGTCTGGGATGTGATTGGCTTTTAAATTAGTCACAAATCTTTGGTAAAAATCTGGTAAATGCTAAGTCTCAGGCGTGGTTGACATCTCAGGCTGTGAGAGCTGTGACCTTCAAGAAGTCTCTTGTGCTTTCTGGGCATCCAAACAAGACAGTTCCCGAGTCTATTTTCTACCCACTTCGCTCTCCAGACTTCCCTCTTAGCAGAGGAACCAACGGTTCTCCCTGCGTCTTCTCTATGGACTTTAATGTCTGTGTTCTGAGCCTCTAGGTTTTCCTGAAGCAGGGGAGAAGGTAGGGACCCTGGCTTTCCTTTCAACCGGCATCAGAAGTCCCATCCAGTGTGTCCTCTCTGCTGCTGCTTCAGCCTCCTCATTTCTTCTTCTACAGGAGCATTAGCACCGCCTCCTAGGACTGTTCAGCGGTCTTTGCTGGCTTGTCACTGCGTTTCCCTCGGACTTCTCAGGTTTCCAAGCCACATCCTGGCAGGACATTCAGGAACCCTGCACTGAATGTTCTCAGCCTTCTTGATTTTCTTTTGGTTGTGGCTGTCAGGCCTCCGTGATGTAGAAATCCTTCCTGCGGGCTCTGACTGGCCAAATGAGACATCATCCAAGTTCCGCCCCTTTTCCTGACTCCGCTTCCTTGGCTTCCTCGCTTCCTCGAGCAGCCTTTCTTCTCCTTTCTGCCTCGGTCTTTCAGCTCCTCCTTGGATGGCAGTCAGAGGTCCTAAAACCCACCACCAGTTGGGGGTGGTGAGAGAGGTGAGGATGTTGGGCAGAAAGGGGACTCTCTGTTTTCCTTGCTTGGGCTGAGGGGCTACAGAGTCTCAAGCCCTCACACTCATCCATCTTTTAATAGAAACAGAAAAAGATATCCCCAAATCAAATCGGAGTGGTTTTTCAACCAAATCTACTCTTTTTGATTCTTGGTGCCCTTGTTCTCTTACACGAATTATAGAGAATGGGCAGCTGACTCCGTTAACATTTCTTTGCTAGAAAGGAGGCTAATTTTCATAACCGGAAAAGATGTGAAGGAACTGTATCAGTGCGTGAAGCATGAAAAGAGGAAAGGAGTGTTATGTGGGTCTCTTCAATAGGAAAATTCAGAAAGTGGAATGATTCATCCATAGGCAAAATTCCTCTAGGACGTTCTGTGCTCAAAGGGAACGGAATGGTTTCTGATCCTTCTGAAAAGGAATGGCATTTTTCTTACACCTAACCCACTTTCAGCATTGGAGAGCACAGAAGGCTTTCTTCGAGCTGATGGCGTTAATATTTCCTGAGAGAGAGAGAGAGAGAGAGAGAAAAGCTACCCACGGCATGTCTCCAGGCCCGGCAGGAAGTAGCTTGGGCTTCTCTAGCAGGTCTGCGACGGACCCCAACGTGCAGGTTTTCGTACACGCGATCATGCTGGAAGCAGAAGTACCAAACTGAATGTGCAATGACTCCTTCTGCAAAAGAGGCCAGAATCCTCTTCCCCACTCCTTTCTCCCGTATTCCCTCCTCCAAGATGCTGAGCCTCCCTCATGTTGATCTCTGTCTGTCTGATTGGTTAGATACGGCTGCCCTAAGCGAATGGTGTCAGGTGGAGAGCAGAGCACGCTTCCCGCGGAAGGGGACAACTCGAGGTGCTGGTACATTTCTCTTGTTTTCTATGTTCTTCTTTCTAGTAGGTCTCGTGTAGAGATAGAGATATTTTTGTTTTAGAGATTCCAAAGTATATATTTTTAGTGTAAGAAATGGACCCTCTCCACCCTCCATGGTGTAAATAGAACCGAGAACAAATGTGTTGTGATAATCCCATAGCAATCTGTGGTAGGAATAGGACCCTCTCCCTTGCCACCAGGTCTCACGGTGTGTGTCTGTGAACCAGGGGAGGTGATTGTGACACCTCTGCCTGCCCAGACCTTCCTGTGCTCAGTGGGTGAAAAATAAAGTCTGTGTAAACTGTTCACACCTGTGGTATTTTTTGAGCCCGAACCAAGGGGCTGAGCCAAGGCCGGCCAGTTTCAGAAGGTGGGAAAGAGTGAAGGGGGGTCATGAAGGTGGTGGAGAGAGGAGGGAGGGGTGTCTGCTGGGCGTGCGTTAAGCAGGGCACATGCACCTCCTTGGGGTCGACGCCGCGCAGTCCTTGGGGCAGGGCCACGGAGGGAGGCTCTTGGGGCCCTTTCCCTGGGGACTGCCTAGACTTAGGTTTGGGGTGGGGGACAGGAGAGCAGGAAAAGATAGCCCCCCTTGGAGACACAACCGGGCTGACGAGAGCGACTGCTAATATTTAAGGACTCTAGTGCCTAGAAATCCAGATTTTAGGGGCGCTTGGCTGGCTCAGTTGGGAGAGCATGTGACTCTTGATCTCGGGGCCATGAGTGCGAGCCCCACATTGGGTGTGGAGATTACTTAAAAAAAAAAAAAGAAGTTACTCCTCCCTTAAAAAAAAAAAAGAAATCAAGATTTTAACAATCGCTATCACTTGGAGTGTTCTGGGTTTGGGGGGGAAGGGGGGTGCCCCATTTATCTTCTTCTCAAATCCAACCGTTGGAAGGTTGGAGAAAAGGGGAAGAGGGAGGCAATGGCGTAAGAACAGAGAGACCAGTGAGTGGGTGAAAGGCAAGGGTGTGGGGAGAGCCAGTCAGCAAGCACCATGGAGTTCCTAGAAAGGCACCACGTGAGGGCACCCTGAGCACAGAGCGCAGTGTGAATATTAAGGAGAACGAGGCCAAGTTGGACGATGGACCTAGAACTCACTAGCTCTGGGGGCTTTTGCTGTCTTTTGGCTATTCAAAAACATCCTGACGGTTTACACACTATGTCATCTTGTCTCGGAGATCCATGCTTAAATTGCATCGAGTAATGGGCAGCGGATGGGAAGGCTGCTTGTGCAGGACGTGGGGCCGGCTCTGATGCGGGCTTGGGGGGGGGGTGTGGGGGGGAGCATTTAGCCTTCTCATGTCCCAAGGACTAGCCTCAGGCTTGGGAAGGGTTCCATTAAGTAATACGTGAAAAGTGCTTGGAATGGCACGCGGCCCATGGTAAGCACATAGTTAAGTAACAAGAAATCTGGAGGGAGGCGGTGCCTGGTGGTAAATGCGGCAGCAATCACATCAGGACTCTGGTCGTGTTCTCTGCAGTTCTCTCGGCTCTCCCCTCATCGTCATCACGGGATGGCTCCAGAATTTCCAGGCATCACATCAGCCAAACGCAGCAAGAGAGAAGGGCATTTCTCCAGCTTCTCTCTCTTTCAAAGGGGAAAATTTTCCCCAGAGCCCCCCACCATGTCATTGGTCAGCACTGAGCCACCTGCTGTCTCTCAGATGGGACGGGATTCCCTTGTGTAGCTTGGACCACTGAGGCTGTATTCTCTGGGGTTGGGCTCATCTTCCTCAGCTGACCGTGCTGGTGCTCCAGTACCTGTACAGAATTAGGGTTCTGCTTGTGGGGAATAAGGCAGGGGCTAGACGTGATTAAATATCCCGAAGCGTCTGCTGCAGAAGGCAGGAGTGCCCGAAGCAGGGGCCTCCCGCAGAGCAGCCGGAACCTCACTGAAGGTCAGTGGCTCTCCACCTGACTTGACCTGAGATTCATCTGAGGAGATTTCGAACCTATGGTGCCTGGTTCCCACTCTACACCAGTTAAATGGAACCTCTGGGTATGAGTGCAGGCACTCATACCTGTTAGATTCTCTCCAGACGATTCTGACACACAAGGCAGGGTTGAACATCATGCTTCGCCTTGGCCCGACTCAGCTCTTGGCGTCTGTTTCACTTCCGGCCAGCTGATTTCTCAGCCTTCACTGTGTAAATGCTCGTCCACACTAGCTCCTCGGCAACATTAGTGTCTCTTTGACCCACCACAGCCTTGACCACCCCCACGTTCTTTCAACTTCACTGGGTCTGTGTCTCCAAATCAGACTCCCAGGTTTGAGGATGTGATGGGTCCCTCAGCAGGTCACCTTGGAGGTCCCGACCAGACCTTTGGGACTGGGGCCACTCCTGGGCCAACTAGCTGAAATTCAAGCAGTAAATTCAAGCAGTAAAAACTATGGCAGTCAAGGGGTGTTCCTTCAGCAGAGGCTGTCGTCACTTGTCAGTTCCTCCTGGAAGGAGACAAGGGCCAGGGAGGCACAGCAATCGACGCGTCTGGTTATCTTTGTGATGCCCAAAGGCTGATCCCCAGGTCACAGACCTGGCCACAGACTCACCCCTTTTACCTCTTGGTTGTGTTTGCTTACAGGGACACACGGGCACACGCCTGCAAGAAAAAGGTGCAGGTTAGGGGCACTGCTCCCTTCTTCCTCCGTTGCCCCACACGTCCCTGATGGAGCACACTTGCCTGCATCTCACCTGTCCGGTGCTCGCTAGTGGAGGGGAGCACGGAGCTTCCGTCGGGAGGCAAAGTGGGTGTGACTGAGGCTCTCAGCAAGCAGCAGTGAATATAACAGGTAAACCAGGCACGGGCCTGCCTGAGTTCAAGTCCCAGCTCTGCCTTGACAGCTGTGCGACCTTGGGTAACTTGCTTTCATCTGTGCCTCCCGTTTCTACACTGCACAGTGGAAGTGCTAGGACCACCACCGTCTAGGGCCGGGGGAAGGCTAAATGGATCACCAAGCATGGTGGGGCCGGCCTTGCGTGCCCTCCGTGCCCCCTCTAGCGGCAGCCTGCTTGCCGCCCCGGGTCCTTGGCTCTGTGGCTGGGTGGTAAAATGGGGTGCTAGGGCCAAAGGTAAGGAGTCCCAGCACTGCAACCTTTGTCTGGGCTGTTTGTGGGTATTAACTTCGAGGAAGGAAGAGGCGTCACTTGGGTTTCTTGGCCAAAGCCATGTTCTCCAGCTCAGTTTCCACCCGAGACTTTAATGTGGGGTTTTGGGGTGCTTGCCCAGTAAGATTATCAGTCTTTGTTTGGGTGTATGCTTCCTAGGTCCAGGGGGAGAGGCAGGGTGACCCAAGCCCCTAAGGGTAATGGCCATGTCTCCATTATTACCATGGCCCCCAATGCCCCGCCCCACTCTCAGAAATTACAGAGTGAATTACAATCACCTGATTTCCTTCATGGCCACGATGGGTAAGGAGTAAATGCCCAGGCCTTGACCATCCAGGCAGAATAGTAAGTTTTCTAGTAACTTCAGGCTATGTGATTCCAGGGCCGATTTTGAGTCCTGTTGCCCTCAGTTTCCACTCTGCCAGCTGCATGAGGTTCCTGTCCATGGGGTCCGCATCTAAAACACACACCTGCATGTACACAGAAAATAATTAAGAAGACTTACCGAAAATAAAAGCATTAGAGAAATACGAAATAAGAGAACATGACAGTTCTATCGCTTGTGAATGGCTGAAGTTGAGGAAACGAGCCCAGTGTTCCAGAAAGTACCTAAGATATGGCCAGGTATGCAACAATTTGTTTGAATGAATGACCAAGGGCAGTGACAACAAGTCCTGAGCAATCCTGAGAAAGTTTTCTCCAGAAGAAGAACTTTAGGATGCACTGGTAAGATGCAAATAACTTGAACTGATCAACTATTTGGGGAACCCGAGTGAATAGTCGATGGTGGTTGAATCGTAAGTCATCGTAAGTCACTGCATCCCTCTCCCAAAGTTTGGTGGAGAGATGTCCAAAGCAATGCCCTTGAGGGGAACAGATGAAGAAAATGAGGAAGACATTCAGGGAGCCCTGGCAGCTGGTTTATCTCATCATTGTCCTGTGAAGGGTGTGTGGGAATAAGGGTTCTCAGAGGACCTCCAATTGGACTCCTATCAAAAATAAGACGGCTTATGTCAAGCACAGTGGTGAGGACCATGGGTTCTGTGGGGTGTGCGAGGGCATCCCTTCGGAGCCTCGGAAATCAGGCCTCCAAAGATGAGACCGTCTTGGAGGAGGGGAAGAAAAGAGGGTGTGGACCAGGTCCCAGAGGCAGGAGTACTGATGCAATGTTCTGAGGCCAGTGAATTTGAGTGGTTTGCTTGCAGTCAAAGGTGTTGCGTAAGGAAGTAATTCTACATAAGTTTGGAGACAGAGGAAAGAAGACCTTGAATGCCAGGATAAGAAGGAGTGAGGAGTTCCTGTAGCTCCAAGCCACGGTCAAAAGGGAAATGTACGTTTGCTCTGGCGGTGGCAGCGAGGAAGCACCGGAAGAGGGAAATCCGGAATGGGTGGCCAGGCGCGGTGTGGGGCCGGGGCAGTGGTGACGAAGAGGGAGGGCAGACAAGAAAGATGAACTGAGGGAACAAAATTGAGTGTGGGGGAAACACAGGTGGCACGAATCTCTCTCTAATGTCACACGTCTGCGAGAAAGGAGAACTGATTTGACGGAGCTTCAGAGGACAACAGCCGGGACAACCTCTCATCTCTGCACAGGCAGATTTGGGCTCAGTGTTAGGCACTCCGGCAAAAGCTGTCCGAGAAGCCTGTGGGCACCCAGCGCTGGAGGTGCCCCTGGGGGTGCGCAGGGAGGCCATCTGCCGAGAGAGCGCAGGTGTGGGAGGGCCCATGACTCTGCAGCAGGGACGGGGTGGGAGCTGCAGACAGACGACGTTACCTGCGAGGAGGATGAGCCACGGGAGGGTGGTGATGAAGGAGTGGGTGGGGAACAGATGTCTGAGTCGAGTAGACGGAGCGAGCGGTGCGGGGAAGAGAGTGAGTGGGATGAGGTTGTCTGCTTCTGAGGCCGAGTGCGAGGATGGGGCCTCCGCACTGAGTCCCCAGTGCTCTGGGGCTGGGTCTTTGGGCTGTGTGGGTCCCAGGTTACATGGCTCTAGGTTAAAAAAAATGCAGGGCTCCAGAAGGACACAAGAGGGCAGTTTCCTGGCTGTCCCTTGCCCCCCACCTCCTATCATAGGACTTCCAGGCTCTCTTGTTAAAAGACCCCAGAGCCAACTCATGTCTGCTCATGAACTTGGTGACCTCAACGACCACCTCTCCATCTGGGCCTTGGTTCCGGCTCTCGGTGCCATGCCCTGTGCCGAGTGAGAGCCACCCCTGCCTCTGTCACCCACTGCGGACATGCTGTACTGGGCCAACACCGCACGTGCCAATGGCAGTGCTGAGCTGTCCTTCCCGGTCCAGGGAAAGGAGGCTTTCCTCCCAGCATCAAGGCCCCGTCTGCCATTGGATTCCCAAAGCTGGTTAGTTGCCCTGGTTCATCAGGTGTGTCAAAGGAAGAGCGTTCTCTACGAGGTGGCAATTGCCTGGGGACCCATGTCCCCTTTCTTCAAAGGGGTGGAACAGGCTGACCTCTACTACTAATGCCCTACCCTGGTCCAACCAGTGGTGTCCAATATCAAGGTCATGCGGGCAGTGGAGGCCGTGAGTGGGGCTTGCTCCCAGAAGGAGGTATGGGGAGAGCTGGCCTCATTGCTCATGGAGCGTCCCCAATATAAAAAAAATTACCATACCCTGAGGGCTTAGCGTGTGTCAAATGCCGGGCCAAGTGCTTTAAATTTATAATTCACTTAACTCTCACAACAACACTTTGAGGTAAGTATTGTTATTCCTTTTTTACAGGTGTGGAAACTGAGGTTAAGAAAGTTAAGTGATTTGCCTGATGATGGCCAGTCCGTAGATGGCAGAGCTAGGATTCAGACCTAGATCTTTCTGAGTCCAAAACGCATCCATGCTCAAAAACCACATCATTGTTCACTGTTCTGACCACGCTGGTTCAGCCTTGTCCAGTCTGGGGCCAAAGGACCACTTTTTTGAGGGCCGAGTAATTTGGTTTGGCCGTATCTACGCCGACTTGCTTACTGAGCCAACAAATAATGAGGGTGCCGTCCCCAGTGCTTAGGACACAATGGTGAACAAACTGGTGGAGGTTCCCAGTCTAGAAGGGGGTGACATAAGTGAACACATTACATTGAGGAGGAGGCTGATCTCACCAACACGATGAGCAGTTTGGAAAACTTCTGGAAGGGACCTCGGTCTCCTGGTCGTTACATGGCCCTGGGGAAGGGGAGGTCAGGAGATGCGGTTCTGGTCCAGACTCTGCTCTTCACTAACTTCAGTTTCCTTCTCCGTCTCCAGTTTCTTCATCAGTATCATCGCGGGGTCACATTTAGATAGTTTCTTAACTCTCTTCTGAGATCGATGTCCCCCGAGTCCAGAATGGGGGCAGGGATTGATCAGCAGGGTGAACCCTGGACTTTGGGTGTGGTGAACCGGGAGCCACAAGGGCGGGGCAAACCCGGAAGACCAGACAGCAACGAGGCTGGGGAATCGACCAGAGACATCTAGGAGGGTCCAAGCAGGCTGGAGTCTGGAATCCAAGAGGCAAAAGCTTGAGGTAGTGGCACCAGGAGAAAGGAGTCCCTTGCAGGACCTAGACCCCCAGGGACCCTCTCAGGGGCAGCCTCGTGCCCATGTTTATATGTGGACCCTGCCATTATTGACATTGATGAAAGTCCAAACCCGTGGAGGGGGAGGGGGGGGTTGTGGTCTCTGATCTCTTGCCTGGAGGAGGCAACACAGATCCATTCAGATCATCACTAGGTCATACACTCAGCTTTGTACACCCTTTAATGAGTTATTGGAAAAATCTAACCAGAGGGAAGCTGCAATATGTTCCTGGAGTGATAGCCGCACTCTCAGACAACCCTGTGACCTTGCAGATCAGTCCCTGGGACTGGAGTCCTCATGCCGCTGGCAACAGTGTGACCGGGAAGGGTGGAAGTGCACCCCCTCGGAGGAAGGAGTGACCTGTCTAACCCTCTAGATCAGGCCTCCGCCACCTACATGACAAATATATCTCACTGCTGGTTATCTTACCAGCTTCTCTGCAGACTTGATGGAAGCTGATCATTCTGCATTCGGTCCCGTCCTTCCCGTCCTCGGCTCCTCCAACCCCACTCTCCCCACTGATTTCTTCGCATCCCCCCCTCCCCTCGCACAGGACAAACATACCAAGGGATGTCATGTCTCAGAGAACACCGTGGGGCCTGTCCTCTCCGTCCCCCAGCTCCAGGTCTCACCTGGTTCCTGCTCACATTGACCCTCACGGTACAGGTGCAGCAAGGCCCTCTCCTGCCCCCAGCGTCTCTCCCATCTACCTACTCCTGTCACCCTCACCAGAGAATCAGAACCAGATGAGGTAGATGGATGCTGTTGGGCTATACACGGTTTCAAATAAAACATACCTTTTGTGGAGCGCTGGATAGTAGGTATAATTATTCCTATTTTATAAAGAAACCAAGGCTCAGAGATGCTTAGGAATTTTCCCAAGGTCACACAGCTATTAGGTGGCAGATATGACTCCGAAGCACTTTCCACTTCCTATTTCATTAATTCATCTCCCAGAACCTCTGAGGGAGGCTTTCTTAAGTATTTTAAACTGATGCTTTTTATCCAAATACGAAATTGTTTCGTAATACTAAGCATGCTTTTTCCTACTCTATATTCTGCCCCCTGACTGCCCCCCAGGGAGGCGGTGCATCTTCACAGGAAGACATTCTGACCCCAGCTCCTGAGGGCCATGAGCTACCTTAGAGTGACAGGATTCCATCTGGGGAGATGCCAACATTCCCCTAGACTCAGCCAGAAGCGTGAATCCGGAAAGAAAGGTTTCTGCCAGTGCCTTAGAATGGGAACCGCAGTTTTCTCTGAGCTGGAATCAGTCAAAGCGCAAAAGAACAGGCCTTCGGGATCCCACGGCAGGAACAGCAGCCGGTCCCTCCTTTCTCCTTCGCTTGGACCAGCTGGGTCAGAAAGAGCCCAGGTTCCCCAGAAAGCACCTCTTCTCCCATTCGGTTTGTCTCGAACAGGAGGGGACTGACAGGACCCGGCCTCTTTCTTCACAGCAGCCTTTTTGCATATGGCATCTTATTCGATCCTGGAAACTGCCCGAGAGCAATTATTCTTATTTCCTTTTTAGAGATAAGAACATTCAGGGGGCGCCTGGGTGGCGCAGTCGGTTAAGCGTCCGACTTCAGCCAGGTCACGATCTCTCGGTCCGTGAGTTCGAGCCCCGCGTCGGGCTCTGGGCTGATGGCTCAGAGCCTGGAGCCTGTTTCCGATTCTGTGTCTCCCTCTCTCTCTGCCCCTCGCCCGTTCATGCTCTTTCTCTCTCTGTCCCAAAAATAAATAAACGTTGAAAAAAAAATTAAAAAAAGAAAAAAGAAGAACATTCAGGGCTCCAGGGCCAGTTAGTGCTGCCCGTGCGTCCCTTGCTGCCTCCTGTCTAGGTCGGTACATGTCACACCCTTTCTTTTCAAAGTGGACATTTACCTACAGTTTGTTTCCTGGGGCAGATTTTAAAATTTTATCATAGAAGTCAGTTATAGACCTGTATTGTCCAATATGCTGTCCACTAGCCTTGTGTGACTATTTCAACGTAATTAAAATTAGAGATTTAAAAATTCACTTCCTCGGTCACACCAGCCGCATTTCAAGTGCTCTGCAGCCACAGGCAGCTAACGGCTCATGTATTGGACAAGACAGAGGAGAATATTCCCATCGTTGCAGAAAGTTCTATTTGACAGTGCTAGTTAGAACCAAATACTTAGAAGATACAGAAAATGATAAGGCCACGTAGGAGTATAAATGTACTCATTTTCCATTGTGGTGTAGCGAGTTACTACAACCTTAGTGACTTATATAACAGGCTTCCTATCTCACACTTTCCGTGGGTCGGGAGTCTGGCCACAGCTTGGCTGGTCCTTGGCTCAGGGCCCCTCACGGGCTGTAATCAAAGTGTCAGCCAAGGTTTCTGTCTCGTCTGAGGCTCAGTCCTTCTTCCAAGATCATTCAAGTCATTGAGAAAATTGAGTCTCTTGCAGCTGTGGACTGTGGCCCTCAGCTCCTAGAGGCTACTCAGCTCCACGGGCCCTTTGCGCCGTGATGGAGTGCTCCTTCAAGGCCAGCAGGGGAGCATCTGGTACCTCTAGACCTGCTCTTAAAGGGCTCACCTGATTAGTTCAGGCCCACCCAGGACACCCTCCCTCCTGATCAACTTAGAGCCAAGTGATGAAGTAATTTTAATTAGGTCTGAGAGAGGTCCTGACCTTTGCCATACAATGTAACATCAGGATGGAGTGACGTCACATCACCTTGGCTGTAGTCTTTTGGCCAGGAGCACTTGTTTCTAGTCTCACGGGTTCCACCCATTCTCAAGGAGAGGGGATTGTACAAAAGGTGTGGAGACCAGGGGGCAGGAATCACAGGAGCCAACTGATAATTCTGCTCACTACCACCAAGTATTAGTACGAAGAGACAAGTAGTGTGAAATAGTATGAAAAGACGCAAGTCAATAGATCTGTAATTCTGCCATTGACGAGAACCCTTGCTAGCATTCTGTTAGATTGCCGGCCCGTCCCTTCTGAGCCTATTTCTTTTCTACTACTAAAATCACGCTGTATGTACAATTTGAATCTGTTGTTGTTGTTGTTTTACCATTATCAGGCCACGAGAAAGTCATTGCAAACATCATTAGTGACGGGATAACATCCTACCAAGGGATGTATTATGATTTCGGTAACCAGTTCCCTCTTGTCGGACGTATATGTTGTTAATCGTTTGCCTGATCTTATCAACACTGTGACAAACATCTCTGTGCATAGTTTTTTTTTCTACATGTCACAGTATATGTAGAATAGTATTGACAATGGAAATTATTAGCGTAAAGAGTCCAGCGATTTGTAAGACTCTTGATACACCTGACGGCTTCCTCCAGAATGCCAACTGCTCTTCCCCCAGCAGGGGGTGCGCATGCCCACTGCATAGGTCGTAGTTTGGGACTTCTTGGGTTTGGTCGCGTTGAGATGGTTGAGCCTCCCTGAGCAGGACCACAGGGTCTCCAGGTTAACATCTCCGCCTCCTCTAAACCAGGGAGGGGTAGCCCAGATTCTTCATCAGCCTCCACGATTTGAACAGAACCTTTCGCGAACGACACAACTCTTCCTTTGTCTGGAGAAACTGAGAGCTGTCTCCATTTTACCTGCTGTTTGAGCACAGCACAGGTGCACTTTTCAAGAGAGGAAGTTCAAGAAATGTTTTGAAATGTAGAAGATCTGTGCTCAGACTCTGGGGGATTTTTCAGGGACCCCCCCCCCCACATACTGGTTTATTAGAGAACAACTTCCCCCTTCTCTGCTGAGATTCACATGATGGAGAGGAGAGGATATTTTCTGTTGCAGGACCGAGCATGTTCAGCGAATAGGGAAAACTCTTCTATTTTTGAATTCAAATTCACAATGCTTCCGACAGCAGACGCGTGGGGTTTCCACACCAACAATTCTAACTGCCTGCAGTTAGTGTAGATACCACAGGTTCAGGGCTCTGTCCCACAGGACTGTCCCCCACACACTTCAGAAGCCAATTGCAAGCAGTTGGTCCCCAGATTACTCACAACTTCTGTCCAACTTGGCTACAAGCCAGAGGTTCCCATGACCTCCTCTTTTAGGTTTGATGATTCACTAGAGTGGCCCCTAGAACCCAGGGAAGCAGTTTACTTATATTGCCAATTTATTTCAAAGGATATTTTATTTTATTTATTTGTGTGTGTGTGTGTGTGTGTGTGTGTGTGTGTGTGTGTGTGTTAAGGACATTTTTATTTATTTTATTTTATTTTATCTTATTTTATTTTATTTTATCTTTGTTTTTGTTTTATTTTGTTTTTAAATGAATGAATGAATTTTTAAGTTTACATCCAAGTTAGTTGGATGCATATAGTGCAACAATGTTTTCCAGTGATTCATCCCCAATGTATAACACCCAGTGCTCATCCCAGCAAGTGTCCTCCTTAATGCCCCTTACCCATTTAGCCATCCCCCCTCCCACAACCCCTCCAGCAACCCTCAGTTTGTGCTCTATATTTAAGAGTCTCTTCTGTTTTGCCCCCTCCCTGTTTTTATATTATTTTTGCTTCCCTTCCCTTATGTTCATCTGTTTTGTCTCTTAAATTCCTCATATGAGTGAAGTCATATGATATTTGTCTTTCTCTAATTTCGTTTAGCATAATACCTTCTAGTTCCATCCACATAGTTGCAAATGGCAAGATTTCATTCTTTTTGATTGCCGAGTAATACTCCATTGTATATGTATACCACATCTTCTTTATCCATTCATCCATCAATGGACATTTGGGCTCTTTCCATACTTTGGCTATTGTTGATAGTGCTGCTATAAACATGGGGGTGCATGTGCCCCTTTGAAACAGCACACTTGTATGCCTTGGATAAACACCTCGTAGTGCAATTGCTGGGTCGTAGGGTAGTTTTAGTTTTAATTTTTTGAGGAACCTCCATACTGATTTCCAGAGTGGCTGCACCCACCAAGAGCGCCAACATCTGTTTCCAGAGTGGTTGTGTTCCCACCAACAATACCAACTTCTGTTGTTGCCTGGGTTGTTAATGTTAGCCATTCTGACAGGTGTGAGGTGGTATCTCATTGTGGTTTTGATTTGTATCTCCCCGATGATGAGTGATGTGGAGCACTTTTTCATGTGCTGGTTGGCCATCTGGATATCTTCTTTGGAGAAGCATCTATTCATGTCTCTTGCCCATGTCTTCACTGGATTATTTGTTTTTTTTGGGTGTTGAGTTTGATAAGTTCTTTATAGATTTTGGATACTAACCCTTTATCTGATAGGTCATTTGCAAATATCTTCTCTCATTCCACCGGTTGCCTTTTAGTTTTGCTGATTGTTTCTTTCACTTTGCAGAAGCTTTTTATCTTGATGAGGTCCCAGTAGTCAAAGGATATTTTAAAGGATACAAATGAACAGCCATGTCAAGAGATATATAGGGCAGGGAATGGAAGGGTCTTGAGAACAAGAGCTTCTGTACTCATGGACTTGAGGTGTGCCACCCTCCCACAACCTAGAAGCTGTACTTTTGGGATTTTTATATAGAGACTTCATCATTCAACCATGATCAATTATTAACCCAATTTCTAGCCCCACTCCCCTTTCTAGAGGATGGGGAGGGGGATGAAGCTGAAATTTCCAAGTTTCTAATCATGGCTCGGTCTTCCTGGTAACCAGCCCCCATCCAGGAGCCATCCAGGACCCACGCAGAGTCACCTCATTAGAAGCAACCACCCAGGAAATTCCAACGGATTCAGGAGATCTGTGTCAAATGCCTTCTACCCCTAAGAAAATGATAAGGGTTTTAAGAGCTCTGTGCCAAGAACCGGGAGCAGAAACCAATATATATTTTTTCTGTTGTTTCATACTCAAGATCGCCCTTTGTGCTCCAGTCACGCGGGAGAGGGGCCGAGGCAAGGTCTCGGGCATTAGCAAGCCTTCTCCCTGCTCACTGGGCCCAAACTCCTCTCCCCATCTGGCTGTTACTCCAGCCCTTCATCCACGTTCTGCCCCTGACTAGCTGTGTGACCCTGGCTAAGACACTTCCCTACTTTCCGTATCAGTTTCCTCCTCTGGAAAGAGAAGATGCTGAGTTTCGGTGAGTTTAAGGTCACCTCCGTCCCTATCACTTTATAATACATTTGAAATTACTCTGCCACAACACAATGTGCATATTATGTATTTATAGTTTATTTTGTGGCACATAAATATCACGTATTGCCATTCAGAGAGGGAATGGATCTGTGCGTTTAGTCCACAAGCATTTATTGGGCGTGAGCAGGATTGATGCTAAGCTGAGAGATATGGAAATGATGTAGGGACACCTGGGTGGCTCAGTCGGTTGAGTGTCTGACTTCAGCCCAGGTCATGATCCCGTACTCTTTGGGTTCGAGTCCCGCATCGGGCTCTGTGCTGACAGCTCAGAGCCTGGAGCCTGCTTCGGATTCTGCATCTCCCTCTCTTTATGCCCCTCCCCCATTCTACCTCTCTAGCTCCCAAAAATAAATAAACATTAAAAAAATTATTGAAAAGAAATGGTGTAGGGTAAGAGAATCTGAGATGCTGGCTTTGTGGGACTTGGGTCCCAAGGAGGGTGGGCTGGGGGGTACAGAAAGTAATAACATGATCTAGTAACCTGGCTCCCTTATTCTTGAGTCCCGGCAGCCATGGGCCCCCAGCATTAGGCTGGAGCCCTACACCTTCCTCGTTCCGAGTCTGGGATGTGTTCCCGAGGTCTTTCTTTCATGGTAGAGCCCATCCAGAGCACCACTCAGATGGCCGCCAGACTCTGAAAACCACCGCAGCCCAGATTCCCCAGCTGAGTCTGCCTCGCCCCTCGGAATGGAATGCTTGGGGTGGACGGGTTTGCCAATCCCCCTTTACAGGATCTGCTGGTCTCTCCCGGGGAGGAGAGTGGAGACAGGGTTGCCACTCTGTGTTCATGTGTCCTGAGAGGTGCCCAGCCGAAAGGGAGAATGGGAGCTGGGACCAAGCTCACGCTGCACTCACCAAGCTGACACACACTGTGCCCTAACACGGCCATGTTTGGGTGGAAGAAAGAACACTTTTTTCAAAACTGCACAGACACCCTCTGGGCTGACGGTGGCTCTGGGTTTCCCAAGCTCCTGCAGTTCCTGTCACTTGTCACCGCCTTGGCCCATCATCCCTTGGCACGTCTTAGAGTTCCTCCCCTCTTCTCACCCACCGACATGTGACTCTGGGACCTTGTGACCTGCCCTTGAATCCCCGTTTCCATCCTCATTACTGCCCTAGCCTCAGACTCCAGACTGATTCTGTCCCTGGCTCATTGATTACCTGAGCTGAGAATCAGTGTATCTGGGGGAAAGCCTGGTTTCTGTGCAAGCCAAGTGCCGGAAGCATCAGTAGGAAAGTTCAATAATATAGGGAAGCATGTTCCCCAAAGAAAGGGGTTTCCTAAGGACATAAGCAAAGGGGCTGGTTAGGGAGAGGCCGAGGAGGACATGAGCATCGATATTCCCTGGATGTCCTCTCTCTCAGAAGGCAGCCTTGCTCCAAGCAAATCCCCAGGGCCTCAGACAAGCCGGAGGTGGTCCCTCAGGATCTGCAGCAGCAGGTTCCAAGGGCACAGCTGACCATATAGGGGAGCTTTCTCGACCACACCTTTTTTTAAAAAAAATTTTTTTTCAACGTTATTTATTTTTTTGGGGACAGAGAGAGACAGAGCATGAACGGGGGAGGGGCAGAGAGAGAGGGAGACACAGAATCGTAAACAGGCTCCAGGCTCTGAGCCATCAGCCCAGAGCCCGACACGGGGCTCGAACTCACGGACCGCGAAATCATGACCTGGCTGAAGTCAGACGCTTAACCGACTGCGCCACCCAGGCGCCCCTCGACCACACCTTTATATCTTTACTCTATGGTCCTCTCTTTGCCTCCTTTTGGAATCCTGCGCCTGCCCAAGCCCCCACACTGGTCTGTAAGGAGACTAGACTATAAAAGTCTTCAAGACAGGGCACAGACCTATAGTGTTCATCTCTGCATTTCCAGGAGAGCACGCAAAAGATGCTCATTAACCCTTCGTTAAACAAACACATGGCCCGGGGTGCCTGGGTGGCTCAGTCGGTTAAGGTCTGACTCTTGATTTCAGTTCAGGTCACGATCTCATGGTTCATAAGATCAAGCCCCATATCGGGCTCTGCACTGACAGCACGGAGCCCGCTTGGGATTCTCTCTCCCTGCCCCTCCCCGGCTCATGCTCTCTCTCTCTCTCTCTCTCTCTCTCAAAAATAAACATTAAAAAAAAAATGAACACATGGCCCAACACCAGGCAGCATTAACCTGCAATTATATGCTAATGGGGTACAAGGACATTTAAAGAGACGACAGATCCACACCAAATAGATTAATCACAGAACAGGCTCAGCTGGGTCCACGGCAAGGGTCTGCTTCCTGGTGTCTGTGTGGAAAAGG
Organism: Felis catus; assembly: GCF_018350175.1. NCBI lineage: Eukaryota > Metazoa > Chordata > Mammalia > Carnivora > Felidae > Felis > Felis catus. The sequence continues at coordinate 78,074,138 of NC_058374.1, forward strand.
GTCAACCCGGCAGGCCCGGCGGCTCAAACCGAAAGCCTTCTGGAGAAAGGCTCGTCTTCCGGACTGTCCTTGATCAGCTCCTGGAGATGACGTTTGAGCCCTTAGAATACCCTGCTTGATAGGAGATTTTTTTCCCCATGCTTGAGGACTTGGGTCATAACTCGTCAGCCTGACCAGTTTATGCCAACAAAGTCACTATGGTAATGCCCATTTTGTATGCATGAGGCCCAGGACCATGGGTATCAGTCTGACCTCTAGCAGGGCAGGCAGCTAGAAACCGAGTAGCTCAGGGGCGCCTGGGTGGCGCAGTTGGTTAAGCGTCCGACTTCAGCTCAGGTCACGATCTCGCGGTCAGTGAGTTCGAGCCCCGCGTCGGGCTCTGGGCTGATGGCTCGGAGCCTGGAGCCCGTTTCCAATTCTGTGTCTCCCTCTCTCTCTGCCCCTCCCCCATTCATGCTCTGTCTCTCTCTGTCCCAAAAAATAAATAAACGTTGAAAAAAAAGAAAGAAAGAAAGAAACCGAGTAGCTCAAATCAGTCTCGCCCGCGATGTATCGCCTGTAAAACCCTGGCGACTCCCAGTAAAACCCTGGACCACAAGGCTTGGCTGTGCTTCTCTAGCTGACAATACTTTTGCACGGGTGCTCGCATGTAGTTTCCGGCAGCATGAAGGGCACCCTCGTGAGACTCTACTGGGAGGGGACCCCTGGGAAGTTGAGCCTCATTTCTACCCGACTGCACCCCACACCCTTGTTCTCTTCGCTGACTTTAATCTGTAGCCTTCTGCTTTGATGAACCACAGCTGTGGGTCTGGGAGTTTTTCCGAGTCCCGCTGAGTCTTCCCAGAGAACCTTGGAGCGTGACGGTGGTCTTGGGGACCCCCAGCACGAGGTCTGGGACGAAAGAAGCGGAAGAATCTGCCTTCGGCGGCGCCGATGCCTCCTCACAGAAACACTTCATTCATTCATGCAACAAACGTTTCTTGAACACCTACGGTGCGTGGATGTCCCGTTCCAGGCCTGGAGAACACCAGTCAGTGAAACAGAGACCTCCGCCCTCACGGAGCTAGGGTTCTTGTGGGAGCAGGGGGAGAGGCTACAAGCAACAAAGAATAAACAAGATAATAAATGCTCAGGTGGCTCAGGCGGTTAGGCACCCGCCTCTTGATTTCGGCTCAGGTGGTGATCCTGTGGTTTGTGTGTTCGAGCCCAGCTTGGCGCCTGCTTGGGATTCTCTCTCTCTCTCTCTCTCTCTCTCTCTCTCTCTCCCTTTTTCTCTGCCCCTCCCCTGCTCACTCGTGTGCACTCTCTCTTTCTCTCTCTCTCTCTCAAAAAAAAAAAAAAAAGTCAAGCAGATACAGGGGCTCAGGGGTGCTGGGGCGAAGGCGGAGACCATTGGGAAGGCAGGCGTGGCTTGGAGATGTGGGAGCTGGCTGTGTGGGTGGCTAAGCCAGTTCTCTGCAGGACGGGCCCCGCCCCTCCAGCGCTTCTCATTACTTAACGAGCACCATAAGCCCTGCGGGAGCTGGCGAACAAACCAGACGCCCGGACCCCTTTTGTGTGCGTGGAGGGGGAAGGAGGATTCGTATTTTTCACAAGCACTGCCGGTGAGCCTGGCACTGGAGGTCTGTGAACTGCAGGTGAAGACACAGCCCGGCAGGCCGCCCGAAGGTGGCTAAGACAAGCCCCTGCCCTTGAAGAACTTCCTCTTCAGTCAAACAGAGTGGTATCGGGGCACCTGGGTGGCTCAGTCGGTTGAGCGTCCAACTTCAGCTCAGGTCATGATCTTGCAGTCTGTGAGTTCGAGCCCCGCGTCGGGCTCTGGGCTGACGGCTCGGAGCCTGGAGCCTGTTTCCGATTCTGTGTCTCCCTCTCTCTCTGACCCTCCCCCGTTCATGCTCTGTCTCTCTCTGTCTCAAAAATAAATAAACGTTAAAAAAAAAATTAAAAAAAAAAAAAAAAACCAGAGTGGTATCTGGGGGCGCCTGGGTGGTTCGGTCGGTGAAGCATCCAACTCTTGGTCTTGGCTCAGGTCACGATCTCATGGTTTGTGAGTTCGAGCCCCTCACGGGGCTCCCTGCTGACGGCGCGGCGCCTGCTTGGATTCTCTCCCTCTCTTCCCCTTCCATCCCCCCTCTCAAAATAAATCCATAAATTTAACGGAAACTATTAAAAGAAGAAAAAAAAGAGGGGTATCTGGAAAAGCATAATGCCTTTTGGAGCATCTCTCTGCCATTTAATACCTCCGCGGGGCTTTCTGAGTTGACAGTTGCTGGGAGTAGAGAACTCTGCGGGGACACACCTGGGAAGCCAGGGTAGGAGGGATTGGGGCACAGTGATGAGCCCAAGGCCAACAAAGGAGGCCCCGAGACACCGGAAACGTCTCCTCCGGGGAGGCAAGAGGGCTCTGAATCCTCCTAGGCTTTCTCAGAGGTGGCCCTCCCTGAAGGGACAGCGCTTCTGGCCACCGAGACTGGATAAATAGAAGGGGCCTTGGAGAAAGTGGCAAACGCCGGTGGTACAGCCCCGGGTTCCCTCACAGCTCCTCCACCCGCTCTGTGTCCCTCCCTCAGCATCAGTGCTCACCCCTGAAGGCTCCTGGCAGCTCCTGACTTCGGAGGACAAAACACAGGCGGGTTCTGGAGCTGCTTCACCCCAAGGCACCAAGATCTGCAAGTGCCTTGGAGTTTGCATCCCCCCCCCTGCCGGGCAGTCGTGCCAGTGACCCCTGGTGCAGGACTACGACAAGAAAGAATGGTCTCTGTGCCCCTGGCTGGGACAAACTCTGCTACAACGTCTTCTCCAGGACTCCCCACGGGATCGGGCCGAGGCTAGGACTTCCCCTGGAATCGAACACTGGCTTCTCCGTCCCTGTTCTGCTTTCCCGCATGGGAGTGGGAATATTTCTTAGTAAACCCCTTGCGTGCGAAGCTTTGTCTCGTCTTTGTCTCATTCAAGCACAAAAGCAGCCTGTGCCCTGGCTCACAGCTCTTAGGAGATGGGACAAAATGAGGGGTGAGGTGGAAAAACGGAACCTCTTCCCGTGGCAGCCCAGAGAAGCATTCCTTCCCACTTCCCCAGCCTGGACCGCCAAACGTGCCTCGCCTGGTTTCTCTAGAAAGGACATTGCTAGTGCTTCAGGAGGCACCAGGCTTCAAACTGCCGTCAACTACGGGAAACTGAAATGCAAACTCAGTACCAATTCCAGGCAAAACCAAGGATGTACATCTGGAGCCCAGAGTTGGGGCAAATAACTTCAAAACTCACACAGAGAGGATTTGCCTTTGTTAGCAGGCCTAGAAAGCGGTCAGACTGTTCAGGGGCGAGGAGACCAACACGAGAACGTGTCCAAACAAGCAGACTCTCTGTCCTATCTTTGCTCAGCCCGCCCTCTGCTGGAGTGACTCATGAACAGCGGCTAGTCGGGAGGGACAGAGCCAAAAGCAGGTTCCAGAATTCTACTCAAATCCCACCCATCCTTCAGGGTCCAACTTAAACGTCACCTCCCCCGGGAAGCCTCCCCTGATTCTTGCTGCTGGAAACGAGTTCTTTGTTCTGTGAGTCATTAGCCACTTGGGGCATTAGCACATTAGCAGAGCCCAGCGCTCAGAGCCAGGGTGTAACGGGAAAGGTTTTTATTTTTTATTTATTTATTTTTTTTATATATGAAATTTATTGACAAATTGGTTTCCATACAACACCCAGTGCTCATCCCAAAAGGTGCCCTCCTCAATACCCATCACCCACCCTCTCCTCCCTCCCACCCCCCATCAACCCTCAGTTTGTTCTCAGTTTTTAACAGTCTCTTATGCTTTGGCTCTCTCCCACTCTAACCTCTTTTTTTTTTTTTTTCCTTCCCCTCCCCCATGGGTTCCTGTTAAGTTTCTCAGGATCCACATAAGAGTGAAACCATATGGTATCTGTCTTTCTCTGTATGGCTTATTTCACTTAGCATCACACTCTCCAGTTCCATCCACGTTGCTACAAAAGGCCATATTTCATTTTTTCTCATTGCCACGTAATATTCCATTGTGTATATAAACCACAATTTCTTTATCCATTCATCAGTTGATGGACATTTAGGCTCTTTCCATAATTTGGCTATTGTTGAGAGTGCTGCTATGAACATTGGGGTACAAGTGGCCCTATGCATCAGTACTCCTGTATCCCTTGGATAAATTCCTAGCAGTGCTATTGCTGGGTCATAGGGTAGGTCTATTTTTAATTTTCTGAGGAACCTCCACACTGCTTTCCAGAGTGGCGGCACCAATTTGCATTCCCACCAACAGTGCAAGAGGGTTCCCGTTTCTCCACATCCTCTCCAGCATCTATAGTCTCCTGATTTGTTCATTTTGGCCACCCTGACTGGCGTGAGGTGATACCTGAGTGTGGTTTTGATTTGTATTTCCCTGATAAGGAGCGACACTGAACATCTTTTCATGTGCCTGTTGGCCATCCGGATGTCTTCTTTAGAGAAGTGTCTATTCATGTTTTCTGCCCATTTCTTCACTGGGTTATTTGTTTTTCGGGTGTGGAGTTTGGTGAGCTCTTTATAGATTTTGGATACTAGCCCTTTGTCCGATATGTCATTTGCGAATATCTTTTCCCATTCCGTTGGTTGCCTTTTAGTTTTGTTGGTTGTTTCCTTTGCTGTGCAGAAGCTTTTTATCTTCATAAGGTCCCAGTAATTCATTTTTGCTTTTAATTCCCTTGCCTTTGGGGATGTGTCGAGTAAGAGATTGCTACGGCTGAGGTCAGAGAGGTCTTTTCCTGCTTTCTCCTCTATGGTTTGGATGGTTTCCTGTCTCACATTCAGGTCCTTTATCCATTTTGAGTTTATTTTTGTGGATGGTGTGAGAAAGTGGTCTAGTTTCAACCTTCTGCATGTTGCTGTCCAGTTCTCCCAGCACCATTTGTTAAAGAGACTGTCTTTTTTCCATTGGATGTTCTTTCCTGCTTTGTCAAAGATGAGTTGGCCATACGTTTGTGGGTCTAGTTCTGGGGTTTCTATTCTATTCCATTGGTCTATGTGTCTGTTTTTGTGCCAGGGAAAGGTTTTTAGATGGCAAAGAGAGGTGAGAAAAGAAAAGGGGTAAGGAATAAAGGAGGAACGGGTTGAGCATGGGTCACTTCTGACGACAGTGCCTGGATAAGGCTGGGGAGAGGTTGGGGCATTGGAGGGAAGCCGAAAGGTATCAGGACTCATTTACCCTGAGTTAGAGGTTCCAGAAAGGTGTGGGACAATTATCAGACAGGCCATTGCATCTTATAGGACCCAAAATGAAATTATTGGCTTAAAATGCAAAAAGAAAACAGTACAACAGAATTAATAAATAACTGTCAGTTAAGCATAACATTGTGACAACTTCATTAATCGCTAAATTTAGCATTTTAAATATTCATTCTATTTGAAAAGGAATTAGTGGGTTAGACTTTCTCACTTCCTGAGTAGAATTCCCAAGTAGAAACAATGACTCCTAAGAAATTGTAGCCAATTGCAAATTAAATATTACTCATAGCCAAATAATTTCCAAAGCAAACTCATAAAAAACTCCTTGCAAATTTCCAGGGCAAAATTACATTTGTTGTAGGATATGAGCACATTTTAATATATTCAACATAATAAATGTAGGAGTCCCTGGAGCTTACAAAAATTTTAAATGGCCCTGTCAAAGATCAATTTCCTCTGTCCCCTCCATTCCCCCCTCGATGACATCACAGGCTTTACCTGCCACAGACAAGCTGCTTCCTTCTCTGAAATGCAAACTTATCTTTTCGTCCACCTGCACGGGCCCATCCCTTACAATTAACTGAGTCATTAAATGCTTGGAATAGCTAACTGGAAAGTCGTCCTGTTCTCAAGTGTAATGCATTTCTTGTGTATATTTCCTGAGCCTCCCATGCATTTACAAACAAAACCTGAATACATATTCTCCGCCTTCCCCTTCGGCAGAGCTCCTAATTTCTCACACTACCACGTTCCTTGCCCTTTCTACTTAACAGTTGAATCCCCTTTTTATTTTTTTAATGTTTATTTTTGAGGGAGAGAGAAAGCATGTGAGTGGGGGAGAGGCAGAAAGAGAGGGGGACAGAGGATCTGAGGTGGGCTCTGTGCTGACAGCAGTGAGCCCGATGTGGGCCTCGAACTCACAAACTGCGAGAGCATGACCTGAGCCAAAGTCGGACGCTCAACGGACTGAGCCACCCAGGTGCCCCCCTGAATCCCCTTTTTAAAACCCATAACTGTGAGGAAACTACTAGTAGCTTCCCCCACCCCCACCCCCAAATGGTCAGAAGGGGAAGAAACTTACAGCCCTTCAAAAGGCAGAAGCAGTTTGTGTCTAGTTAGCAAACACTGAGCTACAGAATGTAGTGAAAAGGATGCCTGGGTGACTCAGTCGGTCGGGCAACTGCCTCTTGATTTCAGCTCAGATCACGATCCCAGGGTTGTGGGGATCAAGCCCCGCATCGGAATCCATGCTGAGTGTGGATCCTACTTGGGATTCTCTCTTTCTTTTTCTCTCTCTCTCTCTCTCTCTCTCCCTCTGTGCCTACCCTGGTCTCTCTCTTTCAAATAAAAGGGGAGTAGGGAAACAAGTCGTGTTACAGACACAACTTAGACTACCGGATGCAGAGAATGCCAACGTCAGCGTGTATGAAATGAGTGAGCCCTAGAGAAGCCTGATGGCCAGCGTCCTATTTTTCCATTTGCAAGAGAAATGGTGATGAACATGTCTCTCCTCTCCCTCCGTTGTCTTCCTCCTCCTTTCTTCCCTGTCTTGTTCCCGCTAGAGATAAAAATGATTGCCAAGAAGCCTGGAGGAATAGCCACCTAGAAGCAAAGGGAGGCCAGTTATTCAACAAAAGCTGAGCACACACTGGGTAGGGGGTGAGGCCTGGTCGTAGCAGAGCTGCGGAGAACTCGACACTAAGCAAGAGATCAGAGACGCTGGGCTTGAGTCCCTAGTTAAGGGAGGAAAGGAAGAGAATCCAAGGTTTGGTCGTGTTTTCTCTACTTGCATCTAAAAACCTAGAGAATTCAACACAGTGATTTTTCTTCAGGGGCGGCCGTGTATCATCAGGCAGGAGGGCCCAGCGGTGAGCAAGTCCCTGTTCCACGGCACTGACTTTGTCGGGGAGAAAGACCACACACAAATGCGTGGCAATTATGTGACATAATATCAGGTTGTGATCAGTACTTTAAGGACACAGAAAGCAGGGGGAGGGGGCAGAGACCGTCAGGATGATGGGGGGAGATGTGACTTTAGACAGGGCACCCAGGGAGAGCCTTTGGGGGTGTAGTGGCGTTTGGGCAGAGACCCACAGGAAGCAAGGGACTGAACTGTCCTAGTATTTGCATAATGAGCCGGCCGAGTAGTGATAGCACTTTGCCGCGCGGTGGGCGGGGAGGGGGACGAGGTTGGGGAGCTGGTCACGTCGGCAGAGGCCCGGGCTCAGTAGTGCAGTGAGCCCAACATGTGAAAAAATGAAGTGGAATCCAACAGGCAAGGAAACATCAGAGTGCATTGTGCGTGGTACAGTAAGGATAGTTCTGGGAAATATTTGTTTCAAATATATACGTGTACATATATTAAGTCATAACATAAACAGTATGTCCTTTTTAAAAAAATTTTTAAGGTTTGTTTATTTATTTTGAGAGAGAGAGAGAGAGAGTAGGGGAGGGGCAGAGAGAGGGAGAGAGAGAGAGAATCCCAAGCAGGCTCTGCACTGTGATGCGGGGCTCGAACTCACGAACTGTGAGATCATGACCTGAGCTGAAATCAAGAGTCAGACCCTTAACCGACTGTGCCACCCAGGTGCCCCATAAATAGTATCTCCTACACTAGGTGTCCCAGTGAAGAAAGTATGAAGGCCACTGATGTGAAGGTGCTTAATCTGGACTGGGATCATCTTTACACACACACACACACACACACACACACGGTAATGTGTATAACATCCATATACAGTTGGCCCTTGAACAACATGGTTAGGAGTGCCAACCCCTATCTATGTATAACTTTTGACTCCCCCCCAAACCGAACTACTGATAACCTGTTGACCAGAAACCTTACCGATAACATAAAGAGTCAGTTAACATATTTATACGTCGTATGTATGACATGCTGCATTCTTACCATAAAGTAAGCTAGAAAAAACAAAATATTAAGAAAGTCACAAGGAATAGGAAATACATTTATATCATGTACTATATTTATCAAAATAAGTTTGCTTATAGGGACGCCTGGGTGGCTCAGTCAGTTAAGCGTCCGACTTCGGCTCAGGTCATGATCTCACAGTCCGTGAGTTCGAGCCCCGCGTTGGGCCCTGTGCTGACAGCTCAGAGCCTGGAGCCTGTTTCAGATTCTGTGTCTCCCTCTCTCTCTCTGCCCCTCCCCTGCTCATGCCTTGTCTCTCTCTGTCTCAAAAATAAATAAAAAACATTTTTAAAAAAGTTTGCTTATAAGTATACCGGCACAGTTCAAACCCATTTTGTTCAAGGGTGAGTTGTACACGTACAGTGATAAACTTCTTGTTTTGGAATAATTTTAGGTTTATAGAAAAGGTATAAAGATAAAATAGAGACAGTTCCCATATGCCTCTCACGGAGTTTCCCGTAATGTTAACATCCTCTATTACCGTGGTATATTCGTTAAAACTGGATACTAACATCGGTACGTTACTACCAACTAAGTCTCCGTTTGGATTTCAGTCATTTTTGCAGTTTTTCGTATTCAGGATCCGATCCAGGATGCTGCATTGCATCGGGTCATCGTGTCTCCTTAGCATCTCTGGTCTGTGATGGTTCCGGGCTTTCCTTGGTTTTCATGCCCTTGACAATTTTAAGCAGTATTGGTAAAAGGTGTTTTGTAGACTGCCCCTCAACCTACAAACCCTCCAGCGTTTTTTTCTCATGATCAGAGTGGTTTTCTCACGATCAGAGTGTTGTTATGAGTTTTTTGTTGTTATGTTTCCTTTTTTGTTTTTAACTAGGCTTCACATCCACTGCAGAGCCCAGCAGGGGGCTTGAACTGAGATCAAGACCTGAGCTGAGATCAAGAGTCAGCCGCTTAACTGACTGAGCCACCCAGGTGCCCTGTTGTTTTGAGTTTTTAGGAAGAATCCCACAGAGGTCAAGTGCCCTCCTTATCGTATCCTCTTGGGGGGTATTTATTTTGTTGCTCAGTCGGTTCCAGCTTTGGCCATTGGGAGATTTTTCAGGTTGGTTCCTGGGTGTCTTTGACATCCTTTTTAAAAATATACTTGTTTGTTTTAGGGACAGCGGAAGCCGGGGAAGGGCAGAGAGAGAAGGGGACAGAGGACCCAAAGCAGGCTCTGTACTGACAGCAGAGAGCCCGATATGGAGCTCGAACTCATGAACTCTGAGATCATGACCTGAGCCAGAGTCTGATGCTCAATGGACTGAGCCACCCAGGTGCCCCGCACCCCACCGTGCCTTTTCTTTTTCTTTCTTTTCTTCTTCTTTTTTCTTTTTAGCACTTCCTTACTTTCTCGCACTACAAGTGGCTGATCTTTATATTTTTAAAGTCCTGCTCTGTAGTGTACCACTTTGTTGTTTTTCCCCAGCAAAAAAAAAAAAAAGCCTATTTGTACCATTACGTTAGACATGAGCTGTAAAGGGGGACGTGAGGAGGTGGAGACTCTCGCTGTCCCCCAATATCCATTCTCCCTTCCTCCAGAATTACAGAGGTCACCCAAGTAAACCTACCTCTGCTAGACTTTTGCAGCCAGATGTACCTGTTGACCGTCCTGGCCAATGATTTGCACGAGAAGTGATGTAAGCCACTCTCAAACTCTCGCCCTTAAAAGGATGGAACAGGAGGGGCGCCTGGGTGGCTCGGTCGGTTAAGCGTCCGACTTCAGCTCAGGTCATGATCTCACAGACCGTGAGTTCGAGCCCCGCGTCAGGCTCTGGGCTGACGGCTCACAGTCTGGAGCCTGCTTCCGGTTCTGTGTCTCCCTCTCTGTCTGCCCCTCCCCCGTTCATGTTCTGTCTCTCTCTGTCTCAAAAATAAACGTAAAAAAAAAAAATAAAAAAAAGGATGGAACAGGAATGAGCTCCCTGGGTCCCCCTCCTCCTTCCTGCTGGCCGACAGATGGCGAGGCCCACGGCAGCCAGCTCCTAGTAGCTGCAGCAGCAAGAACCCGGACCCGGGTCACGGAATGGCTTTCCAGCAGCTGAGCTGAGGGAGTCCCCCAACCTGTTCTCTGTTTCTAGGAGTCTTTCTTACACCGCACCAGCACAGCAAAGCAGACCGCCCGAAGTCGGACGCTTAACCCACTGAGCCACCCAGGCGCCCCAATACGTTGGGCAGGGGTCCTTCTGGTGGTAACTTCCGAGCCAGGCGCCAGGTGAAAGAGGGTGGATGCTACCCTGCCAAGGAGTTAAGGACCCCACAGCGGAACAGTACAAAAGAGTCAACGTTGTCTGTCGTCTCTGGGCCTCAAGAAGCATACCCATCCCAGGGGCGCCTGGTGGCTCAGACCCTTCTCTTCACCGGGACCAACAGCCCTCACTCCTTCTGTTGTGTTTCAGTTATGTGATGTGAACTCCCTCCTGTCTCTTCTCTTGACCTTCTCTTTCAAGAAATAAAATCCCAGGTGCCCCACAACCAGAAAAACAAAGCCAACTTGCTCTGCATCCCTGTTCCCTGTCCACTGTTTATCTCTCTGCTGACACTTCTATCGTTGGTATCATAGTGTTTGGGGATGCTACTTTCTTACCCCTCTTGTGGCGGATTAAAAATGACCACAGGCCCTTGGCTGCTTTTGCCACCAAGAAATGGAGTCTGTTTCTCCACCCCTTGAATCTGGGCTGGCCTTTTGATTTGCTTTGGCCGATAGAACATGGCAGAGGCGATGACTTCTAAGCCAGGCTCAAGAGACTTAGCAGCTGTCACTGTGGTCTTCTTGGGACTCTGCCCTGAGGCCATCGTGCTGAGAGGAAATCCAGGATAGGAGAGCTGGGGAGGGAGAGAGAGGCCCAGCTCTGACATTCCAACTGGGGTCTCCGCGGAGGCCCCAGCCAGCATGCAGCTGCATGAGCGGGGCCCTGAAACACCAACATAGAAACTGCCCTTGAAACTCACAGAATGATAAATAATAAACTGTTGGTGTTTTAAGCTACTAAGTTTTGGGTAGTTTATTATCTAGTAGATAAGTGATACATTGACAGAAGAAGTCCTCTTATTGAGTGCTTTTGCTCTCCACTCACCCAGAGGTTTTCTTCCCTTGCAATAGTAGAATATTTATCTACCGCCCTTCTGTCCCTAGGTGTCCCCAGCTTAGGGCCCCCAGCCGTAGGGGGAAAGAGCCCAGCCTTCTTGTTGTGCAACTAGCTATGCCGCTGCTAAGAATGCGTGCCCAGCATGGGGATGAGCAGCCCAAGCCAGGAAACTAGACCCCTTTTCCAAATGACAGTTGTCAAAGAAAAATAGGATGTCTGACACTGACATCAAAGAATAGCGTGTTCTCCAGTGGCTGGTATCCCACTGTCTGTTATTGGGAGGAATTTAGCAAGCCAAAGGGAGACACGATGGCAGATGGAAGAGGCCAAGTGGTGGCCTCTCTGTGGAGTCAAGAGAGTAACGGAATAACTTCCGTTTCCAAGATGTTTTTTTTTTTTTTCATTTTTATTTTAGAGAGAGAGAGGGGGGTATGCAACCAGGGGAGAGAGGCAGAAGGAGAGAGAGAGAGAGGGAGAGAGACAGAGGGGGAGAGAGAGAGAAAGAAAGAAGGGGAGAGAGAGAGAGAGGGAGGGAGAGAGAGAGAATCACAAGCAGGGTCCTCACTCCGCATGGAGCCCAATGCGGGGCTCATCCCATAACCCTGGGATCATGACCTGAACCAAAATCAAGAGCTGGGTGTTCAACCAACTGAGCCACCCAGGAGCCCCTCCAAGAAGTTTTTTTTTTGTTTTTGTTTTTAATATTTTTGGGGGGGTCTTTGGATTTCCAGGTAAAGAGACATTAACAGAGATACGGAAATCAATTCACTCCAACAAACAATTCTGAGCCCCTATTAAGTGCCACAGCACACGCATTAGGGATGAAGCAATAAACACCACCAGCCCTCAAGGAGGTCAGTTCAGATCCAGAAGGCTGGCCTGCAGTGGCAATGAATAGCAAGATATCTGCAGCAGCTGCGATATGACCTGTGGCTTCCATCAGGTACCGCTAATTCTACTGGAATTTGTTGCCTACATTTATATTTAAAGATGCTGCTGGGGCGCCTGAGCGATTCAGTCAGTTAGGTCTCCAACTTTGACTCAGGCCACAATCTCGCGGTCCATGAGTTCGAGCCCCGCGTCGGGCTCTGTGCTGACAGCTCGGAGCCTGGAGCCTGCTTCCGATTCTGTGTCTCCCTCTCTCTGCCTCCCCATCCCCCGCTTGTGCTCTGTCTCTGTCTCTCTCTCTCTCAAAAGTAAATAAACCTTAAAAACTTAAAAAAAAGACTTCTAATTTTCAGGTAGTAATCAGTGAAAGTAAAGATTTTTTTCCCATTCAAATACCAAGGCCCTGGATTGAGACTCCCCGGTGTCCAGCCCAGCAACTAAAGAGAAAGCAAGGCAGTTGTTTCCATGTTGTCGAGGTCCAGGTGCTTCACCCTTCACCACACAAGCAGAAAGGGTCAGCCTCACTGGGGGGAGCCCAAGCCCCAGCAGTCCCCAGCCCTCCTGGGGTGGCTTGAGGAGGGACTGTCAGGCACTCAAGCCATGCTCTCAGAGCCGCTTGCCTCCTCATGCCCTCAAGGAGCCCACACCAATCTTTGTGACGAGCCCCTGGCTGGCCCCCAATTTCTGCCCCCCGTGTCACTTGGGTTTGCGGTGGCCTTGGCTTGCCATGGTACCTTATTTTTTGAGGCCTGAAAAAACATTTATCTGAAACAATTTCTTTTTTTTTTTTTTTAATTTTTTTTTCCAACGTTTTTATTTATTTTTGGGACAGAGAGAGACAGAGCATGAACGGGGGAGGGGCAGAGAGAGAGGGAGACACAGAATCGGAAACAGGCTCCAGGCTCCGAGCCATCAGCCCAGAGCCCGATGCGGGGCTCGAACTCACGGACCGCGAGATCGTGACCTGGCTGAAGTCAGACGCTCAACCGACTGCGCCACCCAGGCGCCCCTATCTGAAACAATTTCAAACTCACATTAAAGTTGTAAGGATACAGGAAACCCAGAATACGCTGTATTCATGTTCACCAACTTTTACCAGTGTGTGTATTTGTTTTCTCATTCTCTTTATCCATAGATATTTTTATATTATAGGCATCTATGTATGCATGTGTACACGTATTGTATACACACGTAGTATTTTCTAAACAATTTTTGAAAGGGGGTTGCATACATCATGCTCCTTTCCTCCTGAGTACTTCACAGTATATTTCCTAAATATGGATGTGCTCTTCTGTTTGCACATTACAGTGATCAAATTGAAGAAATTTAATGTCGACATATTACTTTGATTCATCCGTGGTACACGTTCCAATTTCTACAACGAATTCAATAATGTTGTTCTTAGCAATTTTTTCCCCTGTGCAGGATCCAGTCCAGGAATCAATAATACACTCCGTTGTCCTGCCTTCTTGGTCACCTTGATTCTGGAACAGTCCCTCAGTCTGTCTTTGTCTTTCTAGTCATTCATACTTTTTTTTTTTCAACGTGTTGTTTTTTTTTTTTTTTAATTTATTTTTGGGACAGAGAGAGACAGAGCATGAACGGGGGAGGGGCAGAGAGAGAGGGAGACACAGAATCGGAAACAGGCTCCAGGCTCCGAGCCATCAGCCCAGAGCCTGACGCGGGGCTCGAACTCACGGACCGTGAGATCGTGACCTGGCTGAAGTCGGACGCTTAACCGACTAAGCCACCCAGGCGCCCCAAGTCATTCATACTTTTGAAGACAAAAGATACAGACCAGATATTCCATAGAATGTCCTTCACTTTGGGTTTCTGCAATATTTCCTCATGACTAGATGTAGGTTATGCATATTTGGCTAGAATCGTACATAACTTAGATAGTCTTGTTAGGAAAATCATGTCTGAAAGTTTGTAAAATTCATCTGCCCCTTATTGATGATATGAATTGTGACCCCTTACTCCATGTGTTGTCCAGTGTCTCCAGTGTGTTTTGATGATTTTTTTCTCTTGTGATTAATAAGTAACATGGAGGTAGCTATTTTGAGACTATTTAAATATTCAGTTGTTCCTCCAACCCGTCTGCACTTGACTTCATAGGCATTGGCGAAGCTTGCCTGAATCCATTGTTACTATCGTGGTTACAAGATGGTTACTTTTAAAACTTCATTCCTTCCGTATTGATTAGTATTTTTTTAACGTTTTATGTCAATTCCAGTTAGTTAACATGGAGTATTAGTTTCAGGTGTACAATACAATGCATCACCCTGTGTTCATTACGACCAGTGCACTCCTTAATTTCCTTCACCTAGTTCACCCAGCCCCCAACAACCTCCCCGCTGGTAACCTTCAGTGTGTTCTCTATAGTTAAGAGTCTCCATATTTATTAGTCAGGATTTATTTATCTGCTTATCTGAGTTTTTAAAATCATTATGGACTCATGGATTCTTATTTTATTCAATGGAATATAATACACAACTCTCCTTGAGTATTTTGATGCTTAAAATTTTGACGTCCCAGAGTTTGCCAGTGGAAGCCGCAAAAAGCTGATTCCTGTGTCTTTTTCACACATCTCCATAATATTTTTTTAAGTTTATTTATTTTTGAGAGAAAGAGAGACAGAAAGCGTGAGTGGGGGAGGGGCAGAGAGAGAAGGAGACACAGAATCTGAAGCAGGCTCCAGGCTCTGAGCTGTCACCAGAGCCCGACGTGGGGCCCGAACTCACAAACCACAAGATCATGACGTGAGCCAAAGTTGGACGCCCAACTGACTGAGCCACCCAGGCACCCCTTCATCCATAATATTTTTAAAGCACTTCCTTACTTTCTGGCATAACAAGGCATTCCAGGCTCATCTTGTACTTTTCCTGCTCTAGATCTGGACTTAGCAATTTCTCCAAGGACCCCTGATTCACTAAAGAAGATATACTATTAACCAAGAAGCACATAAAAGGATGTTCAACAACATTAATCATCAAGAAATTTGTATTAACATGTGGTTGAAGGATTAAAAAAAAAGAAATTGGTATTAAAACCACAATGATAAACCACTGCACACTCATTAGAATGGCTAAATATAAAAGAATGACAATAAAAAGCGTTGACAAAGATGTGGATGACCAAAATGCCCGTTCATCTGCTGCTAGAATCACTCTGGGAAACAAATTGACAATTTTCAAATAAAGTTACATTTATAAAGTTTTATATTTCCCATGTGACCTAGAAATTTTATCTCCACGTGTTAACCTAAGAAGAATGAAAACGTATGTCCACGTAAAGACCTGGCATGAATGTTCAGAGCCACTTTGTTCATAAAAGTAAGAAATTAGAAACAAGGCAAATGTCCATTAACAGGTGACTGGATTAATGCATTGTGGGGTAGCCATACAAGGGACTGTTACCTTGCAGCAAATAGAAATAAACTACCAATACAGGCAACCACAAATGACCTCAAAAACATCATGCTGAGCCAAAGAAGAACAAGAGTATATACTATACGATTTCATTTGTATGAAACTCTAAAGGAGATAACTCGAATCTTTGGAGATAAAAAGCAGGTAAGTGGCTGCTTGAAGCTGGTGGCATGTTGTGGGGCTTAGCTGGGAAGGAGAATCATAAGGAAATGGGGATAATAGAAAAGTTCTATATTTTGATTTGGGGGCTGGGGTGTTTACGAGGGTGCATGCATTTATCAAAACTCCTCAAACTGTATACTAAAAATGGATTTATTGTACTGTACATAAATTATATTTCAGTAAAGTTGATGGGAAAAAAAACTATATAAAAAGTATGTTCAGAGAAGTGTCACTTCTTTCCCTCTTTCACTGAGTCTTGGGCTGGAGCTGACTTGTTCTTGCTTGGGAGCGATGATTCGGTGAATCTCTGTAGGAAGTTTGAAATTGACCACAACAAGAGGATTTACACCGATGAAACTGGCAAATGTATAAACCAGGGCTTTTGTTTTTAGTTATTTATGCATTTATTTATTTGCAGAGAACTGATTTACCAGCTCACCACTGTCTCTATCTTACTGACTCTCCAACCTCATAGATAACGCATGGCGTTGGTTTCTGGTTTTGTCTACCAGTGTCTTTCTATGAAAATCAACAGACACATGTTTGTTTTCTTTTTTAAATTTTTTTAATGTTTATTATTTATTTTTGAGAGAGAGGGAGACAGAGCACGAGCGAGAGAGGGGCAGCTCTGAGCTGTCAGCGCAGAGCCCGATGCGGGGCTCCAACCCACGAACCGCGAGATCATGACCTGATCCGAAGTCGGACGCTTAACCGACTGAGCCACCCAGGTGCCCGACGTGTTTGTTTTCTTATTTCCTTTCTTTCTTACATAAAATGTAGCATACTATATAGGCTGTTTTTTGCAATTTGCTTTTTCTCACTTAACAATATGTCCAGGAAATCACTCCAATTCCGTTCATAGAGCTTGTTTTCCTTCTTTTTTCAGCTGCATACAACGTCACTGGGTGACTGGACTATACTTTACTCAGCCAGTCTCCTACTGTGGGACATACAGGTGGTTTCCAGTATTTTGCAGCTGCACGTAAGGCTCTGATAAATAACCCATGCCTGCAAAGTTCTGCGTTGTTGGAGGTGTCTTTTGAAATTAAATTTCTAGAAGTGGGATTGCTGGGTCAAAAGGCACATGTTAGACATTGCCAAACTTTCCTCTCCATAGCGTTATACTTCATATTTTAACCAGCAGCATATGAGAGTGTCCATATCCCCGCATACCTTACCAATCACGTATGTCGCTAAGCTTCTGAATTTTTGCTAAATTCGAAGGATGAGGAACGGTGTCTCAGTGTATCTTCAATTTGCATTTCTATTATAATGAGCAAAGTTGAACTTCTTTTCATGCCAAAGGGTAGGGTGCACACTCTTGTCCCCGTCCTACAAAACCTTTCTTGTCTGACCAAGCCTGGGGCTTTTGTTTCAAGCCACTGAGAGGGAATACAATCGGCCCACCTCTCTGTGAATTTGCACCCAGTTCTCATCAGCTGTCTCTTCCTAGGTCTCTTCCTCTGTCCTATGACAGGGGCTTGATGGTTGAGGGAATTCTCAGAAGGGAGTGTGGATTGAGCAGTCACTACAAGCATGAAAGATGCTGAGTGACGATCAGTACTGAAAATCTGTGCTGGAGCCCCGATGCCCGTTTCCGATAAGACTGCTACTGACAATTCCTTCATTCAATTGATATTTTTTTTGAGTACTACCATGTGTAAAGTACTGATCTAGGCACCACAGAAAACACCATTTTTTTTTTCATTAAAAATACATTATGGGGGGCGCCTGGGAGGCTCATCAGTTAAGCGTCCGACTTTGGCTCAGGTCATGATCTCATGGTTCGTGAGTTCGAGTCCCGCGTCGGGCTCTGTGCTAACAGCTCAGAGCCTAGAGCCTGCTTCAGATTTTGTCTCTCTCTCTCTCTCTGTGCCTCCCCTGCTCATGCTCTGTCTCTCTCAAAAATAAACATCAAAAAAAATTAAATATATTATGGAACATTGCAAATGTAAACAAAAATAGAGAAAACATATAATGAAACTCCATGGACCCATCACCCAACTATCAACCCATTTCCAGTTGTGTTCTCACCTGTATACCACGTGCTCCTCTCCCCATAGCTTTACATCATTCCATGTGCAAATAGTTCAGCGCAAATTTTCAAAAGATAAAAACATAACTACATTACCCTTATCACACCTTAAAAATTAATGATAATTGCTTACTAGCAAATATTCACTTAGTTCAGGCTTGCATGTTTGTTTTTACAAGTTCGTTCAAATCAAGATCCAAATAATTTCCATCCACTGTAATTGACTGATAGGTCTCTGAAGTTTCTTTTCATCCAAAACTTCTCCCCTTTCTCACCCCCGACCACTGACTCCTCTCTTCCTTTCAACTTACATGTTGAGGAAACAAGGTCATTTATGCTGTGGAGTTTCCCACATTCAAGATTTTGCTGATTGCATGCCTATGGTAGTATTTAAAATATACCTCTATCTCTTGTATTTCTTTTAAACTCAGATTTTTCTTTCTTTATGTTTCCAAGACTCTTTCAGACAGGCACAAAATGTCTGGTGGTTTCTCCTTTTGAGATGTCAGCAGCCATGTTCAACCCATTATTAGTTCTTTAGGGAATGCGGGATGGTGATATTTTAATTCTACCATTCCTTCTTTATTAGCTGGGATGTTTCTACCAAGAGAGGCTTCTCATTAGCTATTTGATTATCTGTACTTACGATTTCCATAGGAAAGGCAGGATAAATGCTTGAACCCAGTTTTCAACCCAAGAATCGGTTCTTAGTATGAGAAATGCAAACTGAACCTGTCATGGATCCTGCCTTCATGGAGCTTCCCTTCTAGTAGGGGCATAAGACATGTGGACAGAATGATAAGAGAAGCCAAGGAGCACAAAAGGCTCTGAGCATACCCAGAAGGTCATGGTCCCTAAAAGGCAGAGCAAGTTGGGCTTCCGTCCTTCTGGAGGCTGGGCTTCAGGGGGACCTTGTAAAGGTGGTGGAATTTCAGCTGAGCCTTGAAGGATGGAGGGGGCGGGGTAAGAAGCACCAGGAAGAACCCAACATCAATTCTGCCATTCTTCTTTGCCAGGGCTCACGTCTTTCAGAAATAAGATAATTTTATTTTTCCTCGCAGTTCCATGTGGCCATAAGACAAAGCTCCGGTCTATGGGCTGTTATTAGAAGTAATCTGAACAATTCCCAGGTTGTACCCTTAAAAAAGGGGGCAGACCTTTTCCGTCCCCTTCCTCCATCCTGCAGCTCACAAAGTAGGTGATGTGGTGCACCATCTTGGAACAAGAGGTCCAGGAGGCACCATACGGATGGCTGAGCGACAAGCCAGAAGGAACCGGCTGGATCCTGGATATATTCCTATGAGCCACGATACCAGCCCTGGACTGCTGTCCAACTAGGACAAGAACAGGAATAAACCTCTTCCCCTGATGGAGCAGCTGTGGATGGAAGCGCCTTCTGGGGTCTCCCTTGGAACACGTGGTATCCGCTGGCACTGGGAAATAGTGGGGAAGAGAATCCAATTCAAAGAGTGTAGGGACTGGAAAAAGTGCAAGGCCAGGGGAATGTTTTCAGTAGTTGACACATTGAGGAAGAAGAGAAGAGAGCCACCAAAATCATCTCCCAAAGTCTGTAAAAGGTGGGGTTAGCTGGCATTTTTGAAAAGCATAGACTCTCCCTCTTTCCCTGCAGTTTACTCAATGTGAGAGTCAAGCAAAATGTGCTTGTTACATTAATGACTGGAAGGCCTTTAAATTCTCTAATGTTTTCTGCATAGCTTCCCAAATTATTTTGTAGAAGCTTTAGCATTCACAATGTAGGAGCATTTAGTATTCACATTCAGACTTGAAATTCACTTGGCTTTGGGGTTTGTGTAGGGTAGGAAGTAAGGACAAAGTTTCAATTGTTTTAGAAACCATCTTTCTCCTTTTGCTCTACCGGGATAACTGTGTCACAAATCAAAGGTATCTGGTAATTCTTACTGAAACAGAACCTGCAAATACCCTCTGATCCAGTAAATCTTCTCTAGATATACAACGAATGGACATGCATTCGTCTGTATGTATGAAAGGACAGATTTGAGAATGTTTACAACAGCACTATTCTAAATAGCCCAGTAGACCACCCTATTGCATTAAAATCATCAAACTTGCTGAGAGACTAGAATTTCCCGATTCCAACCTCTAAATAGAAAGGATCATTATAGGGGCGCCTGGGTGGCGCAGTCGGTTAAGCGTCCGACTTCAGCCGGGTCACGATCTCGAGGTCCGGGAGTTCGAGCCCCACGTCAGGCTCTGGGCTGATGGCTCAGAGCCTGGAGCCTGTTTCCAATTCTGTGTCTCCCTCTCTCTCTGCCCCTCCCCCGTTCATGCTCTGTCTCTCTCTGTCCCAAAAATAAATAAACGTTGAAAGGATCATTATATAAGTGACAGAGATGCTAATTATCGCTACAATGGCAATCGTATTACAATATTGGAATTAAACATGGGATTAAATTAACACGTTGTACACCTTAAATTTGCACAATGGTACATGTCCAATATGTTTCCATTTCTTTAAAGGTTAAAAAAAAAAAACCCCCAAACCAGAACAGCCCTAAAATGAAAACAGCCTACATGTCTATCAGCAGTAGGATGAGGGAATCATGGTATATTCATGCAATAAAATAGCACTCAGCCATGAAAACAAGTGAGCTAAACTATATACAATAACTGATAAATCTCACAGAGATGTTGAGGGAAAGAAGCCGAAAGTAAAATAATAGAAACTATCTCAATTCTGTTTATATAAAGTTTAAAAATAGGCAAAACTTATCTGTGCTCTCAGGTTCCCTCTGGGGAGGGAAGTAGATAGAGTTAGTAACAGGGGTGGGTACTGAGAAGGGTTTCTGAGGTGCTATTAATGTCCTATTTCTTTTTTTTTTAAGTTTATTTATTTATTTTGAGAGAGAGAGAGTGCAAGTGGGGAAGAGGAGCAGAGGGAGAAACAGGGAGAAAATATATTTTTTTTTGAGAGAGAGAGAAGGCACAAGTGATCGAAGGGCAGAGAGAGAGAGAGAGAGAGAAGTGGCGCTTACCCAGGGCTCACCCAGGGTGTTTTACCCCAAGTCGGGCTCCTGCTCACCCAATGTGGGACTCGACTCACCAACTGTGAGATCATGAACTGAGCCCACGTCAGATGCTTAACAACAGAGTCATCCGGGAGCCCCTAATGTCCTACTTCTTAATCTGGGCAGCGTTCACTGATAACGCATTGAGCTGCACGTTTCTAATATTTGCAATTTTTAAATCTGTATTATACCTCAATCTAAAGTTACTTTATGCAAGGAGTTGGCCAGCATGTTACCGGAAGTAAGGCTGAAGAGGGCTGGCTGGAGCTAGGACAAACCACGTGGCCTGCTCTGGTTGCAGAGTAGCTGTTGGCATTTCTGCAATGAAGCACGGAAACACACAAGATGTTTGATATACGTGCGAAGCAATGTTTGCTATAAAATGATAGCTAGAAGCAGGGTGCCTGGCTGGCTGAGTTGGTGGGGCCCGCGACTCTTGACCTTGGGGTGGTGAGTTCAAGTCCCACGTTGGGTGTAGACATTACCTAAAAATAAAATCTTCTGGGGTGCCTAGGTGGCTCCATTGGTAAGGCATCCGAATTCGGCTCAGGTCATGATCTCATGGCTCATGTGGGGCTCCGTGCTGGTAGTGCAGAGCCTTCTTGGGATTCTCTCTGTCCTCTCTCTCTCTGCCCCCCACCTCTGCCCACACTCTCTCTCAAAATAAATAAATAAACTTTAAAAACCAAATAAAAATTAAACACATTTTTTAAAAATGATGGATGGGAGAGGAAAATGAAGCTAGTAGTCAGATTTCAGCAAATCTCCAATACCACTGACTATAAATGTACCATCATTTTAATAAGCCACTTATAAGGGGGAAGTGTTGCTAATTAAATGTGAAACCATGCCTTAACAATGGTCCTGGGTGACACATGAAATGGTCCTATCAGCTTCTCATTGCTTTGAGATTTCTTTGGTTTATTCCATGGGATTTGACAGTTTTCTTACCTTCGGTTGCCTTGTTTGGCTTATGGTGTTATGATAGACATTGCTTATGCACATATTTCAGATACAAAATTGAGCACAACCTCATCTAGTTGTGGGTCTGTCTCTTCTTTTCTTAAGTCCGGTAAAACTCTTGGTTGGTCCTTACAAGATAATTTTTTTTAAGAGTTTTTTTTTTAAGTTTATTTATTTTTGAGAGAGAGAGAGGGCGGGGGGCAGGTGCAGAGAGAGGGAGACACAGAATCTTAAGCAGGCTCCAGGCTCTGAGCTGTCAGCACAGAGCCGGACACAGGACTTCAACTCATGAACTGCGAGATCATGACCTGAGTGGAAGTCGGATGCTTAGCCCACTGAGTCACCCAGGCGCCCCAGTCCTTACAATAGAATTTAGATTTGGGCCATTCCTCCAGGGTGGAATTTTTACTTTATTACCACCAATCTGCCCCCACTGCTTTGTTTCTCTGCCTTCCTGTTACTATAATAATCTTTTGTTTCAATGGGCAATCTTTTAAAAGATATTTTAAACATCAATTAGACTCATCCGCAGTGATGCCAACGGAATAGCTATGGCCAAGTTCACACATGTGAAGACAGTGACACAGCTGCTGCCTGGCCGACAGTGACTATAAGAGGCTTCTCGATTTCAGAGATGTTAAAATGTGAAAAAATGTGCATCTTAGAATTGATGAATCAGTGTGTTGAAGGGAAAGGCAAAGTCAGAAAATTACTATTTACAGAGTGAGAGGAAGTCTTACATACTTGCATAATTTGGGCTGAAAATAAGCAGTGATGTATTTCAAGGATCTAGAAGAAAATCAGGGAAGAGGTCAAAAGAAAATAACAGAGTTTGCCTAAAATAAATATACTATGCTTGATAGAGGCTGGTCTTCATTAACTTGACATGGAGAAGCGTGGCTGGTCTCCCTCTCCCCTTGGGAGACAAGGTGGTGTGATAAATTAAAGCAAAGGGGTGTTAGTAAATGTTTACCAACTGTCTCTCTGGAAAAAATGGGCACATGTATGTGTTTATTATAAATTTTGCTGATATAAAGGATGTATAGCACACAGTTCACAAATTATATTAAATCTATAGGACTCTGTTATAAAGTACCATATCGCCAATTAGCCAACTGACTCCCACAGGACACTTTTCTGGATTTCTCCCTCTTTCTGTATCCAGAGCCAACCTGCGGTTTCAAGTGACAAAGGAGCACAGCTCTGACAAGAATATTGGTTGGTATTTTGGCTTACGTGAATGAATAAGGGCAAAGTGAAGCCGCAAAGACGTTTGTTGGAACCTCGCTCACCCGTCAGCGACAGAAGTGACTTCTTTGGTGAACCAGGTAACGGTCTTCTGATGCTGAAAGAATCCTTCCTCGACGTGTTTGTGTTGTGGAAAATGCGACAGATCTAGACATGGCACGACTCTGAGTGTAGTCCACGTGATTAACACGTCCCACCACCTGCTTAAGTCTAGACAATTGACACAATGATATTAAGCCCTGATTTGTACTTCGTGCCAAATGCTGAGTTGCAAACGCTCCCGTCGTGGCCAGTTTCAGGCTGTCAGTGTGATCTTACCAACGTGGAGATGGGAAGAGGTGGGCAACTGCATTTCCACCCTACAGATGTGAGAGTTGTAAATAACCTTAAAGACACAGCCACTAGTAAAAGGTAGCGATTGTAATTGGGAAGGGATGGATTTTGAGTATTTATTACCTTGATCTAAATATATTTAGTTATAAGTGTGCATCATTTAATTTTGTTCAAGTTTATTTGATTTATTTTGAGAGCGAGACTGAGAGAGAGAGAGAGAGAGAGAGCACGTGAGCGAGGGAGGGCAGAGAGAGAAGGAGAGAGCAAATCCCAAGCAGGCTCTGCACTGTCAGTTCTGTCCCACAAACCGTGAAATCCCGACCTGAGCCGAAATCAGGAGTCAGATGCTTAGCCACCCAGGTGCCCCCATTTAATTTTTTTTTTTAATTTTTTTTTCAACGTTATTTATTTTTGGGACAGAGAGAGACAGAGCATGAACGGGGGAGGGGCAGAGAGAGAGGGAGACACAGAATCAGAAACAGACTCCAGGCTCTGAGCCATCAGCCCAGAGCCTGAGGCAGGGCTCGAACTCACGGACCGCGAGATCGTGACCTGGCTGAAGTCAGACGCTTAACCGACTGCGCCACCCAGGCGCCCCGCCCCCATTTAATTTTTAATAATGACCGTGTTTAACAAGCTCCCAAATTTCCTGAAATTTTAACTATCAGCTCTTGCAAGCCTCTGTGAGTCAGCTCCGGCACACCTCTGCTTTCGAGTCAGACGACTTCGGGTTTTTATTTGACTTTATCAGTTCCTTGTTCTCCAGCCACGGACGATGTGCTTGGCCCCTCCAAGCCCAGTTATTTCTCTATAGGACTAACGATACCCACATCACAGAGTCGAGTTGTTGAGGATGGCACAAGATCAAGTTTGTGAAGTGCCAAAGTCAACACCGAGTAGGAGCACAGTATTCACTCTTTTCTCTTCCTTTGCTTTTTCTCTGGTCTGATGCATCTGCTGATTAAAATGATCTTCCCGAAACAGAGAGGTTGCTATGGCCTCCTTCAGACTGACCCTGACATTAAGCATAAACTGCAATTTGCTATCAAAGCCCACATCTCACCAATCTCAGTTTTTCATTACCCCCCAGGAGCTTGTCTGTGCCCCAACCGCAAATCTGTTGACATCTCCCCCATAGTCCTTGTGGATCCCATCTCCACACGTCTGTTCCCCGCATTTCTTCCTGCTGAGATCTATGTACCACTGCACCACCGCCCTCCTTCCCCGTCAAAGCGCACCCCCATGAGACTTCCTTTGTTAGCCCCAGCTGCTAATAACGTCTAACCTGTACTGAGTGCAGGGCATACGCCAGGAATCGTGCAGAGTGCTTTATGGTCATTAGTTCGATTTAAAGATGAAGAAACAGGGGCGCCTGGGTGGCGCAGTCGGTTAAGCGTCCGACTTCAGCTCAGGTCACGATCTCGCGGTCCGTGAGTTCGAGCCCCGCGTCGGGCTCTGGGCTGATGGCTCAGAGCCTGGAGCCTGTTTCCGATTCTGTGTCTCCCTCTCTCTCTCTGCCCCTCGCCCGTTCATGCTCTGTCTCTCTCCCAAAAATAAAATAAATGTTGAAAAAAAAAATGAAGGAACAGAGGCACAGTGAGAGTGAATAATTTGCCCAAAGTCATACAACTAGTATATGGTAGAGCTGGGATTGCAACTCAGGGGGTCTGACTCCAGAACTTGGGCTCTTAGATATCATGTACCACATAACTGCCTGAATAATTGCTTTTTTTTGGGGGGGGAGGTGCAGAGAGAGGGGGACAGAAGATCTGAAGTGGGCTCTGTGCTGACAGCGGAGAGCCCGAAGTGGGACTCGAACTCACAAACTGTGAAATCATGACCTGAGCAGAAGTTGGACGCTTAACCGACTGAGCCATACAGGCACCCCCTAAATAATTGCCTTTTAAGATAAATTACCTCTGTTTGTTTCATGTTATGCATCATGTATAATGTTACATATCATGTTCTTTGCCTTTTCCGTGTCTAGGTTTCTACGCTTTATCATAGTACCATCTTCTTCAAGGCAAAGGTATTCATTTACCAAATATTTACCAAGTGCTCTCCCCATATATCAGGTGTTGGGGACATAGGACCAGTCCTTGGTTAAAGAAATGAAAAAACATCCATATAGTAGAATACTATGCGGTTATAACAAAGAATGAGAGGCTCTTTATGTAGGGACGTGGGAAGATTTCCAAGATATATTACTAAGTGAATAAAAGCGACATACAGAACACTGTTCACTATGCCACCTTTTGTGTAAAATATGATGAGGGGTTAATAACTTTCCTGCGTGTTTTTACCTGCTAAAATAAAAGACGTAGCCTTTGCGATTTTCTTTTAAGATTTTATTTTTAGGGATTTCTATACCCAATGTGGGGCTCGAGCCCACAACCCCAAGATCAGGATTCTCATGTTCCACCGACTGAATCAGCCAGGCACCCCAAAGATTCAGCCTTTGTCATTATGAAGTTCACAGTGTATACAATGTACTATTATAACGCTGTAACTGGTGAACAATCGAATCTTGATCTTCAAAAAATATATATTTTGAAGTCTTCACAAATCCCTAAAATCATGACGACCATCATGGCAGCGATGGCTAGCTGTTTATTAAAGTCTCACAAGGGGCGCCTGGGTGGCTCAGTCGGTGGCGCGTCTGACTCCGGCTCAGGTCGAGATCTCGCGGTCCGTGAGTTCGAGCCCCACGTCGGGCTCCATGCCCATAGCTGGGAGCCTGTTTCGGATTCTGCGTCTGCCGCTCTCTCTGACCCTCTCCCGTCCGTTGTCTGTGTCAAAAAAATAAATAAAGGTTAAAAATAATAATAATAAAAAAAAAAAGTCTCACGATCTCCTCCCACAATGTGGAGCTGTTGTTCTAAAGTGGCTTCTGGCAAAGGATTATATGTTCCAACCTTCCTTGCATGTGGAACCCTACGATTAAATTCTGGCCCGTGGAACATAGGCCCAGGTGACGTGACCACTCCTAGGCCTGGCCGTGAAAACTTCGTGTGGGATCTGCAGGCTGAATAGTGACATCCAGGAAGTTCTTGAATGACTATGTGGGACAGACCTGCTTTATTCCCCTTCCTGGCCGTCGGCCGCTGGGCTGCACGTGAGAAATGAAAGTCTATTGTGTGTAGCCAGTGAGATGATAGTGTTGATCCATTATTGCAATTTCTAGCACTTTCATCGATACACCATTCCAGTATAGAGGTTTCCGCTCACAAAGCAACTGAACGTTTTGAATGACTCTTTCAGATTCTCACTCATTTATCTTATCTGATGAGCCTTTTTACCCGATACTGATGGCAGGATCACCCAAATCACAGAGCTACACCAACGGCACGTGTGACAGCTCACTTTTCAAGTAATCCAATATTTCCATTTTATTGCCAGAACTATATTTTCTTAGACCTTTCGGCCTCTGTCTCTGGTGTGTTAACAGCTGCCGTCTTTCCTCATCTTTTTCTACTTTTTCTAATTTTATTTTATTGTGAGATGCATCATACATACAGCAGAGGGCATAAAACAGAGTTTTTAAGAAAAATTAGGAAATGAAGACCTGGAAAGTGCCACTCAAGTCGAGAAACAGAACACTGCCGTCCAGTCGTCCTTTTCCAAAAACGATTTCCTTCCTTCCCCCACAGACGAAGCCATTATCCTCACCTTGGTGATAATGCATCTATTGCGTTTCCTTAGAGTTTTACCACTGTGTCTGATCCCTAAACGCTGCAATGCAGTTGATCTGTTTTTGAACTTTGTCTAAAGGGAGTAATCGTCTCCATGCACTTTGCGTCTTGCTTCTGTGTCCAACATGATGTTTCCTACGGAGCTGGTCAGTTCATGTTCATTGCCGTAGAGCAGTCCTGCCTGTCACCTCTAGAGGAATGACATTTGACTATTGTAAGCATTGCTTTTGTGAACATTCTTATCGACGTGTCCCGTGGCAGATGAGCATGTGTTTCTCTAAGGGAGACACCTGAAAGTAAACTTGCTGGGACACGGAATAGCCCATCTTCAATCTGACTGGATAACGCCATGCTGCTTGGTTATCCTGATGGTGCCTTGATGGTTTGAATCCTGACTTCAGGAGTTCTTAATCCTAGACTCTTGTCAGTTGTCTGTGTTTCAAATATTTTTCATACCCAACACTTTATCTTTTCAGTTTCTTTATGAAATCTTTTGGAACAGACACTCTTAATTTGATCAGGTCTGGATTTACCTTTTCCTTTGTAGGTAGCGATTTTTGTGTCTTGCTTAAGAAATTCTTCTTTTAAACTTTGACGTCATGAGGTTTTCTTCCACTACCGCCCCCCCCCCCCCAGTTTTATATTCAAAGCTTTTATAGTTCTGGCTTTCACATTTAGAACTTTATTTCAACTAGAAGTAGAGGTCTTAACTTTATTATTTTCCATGTGGTTACTCAATTGTTCCCCCACCATTTATTGAAAAGTCTGTCATTTCCCCATTCAACTGCAATGTCTCCTGTGATCATACATCTAGGTTTCATGTATGGGAGGTCTGTTTCTGGGATATCTTTTTTATATGTTTATTTATTTAGTTTTTGAGAGGGGGAGACAAAGAGAGAGAGAGATCAGGGGAGGGGCAGAGAGAAAGAGAGAGAGAGAATCCCAAGCAGGCTCCATGCTGTCAGTGCAGAGCTGGACACAGGGCTAGAACTCATGAACGTGAGATCATGACCTGAGCTGAAATCAAAAGTCAGATGCAGATGCTTAACTGACTGAGCCACCCAGGTGCCCCAAGATTTTATTATTTTTAAGTAATCTCTACACCCAGCATGGGGGATAGACTTAGAACCCTGAGATCAAGAGTCTCACGCTCCACAGACTGAGCCACCTAGGCACCCCTGTTTCTGGGGTTTCTATTCTGTTCCACCTATTTGTCCGACTCTGTGCCAGTACCATTTGTTTTTTCACATTTCAGTTTTCCTTTTGTCATTCATTCAACACTTTTATTTTGAGTATCTGACAGATACTGTTCTAGATACTGAGGATGAAGCAGTGAACAGAGTAGACAAAAATTCCTGCCCTTCACCCCCCCCCCCCCCCCCGCCAGAGTTCATGTTCTGGTGGGAGAGTCAGATGATAAACAGATAAATCAGTGAATTACACAGTATGTTAGATAACGGTACGTGTTAACGAGAAAAATAAAACAGGCAAGGGCAATTGGAAGTGTTGGGGGTGGGGCTGAAAGTTTGGATAGGATGGCCAGGGAAGGGGTCCTTGGGAAGGACACGGTTAAGTTCATGTCTAAAAGGAATAAGGGAGCACCCTGTGGCTCTCTGGAGGAAGAGAGTTCCAGGCAGAAGGATCAACGAGTGCAACTTATGTGGTGCGCCCGGTGTGTTTGAGCGATGGGCGAGACCAGTGCGTGCAGCATGAGTGAAGCCACAGGCCGATGGAGTCAGAGAGCTAGCAGGGGCCAATCGTGGGGGGCCTTGTAATTCACAGATTGTGTCTTTCACTGCTACTAGAGGCTTTTGAGTGGGATAACTGGATCTAACTTCTATTTAAAAGGATCCTTCTACGGGCGCCTGGGTGGCTCCGTCGGTGGAGTGTCTGACTTCAGCTCAGGTCATGATCTCGCGGTCTGTGAGTTCGAGCCCCGTGTGGAGCTCTGTGCTGACAGCTCGGAACCTGGAGCCTGCTTCGGATTCTGTGTCTTCCTCTCCCTCTGCCCCTCCCCCACTCATGCTCTGTCTCTCTCTCTCTCTGTCTCTCTGTCTCTCTCTCAAAAATAAACATTAATAAAATAAAATAAAATAAAATAAAAGGATCCTTCTAGATGCTGAGTTGAGGAAAGACTGAAGGGGGCCAAGGTAGAAACAGGGAGGTCAGCTAGGAATCTTTTGAAACAAGTCAAGACAAAGAGAATGGCGATTTGGACCTGAGGTAGATGTGGTGAGAGAAGGTAGACTCTGGATTTGCCGATAGGTCAGATGTGGGGGTTGAGAGAAAGACAGTCGTCAAGGGTGACTCTGGAGTTTCTTCTTGGGGACATTTAAAAGGAATAAACTTTTTATTATTTGGTGAGCATTACTATACATAGAATGCTGACAAAGAGAGGAGAGAACTTCAATGTGACGTAGGCACTGGGCCAGACTCATCCGCCACCACCTCTGTCAATGACAACCAAAGCAGATTTCTTGGAGGAGGCTGAACCCAAGCTACTATTTTGAAGGACACATGAGAATTGGCCAGATGAACCCCGGGCATTGCAAATACAAACATGGAATGAGTAAAGGTCTAGAAGAGTGAAATGGCACAGGGCCGACATTTCTAAACTTTCTCAGTTCATGCATCCTCAATGTTCTGGTGACTTTTTCATGGCATTGGGCAAAAGTAATGCCTAACAGTTCCAGTATTGACTAACTAGGTCCAAGTAACTTAATAAATATTTATGTCCTAACAACTAAGTAGCTGCAGGAAAAAGTAATACATATAAGTTGAAAGAAAATAATCTTTTTATTCTACTCTTAAGTTATCACGATGACCTACTAATGACGTCACTGTGGGACATTGGGATGTGTGCATCTGTTGCGCACACACAGTTTCTCGGATGTTGGAATCCGACTGGACACCGGCACCATAATTTCCTCCTCCACGCTGATTTTCACATGGTGTTTGCTTTTTGTCATAGCACCTCTTGAAAACCCAGCTTTGCAAAGAGATAATCTCGCAAGGGAAGCTTGTCATCTAACGTTGAAATTGTCAATTACCTCAGTTACTAGTTGGTGCGGGGTCTGATGGATGTTAATTATTGGTGCATTTTCCTCAAAAAAGTTAAAATATCTCCCAACGCCCCGGTGAGTTAAGTGTCCTGGGGTGCCTTGGTACACAGTTCAGAAGCTGCAGGCAGTGGACATTTGGGGGAACTAAAAGCATCTCAGCACTGCTAGGAGATGACATGTTTGTGCAGGGGGGGGGGGGGTAGTAAGAGGAAATGAAGCTAAGCTACTAGGCAGCAAGTAACTTATGCAAGGGATTGTCTGTCACATTACACTTTATCCAGGCCCAATGGAGTGCCGGGAATGTATCCTCGGATTCTCTGGAAATGCACATTATAGCTGAGCAGATAGACTGCTCATATAAATTATATCTGCAATACACTGTGATTATTTGTCTAACAAAAATAATACTAAATGATTGGTTGTGACTTGGCAGGAAGTTAGAGAAAGTGTCATAAAGCACAGAACGTGTATGGTTGTATTAGTCAGCTACTGCTGCATTCATGCTGCATAACAAACCACTCCGAAAGTAAGTGTTCCTCACTCACAGGTCTGTAGGTTGACCACATCTCAGTCAGGGTGGGCTGGATTCCAGGCTTGAGGCTGCAGGGGGTCCAGTTCTGCTCCATGTGTTTCTACATTAGCCCTGGACTGGAGACTGCTTGGGGACATTCTCTTCTCAGGGTAGATCTTGGTGAAAGAGACCAAACAAAATGGAGTACAGGCACACATAAAGCCTCTGCTCGGCTTGTGTTGTGCTAACTTTCTATTGAACTAAGCAACTCACACAGCTCAATCCAAAGTTACTGAGGCGGGGAAATAAACTCTGTTTACTCCAGGACATTGCAAGGTCATATGGCTGGGAGAGGGAAGCAAAAAAACCTTTTTTACTTAAGTTTTAATTTTAATTCTAGAATAGTTAACATACAGTGTTATATTAGTTTCAGGTGTACAATATAGTGATTGAACAATTCTATACATTACTCAGTGCTCATCATGGTAAATGTACTTTTAACCCCTGTTCCCCTATTTCACCCATTCCCCCCGCCCCTCTGGTAACCATCAGTTTGTTCTCTATGTTTAAGACTCTGTTTCTCAGAATGCCAGGGTGGCTCAGTTGGTTGGGCATCCAACTTCAGCTCAGGTCATGATCTCACGGCTCATGATTTTGAGCCCTGCATTGGACTCGTGGCTGTCAGGGTGGAACCTCTCTCTCTGCCCCTCCCCGCTCACGGTCTCTCCCTCAAAAATAAATTAAGAACATCAAAAAATACTGTTTTTTGGTTTCTCTTTTTTTCCTTTGCTCATTTTTGTTTCTTAAAGTCTGCATATGAGTGACATCATATGGCATTTGTCTTTCTCTGACTTAACTGCACTTAGCATTATACTCTGTAGCTCCATCCATGTTGTTGTAAATGGCAAAATTTCATTCTTTTTATGGCTAAATAATATTCCATTGTGTATGTGTATACATACCACATCTTCTTTGTCCATTCATCTATCAATGGACACGGGCTGCTCCATAATGTGGCTATTGTACATAATGCTGCAATAAACATAGGGATGCTTGTGTCCCCTCTGAATATGTGTTTTTGTATTTTTTTGGTAATCTCCCAGTAGTGTGATTACTGGATCGTAGGTAGTTCTATTTTTAAATTTTTGAAGAACCTCCATATTGCTGTCCACAGTGGTTGCACCAGTTTACATTGAGGGAAGCAAAATTAATAACACTCTGCTAACAATACCCCGTCACTGTAGTAACGGCAAGAAATGATTCGGACAATGTCAGTGGGAAGGAGGATATAAAGTCAAAGGCATTAAGGAGCAAGAGCTCCCAGGACTTAGGGTCCACTAGAAATGAGGCAAATAAAGAGGTTTTCTATCTTGAGCATGTGTATAATAAACTATGAGTTACAGAGTGGTTAGAAGGAGCTGGGTGCCATTCTAAGTGTTTATGTGCACTAATAGAATCTTGTCATAACAACCCTGTGGGACAGGAGCTATCATTGTCCCCATTTAACAGATAAAGAAACCAACACATGGTAGTTACATAGCTTGATGTTTAGATTTGAATCCCTGGCATCTGGCCCCACAGTCCACATGGCTGACCACTATGACTACTGACTCTCAACCATGCCCTTCAAAGAGTGGACTTACTGCACAGCATGCATAGCAGTACCATCAGTGGGGTCCAGATGCTGACCTTGAAGCATGAGGTATGCTCCTGTAGATAGTGTCTGACCAAACTCATTGGTAAATTATTTGCAAAGCCATAGTAAAAAGCAGGATAAGCCAAAAGTAAGATAAACCCAAAGTAGGATAGTCCGAAAGTCCACAGGCTAACACATGCGGCACATTGTGGCCGGGGATGTCGCACCGGCTGCAGTGAAAAGGAAGAATGAGTGATATCTTCCATATTGCCAATATTTCTGCAGGGCTTGCCACTGTGGGAGGAGATTAGGAGTAATCTCAGAGATAAAATCTTCAGACTGGAGTCTGCTGGCATCGCAGCAAGCTAAGGAATTAAATCCTGTTTCCACTGAAGGGAGCAGTAAATTTAGAGGAAGCAGTAATGTCTGGAAGGAGAGATAGAAGATGAAGTAAATTATTATTGGGTCAAAGGGTAGAAAGAAGAAGTGGGACAGAACATCCCAAAGTACTTCTGCTGGATTTCCAAATCAGGGAACTCTGGACGACCTCCAAAGGTGGTGGCGCCGCCGATGGGGATAGAAGCGGAGGGTGATAGGCTCTGAGAGGGGAAGGGGCATCGTCGCACTTCACAATTTAAACATCTGTGTACACCAGACATTCTTAGCCTGGGGTTCAAGGATGGGCTTCACAATCGAATGTAAAATTGTGCGTGAGTATATGTCCATAAGTGTGCGTGGGTCTGCGGATTTATCTGCGAGGAACGACCTACAGCTCTCATCAGATTTGCAAGGAGTCCTTGACCCTAAACACATCCGGAACAACTGATCTTACAGCATCTCCTTGAACTAACACCTCGGCTCCTTTCCTCGGGGGCGGTCTGTGTTGTTGCTGATCAGCTCTGTGAGAACATTCTTCCTCGTTGTGAGCTGGCATCTGTCTCCTAGGAATTCCCTTGGTTTTGCCCTCTGGAGCAACACTGGGTAAGTCTAATCCCTTTTTCATCTTTCTAAATGGAAACTCATTTCTCAGCATATTGAGCTCTTTCCTGATATGAGCTTAGTTGTTAAAGGAAATCCTTGACATTTTTGATGACTTCCAAGATTCTCATGGAGTCAGCAAATATTCTCATATTTTGAAAAGTTTGTAAGATTACCTACCTGAAGCTTAAAAGTTACAGATTCTATTACTTGATCCCCATGTGATCCCAAAGGCTGAATTCCCACGTTTGTTAACACATTGGAGAAAGGATAGAGAACTCTGTAACAACCAGAGGTTTGGAAAATGCAAAATATAAACCATTTACAAAAGCATCTATTATGAGAAAAGGGTTTCTTTATGTTATGAGATGGGATTTTTGAAAAATCGGTGACCTCAAACTTCTTTTTCAAATGTATTTACACATTGGCTTTCTTAGACATTATGCTACAGAAAGCTTTAGTAATTCCAATTTTAATCATTTTTTTTGTGAATTTCTCTTTCTTTTCTCAGCCTGATTTAGCTACCATATTGGAAACTGGCGTTCCATCTCTGCATGTAGTATGAGGCCTGCTGCAATTAAAACCGACTTCTAGGGGTGCCTCGCTGGTTCACTCGGAAGAGAGTGTGACTCTTGGTTTCGGGGTTGTGAGTTTGAGTCCCATGTTGGGTGTAGAGATCACTTAAACAAACTTAAAACAAACAAACAAAGAAAAACAACCTCTGGTTCAATTACCTGGAGCCCCCTAAGCAGGCAATCACCAAATGTCTACTGATGTAAGAGGAGAAGAAACAAAAGGTCATTCTTTAAGTGAGTATGTATTGAAAACCTCCTGTGTACAAAGGATGCAAAGTTACAAGTAGCCTGAGAACTTACAGTTTAATTTAGTACCCAAGTGACGGTAAACACTTAAATTCACATATTGACAAAATAGCACAACAAAGAATTACCGCTAAGAAGTCAGCAATATAGATAAAATGGAATGACAAAATATATTCTAATTAATCAAAACAAGGCAGAAAAGAGAAGAAACAAAGAACAGAAGGAACTAATGGGAAACAGCACAATGTGAGATTTAACCTCAACCATATTAATACACACATGAACTGTAAATGGTCTAACCACCTCAATTGAAAACCAGAGATGTGGAATGCATTGGTGGCTCAATCACTTGAGCATCCGACTCTTGATTTGGGCTCAGGTCATAATCCCAGGGTTGTGGGATCAAGCCCTATGTTGGGCTCCAAGCTCACTGTGGAGCCTGCTTAAGATTCTCTCTCTCTCCCACTCCCCCTCTCCCCCATTTACACACTCTCTCTCTAAAATAACAATTACAAAAAAAGATATATGGGAAATTCACAAATATTTGAAAACTAAAGAGTACACTAAAAATAACCCATGAGGCAAAGAAGAAATCAAATGGGGAAATTAGAAAATTTCTTATCTGAATTATAGTGAAAATCCAACAGATCAGAATTTGTGGGATACAGCTAAAGCAGTGCTTAGAGACAACTTTATTGCAATAAATGCCTATTTTAGAAAAGAAGCAGGACTCAAATGAATGACCTCAGCTTCCACTTGAGAAACTAGGGAAAAAAGAGCAAATGAAACTCAAAGTAAGAAGAGTAGAGGAAATAATAAAGATCAGAGTGGAAAGCAGTGGAATAGAACACACATACACAAAAATCAGTAGAGGGGCGCCTGGGCTGCTCAGTCAGTTAAACGTCTGACTCTTGATTTCGGCTCAGGTCATAATCTCACAGTTCATGAGTTCAAGCCCCGCCTTGGGCTCCTCGTTGACAGCACAGAGCCTGCTTGGGATTCCCTCCCCGCCCCCCTCTCTTTCTGTCCCTCATCTCTCTCTCTTTCTCTCTCTCAAAATAAATAAATAAACTTTAAAAAATTAGTAGGGAAAAACCAATGTAACCAAAAAGTGCTTCTTTGAGAAGACCAATAAACTTCCAGCCAGACTAATCAGGAAAAGAGGGAGAGAGAGAGAGAGAGAGAGAGAGAGAGAGAGAGAGAGAGAGAGAGAGAGAAGACACAAATTCCCAATCTCAGGAATCAGAGAGTTAGCATTAAAGATTCTGTAGATAGTAAAATAATAATATGGAAATATTATGAACAACCTTATGCCCATATATTCAACAGTTTATATGAAATAGAAATTCCTTGAAACATAAACTATCAAAGTTCATCCAAGGGGAAAAAAATCAGAATAGCTCTACATCTATTAAAGAAATTAAATTTGTAGTTTAAAAACTTTCCCTGGGGGTACCTGGCTGTCTCAGTCAGTAGAGCATGTGACTTGATCTTGGTGTTGTGAGTTCCAGTCCCACATTGGGCATGGAGCTGACTTAAAAAAAAAAATTTTTTTTCTGGGGCGCCTGGGTGGCTCAGTCGGTTGAGTGCCCACTTCGGCTCAGGTCACGATCTCGCGGTCTGTGAGTTCGAGCCCCGGGGCAGTGTTAGTAAGTCAAATCCAGCAATATATAAAAAGTGTAATTCTCCACGATCAATACATTATTCTAGGTTGGTTTAACATGTGAAAATCAATGGATGTAATATACCATATTAACAGACTAAAAAGAAAAGCCACATGCAGAGAAAGGATTGCAAAGTTCAATATCCATTCTGATAAAAACTCTCAGGAGAGTAAGAATAGACAAGACCTTCCTCAACATGATAAAGGGCATCTAGGAAAAACCTACAGCTAGCATCATATCTAATGATGAAAGATCGAATGTTTTCCCCCCTAAGATGAGGAAAAACAAAGATGTTTGCTCTTACCACTTCTATTCAACACTGTACTAGAGGTCCTCGCCAGTGCTACAAGGCAAGAAAAAGGAACAAAAGGCGTTAATATTGGAAAGGAAGAAACAAAACTGTGTTTATTTGCAGATGACATGATTGTCTTTGTAGAAAATGTTGTAGAATCCACACAAAAAAATCTACTAGAGCTAATAAGTGAATTTAGCAAAGTTGCAGCACATACGATTAATATACAAAAATTAATTGTACTTCTATATACTACTAAGGAACAATCAGAAATTGAAAATTAAAATACTATTCAATAGCATAAAAATATGAATATTTAGGAGTAAATCTCAGAAAAGTGGGCAAGACTCGTATTTTAAAAACTACACAACAAGGTTGAGAGTAATTAAAGAGAGCTGAAATAACTTGAGTGATATACTGTGTGTTATTGTTATGATGTCAGTTCTCCCCAAATTGATCTATAGATTCAATGCAATCTTGATCAAAATCCCAGGGGGCTTTTTTGCAGAATTTGATAAGCTAATTCTTAAATTCATATGGAAATGCAAAGGATCTGAAATAGCAAAATCAATATGAAAAAAAGAAGAGCAAAATCAGAGGGCTTACACTACCTGACTTCAAGATTTATTATAAAGTCAAAGTAATCAAGACAGTGTGGTATTAGTGTTAAGATAGACACATAGATCAACAAAACAGAATAGAGAGTACAGAAATAGACCCTCAACATACCTGAACGATTTGTTTTTTAACAAGGGTGCAAGTGTAATCAGATAGTGTAAGAACAACTAGATATACATGTAAAAAAAAAAACCAAAAAACCTCCAATATGACTATAAGAACATCATCCATAGAAGAGAAGATACTAAATCAGACTTCATAAAAAGTAAGAATTTCTACTCTTTGAAAGACACCATTAAGAGGATAAAGATATGCCCAGACTGGGAGACGATATTTACAAATGACGTATCTGATAAGAGACTTCTATTCAGAATATATAAATCCCTCTCAAAACTCAATAATAAGAAAACAAACAGCCCAACTTTAAAAATAGGCAAAGGACTTGAACATACACTTCACCCAAGAGGATTTCCTGGTAACAAATAAGCCCACGAAAAGATGCTCAATACCTTAGTCATCAGGAAAATGCCAATCAAAACCACAGCGAGATACCACTACTTACCTGTCAGAATGGCTAAAATAAAAAAGACTGGTCATAGGTAACGTTGCCAAGGATGTGGAGTAACTGAAACTCTCATATGCTGTTAGTAGGAATATAAAATTGCACAATCACTTTGGAAAGCAGGTTGGCCCTTTCTTAATATGTTAAGTATACACCTACAATTGGACTTAGTCATTCTATTCCTAGATATTTATACCCAAGAGAAATAAAAGCATACACATGCAAAGCATATTCATACAAAGGCTTGCACACAAACACCCCTATCAGTTTTATTTTTAATAGGCAAATCTGGAAATAACCTAAATGTCATCAACAAGTGACTGGATAGACACATTGTGATATACTCCTATAATGAACACTACTCAGCAATAAAAAGGAATAAGCTATTTATAGACAACTGAATAGTCAACAACAGGATAATTGCAAAACAGTTATGGGAGTGGAAGAAGCCACACCAAAAAAAAAAAAAAAAGTACATACTGTATGATTCCATGTATTTAAAATTCTGAAAAATGCAAACTAATGTACAGTAATAGAAAGAAGATTGGTGGTTGCCTGGAGAGGGACCAGTGTGGGAGAGTGATACATGGACACATTACAAAGAGGCAGAGGGAAACTTTTGGAGGTCATGGGTTATGTTGATGATAACTGCAGGTGGTACCTGCATGCGTGTATACATGTCCAAATTGTGCACTCTCAACGTGGATAGCTTATCGCAGGTCAAACATACCTCAGTAAAGCTACTTAAAAACGTATGAAGTGGGCACACTAAGTGACGGGCAAACCGTGTGCCAAGTTGTGTTGTAAAATGGGTGAAATGCCTTCTCTTCAATCCTCACAACAAACCGACCAGGTTGGTACTAGGATTGCTCCCTGTTACAGGGGAGGCTCTGTAAGCCTTTGACCGAAGTTTAGAGAGGTTGTTCAGGCTCCAAGGCTACCCAGTTAGTAAGTGGCAGCCTGACCATACTCTCTCACTCCTAACTATGAACTTCTGGTAGAGAGGCATATGTGGAAAGTGCGAAGAGTTCTCACATTATGTACATCCTCGTCGGAGAGTGTGGAGTAA
Source organism: Felis catus (assembly GCF_018350175.1). Taxonomy (NCBI): domain Eukaryota; kingdom Metazoa; phylum Chordata; class Mammalia; order Carnivora; family Felidae; genus Felis; species Felis catus. The sequence continues at coordinate 78,112,395 of NC_058374.1, forward strand.
GCAGTTCAAATGTTCGCGCCTACTTTACATGCAAACGGAGGTTCAAAAAGATTAAGGTGACCTTTATACAAAGCTTCAGACCTGGGGGCGGTCAGGAGAGCGATGTGTCCCTACTCCTCACACCAGGGCCCTGTCCACTGAATCACAAGGCTCCAACTGCTGTTTATAGACTTCTGCGTTTTGGTTTTTCTTCCAGTCGGCCAAAGATCACGCAGATGGGGTTCTTTGTGCTTATAGGTATCAGCACTGCCGACAACGGGGCACCGCGATATTGCTGGGCATTTCCTTCGCAGCTGCCGTTCAGGAGACAGGTGAGACTTGGCATTCACCAGGGTCACGGGGCACTGGAGTCCACGTAACACCTCGGGTTTCAGCGCTCAGGTGCTGGCAGGCTGCCCGGCACCGTCCCGCTGCCGCGTCCCGGCGCTCAGCCGGGTGCCCCTCCCGCGCGGCTCCGCGGGGGCGTCGGGGAGGCGGGCCCGGGGACGCTCGCGAGGCGCTCCGGCGCGGCGCCCCCTGCCGGCGCCCTGCTCCCTCGCCCCGGATCCGGTCCGGGCGGCGCGGGGACTCCGGCCTGAGAGCCAGCGAGCGCGAGGGCGGGCGGCGCGGCGCGCTGCGGGCGAGCGGGCGCGTCCTGCAGGGGTAGGTGGGCCGCCGGGCGCGGGCGAGCGGGAGGGCGCGGGCGGCGCGCGCGGGCGGGCCCGGACGGGCGGGGGGCGCGCGGCGGGGGTCGGCGCGGGGGCGGAGCGGGCGGGGGGCCCGGCGGCGGGGGCGCGCGCGGCAGCGCGCGGCGGGCGCGAGTCATCAATTATGCAAGGACTCGGGCGGCGCGGGGGGCGGGCGCGGGGAGCGCTCCAAGATGGCGCCCACCGCAGTCCCGCCCGCCGCAACCTCGGCGCCTCTGCAGTCCGGCCGCGCCTCCCGGGCCCCGCGCTAGGGCCGCCGCTGCCTCCCTCGCCGCCGCTGCCGTAAGTCGCCCCGGAGCCCCCGCCCCGGCGCCGCTCCTTGCCTGCCGACTTCCCCTTCTCGCCTCGGGACCCCGGAGCGGGGCTCGCCCATCTCCAGTCGGGGGCTTTGCCGCAGAGTGCGCGGCGGGGCTCGAGGGGCCGTGGAGCTGGGTTTCTGCCCTCCCTGTTTTGGACAGGTGTTTGGAAGTCTCGCTTCCTTCTCCCGTGTTTACCGGGGGTCCCTGAGGAGAGTTGAGGACCACCGGCCACCACCCCCATACACCCTCGCTCTTCTCGTCTCTTGGCTGCGTTGGGGGACACTGGCCTGCCCTCGGCGCCCCTTCCGTGGTGCAGCCCCCCTCCCCCCACCTCCGAGGGCCGGGACAGAGTCGGGGCCCCTCGCCGGGTTGCACTGGGAAGGGCAGCGCTGTCGGGATCTTCCTCCAGCAGCCCCTCAGCTCTACCCCCTCCCCCATGTCTTACTGCATCCTTCTCCCCCAGCCGGCTCCAGGTCGTTACCAACTGCAGAAGCCAGGAGCTCCTGGGTTCTTAGGGCAGCCAGGACTCCCTCTGTCCTTTACTCGGATGCGTCCGTCCCCCTCCTGACAGGGTGCTCTGGGGCTGTGTTGGGGGGCCCCCGGGACCTTCCTCGGCAGGCTAGGATTCCTGCATTAGGGAGTACATCACTTTCAGAATATCCCCCTTCCCCCACCCCCATCCCTACGCCACCCGATGCAGAGCCTGTTCCTCTCCTCTTTTCTCCCTTCCCTCCCCCACCTTACCACAAGCGGCAGCACCCTGGGCTTCTTAGCGTTTGGCTTACAGGACTGCCCAGCTCCACAGACCCCTCCTCTAGTTCTCTCCTGGTATTTGGGGGACCGCAAAGCCTCTGCATTTTTCCTCAGAGCTCAGCTCCATCCCCTCCGTGCCTGCAGCAACCACCGGTGGAGACTTGGCAGTTAACTTTCCGGGGTTAGACAGGGCTTGCAGACCCCTTCAGAGGCCCCAGCTTAGAGGTGGGGTGCAGTGGGAATCATTTTCCAGTCTGACAAATATGATTCTTCAAGCCATGCATTCCTTCCAGCTACTCCACCCTGTGCCCTCTTCCTCACTTACACTGCAGTTTTTGAAACACGGGGGAATACGTTTTATATGGGGAGATTCCAAGATTCGGGGCATCAGTGTTCGTAATAAAAGGGTGTCACCTGTTTGGGGAGGGGGGAGAAACTTGGCATTGCATCTGGCTAACTCAGGGAGAGGGAGAAATAATTAGCATGGAGCAAGCTCTACCATACAAGGAAAATTCTTTTTAATGCACAGTGGGCACCAGAGCAGCAGGAATGGAAGCAGGAAATGTGGTTGAGGGCTTCAGGAGCAAATGGGGTAGTGCTTTTTATAACTATTTTCTCAAGTTTGAACCTGGAGAGCCTTTAGAGAGGTAGTGGTGTGTTAGGGCTGGGGGATGTTTTAGCTTTGCAAGGGAGATTTCGGGTGTGGTACGCTTTCACTGTTTCACAATCTCTCTGTACTTCTCTTTTCTCCACGTGCATTAGAAGATAATGGGGGTGGAGGGACTTTTTTTTCTTTCCTCAAAAAAAAAAATTTTTTTTGATGTGTAATGCAAATGGCTGGATAATGTTAACATCCGGTACCATTCTGGTAGGAATCTCGGGGGAATCAGACTTAAACTGCTGAAAGCTTTGTAGCACGTTGCCTGTAACCTGGTTCTTGAAATACTGCAGCATTTTTTCTTTGGAACTCATGACCCATAAGGCCTTCAGTTCTCCCTGAAAGAGAATTTGATTGCTTGGGAGGGGGGGTGGTAGTGATGGTTTGCTATTCAGCAAGCATCATCTGTCCTAGAAATTGAGTCTGTCCCTAGGGAGAACTCTGAGCATGTTCTATGTTCTCAACGTCTGATTTAGGGTATGTGTGAATGTGTTGTGTTTCTTAGTAGGGCTGGCAGTGGATGTTGCAAAGCAGTTCTTGATAGTGCAGGCCAATTATTGGTTTCTTGGGTTCAGTTTGAGAGGCAGACTTAATATACCTTTGGTTTTCATTTGGGGCTCTGTCAACCTTTATCAAAGTAATTAAAGGATTTTATATTAAATTAATAAAGGATTATGAGGTAGAATATAGCATACTTAAAAACAAACACCGGTACAGTGCTTGTTGCTTTCTTTGTAGGAGATTTAACGAATTTTTCTCACTCGATCCAGCTTGGGATGCCCGTGTTTAGACTTGCACCAGGGTTTCTTGCTGTGGTGCTGAAAGGACAGTTCCCTGACCAGCCCTGCGGGGAAGTGCGCACACGCTGGACATGATTTGGGTTTTTCTTTGCTTTTGTTATCAGCAGGCTTTCTTGTAGATGTGTGTGTGCATGCGCAGCTGGGTTTATTCTTGAGGTTGCAGGCCTAGTTATCATATTTTATTACTCCCACATAACTCTTCATTTTGGCTGTCCCTCATGGAGACAGTGTTTTACAGGCTGCAACAGATCCATATGTAAGACATACAGTGACATTTTGCTGACTGCATTATTTCAGCACATTTCAGTAATTTCACATAGCAAGGATCTGTTAATAATTACGGAGATTTGGTCTCCACAAGAAGTAATCAGATAGCTTGCTAAGTTAAGCAGGTTCAGAAGGGAATATTCTCTGGGTTGATCTGAACAGTGAGCTAAGAAAAGGACTTGACATGGCAGACGCCGCCAGTGTGCAATCCATTGTATTGCTAAAGTAGACTTGTAAAAAAATTTATTTTAAAATCCTAGAAAGGGAAGGTGGTCATAACATTCAGCTCGTATAACCTCCCAGCGCAGGAATCCCCTTATGGGAGATCTTTGCTTTGAATACTTCCGTGGAAGGAAACTTCCTACTGCATAAAATAGCTCATTCCATTTAGGTCCCACTATGATTGGAGTACTTTAATGTCACTGAAAAGATAACATGTATAAAGTTAAAAGACCTATAGATTGGGGCTATATCAAGGCCAAACGTCATTCTTGTGTTCGTTACCAAGAAAAGATTATACAAGAAATCTGCATCTGCTTAAAAAGCATTCAAAGGTAGAGACATACCCACCTAAAGCAAGAAAAACATTCTATGAATGGAGAGAAAAATAATTAACTTGCTGATGTTATGTAACAAGTTCTGGAGGCACAGGCATGAATTAATGAATACTTAATTCCTATTGATTATATCTGAGAAAGAAAATAACCCCACACTGTATGGAAAGTGTTAAAAAGGCAAAGTTTTTCCAGAGTGAGATTAGTTTCCATAATTATGAAAATAACACATACTTCTGGCAGAAAAAATGTAATATATGTAAGAAAAAAACAGGAAAAAAGTCATCCTTAGTCTTAACTGTCCTAAGCAAAACAGTTGTCTGTGTTTCATTGTATATTTTCAGTCTTTTGTTTTCCATAAAGAGGGCAAGAAGCTCTTGCAAAAGTTATCCAGAATGAAAGTATTTTTAAACCAAGCCTTTTAAAACCTTAAGTTCATAGTCCACTAGTTAGTCATTTAGGGATTTAAACACAAGGTTGTTATATTTAACTTACCTTTTTTTTCTGAATCATGTTTATATTTTCCAAAAAAATTATCTTTAATGAGGAAGGACTCATTCCCGGAATTGGACTTCTGTAAAATCTCTTGATTTAAATATAGCAAGATAACTAGAGGAGTAAGGAAGTCTTTAAAAAAAATTTTTTTTAAGTAGGCTTCATGCCCAGTGTGAGGATGTGAGGCTTGAACTCACGACCCTGAGATCAAGAGTCAGATGCTTTACTGTCTGAGCCACCCAGGAGCCCCAAAGAAATCTTTTCTTAGTCAGTGAATCAACAAATATTCTCTCTGTACCTACTGTGTGTGAGGCATCGTACTAGACACTAACACTCTTTAAGTGGCAGGAACAGCTTAGAAAATGATATCACGCTCAAAAACTATGGTTGTTAAAGTGTTGAATGAAACAGAACTTTCATGCTTTTGGTGTACATTAATTGCTGAAATGTGGCATGGCAGACTGTTAGGTCTAGCCTGGTAATCCAACCTAAAAAAGAACAGTTTGTACAGGAATAGGAAGTAAATGCAGGAAAAGAAAAGGTAAAGAAGAAGCCTTCTGGAAAAATTTTCTCTCTTTGTGAGGTCGTAGAGACACAGGCAGGACACAGAGTTCAGTACCATCTCAGGAATTAAGGTGAAATGAAGACACAAGAAGGTTGCCGCAGTTAACACCATTGAGAAAAAAAGCGGTATGGGCTCTGGAGTTAGGCAAAACTAAGTTCAAGTTCTGACTCTGCTACTTATTAGCTTTGTGGCTTTGGGCGAATTATTTAATATATTTGAGCTTCAGTGTTCTCATCGATAAAAATAGGAATAATAATACCTACCTTGCAGGGTGTTTGTGGGGATTAAATGAAATCTCTGTTACCTTGTGGTTTCTGACACATAGAGCTCAATATATATTTGCTCCTTTCCCTCTAGGGATTTAGCAGCTTAGTGCGTATTTATATGTGTATTTGATATAGTATCTATGTACTGTATTAAATTTCAGTAGTCTCAAAAGCAGACGGTTGCTTTATCTTCAGTCTGGCATAGAGGATAGAATCTGCAGATACCCTGATTTGGATGGACACTGTTAGTGTAAAAGGAGAAAAGTTTTACTGTACAATTGCAGTACTGATCTCCACCACGACAGTGAGAATGCATTTACCAAAGTAACTCTTTTCTCATTCATTCCTGAACTATTCTAGAATAGGACTCTTTACCCAAGAGAAATGCCCTGGCACTGACCAGCTAGCTGGCAGGCAACCGGACTGTTTTTAGCTACAGCCTGGGATCTGAAGGTGGAATAGGCCCAAAGACCGAGGCTCCCCTTTATTCTTCCTTTAGCTGGATATTTTAATTACGATGAGTGATTATCAAGTTTGGAGTTTCTTTCGTCTTCAGAACCATTCTGGGTTTTCCCATAGTATTTGCACGGATTTATTTGAATGGGTCTCATGTAGTTAGGTCTGACAGCTGACCATTGACCTTTGGTAATTATTATTCTTTGTTTTTCTGTTTATCAGGACTTTTAAAATCCTTCTATCAGTTGATTGAGTTAGATAAGGCAGATATTGTTCTACCTGTTTTATAGCTGAGGAAACTGAGTATCCCACAGCTTACGTGTATTGTCCAGGGCTACAGGACCATGAAGTCATGGAGTGGAGATGGGTACCCAGGTTGGTTGACTGACTCTTGCTTAAAGATGTTTTTTCCATTAAGTGGTGTTATATTCTGATGTTCATATAACCAAGTAAAGTGAACAATTTTGGCTTTAAGAAATTATCATTATCCCAGGTAGCTAAACATAGTGAGTGGGCATAATGAAAGATTCTGGGATAGGCAGAGGGAGGGCAAGAGTACCTTTGGTAGAGAGCATTTTGGAAGCAGGAAGGATGAGGGAAATGAACAGCAGATTTACCAATAAATAGAATATGGGTGAAAATAAGAGGTATTGAAGTAACATACCTGTTTTGTTTCTGCAGCTCTCCGAGGTACTTTTTAAAAGGTCTTGGTGTCTGCTTATCTTTCTTCATTTCTCTTGCACGTAAATGCACACATTTGGCTACTCATGAATGCTCTCGTATCGCCAACATAAGTTATAACCAGGACCGTAGAGGAATTATGGCTTCTACCACCTGACTTCTTTGCTTATGTGTAAGGCTGAAATTGGTGTAGGACTGTATACTGGGAATTGGTGCTGGGAGGGGTATTTGAGGTGGAGCAGAAAAAGTTCTGGGAGGCTCTTGGGCTAGAACAGCAAAGGTAAAAGTGGGTAATAGTTAAGATTTCCCTTAGGTCTTGGAGATGTGTCATATTGAGGAGAGTGGAACAAACTAAAAGCTGGTTGCCTAAGAGGTACTCTAGGTTTGGGACTCAAGGTCTCTTGATCCTGAAAGGAGTCAGTTGGGTTAGGGTAACTGAAATGTTAGCTGGAGGGGTCTGAAGCACTTGCATTTCACTGTTGGTGGTAGGGAGAGGCCTCCCATGTTCAGTGGGCTTGTTCTGGGATCTGGAAGTGGAAAGCACTGAAATCCCCCAAAAGACACATTGATGGGCTCCTTTCATGTTTGGATGATTAGCGCTGTTTTTATGCTGCAAAATCTTCTGAGTTCCTGGAGAGTAAGAACATTAGAGAAATATAAATGAATGCTTATTTACCCAGGGATGGATTATCTAGACTGTGAATTATACATGTCATTTATTTCCCTCCCTTTTCCTACATTTTGGGTATTTTACCGATCATTAGCATTTCCACTAGAATGAGCTTGGGAAGGGAAAGAAGTCAAAATTAAAATGTTACGTTAAATTTTTAGGTAGTGATTGATAAAGGAAGAGATCACAGCTACTTTATCAATGAAAAGGCAGTTCGTTTTTCATCTGTTCTTATTCTGTTGTTATTTTTCTTCAACGTTTTTTGTTTTTTTTTTTTTTTTGTTTTTTTTTTTTTTTTGGGACAGAGAGAGACAGAGCATGAACGGGGGAGGGGCAGAGAGAGAGGGAGACACAGAGTCGGAAACAGGCTCCAGGCTCTGAGCCATCAGCCCAGAGCCTGACGCGGGGCTCGAACTCCCGGACCGCGAGATCGTGACCTGGCTGAAGTCAGACGCTTAACCGACTGCGCCACCCAGGCACCCCAATTCTGTTGTTATTTTAATAGTTCCACTTTTTGAAGGCTGAACCTCTAAAAGCTTCCAGCTTCCCTGGAAGCAAATGTGAAATACCATTTTTCCTTCATTTTACTGAGCAACAGTCCTGTAAATAAATAGGACTTAATTTATTACATGGTTAGTTTCTTGTTTCAGGAGGAAACCTTCTTCAATTAAGGATAATGTAACAGGCTTTTCCTTCACATTCACTATTGTCTTTTTGTCTTAGCAAGAAGCTGAATAAAATGCTTTCAAATGAAAACAAATTGATGTATTATTATTAAATTGCAGAGAAAAATTGAGCAGGTTGCAAATGAGACCAGTAGAGCTTTCTCGGGAGTCAGAATACTCAGAAACCCCATTTGCTGCAGAATCTTCAATTGGATTTCCTAAGATTTTGGCGAAGACTAAAGAGGCAAAGTGTGTTGTTTCTAGGAAAGAGGCCTTGGAGAAAATAGGCTTTTTTTTTTTTTTTTTTTTTTTTTTTTAAGATTTACATTGTGATAGGGAGGAAAGTATTGGGAGTGTGAGGACTCATCAGAGCAGAGGTCGGGAAAGGGTGGGTACGACTGCTGTGAAACGGACAAGGGAGTTTGGATGTGAACTTGGGGAATGGCTCATTTCTTAGGAGAAGGAGCCTCTTTTGGAAACATCTCTGTGTACCACTGAAGTAGAGTGCTCCTGATCTTTTCTGGATGGGGCTTGGAGCCTTAGGAAGGTGTTTGGTTTTTAAGTGTTGTTTTATCCCTAGCTCTGCCAGAACCTGCTTGCAAATAGCTTTCTGTGTCTGATCCTTGGATTGGAAAAGCTGGAGAATGTTTTCTCGCTTTGGAGCAAAAGATATAGTGACATTCTTAAATGTTATTTTATTTCCCCTTTTTAAAAAAGGATTCTAAGTCATTTAATAGCAAAACTTTTTCTCAAAAGGCACTGTTGAAGTTATCGCTTCCATTCTGTGTTGTAAAATACATATTTTACATTTGAGTAGCTAACGGAGGCACGGTGTTCAAAAATCGGAAGATTCAAAGTTTTTTAAGTCTTCTTGTAACTGTCTCCCAATCAGTTAGTATGCACTCCATGAAGGCAGCAGGCATTACCAGTTTCTCTTGTATTTGTTTACGGATTTGAACTCTCATTTTATTTTTATTTATTTATTTATTTATTTATTTATTTATTTATTTATTTTTTTAAATTTTTTTTTTCAACGTTTATTTATTTTTGGGACAGAGAGAGACAGAGCATGAACGGGCGAGGGGCAGAGAGAGAGGGAGACACAGAGTCGGAAACAGGCTCCAGGCTCTGAGCCATCAGCCCAGAGCCCGACGCGGGGCTCGAACTCACGGACCGCGAGATTGTGACCTGGCTGAAGTCGGACGCTTAACCGACTGCGCCACCCAGGCGCCCCTTGAACTCTCATTTTAAATCATCTGAGATCAATTTTTCCTTCTTTTCCTTATGATGTAGCTAATCCCTCATGTTTTATTTTTCTTAGTGACATTTCTTGGTTTATTTAAAGTAAAAAAGTTAGTTTGGACCAAAACAGCCTTTTCCTACCAACGACATTGCTTTTTAGGGTTTCCATTTGAGAATTACTTATGAAAAAAGTATAGAGGAAGACATGGCCTTGAGAACTATTGGTCTGTTGCTTTCTGTGGGGAACTGTAGATCACCTACCCTGACTACACCAATCAACAGATTTTTCTTGAGTAGCAACTGTGGGTGAGGCATTGTGACAGGGTTGAAAGATAGAGAAAAGATAGACCTTATGTTGCAGGAATGTATTTATTTGGTGAAATACATTATAAACACAAAATGTTAAATAAGAGGTTTTCGTAATGGTTCATGATGACAACTTTAAAGGGTTTAATTGGCACATAAATGATATAGAATGTAAGTAAGTTGGGTGGGGTTTTTTTTTGTGTTGTTTTGTTTTGGAAAGAGAGAGCTTTAAGCTGGTATAATGAGAGACAGGGTGATAGAAGAAGTATGATTTGAGTTGGGCTTTATGGAATGGTTCGGTAAGACAGTGTGAGTCAAAGTAAGAAGGTGAGAATGCACAAAGTATTTTGGGAGTGCAGTAAACAAATCAGTTGGGCTGGGGTAGGAACCCCTGCCCCCCAAGTGGCAGGAAAGTCTGCAAAAGATGGGGTAGAGGTAGCCAAACATTAAGGACTTTTTGAAGTTGCATTTATCCTTAGAGACAGTGAAGAACAAAAAGATTTTAGAGGGAGCACAGAATGACCCATCATCAAAGCTGTGCTATAATGTGTTAGGAGGATTGGGCAGCAATGTGTAATAGGACAGAACAGAACAAGAAATGGACATCCAGTTAATTGGCTATTTGGTTTAGCCTTAGATGCATGGTGACGAGGGCTTGGACTAGGATTGTAGTGAGAAAGATAGGAAGGAAAAGAAATAGAATTTTATATATGTGTGTCATGTGTGTTTAACTAGCATTTTCCTAACGTAAGAAATAGTTTATAGGAAGACTCAGTAGGACTTGATGAAAGACTACATGGGGAAAAGGGAAAAGGAGGAGTTCAAGATTATTCTGCCGTTTTAAAGTTTAAAGACATAGAGTCTTCTAATTAGAACATTTAGGGAAGTATGTTCTATAATACATGTTGGCAGTCTAGTCCAGAGCATGTTGGTTAGCAAGCTATCCTTATTTCTTATTTATTTATTTATTTATTTATTTATTTATTTATTTATTTATTTATCTATTTATTTAAGTAAACTCTACACCCAGTGTGGGGCTCGAACTCAGGACCCTGGGAGTCAGATTCTCTTCTGCCTGAGCCAGCCAGGTGCCCCTATTTCTAATTTTTAATCCTTTCTCTGTAGAGAGTTTTGCCCGCTCCTCACCCCACCCACCTCCTCCCCGCCTTGAGCTTTTAAAGTTTTCCTTAAGAGAAACTTAAGTGTCCCCACTTCTTTATTCTCCGTGCTCGCTCACTGATAAAGATTACTTAACCTTTGTAGATCTCTGTCCTTTTCTAATTTTGGAGTGTTAAATTCTGTCCATTTATAAGCAGAATTTAACATGTGGTCTTTTTCCTTGATATTCTCAACTAACCTTTAGTTTCGCATATAAAGAAATAAGAATTATGCACCTTTTCATAGACCTGGGGGATGGCTGTTTTATCCTTACTGAAACTCAGTGGCTTTCTTTCTTTGATCATTTGCTTATGTTCTGTGTGCTTCATGAAAACCATTTGAAACTGCAGGCTTAATTAAAGGTTGCAACTGAAAGGATTCTAATAGGTAAAAGCAGAGGGAAAGAGACTTTATCAGCCAGTGGTGTTTCTTTTTATTTCAGGTATTGAATCTTGGGCTGTGGATACAAAATGTCAGACTTGACTTGCAGAAACGTCCTTGGTGTATCTAGGGTACCAGACAGTGGCCAGTGGGCCCTACCATGCAACTTCAGAGCAAAGGATGTGCTCAGGAAGCTTAGGTTCTGTTCTAGCCTTTCGTATTCAGCAAAGATCTTTGAATAAGAAAAAAACAAAGGGTGATTGGAACATTAGAATATGTGCATGGAAAATAATGGCATACACGTAAGAGGAAAGCAATTTAATGCAATAAAATTTTTCATTTAATTTGTTAATATTATTTTCCTTCTCGCCACTACAGTCACTGAGTTCTTGCAAATTCCATTAACATTTGCCACAGTTTGCACTCAGACAGTTGGCAGAAGTCCCCATGGTTTGTGTGGAACCAGTAGAGCAGACAGAGTTCGTGTACACGATGTTAGTACATTTAGCCCTCTTTTTAGGGATGCAAAGCATCCTTACAGTAAGTAATCCCATCAGGAGGTTCCCTGTGCAATCACAGTGTAAGTTAGTACCTGTTTCCTGGTTTGACTGCTCAAAGCAAGTGATTAAGTTAAACAAAAGCCAGTCCGGGATGAGGAAAGTCCATAAAGACCTCTTCACTGAATGCTGGCAACCTGTTTTATTAATCTAGCTGTTGTAGAGCAAGTAATGTGTTGGTAGATTTACAGATTTTTATTTTATTTCACTTTCTTTTGTAATAGTTCTTCCACATCTCTAGAAAAGGAAGTGGAGGGGTATGTTAGATCCAAGAAAGGCACAAAACGAGTGATTAAGTGTAGTGGGAAGCAAAGTAAACAACCATGTGACTATTTCACTTACCTTATAAGCTTTTTTTCCCCCTCACTCATAAGAAAAGTTCAGCCATGAGTGCAGACGGGTAAGACTTCTTTCATTTTGAGATCTTAGTATAGACTCTTGGCATTAGAAATTGCTGGAAAGTTTTATAGGTCAAAGAAAATAAGTACATTTTGTGTTATGTATGGATATCGAAGACATGTTATTAATTAGATCCGAGTGTTTTCCATCTTTCATTTTAATTAGACTACATCCAGCCTGACCTTTGGGGGCTGCTAGGTTTTGTTCCTAGCCACATGCTCCTTCCTGACCATTAGTAAGTCTTCGGTTTGTACTGTCCCCTGTGGGTTGTGGGAGCTGCCACAACTTCACCTCCCACTCCTTATCTGGCTGCCTTCCGGCTTTCCAGTGGTGAGACCTAGCGGTCCTCTGGGGGAGTGTGACTTCTGTGCCTGCTTGAACTCTGCTCTGGAGCCCTAGCTTTGCTCAGGATGGTGCTCAGAGAAAGGGTTTTTGTTTGTTTTTTAAGAGCAATATATTTATCACTCAGTGCAATCCGTTGCAAAATCTCAAGAAAAAAAAAATCCTCCCCAGAAAGCAGAGCCACTTTTCTAACCAGGATTGCAGACCCATCGGCTCCTTTTAGGTACTGCTTCTGTTTATAGGTGTTGACTTGTCACGGCCTTTCCAGGTTTGTTTGTTTGTTTGTTTGTTTTTCCTTCCATGGTTTACTCACAGAACCTAGTAAGAACTCTTATTTGTGGGAACTAACTGCCAACTTTTGGTGGTTATTATAAAAATCTGTGGATCTGTAGCGGTCAGAGTATGGGCACTAGTCTACATTTTGGGCAAGAGGGTATCTCTGATGTTTTCATGTATAAAATTTAGGTACCAGAACCCTTGTGATCTAGTTGTGGCTTTGGACTAATACACTGTGCTCCTGGGATGAACAGGGTTCTTTTTTTCCTATTTGGAAACGTGTTTCTCTTAGGGTACTGTCACCAAATAGGGTCCTTTTCCTTCACAAGAATAAGTCCCATAGAACTAATATTGGGGCACCTGGGTGGCTTAGTCAGTTAAGCATCCTACTCTTGATTTTGGCTCACGTCATGATCTCGTGGTCTGTGGGTTCAAGCCCTCCACCGGGCCCCTCACTGACAGTGCAGAGCCTGCTTGGGATTCTCTCTCCTTTTCTCTCTCTTTCTCTGCCTTTCCCTTGCTCGCTCGCTCTCTCTCAAAATAAATAAATAAACTTAAACTAGTATTTGAAAAGTTTTTGAGGTTCTCGCTCATGTATAGCAAATATAATTTTTTCCTTTTAACATTTTTAACAGCTTTAGTTATTTTTTTCTTCTATTGTTATTTTTAAAGTTTACAAGAAGTACAGTTGAAACAAATTTGGTATATAGTTCTGTGAGTTTTAACACATGTCTGGATTCATATATGTAACCACCTCCACATTCAGCCTACTGAACAGTTCCATCACCTCAGAAAGTCTCCCCACTGCTGTCCCTTTGTAGTCACACTCTCCTTAACCCATAATCCTTACCAGCCACTGATTGGTTCCCCATTCCTAGGGTTTTGCCTTTTCTGGAATGTCATGTAAATGGAATCCTACCTACTACAGTACATAGCCTTTTGAGACTGTCTTCTTCCACTTAACATGGTGCCTTGGAGATTTGTCCATATTGTGTGTATCAATAGTTCATTTTTTTCATTGCTAAGTAGTAGCCTACTGTAGGTTATGTGACAGTTTGTTTATCCACTCATTTGATGACCGGTGTTTGATTTGAGATGTGTCCAATTCCAAGCAATTGTGAATAGTGCTGCTGTAAACATTCGTGTATAGGTTTTTGAACCCAAATTCATATTTCTCAAAGATATCTCTAAGAGTGAGATTGCTAGGTAATATAGTGAGTGTGTGTTTACCTTTATAAGAAACTATGAAACTATATTTTATAGAGTGGTTATACCATTTTGTATTCCCACCAGCAATGTATGAAAGTTCATTTACTCCAGGTCCTCATTTGCACTTGGTGTCTTTCGTGAAGCATCTGTTCAGATCTTTTGCACATTTAAACAAATTGGATTATTTATTTTCTTGCTGTGTTTTGAGAGTTTAAAAAAATTACTTCTATCCTGGATAGAAAATCTTTTATCGGATAAATTACCTGGATATATTTTCTCCTAGTTTGTAGCTTTTCTTTTTCTTTTCTTAACAGTGTCTTTTATAGAGCTACAGTTTTCAGTTTTAAGTCTAATTTGTCTATTTCTTTTATGGATCGTGTTTTTGAGATCATACATAAGAATTCTTATATATGACACAAAGATGTTCTTTGCTTTCTTCTAAAAGTTTTATAGTTTCCCGTTTTTCATTTAGGTCTATGATCCATATGAGTTAATTTTTGTATAAGGTATGAAATTTAGACCCAGGTTCATTTTTATTTACTTTTTGCAGATAGATGTGCGGTTATTCCCGCACCATTGCTATTGGAAAGACTATTCTTTTTCCATTGAATTTGTTTTGCACCCTTGTCAAAAGTCAATTGGCTATATTTGTGTGGGTCTTTTTCTGGACTCTCTATTCTGTTCCATTGATTTATGTGTCTGTCCCTTTCGCTGATACCAACTGACTACTGTAGCTTTATAGCAAGACTGACAATTGTGTGGTGTGAGCTTTCTCGCTTTCTTCTTCTTTTTTTCAAAATTGCTTTGCCAGAGGCGCCTGGGTGGCTCAGTCGGTTAAGCGTCTGACTTCAGCTCAGGTCACGATCTCGCGGTCTGTGAGTTCGAGTCCCGCGTCGATCTCTGTGCTGATGGTTCAGAGCCTGGAGCCTGCTTCCGATTCTGTGTCTCCCTCTCTCTCTGCCCCTCCCCCGTTCATGCTGTGTCTCTCTCTGTCTCAAAAATAAATAAACATTAAAAAAAAAAAAAACCTGATATTCAAAATTGCTTTGGCTATTCTAATCCTTTGGTCTTTCCATATCAATTTTAGAATCAGTTGGTCTATGTGTTGCAAAAACTCCTGCTTGCATTTTGATTAGAACTGCATTAAATCTGTAGATAAGTTGAGAGTTGATACCTTAACTATATTGTATATTCCAATCAATGAACATGATGTATGTCTTCATCTATTTAGGTTGCATTTGATTAATCAGCATTTTATTGTTTTGAGCATACAGATTTGCACATTATTTTGTTAGATTTATTCTTAAGTATTTTTTTTTGAGCTATTTTTAAAGTTTTTGTTTTAGACTTCAATTTCTAATTCATTCTTAGGGTATAGAAATATGATGAATTTTTTATGTTGAATCTGTATTCTACAACCTTGTGAAACTCACTTAATAGCTCTAGAAGCCTTTTTATAGATTATGGGGACTTTTATATAGACAATTATGTCATCTATGAATAGTGACAGCTTAATTTTTTCCTTTCTAATGTATATGCTTTTTATTTCTTTCTCTCTTCCACCCTTATTATAGACTTTACAGGCTTCCAGTAGGATATTGAATGAGAGTAGTGAGAGTAGATATTCATGCTTTCTTCCTGTTCTTAGGGAAAAAGCATTTAGTCTTTCACCATTAAGTATGATGGTAGCTGTTGGTTTTTGTAGGTGTTCTTTATAAGGCTTGGTTCCCCTCTATTCCTAGTTGCTGAGAGTTTTTTCAGGAATGGATGTTGAGTTTTGTCAAATGCTTTTTCTGTATCAATTGATATGATCATAGGATTTTTTTTCTTCTTTAATCTGTTAATGTAATAGATTACACTGATTGATTTTTAATATTGAACCAGCCTTGCATTCTTAGGGTAAACATCACTTGGTTGTGATGAGGTACTCTTCTATAACGTTGATTTGCTAATTTGTTGAGTTTTACATCTGTGTTCATGAGGATATTATCAGTCCGTAGTTTTGTTTTTTTCTTGTGCTGTCTTTGTCTAGTTTTTGGTATCAGGATAATGCTGGTCTTGCAAAATAAGTTAGAAAGTATTTCTGTTGATATTTTTTGGAATAGAATGTGTAGAATTCCTTCTCTTAAGTATTTGGTAGGATTCTCTAGTGAAGGCATTTGTGCCTAGGATTTTTTGTGTGTGAAGGTTTTAACTGCAAATTAGATTTCTTTTTTTTTTTTTTTTTAATTTTTTTAATGTTTATTTACTTGAGAGAGAGACAGCGTGCAGGGAGGGGCAGAGAGAGGGAGACACAGAATCTGAAGCAGGCCCCAGACCCTGAACTGTCAGCCCAGAGCCCAATGCGGGGCTTGAACTCATGAACCATGAGATCATGACCTGAGCCGAAGTCGGATGCTTAATCGACTGAGCCACCCAGGCGCCCCTAGATTTCTTTATTAGATATAAGACAACTCAGGTTGTATATTTCTTTTGGGGTGATTTTGATATTTTGTGACTTTGAAAGAATTGTTTCATTTCATATAAGTTGGTGAAATTAACGTACATTCCATGTACTGTTCCCTTGTTACCCTTTAAAAAAAATTTTTTTTTACATTTATTCATTTTTGAGAGACAGAGACAGAGCACAAGTGGGGGAGGGGCAGAGAGAGAGGGAGACACAGAATCCGGATTAGGCTCCAGGCTCCCAGCTATCAGCACAAAGCCCGAAGCAGGGCTCGAACTCACAAATCGCGAGATCATGACCTGTGCCAAAGTCAGATGCACAACTGACTGAGCCACCCAGGCACCCCCCCTTATTATCCTTTTAATGTGTGGGGGTCTATAGTGATATTCCTTCTTTCCTTCCTGATACTGATAATTTTGTGTATTCATTCTTTTCTTTTTTTCTTTCAGTAGAGGCTTATTAATTTTATCCACCTATTCAAAGGACCAGCTTTTTAAAAAAATGTTTATTTTTGAGAGAGAGAGAGAGAGTGTTCATGAGCATGTGCAAGTTGAGGAGGGGCAGAGACAGAGGGAGACACAGAATCTGAAGTAGGCTCCAGGCTCTGAGCTGTCAGCACAGAGCCTGATGAGGGGCTTGAACTCATGATCTGTGAGATCATGACCTGAGCCGAAGTCGGACACTTAACCAACTGAACCACCCAGGCGCCTCCAGAAAACCAGCTTTTAATTTTATTGATTTTTTCTCTACTGTTTTTCTTTAAATTGTTTTCTGTTTATATTGTTTTTCTTATATTTCTTTTCTTCCTTCTGTATGCTTTAATTTACTCTTCTGTGTTTGTTTATAAGTTTTTTTGTTTTGTTTTGTTTTGTTTTGTTTTGTTTTGTTTTTGTTTTGAGAAAGAGAGAGTGCAAGGGGAGGTGTGGCAGAGAGAGGGAGAGAGAGAATCCCAAGCAGGCTCCATGCCCAATGCAGAGCCCGACTCGGGGCTTGATCTCACATGAGATCAAGACCTGAGCCAAAATCAAAAGTCGGACACTTAACCGACTGAGCCACCTGGCCACCCCTCTTCTGTTTTTTTTTTTTTTTTTTTTTTTAAGATGGAAGTTTAGATTGTTTGAGACTTTCTTTTCTAATAGAAGTTTTTAATACTATAAATTTCCCTAATTTCCCTGTAAACACTGCTGTGACCATATTTTACAAATTTTGGTATGTTGAAATTTTATTTCCCTTGAGACTTCCTTTTTGAGCAGTTAATTATTTGGAAGTGTGTTGATGTGAGGTAGTCCAGCGTCTTTCATTCATTGATTTCTAGTGTAATTCCATTATTGTCAGAGAACATACTTTGTATGATTTCAGTACTTCTACAATTGTTGAGATTTGTTTTACCAGCCAAGATATGGTCTATCTTGGTGAATGTTCCATGTGCACTTGAAAAGAATGTATATTCTGCTGTTGTTTGGTGGAATGTTCTATAAATGTCAATTATATCAATTGACTGATGGTGCTGTTCATTTCTTCTGTATCCTTAATTTTTTTCTCCTCTCTTTTTCTAAAATGGTGATTTGATTATTTAATTGAAACATTATATTCTACCTTTTTATTTTTTTTAGTTTTTTGAAGTATAATTGACTAATAGGAATTGTGTATATTTAAGGTATACAACTTTATGATTTGATATCCTTGATTGGTTTTTATTTAGTTGTCCGGTTGATTACTGAGAAAGGAAGATTCAAATCTCCAACTGTAATTGTAGATCTGTCCATTTCTTCCCTTAGTTCTATCAGTTTTGTTTCATATATTTTGAGTCTCTTTTGTTGGGTGTATATACATTTAGTGAATTGACCCTTTTATCATTATTTCATGTTCTTTCATTCCTGGTGATTTTCCTTGCTTTGAAGTCCACTTTGTCTGATATTAATATAGCCACTCCAGATTCCTGTTGATCATATTTTCATGTATATATTTTCCTCTCTTAAACATTTTTTAATTTTGAAATAATTTCAAATTATTAAAAGTTTCAAAAGTAGTACAGAGTTCCTATGTGCCCTTCACTTAGCTTTCCCTAATATTAACCTCTTATATAGCCTTAGTACATTTATCAAAACTGAGAAATTAGCATTAGTATTAGTACTCTATTAAGTAACCTCAGGATTTTATTTGGATTTCGTCAGATTTTCTAGTAATGTCCCTTTTCTGTTCCCATAATCCAATTCATGTGGCATTTAGCATCCTTTTTCTTTTTTTGAGAGAGAAAGAGAGCATGAGGGAGGGGCAGAGAGAGAGAGGGAGAGAGAGAATCCCAAGCAGGCTCTGCACTGCTAGGGCAGAGCACGACATGGTACTCAAACTAATGAACTGTGAGATCATGACCTGAGCCGAAACCAAGAGTTGGACGCTTAACCAACTGAGCCACCCAGGTGCCCCTGACAATCTCTCTTCTAATTGATGTGTTTAGACCATTTGCATTTAACATAATTATTGCTTTCGATTCAAGTCTGCCATTTTATTATTTATTTTGTTTGCTCCTTCTGTTTTGTATTTACTTCCCTTCTGTTCTTTTGGATTATTTGAATATTTTTTTTAGTACTCTATTTTAGTTTACTTATTAAGTTTTTTTACTATCTTGTATAGTTATTTTAGTTTTGACTGAGGATTACAATATACATACTTATTCATTCTACTTAAAATAGGTATTAACTATTTACAGTGGAATGTAGAAACTATAGCACCATTAGATTTACCTCTTTACCCTCTTCCTTTTACGTTGTAATTGTCATATGTATTACATCTACATTCATTGAAAGCACCATCAGACATTGTTTAATTTTTGCTTTTTACCATCATTTATATTTTAAAGAACTAAAGAGGAGTAAAAATGTCTATGACATTTACTCAGATATTTATCATTTCTGTTTTAATGCATTCCGGAAATTCTAAGTTCTCCTTAAGTATCATTTCCCTTCCTGAAGAATTCCCCTTAGCTTTTCTTTTGGCAGATGTGCTGGTAATGTCTTCTGTTGGTTTTCTTCATGTGAGAATTCATTCCTTCATCATTTTTGAAGGCTATTTTCCCTGGATATAAAATTTTAGGTTGACAGTTGTTTTTTCCCAGCACTTAGAAATCTTGTTCCATTGCCTTCTGTTCTCCATGACACATCCAGAATCATTCGCATTATTGTTTCTGTATAAGTAATGCATAATTTTTATGATTATTTTCAAGATGTTTTTTCTTTGTTTTAGTTTTCACCGGGCAAGAATGTCTTTAAGTTTATCCTATTTGCCATGCACTGAGTTTCTTGAATGTAGTTTATGTCTTTTACCAACTCTGGGAAGTTTTTGGCTATTATTTCTTCAAATATTTTTCCTGGACCACACTCTTTCTCCTTTCCCTATGGGCCTTTGATGATTAAGTGTTAGGTCTTCTGTATTGTTCAGCTTGGATAATTTTTGTGGGTTCCGTCTTCAAGTTCACTGACTCTTCGGTCATCTTAATTCCACTTTTGATCCCACCCAGCAGATTTTAAAATTTCTGTTATTGTATTTTCTAATTTAAAATGTTCTATTTGGGGGTACCTGGGTGGCTCAGTTGGTTTAGTGTTCAACTCTTGATTTCAGCTCAGGTCATGATCTCACAGTTTGTGAGATCTCTCTTTCTCTCTCTCTGCCCCTACCCTGCTCATGTGCACTTGCTCTCTCTCTCTGTCTCTCAAAATAAATAATTTTTTCCTGAAAATCCGGCCCACCTTGGAGCTCATGGGTCTCCTGATTTTAGGCTGGTCCCAATGCTGAGCACACAACACTAGGGTAGTCAAGCCATGATACCCAGGGAAAGGCTACTATTATTCTGAGGTGGCTTGACAGGAATGAGCCACTAAAACCAACCTTAGCTTTGGAATATACATATGGAAGAAAAGTAAAAGGGAATAATATGCCAAAAGATATTGCTCACTTTTGGAAACTAGGTGGAGGAACCTCCTTATAGGACTTAATCAGCATACTCATCACAAGTGACACTTTATGGACGTTTTCTATTGTTCTTGTTTTGGATCTTTCAAAACCTAATGACCTTTGGCCCACCACAGAAAATGTGTTGCAAGCCACAAAAAGCCACGTAGATAAAGTGATAATGAAACTGAGGAAGACAAATTCTAAAGCAGCTTCTGAAATGAGACAGAAAATATGGAGTAATATGCAGAAGGACCATCCAGTGAGTTGCTGGTGGAATTATTCCCGGAATTCTTAGTTCCATACGTAGTTAAAGATAATAACATCACAAACAACTTCCTTAGATTCTTATGTGTGATTGGAAATTCAATTGATGTAGATGAACTTGTTCACTGGAAAATTATAGCAATTTAATAAAACCTCAGTGAAAACAAAACTGTAAAACAAACAAAAAAATTTTTCCCCCCAATTTGGTTCCTGTGTGTGTGTGTGTGTGTATGTGTGTGTGTGTGTATGTTCTATTCCTTCGTTGAGATTATGTTTCCATTTACTTCAAGAGTGTTTGCCTTTATTTCCTGGTGTATGATTATAATAGCTGCTTTAAAGTCTTTGATAATTTTACATGTTGGGGTTGATGTCTGTTCATTGTCTTTTCCCTTGTGTGAGATGTTCAGATTTTTTTATATCAGTTTGGATTTGTATCTTGGATATTTTGAATATTATGTTGTGAGACTTTGAGTCTTGTGGAAATTTTATAGAGAATGTTTCTGTTTGCTTGTTTGAGCAGTCCACCAGTCTTGTTAGGTTCAGGCTATAAGTACTTACCTGTCTTCTATGGGCTGGTGTTCAGTATCTGTCCAATCTTCAAAGTATTTGCAGTGCTATTTGTGTCTGTTCCACGTGGGTACCAGTCAGTGGCCATTCTCAGACCTGGGCAGTCGTATACCATTTATTAATAGATGAGTTGTCAAAGCCTTTGGTATATGTTTAGGGTCAGATACATGCCATGTGCAGCTTAGGGATGAGCCCTGGAGTTCACATCCAGCCTTATTGAGCTCCCTCCTCTTCCTGTTCTCTCAAACTTTCCAGACCCAAAGCATTCTCCTTTTTGCTCCTCTCTCTAAAAAGCTGAAACTTTAGCTTTCTGCTCTGCTTTGAACTTCCTGGAACTACATTTCCTTGAGAACCAAATGGCAAGGGGGTAGAGAAAGAAAACAAGAGAATGGAGATGCCCTCTTTGCTCTTGGGATTGCAGTTTCTCTGGTCAGAGAAAAGCTTTTCCTATTGGGCTGCTGTTGTCATTGCCATCACTGCCTATTTGTTTTGGGGTAAAGCAGGAGCAAACAAAAGAGAGGAACAAAATCGGGATTTCCTCTATTTCTTTTGACCTTTAGGGGCTCCCTTTCCTGTTGTTGTTGTTGTTGTTGTTTTGTTTGTTTTTTTGCACCAAAAACAGAGGTCTTGGAGCTCTTTCTGTCTGCACCTGGTATACAGTTCTGGGTTTGGGCTCCTTTGAGTTCAGTCCAGGAAGTCCCAGAAGAAGAAAAAAGGAAAACTCTCTGTTGATTTCATGATACTTTGAGTTTTGGTTTCTTTTCCCAGTCCTCTGGCGATCAGTGACTTTTAAATCCTCAGACAAAGCGTGGAGTAGCTGTATCTAGGGATTTTAGTTGAGTTCAGTGGGAGAGAGAGGGTGGAATGGACTTTTATTCCATCTTAACTGGAACCAGAAATTTGGCTTATTTATTAAATACATGCTGAGATGAGGTGAGAAAGGTGGTGGCTTCAAGGAGGGTTATCAGTCCCAAAAGATCAAATGACTGGGTGAACAGGCCTCACGGTCCCTGGTGGAGGAGGTGCCTCAGGGTAAGACTGCAGCATTTTGGGCGTGGTATGCTCTCTCCCCCATCTTTTTAATTTTCAAATTAAAAAAAAAATTTGAGTAGATAATGTATTTGCAGGGGAACAAAGAGAGAGAGGTAAGTTTCCTTCACTTACTCTAGCCACCAGTTCCTTCCCCTGGAGACACCCAGTGACCAGTTTCTTTTGTATCCTTGCAGAGATATTCCACACATTACCAAACATAAAGTGGGAATAAGTGTGCATATATTAACAAATGTTCTGTACACACTGCTCCATGCCTGGCTTTCTCACTTGATATGTCCTGGAGACCTTTCCATAGCAGTGTCTGTAGAAGGCCTCATTATTTTTAGCAGTAGTGAAGAATACTGTTGAGTGAATATAATATGATTTATCACTAAGTCACTTATTAGTGGGTGTTATTGCATCCATAAATGTACATTTATTTTTTTTTATTTTTTTTAATTTATTTTTAATTAAAAAAAAATTTTTTTTTTCAACGTTTATTTATTTTTGGGACAGAGAGAGACAGAGCATGAACGGGGGAGGAGCAGAGAGAGGGAGACACAGAATCAGAAACAGTCTCCAGGCTCTGAGCCATCAGCCCAGAGCCTGACGCGGGGCTCAAACTCCCAGACCGCAAGATCGTGACCTGGCTGAAGTCGGACGCTTAACCGACTGCGCCACCCAGGCGCCCCTTAATTTTTTTTTTAATGTTTATTCATTTTTTTGAGACAGAGAGAGACAGAGCATGAATGGGGGAAGGTCAGAGAGAGAGGGAGACACAGAATCTGAAACAGGCTCCAGGCTCTGAGCTGTCAGCACAGAGCCCGATGCAGGGCTCGAACTCACGGACTGTGAGATCATGACCTGAGCCGAAGTCAGACGCCCAACCGACTGAGCCACCCAGGCGCCCCAAATGTACAATTTATTTAGTAAATAAATACTCTATTGATTTCAGTCCTTTTGTTATTATAGGAAAGTTGCATTGTATATCCTTGTACACACATTTTATATATGTGAAACAGTACCTAGGAGTAAAGAGTATGTATGTTCACTTAAAATTGCCAAATTTTTAATAGCATGTTGGTGTCTTATTTCATGCTACTGCAAATAACCCATCAACATTTTAAGCTTTGGTGAGTAGAGGCATATTAGAATAGGTAATAGAAGCCTTCATATAATCTTAACTTTAAGTTTTCTAATTCTGGTTAACATCTAACTCTGGTTCTGCCAGGTAATTTACCAAAATCGTGTGGGGAGCAAAAGAAAGCAGATTAGTTGGCATTTACCTTATTTCCTCCTTCTATTTCTATTAAGAGATGTGCCAACAAGCTGTGGAGAAAATAGTGTAAGATGGCTATTTAGTAAACAGCCAAAAGGAAAAATAAATATGACAGTCAAGAGGACTTGGATGGCCCATGATTAGTCAGTTCCTAATCCTCGCATGTTGGTTTGAATTCAGGCCTTTCTTTTGAGGAACATTTTGTCCACCATGTATTTCCACCTGCACAACCATGCCTATCTATGTCCATGGAGCAGGCTGCTGTCATTTACTATATTTATGGGGGAACGGAAACCATACAAATACAATGATCATTTTTTTCTGACCTCTAGATCAGCCTATGTGATGTGAAAGTTTTATGGAAGAAGCGGTCTTGGAGACACAGTTAATATCATGGGGACCAAAGTGTCTTCAGTTAGGGTTTGTTTGTTTGTTTGTTTAGAGGGAGTGTGTGCATGCGAACAGGGGAGAGGGGCAGAGGGAGAGAAGAGAATCTTAAGCAGGCTCCATGATCAGTTCTGAGCCCAGTGTGAGGCTTGATCCCACAACCCTGGGATCACAACTTGAACTGAAACCAAGAATTGGACGTTCAACCGACTGAGCCACCCAGGCACCCCAGGGTTTGCTTTTTTAATGGTTTATGGTGTTGGTTTGAAAACAAGGGTTTCAGGTGTAGCATTTTTCTAATAACAGTCTTTGTGACTTTGTATGTAAGACTAAAAATCAGATCAATGAGATACTTAAAATTTTTCATGTTTACTGAGCTTTAATTGTGTTAGTATCTGCTTCAATTAATTTTAGTAAATAATAAAATTAGCTAGAACATTAATATGAAAAAAAAGACTTTTTAAAGGGAATGAATGGTGTGTTCTTTCCAAGTGGGGACCCTACTTGGGTAAATTATTAAGCAATAAAACTGGTTTGGGTGGCACTTCAAATAGTCACCTTATTTTAATTTTTTAGGTATTTAACCTCATATTATCTGAGAAATAAGGATGAGCATGTATTCATTATTTGAAGAAATACAATGCAGTAGAAAATACAAAACAAAAACAGTTATCTTGGGAGACCGTGCTTTAATACAGTAAAGCAATTATTACATAAAATATTGTTGGAATTTTGTGTTTGATTTGCCCTCTGAATCTGTTCCATATCAGTCAAATAAAAAAAAAAAGACAAAAAACCAAAAACCCGCTCTCTATGATCAGACACCACTATGGGGCAGACTGGGAAGGAAAAGTCGATGGTTCTTATAATGACTAGCAGGCTTACTAGAAGATACTAAGAAAGGACTCACACACGATATCCTTGGTCTTATCTCACATTGTGGTTTCCTAGAGTAATGTGACAGAGGAAAGACTGTCAAGAAACTTTTTATTGCTTAAATGCTGTATCTTTTACTTTTTATCTTCATAAAGTTCTGTGACCTCTGTTTAGCATATAAAGCAAGTTAAGCAAGTGTGGCCCTTGCCAACTATAAACTTATCATATGTCTTTGGGTCTAGAAATTCCCTTTTGAATGCTATTTTCTGAATTTGGATTAGAGATCAGAGCCAGTATACATCTTTCCCAGAGGTCAGCCAATTAATTCTTAGAATTTTATTTTATTTACTAATGTATCTTTTTTCTTTCTTTTTTTTAAAGTTTATTTATTTATTTTGAGACAGAGAGAGAACTCTTGCATGCACACGGGAGGGGCAGAGAGAGAGAGAGAGAGAGAGAGAGAGAGAGAGAGAGAGAGAGAGAGAGAGAACTCCAGGAAAGCTCTGTGCTTTTAGCATGGAGCCTGACTCAGGGGCTCGAACGCACAAACCGTGAGATCATGACCTGAGCTGAAACCAAGAGCTGATTGCTTAACTGACTGAGCCACCCAGGTGCCCTGAATTCTTAGAATTTTACATCATTACCTTAAACATGTAGTGCTGATTTTCATCCAGGAATACAAAGTGCATTGTATTGATGACCTCTTTTAGATGGTGAATTCTCAAAACACTGATAGTAATAGTACGAGTGTCAGGTGTTACTCACCAGGGCTGATATCTTATGAAGAGCCTGTGCAGTTATTTGGCTATAGACTGGGACATTGCTGTTATCAGTTCATATACACAGTGTTGCTTCTGGAATAATTTAATCTGGAAGTGGAGATACTGGGGTGGTTCAGATCTCTTTCGTTCTATGTCAGAGCCAATCGCAAGTAAGAAGGAAGGGACAGAGTCTTAGCCATGGCCCTTGGCATTTTAAAGGCTGGCCAGTGTCCAGACCAGACAAGGTGAGAGTCCCAAGAGAGGCCAGAGTTCTGCTATGTAGGCCTGAGAAGCCCAGTTAATCTCATCTGAAGGCATGGAAAGGAAGGAAGAAGTCCTCATCAAAGAAAGAGCATGTAGTTCTGTATTTTATGGATTCTACCTCTGGTAAAGAAGCATCTGACCAGGAATGTGCCAGGGGAATGCATTATCTTCATCAACAGAAGTATTATTACAACAAATTTAGTTTACAATAGATAGTAGGTCAAGTGCACTGTATTCCCTCTCTGTAACAGATGTGCCTAATACTGTGATCCTATACTTTTGTCACACAGAAATTTTGCAGATAAAGTATTAATTAGTTTTCACAGTAGTTTGACCTTAAGCCAGCATTAAAAAATCAACTTTTTATCTTGGAATAATTTTAGATTCACAAAAAAGTTGCAAATACAGAAAGTTCTGTATATGCCTTACTCAGTTTCCCCTAATATTAACACCTTACATTACCATGGTATAATTATCAAAAAACTAAGAAACCAAGACTGGTGCATCATTGTGAAATTCTGGACTTTCTTTGGATTTTAACAGTTTTTATTTTTTAATTTTTTTAAAAAAGTGATTATTTACTTATTTTGAGAGAGAGAGAAAAAGCACCGGTAAGTGGGGGAGAGGCAGAGAGACTCCCAAGCAGGCTGTGCTCTGTCAGCGCAGAGCCCAATGCAGGGCTCAGTTCCATGAACTGTGAGATCATAACCTGAACCAAAATCAAGAGTCAGGTGCTTAACCAACTGAGCCACCCAAGTGCCCCCGGATTTCACCAGTTTTTATATTAACGTCCTTTTTCTCTTGCAAGATCTAGTCCAACATATCACATTGTATTCAGTCATTATGTCTTCTTAGTCTCTGGTTCCCTCAGTTTCTCAGAGTTCCCTTGTTTAGTATGACATTGGCAGTTTTGAGGAGTAACTGGTGAGCTATTTTATCCCTCAGTTTGGGTTTGTCTGGAGTTTTAGGATTAGACTTAAGGTTATGGGTTTTGAAGAATACTGTAAAGGTGAAGTGTGCTCTTTATCACATCCTATCGGCAGTATATGGTATTAACGTGACTCACCACTGGTGATGTTAACCATAGTCATTTGGTTAAGGTAATGTTTGCCAGGTTTTTCCACTATAAAGCGACTGTTTTTCCATACTGTATTCCTTGGAAATTAGTCACTAAGTCCAGCCCGCACTTGGGGGAGGAGGGATGAGAATTAAGCTCCACTTCCTGGAGAAGGTAGTATCTACATACATTATTTGGAATTCTTCTGTAAAGGAAGATTTATTCCTTTTCCCCTGTTTTTTATTGTCATTAATTTATATCAGCACGGACTCACGTATTTAGTATATGTTTTGGGTTATAATCGTGCTGTGTATTTGGTTGCTCAAATTGGTCCAGTTTTGGCCACTGGGGTCTGTTCCAGATTGGCTTCTGTCCCTTTGACACGCCCTCATTCTTCTGTTACTTGAGCACTTCCTTACTTTCTGGAACTAGAAGAGATTCCGGGCCCATCTTATAGTTTCCCTGTCCTTACTCTAGAATCGGCATCTTAGAAAGGAGGGCTGGTTCTTTTCACTGGAGAAAGCAAGATCTGATAGGGTGTGTGTATCACTAGTAGGTCCTCTCAGAGGATAGAGCTAGGAAATACACATGTGTATAACCAACCCATGTATGTATAGTATTTATAATTATTCCTGAATTGATTCATCTGTGCGTGTGTATTTGTGTGTGTGTGTGTGTGTGTGTGTGTGTGTGAAGCAGTTAAGCATAGGTTCACGCAGATATCTGTAACACTCAGCTTATCAAGTGACTGCTCTGTACATAGCATTAAATTTGGTGAATAGGTGATACAAGAGAAGATCTTGTTTAAGCCTTCAAAGGAGTTTGCCATCTTCTAGGGAGGGTAGGTTTTTGTAAGCAGTGGTGTAAGGCAGCATTTAGGATTAGCCTGGGTTCTAGTTCTTTGTGTCTGGTGGTGATGATAATGACGGTATCCAACTGATTTGTGTCTGGGTCTTAATCTATAAAGGTGACTGACAACACGGAGATGTAAATGCCATTAAAAGAAGAATTTATTAACACTTCCTAAGTGGAGGGATGCCACACCACACAGGGCTGCGGGGGAAGCACCGGGTTTGGTCAGGAGGAGAGAGTGATGAGAAAGCATGGCCCAGAGCCTTTATTGTGTTTTCTATGGGAAAGTCAAGGCAGAGCAGGGGAAGCGACATTGGATTAGCTAGTTTGAATAATTCTGATGGGCTTGAGGATAGAAAGGCCATTCCTCGTTGTCTGCTACCTGGACCTGAGTTGATTTAGGGCAAGGAGAATACTGGCTTGGTGTGTGAGTTGATAAAGGATGTAGCTCAGAGTATGGGCTCTGGATGGCAGGGAGGTAGAAACAACTCTGGTTGTTAGTTTGGCCCTGTGATTAATGGATGACAAGTAGACAAATACAGAATCTAAGAAAACACAGAATACCAACACAACCTTCCTACATGGAGCTCTCTGTGCTTTCCAGCTGAATACTTTAATTCAGTGCAGTACTGACTGCCTACTTTGAAAGTGGTATGTAAATGTGTGAGATGAGGTCTTTGCCCTCAAGGAACTCATGATATCAGAGAAAACAGATTCATTCATTCACTACGCATTATTGGGCATCTACCATGTGCCAGGCACTTGATAGTCTCTGAAGATACAGGGTTTAATATAATAGATGGAGAGTGTATAACCAAATAGAGTAGGTTTCTCTCCCTTATAAATGTTAATATTTAATACCAAAATACATATTCTCATTTTGTTGTTTCTATTTCCCTCTTACCCCCCCCCCCCCACTTTTCAGTTGTTTTCTAGACCATACATTTAGATTTAGAGGAACTTAGATTAGGGATTTGAGTTTTTACATTCATGAAAAGTATAAGAAAAGGCATATGATAGGTTCTTTTAAGGACCTAGAGCAGATTTTTTTTTCCTGGAGCAGATATTTTAAAAATGCAAAACTTTGGGGGGCGCTCAGCTGGCTCAGTCAATAGAGGATGTGACCCTTGATTTCAGGGCTGTGAGTTCAAGTTCCATGTTCGGTGTGGAGCCTACCATTAAAAAAAAAGAATAAAAATGCAAAGCTTTGTTTAGGTAGTTGTCTTGACTTTATACTGCTGTGTCTCAAAAGCAGTAATGGGCAAGGTTGCACAGTCATATGTGTGGCTAAAGGAGGCTGGAGGAGGGGCTGTGGGAAGAGAGTTAGAAGCTGTGGGCTGTGGGGCGCCTGGGTGGCTCGGTGGGTTAAGCATCCAACTTCAGCTCAGGTCATGATCTCGCAGTTCGTAGGTTCGAGCCCCGCGTCGGGCTCTGTACTGACAGCTGGGAGCCTGGAGCCTGCTTTGGATTCTGTGTCTCCCTCTCTCTCTGACCCTCCCCCGTTCGTGCTCTGTCTCTGTCTCAAAAATAAATAAACATTAAAAACAAAACAAACAAAAAAACAAATGTAGTGTATGTTGTAATGTCTCATACATAAAAAGCCTCAAAATATGGAGAGAATGAATGAAAACATCCCTTTTTGTTTGTTTCTGACATTTCACTCTAAGAAATGAGAACGGGGAGAGATCTTGAACTTATTTTCTGAACTTGTGTAGTATTTAACATCTATAGCCGTAACTTAGTAAATGCATGCTTTAAGTTTAGTGATGGTTTTGAATGGGTTAGTCTTGGCACTTCACGGAGCATAACAAAAGAGTATCCGTATTTTCTATCTCCTGCAGAACCAAGAGTACATTGTAAGAACTCAGTGCATATTTGTTGATTGATTGACACTTGTTGAATGTTTTGCATATCTAAATAAAACCTTTGGGGATTCATTCTAAAGCAGAATATATATAAGGGGACTGAGGAGTTGGTATACAGACTGGGAGAGATCATCATGGAATGGAGTTAATAAAAAATACTTGATAGAAGGTTTGAAAGAGGTCCTGATGTTCAGCTTAAAGTCACAGTAGGTTTTGCTTGGGAAAGGAAAGAAGAAAGATATGCCTGGATAGGATTACACGGAGGAATGAGAATGGCACACGAGAAAGTGAATGAACTGGTAGAACAGGAGTGAAGGCCAAACTGGTGAGTTGTTAGAATAATTTTTAAATTGTATTTATTCCCTGGGGCTATATATTTATCAGAGTCAAGCAACCTTCCAGCTTTCTTCTGAAGTGAGTCCTTGTCACTGTGTAGACTAACTCTGCAAGGTTGAGACTTAATGCTTACAAAGCATCTTTCTTCTGTAGAGCCAGTCTCTTAGGCTGCTGATGTCATTAATACTGTATGCAGAACGTCAGAAGTTTTTAGCAGCTTCGTAGCCCAGCTAAGCACCTAGGCCAGGAATTAGCATCCTTTTATGGAGCTGTGCCAAAGTTTGGGTTACTTTCCTTCTAGAGGATAAAGAGGATTCTTACTGTGTAGGGATTCTCACCAGCTGGTGTGTGTGTGTGTGTGTGTGTGTGTGTGTGTGTGTGTGTGTGTGTGTGTGAGAGAGAGAGAGAGAGAGAGAGACAGAGAGAGAGAGACAGAGAGAGAGAGAGACACGGCACGCTGGACCCCATCTATAGGTGGCAGGTAGAGACCATTTAAAGTGGAAAGAAGGGGCACCTGGGTGGCTCAGTTGGTTAAGCATCTGACTTCAGCTAAGGTCATGATCTCACAGCTCGTGAGTTCAAGCCCTGCGTCAGGCTCCGTGCTGACAGCTCAGAGCCTGGAGCCTGCTTCTGATTCTATGTCTCTCCCTGTCTCTGCCCCTCTCCCACTAGTACACACTCTCTCTCTCTTTCAAAAATAAATAAAACATTAAAAAAATAATTAAGTGGAAAGAAGAGCTGAGTATTGGTATCAGCAGACTTGTGTTTGTGTGGAATAGTGATGGCACTTCTCCCCTAAAGAAAATGTTGTATTGTTATCCGGGCACTACAGCAGGTTGGCAGGTGCCCATCTCCTTCATGCTCACCATCAACCTAGTTCTATGTTAGTAAGTACTAGTTATATACTATTAAGTACTAGTCTGGATGATATTTTTGCTGGCAGTCTGGGCAACGCAATGTAGGCAATGTTGCCTGCTCTTGAGAATTTCAGTGCAGGGCTCTTAAACCTAAATATAAAATCATGTCAAGACATTTCTATAAATGCCCATCTCCTGTGTTTATAGCATAAGATGTTGTTGCTGTCTTCTGATTTTGAAGAGCTGTCTCGTACAACAGGGATATTTGACTGTTGTTGGACCTCAGAATTAGCGTGAGGACTGATGGGCGAAAGCTCGCAGAGGCAAATGGTGATCAAATTTGAGGCATCCGCTTACTTGTTAACAGATGTTAACTGCCTCAGATCACAGTCCTCTGTCCATCGTAGGTATCATAGCAGAGGCTGTCTTCTCTTGGTAATTTGTAAAGGAAGCGCAAGTGTCATGTGAGTGGCTGGGCTGCCAGGGTGTCTCAGCTTTGGCACCGTTGACTTTTATTTTTAAGTTTAGGTATTTATTTTGAGAGAGAGAGAGAGAGAGTGCGAGCAGGGGAGAAGCAGAGAGAAAGAGAGAATCGCAAGCAGTATAGGCTCTGCACACTGCCAGTGTGGAGCCCAACATGGGGCTCGAACCTGTGAACCATGAGGTCATGACCTGGCCGAAACCAAGAGTCCGGTGCTCGACTCAGTGAGCCACCCAGGCACCCCAGCACTCTTGACATTTTGAACGGAATACTCTTTGGCATGGTGGGCTGTTCGCATTATAGGGTGTTTAGCAGCATCGCTGGCCTACCGCTAGAGGCCAGCGGTACCCCCTCCCCCAAGTGCGACAGTCAAAAATGTCTTCAGACAGGGGCTCCTGGGTTAAGTTGGTTAAATGTCCCACTCTTTCTTTCTTTTTTTTTTTAATATTTATTTATTTTTGAGAGAGAGAGAGAGAGAGAGAGAGAGAGAGCGAGAGCACACAGGCAGAGGAAGGGCGGAGAGAGGGAGACACAGAATCCGAAGCAGGCTCCAGGCTCTGAGCTGTCAGCACAGAGCCCGACGTGGGATTCGAACCCACAAAGCGCGGGATCGTGACCTGAGCCAGACACTGAACCAACTGAGCCACCCAGCTTGGCTTGATTCTTGTCTCCTCCCTTTACTAGCTTTGACCTGGCCAAGTTTTAAAATCTCACGGTGCCTTACTTTTTTTCATTTTTAAAAATCGTGGTAAAATATATAACGTATAATTGACCATTGTAAGTATACGCTTCAGTGGTATTAAGCATATTCACGTTGTGGAGCTGCCATCAGCACCCCCATCTCGAAAACTGTCTCTCCTCCTCGCCTCCGGCCGCTGGTGACCACCATTCTACTCTCTGACTCCTCTAGGCGCCTCTTACAAGAAGTAGCAGACCGTATTTACCCTCTCGTGCCTGGCATATTTGAGCATAATCTTTTCAAGCTGCAGCCCCAGTAGCTTGCGTCAGAATTTCCTTTCTAAGGCTGAACAATATTCCACTGTCTGTATGTGCCACAGTGTGTTTATCCGTTCATCTGTCAGTGGACCCTTGCGTTGTTTCTCCTTTTTGGCTACTGTGAATAATGCTGCTGTGGGGGTTGTTTTTGTCTTTTTGTTGTCGTTGTTGTTCTTTTCATTTAAAAACGGCAAAAAGCGCGTCCTTCGTAGAATCGTGGCAGCTATCTGTAAAGGTTCCCTGCGGAGTGCCGGACGTTAGCACGTGATAAGTGGAACTTGCCTTCCTCACCCTTTTTTATGCAGCTTTTTCGCTTCTGCCGCTTTCATGTCCCCCCACCCAGTACTGGTAACCAAACCGAAACAGGGGCTAATGGATTTTTTTCCCTGCCAGTTAAAGTCCTTTCTCGTACTGACATTTTGCAATCAATATTCTCTGAACCGTTTGTGTTATTTCAAGACTAGTGAATCTCCAGAAATTTGATTCTAAGGTTGCCTTAAGAGTTCAGGGTTTTTTTAATGGCTCTGAGAGTCCTTCACTAAACTCATTGTCACACTTTTTCCCTAAGATAATTTGTTCCAAAACCTTGCTAATGACAGCTTGCTGTGCCCAGGGTCCTGAGGTCCCTTCATCAAGGGTTTTGATTCATTTGTCATTCAAAAGACTATTGATATCCCGAGGGCGAGTTTTAGATACACTTGGTGAATTTCATTGCTTTGTTCTTTTGACTCCTGCTTTTAAACACCCAGGCTCCCTCCCTCTGTGGGAAGGAATATTTTTGGCTGGCCCTTTTCTGTCTGTGCTGTGCCATCTGTCACAGGGGTCATTGCTCAGAGGCTAGCTTCTTCCCTGCCGGGAGCAGGTGGTCAAAACCCACGGCTATTGACAGGGTCAGGTTGGGGCATCTTACCAATATGCCCCCAAAGCTGTGTGTATAGCCGTTATCCTTCAGAGGAATACGAGAAGGTCTTACTTTGTGGTCTTTTTCCGCATTAAAGAAGAAGAGATGCAGATGTGATCCTAAATTGTTAGTTAATTCCTGTGGTCCAGCCGCTTGTCCGTCTGGTCTATGCTCTTGCCTCTATCTACCTCAACTGGTTCTGGACTCTAAGACTACTACCTGCGCAGCCTACAGTGTACAATGAAAGAAACATCCATGAAAATTATGGGTGGTATAATTACTCAAGCTGATTCATGTCTAAGGGGCTAGAGGTGACATCCTGATCCTTGTCCGAACAAAATAAAATACCCCTGAAATCTTTCAGGGATCTTGGGTGGTAAAGACCTTGGTTTTAAAGTCTTATTTAAAGAGATTGTGCTTCCAACCACTCAAGATTCTGGGCCTGACTCACAGGGGAGCCAGCCCAGTGCTGAGTCACTTAGCCAACTTCATTCATCGATCATGTGCTTGTGCACAGCTTGGTTGCAAGGTGGGAGAGAATTACTATTTTCAAATGTTCCTTCCTGAGGTAGCATGGTCCAGAAGTGAGCCGAGAGACAGGATGCTGGAGTTCTATTCTTGGCCCAGCTATGCACCTTCAGCAAGATACATCCCTCTCCCTACCCCAGTGTGGGGATCAGGGAAATAAAACCAACAAGGCAGATAAGAACAGAGTTGTTTCTAATGGTTTTCCCAGAGAGATTGTAAGGAGGTATGGCCCACAAACCCATGACTCCCTGGTTGGCCGAGTTGTGTCACCACTGTTTGCTCAAGTAACTTGCCACACACAGCCTCTGCTTGTAAGATAAAGAGGAATTTCACCTCCAAAGATAAGCCCCAGCATTCCTAGTCTTTGTTCTTTTTCAAACCCATAATGCCTGTTTCCCATAGTACTCACTGCATTGTGCTTGGGTACATTCATCTGTTTTAAAAAGCAAAAACGAGGGGCGCCTGGGTGGCGCAGTCGGTTAAGCGTCCGACTTCAGCCGGGTCATGATCTAGCGGTCCGTGAGTTCGAGCCCCGCATCAGGCTCTGGGCTGATGGCTCGGAGCCTGGAGCCTGTTTCCGATTCTGTGTCTCCCTCTCTCTCTGCCCCTCCCCCGTTCATGCTCTGTCTCTCTCTGTCCCAAAAATAAATAAAAAACGTTGAAAAAAAAAATTAAAAAAAAAAAAAAGCAAAAACGATTTTTCTGTTAAGTGGGGGAATTACTTCAGACAATGTATAGAACGAATCAGGCCTCAGGTGTGTGGTCTCAGGTTACCAAGATCAGATCCACCCGGTGTAAGGTACGTCGGTTTCTCTGGGGGCTCCCTACTTCTCCCGTAGGTCTGGCGTTTCCACGGCACTCTTCCCCCATGCGGGTGTGCTCTTGTGTCTGGCAGTCCAGGCATAATTCTGTCTCTCACCTCTTCTGATCCCTGGAAAAGTAAACTCTTTTCTACTCAGGCCTC
Organism: Felis catus; assembly: GCF_018350175.1. NCBI lineage: Eukaryota > Metazoa > Chordata > Mammalia > Carnivora > Felidae > Felis > Felis catus. The sequence goes on from NC_058374.1 coordinate 78,146,744, forward strand.
GGGTATTATCCACTCCTTGGGATCCTAACCTCAATATGATGGCATCTCTAAACTCTGCCAAAAGAATTTTTATTTTTAATATGAAATAGTTTCAGCATACAGAAAAATATAGAGAATAATAGAATATTTGCTTTCGCTCTTTTTTGCAATGTAAGAAATCACCATGGATTCATTTGAAGCCCCAGAAGCACCATGTTCACCCCCAGTCCCAGCTTTTTTGTCTAAGGCACAGTGCAGAGTGCTTGGCGTCCCTGGAGGAGGCCTGGCTTCTGCGACCTATATTCAGTATTCTGTCTCCTCAAGTGCTTTCACAGCTTCCCTCCCCCGCTCACTGTGACCTTGGGTAAATCGCTGTACCTCTGTGAGCTTTCTATTATATTTCTCATCTATAAAGTGAGAATAATAGCAGCGCCTGCCTTTTCCAAGTTATTTTGAGAGTCGAGTGTGGTAACGTATGTAGAAGTGGTTTGTAAAGCACCATGTTTTACATGTGGCGTCAGTCGTCCATATGGAGTACCTACAGCAGTGTTTTCCAAGGCTGTGGGAAAGGGTGCTGGGGGAGGGAGATGGCCAAGGGAAGGGATGGATCAGGATCCCCAGGGGCTTTTCCAAACTACGACACGTCTGCCTTTCACTTGTATGTGTATACACGCACATATGCGCATGTACATATCATTGGGAATACTTTGAAGGTGCAGGCCAGGGGAAATCCTCTCTATCTGGACTCCTTTCTTCTATCATTTACAAGCTTCTCTGTTATTTTCTGACCTATCTCCCACGTTGTTTTGCACTGGAATGGCCATTTAAAAAAATCAGTGTCTTAGTCTGCCTCTGCTGAAAGTTCAGATTTTCAATAAGAATCGTCATCAGCTGTTTGGCTATAGAGGTTTGCTTTCACCAGCATGCTTTGCAAAATTCCTGCCAACAGTTCTTTATTACCCTGGAATATGTCTTTCTCTCCCTTGTGCTCTGTCTCTTCTACTGAATGGAGTCTGAAGAGGGCTCTCCTGCTGTGCAAGAGTTAAGGATGCCTCAACAGTTCCTTTATAGCACATTAACCAGAAGACAGTCAGGTGTAATTACTGTCTGATCATTTCTGTGCCACTGTGTGTAGGTTTCTTAATAGATCCTTCTTGCTGGTCATTGTCTCTCAGCCTTCCATATTTACTTAATCATTTGATTTTATTTAATTATGGTACTCTGGCCCAAGGTAGAGAAGGGGTACATGGGTGAAGATATTCCTGTATAACTGTAGTAATAATTTCAGTTTTATTATTTAAAATGTTTAAGGGGCCCCTGGGTGGCTCAGTAGGTGAAGTATTCTACTTCAGCCCAGGTCATGATCTCGTGGCTTGTGAGTTTGAGCCCCGCATCGGGCTCTGTGCTGACAGCTCAGAGCCTGGAGCCTGCTTCGGATTCTGTGTCTCCTCCTCTCTCTGTCCCTCCCATGCTCATGCTCTGTCTCTCTTTGTCTGTCAATAATAAACATTAAAAAAAAATTTGTGAATGTTAAGATTCAAGTGTGGAAATTAAACATGCTTGTGCTCTGGAACCCAGTAATTGAACTCCTAGGTGTATACATGAAAGGAACTTCCTCATTTGAGCACATGGTCACCTGGACAAGAATGTTTATGGTAACATTGTTGACAATACCATGCAATTGTTGAAAACAAAGGTTCAGCAACAGTAAGGAGGATAAGTTGTAATATCCTCAAACAGTGAACTACAACTGTGAAGCCATGAAAATGCATGAATTAGGGAAATATGTCAAAAGGAATGTGTCATAATGTGAGGTGGAAACATGCAAGTTTTAGAATATCAGTATTTTGCATTTATACAAAATATCAGAACATGCAAAACAATATATTATAAGGGATACATTGTTTAGAGGGCAATAATATAAAATAATGTAAGAAGTGCAAGAGTGAGAAACACCTAATTCAGGATCGTGGTTGCCTTCGAGGAGGGTAGAGAGGAATTGTATGGATAAGAATACAAAGGGGTAACCCAGCAATTGCACTACTAGGCATTTATCCATGGGATACAGGTGTGCTGTTTCGAAGGGACACATGCACCCCCATGTTTATAGCAGCACTATCGACAATAGCCAAAGTATGGAAAGAGCCCAAATGTCCATTGACAGATGAATGGATAAAGAAGATGTGGCATATATATACACAATAGAGTATTACTCAGCAATCAAAAAGAATGAAATCTTGCCATTTGCAACCACATGGATGGAACTAGAGAGTATTATGCTAAACAAAATTAGTCAGAGAAGGACAAATCTCATGACTTCACTCATGTGGAATTTAAGATACAAAACAGATGAACATAAAGGGAAGCAAAAATAATATAAAAACAGGGAGGGGGACAAAACATAAGAGACTCTTAAATACAGAGAACAAACTGAGGGTTGCTGGAGGGGTTGTGGGAGGGGGGGATGGGCTAAATGGGTAAGGGGAATTTTAAGGAATCTACTGAAATCCTTGCTTCACTATATGCTAACTAATTTGGATGTAAATTTTAAAAAATAAAAAAATAAAGTTAAAAAGAAAGAATACAAAGGGGTAAGATTAAAGTTATCTGTAAAGTTCTATTACTATCTGTATGTTTTTTTAATGCCTGAAATATTTCCTAAAACGAGTCAACTGTAATAAAAAGAATTCAAAATGTACGTCTTATCTCATTTAGGTTCCTATAATAAAAACACCCCAGACTGGGTGGCTTAAAGACAACACACATGTATTTCTCGGTTTTGGAGGCTAGGAAATCCATAGACGAGTGTGTGGTGAGGGTCTCCTTCCTTTGGTAAAAGGCCATCTTTTCGCTGTGACCTCACACGGTGGAAGGGGCCAGGGAGCCCTCTGGGCTCTCTTTTACAGGAGCCTCTGTCTTTTATAATGAATTGGGGCGGGGTGGGGGGACATATTCAATCTATAGCAATGTATAAAGAGTATGGCCCCAGCTTTGTAAAATTATAAGCAAAGGAAAGATTTAACGGTAGTTCTCTGGGTATGAGGCTCATAGATGGGTTTTGTTTTTTATATTTTCCTAGTTTTCTGCAGTGAAATCTGTATTATTTGTATAACCAGGAAAATAACAATAAATGTTATTTTTTAAAAAAGAGGTCACAGGATATCAGCATAAGACAGTAAAGTAGAACTGACAGCTGCTCAGAGCTTTTGCTCCAGTCTGGACCTGAAAGCATTTTACAGTGACTTTAACTGGCTGCATAATTTTCACACACTTTCATGTGATGAGTGGTTTCCTGCTCTCTTTGCTTTAAAAAGTTTTCGTTTTTGGGGCGCCTGGGTGGCGCAGTCGGTTAAGCGTCCGACTTCAGCCAGGTCACGATCTCGTGGTCCATGAGTTCGAGCCCCGCGTCAGGCTCTGGGCTGATGGCTCAGAGCCTGGAGCCTGTTTCCGATTCTGTGTCTCCCTCTCTCTCTGCCCCTCCCCCGTTCATGCTCTGTCTCTCTCTGTCCCCCCAAAAAATAAATAAACGTTGAAAAAAAAAATTAAAAAAAAAATAAATAAATAAAAATAAAAAGTTTTCGTTTTTAAGGAATTAGGTTTAGAGGAAAAAACTGCTAGGATTTTTAAAGCCAAAGGATGCTATTTAGCATTGTATACAATCATGTTAAGACAAATAATGATTCTCCAAGACAGACAGCATGGTTAACAAGCTAACCACTTCCTAGTGGGAAGAAAGTCTCATGGGGTTAGAGATAGGCTGAATCAAACCAGAGAAATAAACTTAATGTTAAACTTTTCCGTTTTCCTTGTCCCTGTCACCCATTTCACATGTTCGTGGAACAATCCACCCCATCCCCATCCCCCTCCGCCCCTCATTCTGGGTTATGTGAATCTTCGGTACCTAAGGTACCTGGTATTTTAATGCTGTTGTGTCCCTGCATTGTAATTGGCTGGTAATCCATCTGTCTCTACTGCAGTGTGAGTTCCACAGGATAGGATGCAGAGATTTTGTTCATTATCGAATCATTCCTTGGGATCCAGCACAGCGTCTGGCACATAGAAGAAAGCACGTAGATAATTCTTGAATGAACAAATGGATGAAAAGGTCACAGCTGAGGGGGACCTTCTGGAAACTGACCCATTTGATGGAAAACTTTAAAGTAGGTTTTTTTGCTCATAGGTACAAGAGAAATAATTGAGTAATAAGAATTTCAGCATTCTCCTTGGAATCTCTAAGTAGAGAAATGAAAAGCCAGAGTTTTAAATGCCAGCACCTTACTAGAAAATAACAAAGGAGGAAGTAGGGAAATGATGAAAGTGCACCCAGGATTGGGATAATTAACAATTAAAAAATTGTTAAATTGGTTGTTCCTTCCTCTTATCGGATTTTAAGTGCAGTTTTTAACTCTTGCTTTAAATGGTCTGATTTCTTAATATAGGTCAGTTGTTTTATCAGTATTCATTTTATAAATACTTCTCATTGAAATACAAGATGCATACAGAAGAATGCAGAAATCATGGGTGTATGCTGATCAAGTTTTGGTGAGTACACCTGTGTACCCAGCAACCCAGTAGTCTCCTCCTGCCTCTCCTGATCACTTACTACCTTTCTCCAAGGGAACTACTATCCCGAGTATTCATTTTTTCACACAGTTTTTGTAGAATGCCTCAACCTATCATAGTCCTGTTAATATGAGGACTCAGTTCAAATTGTTGCCATCTTCCACCTGGTGGTCTGAATGAAGGCATGGTAACTTTAGCCCGAGTGGATGCTTCGTTTTATTGACCACAAGTCATATTCCCAAATTATCACTTAACCTTTAGCACAGAGATCATTGACTATGGTGTGATTAGCAGAAATTTAGTTCAATAGTTGATTTGAGCTGTGGTTCCCTTGATTACTGAAGATCTCAAAACTGTTAGATGCATTATTTAAGGGGTATCAAGGTCAATTTGCCTTCTAATATAGCTGTTGTCTTACTTAAGACAAAAGCTGAATACCATTCTTCCATTTATGCCGCAAACGCTTATCCCATGTCCTACTCTGTTCTTTGTGGACAAAGCCCAGTGCCAGGCAAGGCATTGAGAGGATGCCGTGGTTAATAAGCATGACCTTTGCCCTTGAGGCACGTATAATTAAGGAAAATGAAACACAGACACATAAAATACTGTTTGAGGAGAGGATATAAAATACTGAGGGGCAGGAGAAGTTGTCTTGAGTAGGGGGAATATGAACCGCTGTCCCCAGCAAGGTTAGGCTTGATAGCATTCTAGGCAGAGGGGACAGCGCAAGCAAAGGTGTGGCAATGGAAAAGTACAGTAGGAGCGAGGGGTGGTTTCGTGAAGCAGAAGCTACAAGCAGAGAATAGCTATTAATAGGCTGAAAAGGGCCCTGACTGCTCATTTAAAGATTTAAATTTTAATCAAAAAGCAGTGGAGAGTCTGAAGATTTTTGAGCAGAAGGGAGCCACGGCCATCAAAGCTCAATTTCATTTCAGTTTCCGATTGCGTCTCCAGTTTAGAACGACTGTACTGTCCCTGAGGCTGCCTGGGTTGTGCCAACAGCTGTGAGGATTAGTCAGTTCATTTGTCGTTGGTGAAGTGGTTAACAATAGTCAGGGTATCATAACAGTTATGAACAATTTTCTGTTTTAATGTCTCCTACAGGATGTTGGCTAGTCCCACCTCCTCTGAGTAGATAGAGAGAACTTGGGACATCTCAGGGAAAAGCGTAGGATTAAATTTTGTTAATGTTATTAGAAATGAGATTAGAAATAGATTTCTCATCTTGCTACCACTGTGCTTGTCCCATTATAACGTTCTTTTCCCGAAACGTCGCACTACAGAAGAATGCAACTGGATGAAGGGCCACGCCATGAGTTTAAGTCCTGACTGTGCTACGTGCCGTCTTTGTGACCCCGAGCAAGTCACTTCACCTCTGTGGGGCTGCCATAGGGCGGTTGTGAAAGTCCAGTTGGAAAGTGGTTGTGAAAGCATTACTAATAGTATTCCTAACTCGGCGAGCTGCTGTGCTTTCTATTTGGAGGTGATGTTTCATGTGGGCCGTGTTCGTGGATGCTTCTGTGAAGTCCCCGCCCACGTGGTGTCCACAGTGCCTAGCGGCAGTGTGTTATCGCAGGGGAAAAGCAGAAAGAAGCGCCCAGAGCCAGGCCACGCCCTGCTGCTTGCCCGTGTCCCTCGGATGTAACTGCCTGCTTTTGTAAGCTACCCTGCGTTCGTCTTAAGGCACCCAAAAAACTAAACCATACGACCGCAAAACAACAGAAACAAAACACTCAATTCCAAAAGACTTCATGAGTAATGCACATGTTTACCAGATGATTCTTAAAGAGATGAGCAGGAAGAAAGAGGTGCCTGGGTGGCTCAGTTGGCTGAGCGTCCAACTCTTGTTTTCGGCTCGGGTCATGATCCCAGGATTGCTGGATCCAGTTCTGTGTCCAGCTCCTCCCTGAGCATGGAGCCTAAGATTCTCTCTTTCCCCCTCTGCCCCGCCCTGCACGGGTATGCTCTCTCTCAAAAGAAAAAAAAAAATTTTTTTTTTTAAAGATTAGCAGGATGTATCGGACATTAATTCACTAGACTTCCTAAAAGATATTCGTTAGCCACTCCATATAATCGCTGTCCTGTCTCCTGCTTTCTCCTTTTTGTTCTGTCTGCAAACTTCCCAGCCCCAGCTGAAACCCATCTCCCGCATCAGCTGTATTCCCAGAGCTTTCCTGCCTGACCTCTTTATCATCACCACCATTATAATTATTATGTAGTTTCCCCCTTTCCCTTCTTACTCCTTGTTCTGTTCAGCAGCGAGGAAGATAGCTAGTCTCAACAGGAGAGAAATTCTCCCTCCTTGGAAGATGGACAGGGGACCATTTGCTATTTTGTCCCTGGCCACTGGCTGTTGGATACAAAGCAAGTCAGTTAACCTCTCTAACCCGGGATACCTTTTTCTGGGAAGTGGGGTCTAGCATTCGTTTCTCCTTGAACCTCACAAGCGAGGATGAGATGAGGTAAAGATGAGAAAGTGCTCTATAGATGTTAGAGCGCTATGCAGATAAGAGGTGGCGTTCGTTTGTAGCCTCAGCAACTGTTTGCACAGTTTATCGCTGTCAGCCCGGTCTCCTGAGACTCCTAACAAGTCTGAAACCTCGTTCAGGAAAGATCTATCCTGTTTTTAATCATGGCTGACCACGTTGGCTTGTGTGTTGCGATGATTTCCTCACAGCTCACAGCCAGGCTGCAGCGTATTACTGTATTGTCATTTGTACGACACCGCGAGCTCCTGATATTCTCTCTTCTGCTCCTTGTGGTAACCCTGTGTGAGGAGGATGATTTTATTATCCCCATGGCCATCCCGTTGTCTGTGTCTCCCTGCTTGTAGTCACCATGTGTGAGTGCCAAAGTGGCTGCTTGCGTGGCCCATCTTCCCTTCCCCTGACAGCCTCGAAGAAGAGTGAGCGATGCTTCTGAGTTTGGTCAGCACCCTGTCTTCTGATAACCATGTAGTGGATCTACCCTGCTCTCCACTAGTGACTGATGCAGCAAGTGAAGAGCAAAAACCATAGGAGCTCGACAAGATGTTTGTGGTGCCTGTACTCCGACCTCTTAGCCACAGCCAAGGCCTTGGCGCTCTGTGCCTTTTGAATGCCATACGGTGTGACCCAGTTTGGGTGTCACCCTTTTTGGCCAGCGAAGCAACCTGTGTGTTGCCTGAGTAGCAAAGCTGCGTGGAAGCTGTCAATTCTCATGGTTTCGTTAAAAGTCTTCCTCTTGTTTGTAGAGCTCTTTGGAGTAGGCGAGTGCTTGACCTTAGTCGTTGTCAGAGGCACCATGGTCCTGGGGAAAGCATGTGGGCTTTGGAGGGAGGCTACTTCCTGTGTGACCTTGGGAATTACTTTTTCTTTCTCCTTTGAGTTTCTCTTTCCTCAGTGGTAAAATGAAGCTGACGATATTTGCATTACTAGATTGTTGTGACGATTAAAGGTAGTGTTCATAAAGTGCCTGGCAATATATATTATCCTAATCTTTATAGCTACTACACCAGCTTTGCAGCTTTGCACATAACCACTTTCATACATTTTTGTATGTCCGTATCAAGTGAGCTTTATTAGTGAATAGTCCCAGATTCATTGTGCTTGTTGTCCAGTGAGCTCTGGATTTGAAAGACACCCAGTCATTATTTTGAGTAATGGTTTTGGGGCCATCCTGACACTCTGCAGGGGTGATCCGAGACGAGTGAGGTGGACCTTGTGCCCACTCCCTGCATCAGTTAGAGCAGAGATACTTTTGTCTGTATTATTGATGTTTCATCTGAGATTTTATTTGAAGAAGACTTCCGATGATTGGAAGCGAAAAGCTTTAACATTTTAATCCAACTTTCTACCATCCGGTGCAGGAATCTCCTTTACAACAGGAATGACAGATAGTGACTTGGGAGAATGTGTTGTGATACCAGTTTTCTATGTTCTAAGCTTTCCAGTGCCACATAGTAGACACTCAAGAAGTGCTTAATTGAAGGAGTGAATTCTGGGTCATTGTTGTGGCAAGGATCAACCGAATAGCACTAGACCTCTTCTTAGCCTCCGTGTTCATTCCTTTATTCGACATACAGTTATTTGATGCTAGGTGAGTCAGGACACAGTTCTTTCTGATTGAAGCCTATATGTTCAGAACCTCAGTAATTCTCTCAGAGAAGCCAGCTTTGCTTAGCCTGTCAGAGTCTACAGCAGCTAATTAATTTATGTTTATGGAATCATAGAACTGAAAGGGATCTTTGAACAGGTTCAGTGAAGGGAGAAGAGTGCTGATAAGAAGTAGCAGGGTGAGGGGCGCCTGGGTGGCGCAGTCGGTTAAGCGTCCGACTTCAGCCAGGTCACGATCTCGCGGTCCGTGAGTTCGAGCCCCGCATCAGGCTCTGGGCTGATGGCTCGGAGCCTGGAGCCTGTTTCCGATTCTGTGTCTCCCTCTCTCTCTGCCCCTCCCCCGTTCATGCTCTGTCTCTCTCTGTCCCAAAAATAAATAAAAAACGTTGAAAAAAAAATTAAAAAAAAAAGTTTATATTTAAAAAAAAAAAAAAAAGTAGCATGGTGAAATGGTTAAGATCACAGACTCTAAAGCCAAGCAGCTTGGGTTTGAGTCCCACTCTGTGATCTTGGGCAAGTTTCTGAACCTCTCCATTTCAGTTTCCTTGTCAGTAATGTGGGATTGGGGGTGCCTGGGTGGCTCAGTCGGTTAAACGTCCCAACTCTTGATTTTGGCTCAGGTCATGAGGTCATGATCTCACAGTACATGGGTTTGAGCCCCGCATCAGCATCTGTACTGATGGTGCAGAGCCTGCTTGGGATTCTCTCTCTCTCCCTCTCTCTGCCCCTTCCCCACTCGCTCACCAGCTCTCAAAATAAACATAAAAAATAAACTTAAAAAGATAATGTGGAATGATAACAATAAGTACTTCACAGAGTTGTTGGAAGGATGAAAAGGGTATAAAAGCTCTTAGAACTGTGCCTAGAGGATGTAGTAAATGCTCCGTGTTAACTATAATTATCAGTAGTATTATGATCATTATTTATTTATTGTGGCCTATTTCACATGCATTATCTCATTTAACCCTTAAATGAGGAACTGGAGGCTCCCTAAGATTATGTAATTTGCCCAAGGTCAATTAGTTGACAAACTACAGCGCTGGCTCTATGAACCCTCTTACTTACCTCCCTCCTTTTGTAAATAAGACCAAGGCTTGGATAGGTGAATTGAATTATTAAGGGTCATACAGCTGGTCAGTGACAATATCCAAACTGTAATCTCAGTTTCTCGCTCTTGGCCTAAGATTGTTTCTCTTTTGGGGGTGTAGTAGAGGTCTTGATCTGATGTCATAATTAAAAAAAAAAAATCTCTATAGCAAAGGTAACGTTAGCTGTCCAGAAGTAGTATGACTGGAAATTGTCAAGCGCTATAGAAGCATGTGGGCGAGGGTCTTACCAATCATGGAGAGCAGAAACCTCATAACCCTTATTATATTCAGATGCCCTAGTTTTGAAGATGGCAAAGATAAGGCCAGCTGTGAAATACTGTGACTTCTAAAATCTGTATAACAAAAAAGTATATGCAGACAAAAGCACCACACCCCTACGAGGCCGATGTTACCCTAGTCCATACCTTCATCCTCACTTGTCAAAGTTGTTGCCAAGTCCCTCAAGCATTTCTACCATCTCCTTTCTCTGTTGAGAGTGAAGTCCTCTTCGTCCCTCAGCTGACCTTGGCAGGCATGCCTCTGGCTGTATATAATCTATAACCGAGTAAAGATATGCCTACATATTGATCCTCCTTAGCCACCTTTTTATTATCCACTTTGGCCTTTTTTTGGTATCAACTGAAAAATGAACATTTATGAATAGTATTTTGTGTCACTGACTGCCCACCAAAAATTTATTTCCACAGTGATGCCATCTTTGTTCAGCAAGATTTAGGCAATGATTTTTCAGACATTGTTTTGGCTTTTTATTTATTTTATGAAGATTGAACAAAGTGAGAAAAAAATTAAACTGATGATACAGGTGGTATTAACTAATATTTACTGTGCACCTTTTACTTGTTAGACACTGTGTTTATCCCTGTACTTTCTTTGTCATTTTAGTAGGGCTGATAGTCATTATATAGTAGAGATAGAGCTTAAAACCATTGGATTTTGGGTCAGAGGCCGCGAATCTCTAACCCAAATCGTATATTCAGTGGACTTGAGCTGATGAACTCTGTCCAGTTGTAAAGGAAAAGAACAACATGAACCATGAGATGTGTTGATTTCTTATCCTCAGTTATATAATAACATAATTTTTAAAAATAATAATCTTTTTGTGTGTACAGCTACTTTCTCCCTCCACCCCCAACCGTATTTCTTCATATGGAAGGATTTTTCCTGTTCCCACCTGGCCCAATAAATGCTGATGGGAGAGTGTGTAAAGTGAGTTTCTTATCTGGGCTCTAGAGTTGTACTGGAAACCTAAGCTACTTGGAATGAAATACAGCTTCCCAAATGTTTTGGTCTTCCTTAGAAGTATGAGCACCTTTTAAGTGACATTTCTTTTCTAATTTTTTTTTCAATGTCTTTATTTATTTTTGGGACAGAGAGAGACAGAGCATGAACGGGGGAGGGGCAGAGAGAGAGGGAGACACAGAATCGGAAACAGGCTCCAGGCTCCGAGCCATCAGCCCAGAGCCTGACGCGGGGCTTGAACTCACGGACCACGAGATCGTGACCTGGCTGAAGTCGGACGCTTAACCGACTGCGCCACCCAGGCACCCCGTGACATTTCTTTTCTAGATGCTTAACAAGTATCGATAGTTTAGTTCTCTGAAAAACATGGAAGCAATCCGGTGGAAAATAAGACAACATCTGCTCTTTCTTTAGACCACTGGGGATGGGAGGAAGGATCAAGTGAGTGGAGAGGGGAGTCTCAATATGACTATGAAAGGAAGGCATAGGAAATTGAGGTTAAAATCTAACGTGCATGTTGGAATTGAGACCAAAAGAAGTAGAGAGCCACCAATCGCAAATTTCAATTGTAATGCCATGAACAAGAAAAAAATTGTTTGCACTGTCACTTGAATCAGGAGACTAGTGAAGGGAATGGTGATAGATGTGGGGGCAACAACCACAATCTACAAAGGGTTTAGTGTGTGGGGTATAAAGGGAAAAGGCTCCTGTGCCTTGTGGAAGAAATAAAGGAAACATGAAAAGCCAGTTAAATTTGAAAAAAAAAAAGGAAAGAAAAGAAAATTGGCGATAGGGGATAAGTGATGAAATTGAGGAAAATTTTGACTTGTAGTGTCTGCAGGGCCAGAGAGGTGAAGTCTAATGACCTCTTGATTGGGCCATAGCTTGAGAAGCAGAGAGAAGAGTAGGCTTTGTGGTTGTATGGATCTATAGACATGGCGGAATCCTGTCTTCATTTTGGGCTGATGGGACCTGCTCCGAGAAACATTTGGATCCACTTACAATCATGGTAATAATTGGTTTTGACCTTATTTAAATGCCTTTTTACATCAAGATATTCAAGTACTCAAAGTGTAAGTGCTTCACAAGCCTTTCCTGGTAGAGTTATTTATGAATCCTGGATGTATTTATCATGGTCAATTTTATGTTTATATCCATATTAGGCCTCTTTCAAAATATTCTATAAACAGACCATTCAAAGGGTATCTTCTGGAAGACATAGATGCAAATCACAGAAGGGTGACTGTCTTAAAGGGATTAGGAAGACACCAATTATTGAGAATCAGAGGCAGAAATAGGTCAGCTTTGGGAGAGTTTGACGAGTGTGAGGCTTAGGAAGAACAAACCTCAGAGTGGCCTCATGAGGTGGAAAGCCAGTGTGACAGAATGCTCAGGGCCGCTCTCCGTTAGCATGGGTGCTGACAGTCACCAGGGTGAGCCTGGGCTGTTGAGATCTTGTAGGAGGGAGAGCCAGATTTTGATGCCATCAAGAGAGGGTTAGGACTGCAATTTTTTATGTTTCAAATGAGTAAAATGAAGGTTTGACCAAATTGTTTTTATTTCAATTTCTAGAACTGTTATATGAGTTCCCAAAATGAAATCTGTAAGTGACAAAGAAAATTGGCAGCCTAGCATCTAGTTGTCACTTGAGGAAGGAGGGGCCTAGGGAGTGGGGACAGTGTAAACTCCATCCATCTGGCTGCATTTTTCTCTTGGGTGGTTAGAGCCGCCCACCTTCCTCCCAGTGCAGCGCTGCAGTGCTCCTCTGGCTGATCCACCTGCACCATACATCAACATGCAGAGAGCTGGCTGGCAGTCCTCGGGGGCTAGCTCGTGTTCTCCACCACACTTCTCTTCTTTTAGTTCGTGGGGTTAAGTCTTTCCCTTGAACTTCAGAACTGCATATCTACTGCTATCAGTGTGGCTCCATTTGGATGTACCAAAGCAACTCAGACTCAGCTCTTTTAAGAGTCAAATCGTCATCTCAACCCCCAAGGTGTGTGTCACATCTTATTCCCCGTCTCCCTGAATTTTACTACCTTCCCTCCATTTGCCCATGACAAAACTCTGGGCCTCTTTCTTGATTTTCCTTCTCCTTCACTTCCCACTTCAAGTAGTCGACAGGAGCATGGAGTATCCTCCCTACTGCTGCTGCCTGATTCAGGGTGCCATTGTCTCTCACCGGAATCACTACAGCAGTCTACGTGGTCTTCTTCCCTTGGATCATGCTCCTCCCCCACCCATCTCCCCACTGCCCACCTCATTCTATACACTGTAGCTGGAATAATCTTTCTGAAATGCAACTTTGATCAAGGCATTCCCCATTTAAAAACCTTCAGCATCTCCGTCTTGCCTTCAGGATAAAATCAGAACTCCTTCCCATGATAACGTCTTTGCCTTCCTGATGTGGCACCTGCTTATCTGTTAATTTTCTGAAGTCAGCTTACATTGAACTGTTTGCAGTACCCAAGTGACTTGCTCTCCCTTGTCTGAGGTCTCTGGTACATGCTGTTTCTTCTTCCTGCAAAGCTTCTCCATTTTCCGGTCACCCCCTACTCCACCAGCCATCCTTCAGGCTTTAGCTGGGATATCACTTTCTCCAGACAGCCTTCCCTCATCTCTCCGAACTAGATTAGGGGTCTCGCTTGTGTGTGTCTATAAAAACCTGCTTTACTTTATTGGATTTATCATATGGCACTTTGCCTGTTTACTTGTCTACCACCCCCAGAAGACTTTAAAGGTCCCTTAAGGCAGGGAGCTACATTGATCATCAGTACAGTTTCTGGCATATGGTAGGGAGCACAGTGAATTATCATTTGCTTTTTTTTTTCTTTTTTAAAAAGTTGTGATAATGGGGTGTCTGGGTGGCTCAGTTGGTTAAGTGTCCAACTCTTGATTGCGGCCCAGGTCAGGATCTCACAGTTTGTGAGTTCGAGCCCTGAGCCGGGCTCTATGCTGGCAGTGCGGAGCCTGCTTGGGATTCTCTCTCTCTCCCTTTCTCTCTGTCCCTCCCCTGCTTGCACTCTCTTTCTCTCTCTCTCTCAAAATGAATAAATAAACTTAAAAAAAATAAATAAAAATAAAAAGTTGTGGTAAATACATATAATATGAAATTTACCACCTCAAGTGTACAATTCAGCGGTGTTAAGTACATTTACATTGTACGACCATCACCACTATCCATCTGCAGAACTTTTTCATCATCCCAAACTGAAACTCTGAACCCATTTACATAATTTCCCGTTGCCCCTGGTAACCACTATTCTACTTTGTCTCTATGTATCTGACTGTAGGTACCTCATATAAGTGGAATCATACAATATTTGTCTTTTTGAGTCTGGTTTATTTCACTTAGCATGATGTCTTCAAGGTTCATTCATGTTGTAGCATGTGCCAGAACTCCCTCCCTTTTTAAGGCTGAATAATACTCTATTGTAGGAAAATGGCACATCTTTTCTGTCCATTCATCTATCCATGGACATTTGGGTTGCTTCCACCTTTTGGCTATTGTGAGTAATGCCACTGTGACCATGGGTCACAGAAAGAAGAAAACTATTTGAGTCCCTGCTTTTAATTCCCTGGGTATAATCCTACAAGTGGAATTGCTGAATCTTGTGGTGATTCTATATCTAATTGTTTGAGGCACTGCCATACTGTTTTCCACAAGGTTTCCAGTTTTTCTGTGTTCTTGCCAATTCTTGTTAGTTTCTGTTTTGTTTTGTTTTGTTTTGTTTTGTTTTAGAACAGCCATTCTAGTGAATGTGAGGTGGTATCTCATTCTCATTGTGGTTTTGATTTGCATTTCTGTAATGATTAGTGATGTGGTGCATCTTTGCATGTGGTTATTGACTGTTTGTATGTCTGCTTTGCAGAAATTTCTATTCCAGTGCTCTGTCCATTTTTTCAACCAGGTTGGTTGCTTTGTTGTTTGAGTTGTAGGGTTTTTTTTTTTAATAAAGTCTGAGTATTAATCTCTTACGAGATACATGGTTGGCAAATACTTTCTTCCATTCTGTGGGTTGCCTTTTCACTCTCTTGAGTGCCCTTTGATGCACAAAGGTTTTTATTTGATGCAGTCCATTGTATCTGTTTTGTTGTTGTTGCCGTGCTCGTGGTGTCCTATGCAAGAAATCCTTGCCAAACCCAATGTCATGAAGCTTTCCCTGTACATTTTCTGCCAAGAGTTTTATAGGGTTAGCTCTTACATTTAGATATTTGATCCATTTTGAGTTAATTTTTGTATGTGATGTAAGATAAGGGTCCAACTTCATTCTTCTTCATGCGGGTATCTAGTTTTCCCAGCACCATTTTTTGAAAAACCTCTCCTTTTCCCCATCGAAGGGTCTTGTCACCCTTGTTGAAAATCATTTAACGACATATATAAGTGTTTGTTTCTGGGCTATTTCATTGGCCTATATGTCTGTCTTATGCCACTACTGTTGCGGGATCACCCCCTGCAACGGCCAAGAAAGAATTCTCGCGATGTTGTATGGTGCAACTTAGTTTGTTTAAGTAGCACGGGGACAAGAGTCCCTTGGACAGAAAGAGCTGCACTTTTGCTCAGTGAGGCTTTGCTCACGAGGCTCTGTGACGCTTCATGCTCAGGCGGATGGGGACACGCAGGGAGTATTAGATCATAAATGTCTTCTTCGAATTTCTACTCATAAAACTACTTTCACAAGATTTCTCTGGTGCTTATCGTTCAGTTCAGTATCAGCTATCAGTGAGATTTACAGGCTGTCATGAGACCCTTTAAGAATGTAGCAACCAGCATATATGTGATCCTTATCAGAACTGTGCAGGCTATAAGTCAGCCTTCAGGGCTGAAGATGAACATTTTTCTGCTTTTATCCCTCATCAGTACCACGCTGCTTTGGTAACTGTATCTTTGTAGTAATTTTTGCTATCAGAAATTATAAGCCTCCCAACTTCGTTCTTTTCTTTCAAGTCAGACAAGTGTTTAATACTATTTGCTATTTGGCCCTCCTCCTAACATTTTTTCTTGTGTACCCTTGCCTGTGATGTTTTCATTAGCAACTCCTCCTGCATGACTTCTCTTCCTTCATCCCTGTCACAACCACTCCAAAGCCAGTTTTCTCTCCCTCTCCTATATCCCTCTCCCCTTAATTTAGATTCATTTCTATTTGTAGTTACAGACCACAGCTAATGTCTTAAGATCTTAATCCTACTGGATGACCAAGAGAAGGGAATCCTAACCATCTCTTTCTCCCAACTTTGAGTCCAGTTCAGTCTCTTTCAGAACTCTTAAGGTTAAAAGTGGCTTTTCTTGTTCCTTTGTCATCTGGGCTGGCTGTCTCATTGCATCACTGCCAGACGAAGAAAGCTGAGGCTGGAGTGGTCTGATGGGCAAGGCGTGCTACCCAGGAGACTGTGTGCTATGGTGAGAAGAGTGTTCTGTTGGAGGCCAAGAGACCTGAGTCCTAGCCCTACATCTGTCACTAATTAGCAGTTAGATAACTCAGCCTTTCTTGCTTCTTGCAAAGTTCTCTTATCTGTAAAGTAAGGAAAGTTGGACTCGCTGGTCTCTAAGGTTCCTTCTAAATCCAAAAAGTTTATTTTTACTTTTTGCAAGACAGTTTCCTCAGGAGAAGGAATTTAAGCTGGTTTTAAGGGACAGCTAGAACCTTGAAGAGGAGGAAAGAATGACTTCAGGAGATTTAAAACAAGAAAATGAAAAGTATATTTAGGAGTCAATGAAAATAAGTGACCAGTCCTTTCTTTCTTTTTTTTTTTTTTTAATGTTTATTTATTTTGAGGGTGTGTGAGCAGGGGAAGGGCAGAGAGAGAGGGAGAGAGAAAATCCCAAGCAGGCTCCTCTGCACTGCCAGCACAGAGCCTGTCCTGGGACTCAAGAGATCATGACCTGAGCTGAAACCAAGATTTGGACGCTAAACTAAGCCACCCAGGCTCCCCAGTGACTAGCCTTTTATTGAGTGATACTGGGTCAATGAGATATCCATGTAGGAAAAAAAAAAAAAAAAAAAAAAAAAAAAGAACCTTGACCTCTAGCTTATATATATAAAAAAATCAATTCCAAATTATTTGAAATCTAAATAAGAAAGGTGAAACAGTGAAGCTTCCAGAAGAAAACATAGGCTAATAACTGCATGACCTTGGGATAGGCAAAGATTTCTCAGAACAAAGAAAACATGAAAGAGAAGATTGATAGGTTGGATTTTAGCAAAATTAAGAACTACTGTTGATCAAAAGACACCATTAAGAAAGTAAAAAGGAGAAAAGCATTTGAAATATATCTGACAAATGACTTGTATGGAAAATATCCAAAGAACTCCCACAAATCAATGAGAAAATACAGATGATCTAATAGAAAAAAGTGGCCAAAGACTTCATTTCACAAAGGAGGATATCTGAATGGTCAATAAACATATGAAAAGGTGCTCAATACCATCAGAGAAAAGCAAATTAAAACTCCACTGAGCCAATAAACATGAAAAAAATGCTCAACCTCTAGTCATTAGGGAAATGCAAGTCAAAACCCGTAATCAGACACCACTCACACCCACTAAGATGGCTGTAATAAAAAAAATTTAGAAAAGAATTTAAAAAGGAAAATAACAAGTGCTGGCTAGGATATGGAGAAATTGGATCCTTACATTGCTGATGAGAATGCAGAATGGCTCAGCCACTGTAGGAAAAGTTTGGCATTTCCTCAAAAAATTAAACATACCGTCACCATATGACCCTGTAATTCTACTCCTAGGTGTATACCCATAAGAGTTGAAAACAGGAACTAAAAGAAGTACGTATGTACACACTATTCACAATAGTCAAAAAATGGAAAGACCGCAAATGTCCATCAATGGATAAATGAATAAACAAATTATGATACATCTAACGAAACATTACTCACCCATAGAAAGGAGTTGAAGTCCTGACACATGCTACAGTGTGGATGCACTTCAAAAATGTGATGCTAAGTGAAAGAAGCCAGACCCAAAAGGTTACTTATTATATAATTCCCATTTGTATGAATATCCAGAAAAGATCAACAGAGACAGAACAGAGACAGACAGCTCCTGTTGCCAGGAGCTCAGGACAGGGGTGGAGGGGGGGGGGTGGACAGGGAGAGAAATGAAGGGGTGGACAGGGAGAGAAATGAAGAGAAACTAATTAATAGGGTAAAGCATTTTACTCTGGATTGATGGAAATGTTTTGGAACTAAATAGACTTGGTAATTGCACTACCCTGTGAGTGTATTAATTGCCACTGAGTTGTTCACTCAGAAATGGTTAATTTTATGTTATATAAATTTCACCTCAGTAAATTATTTTTTACGAAACTGCAGTACCTCTATATATACACATTAGAATGGGTGGAAATAAAGAAGACTGTGATTTTTTTTTAATGTTTATTTTTGAGAGAGAGCGAGAGAGAGAGAGAGCGAGAGAGAGCGTGCAAACATGGGAGGGGCAGAGATGGGCACAGAGGATCCAAGCCGGCTGTGTGCTGACAGCAGAGAGCCTGACATGGGGCTTGAACTCACGAACCATGAGATCATGACCTGAGCTGAAGTTGGATGCTTAACCGACTGAGCCACCCAGGCGCCTCACCCTCTTACATTTCTAATGGGAGTTCACCAAAGCTAGACAAACACATGGCTTCTTCTGACCCCAGCATTCTACTCCTGTTTATATGCTAAAAAGAAATGAACACATATGGCCACCAGAAGACATGCACAAAAACATCCTTAGCAGCTTTTGTCCATAATAGCCTAAAACCATAAACAACCTAACTGTCTATCAAGGTAAAATGGATAAATAAACCATGCTATGTTCATATGTGGAATACTACCCAGCAATAAAAACAATGAACCACTGGTACATACACAATGAAGATAAATTTCACAGAAATAATGTTGAGTGAAAGAAGGCAGACCCTGAAGAGTATTTTATATTCTACTTATATGAAGTTCAGGAACAGACCAAACTAATCTATGGAGATAGATGTCAGAACAGCCTTTACTGGGCGTGGGTGGTGATGGCGGTTATTGACAAGGGAGTTCGAGAGAGCTGTCTGGGATGCTGGAATAAATCTTCTATTAAGCTGCATGGTGGTTACACAGATGTATATATCTGTACAAAGTAACCAATCCGTGCACTAGAGATCTATATACTTTATTATGTTCCACCTTTAAAAAAACCCTAGAAAATCAAAACAAAAACCAGTCACCAGTGTAGATGTTCTTGCGGGGAAGCAGTAGAAGAGAATGTTTGAGAAGCGTAAGGTTGTAGAAGACCTTGAATGGCGGTGGAGTGGCATGTGTGGGTTGTCTCCTCTGACAACCTGAGGCCTGAGGGAGGGAAATGACATAATGGAAGCAGAGATGTACCTGTTGGACATCAGGTCTACAAGTGAGGCTGTTGCATTAGGACCCCGGTGAGGGTGATGCTGTTGAAAATGGAAACTCAGAAGAAAGAAGGATTAGTAAGGCTGGTGACTGGTTGGGCAAGGACAGCAAAGGGTGACAGAGCAGAGATGACAGATTCCGTGCTAGGTGGCTGGAAAAACGATGGTTCTTTTTTGTTTGTTTGTTTCTGATTTGTTTTTATAAACATCTTTTTAATTTATTTTTTTTTATTTTGAGAGAGAAGAAAGCGCACACCAAGTGGAAGAGGGGCAGAGACATATGCGTGAGAGAGAACCCCAGGCAGGGTCTGCACTGTCAGCGCAGAGCCCAACGCAGGGCTTGATTTCACAAACCCTCAGTGAGATTGTGACCTGAGCTGAGATCAAGACTCAGATGCTTACCTGACTGAGCCACATGGCCCCTCTTGTTTTGCTCTTTAAAACGATGGTTCTCATAACAGAATTAAGAAAGCCAGGAGAAAGAATCAGTTTGGGAAGTCAAGAGATGAGTGGTTTTATACACTTTAATTTTGAAGTGGTGACAGGCAGCTGTGGGGATCAACAGAGCAATTGGGACTGGTGCTAGAAATCTGAAAATCACCCAGGTACAGATTATTTGGAGTAGATGAGATCCCTGAAAGAGTGTTGCAGAGAGATTGCAGAAGGCTAGCCCCGAGAGAAGAGACTGTAGTTGTGGGTAGAACCAAGATAACGTACAATGAAGATCACTTAAACCAAATGGAGAGAGAGCAGGGCAGGAGATATAAAGGGAGAAGATACAGAAGTAGGAGAGGAAAAGGGAAGATTGAGAATGTGAGGGGGAGCTGGGATCATTGAGGGACCATGGTGTTGGAGAAGCCAGGAAGAAAGGTGGAGAACTTAGCCTTGGATAGGGTGAGCGGTGAAGAACCCAGGTTGTGCAATGCAGTCACAGAAATTGTCAGCATCTTCAGTCACTTCTTGCGTATTTGTTTTCAACTGAAGAATAGTTGATTTGCAATGTTAACATTAGTTTCAGGTGTACAACATAGTGATTGGACAAATCTATATGCTCACCATAAGTGTAGCTACTATCTCATCATGCGATGCTATCACAATGTCACTGACTATATTCCCTATGCTGTGCCTTTCATCCCCATGATGTATTCATTCCGTACCTGGAAGCCTGTATCTCCCCCTCCTTTTCATCCACCTTGCCCATCCCCCCATTCTCCTCCCCTCTGGCAACCATCAGTTTGTTCTCTATGGGTCTGTTTCTGCTGTTTCTTTAGATTCTATATATGAGTGAATCATATGGTATTTTCCTTTTTCTGTCTGACTTAATCTCACTTAGCATTAAGCCCTTTGGGTCCACCCATGTTATTGCAAATGGCAAGGTATCATTCTTTCTTAGGGCTAACATTACATTATATATATAATACATATATTATATATATCAGAATATGTTTATATATACATATATATACATATGTATATATATGTATATATATCAACTTCTGTATCCATTCATCTTTTGATGGACACTTTCCATTTGGGAGCAACTATTGCGATATTTGTCCTCCAGGTAGGAACCAGAGTTCAGAATGAGTGTGACTGTGGGAGCCAAGAGGTCCCAGGTATTTAACCTAATTATGGGTTTCAAGCATAGTCCCATTTTTTGTGAAAGGGATACAAAAGTAGTTTAAGGCACCCTCCATGCCCTCTGGGAATTTATATGGTGCAGTTCAACAATGACTAAGAGCCCAAACAAGTATGAATAGGATGTTTTGAATCCTGATTTACCCGTTTCTAGCTATGTAACTATGGGCAGGTCTCTGTGTCTCTTTTCTCATCTATTAAAAGGGGAGAATGATGATATCTACCTCGTATGTTGTTCTGGAGATTAAATGAGTTAATATAAGGTGCTTGGAACAGTGCCTGCAACATAGTAAGTAGTGGATAAAGGTTAGCTAAGATCATGGTAAAGCTATAGCAGTCAGGGAGGAAAATTCGTGTGGAGACAATTCAGGAATAGAGAGGAAGGAAGGAATGAGAGAAAAGGAATTCTAGTTTGAGGGAAACATTGCAAATAAAGTCTTGGAGCAGCAAAAGCATTGGCATTTGCGCGTGATTTACTCCATGATCCAGACTGTTCCCGCTGGGATTGGAGTAGGACAGGAGGGTGGGTGACTGACACTGGTCATAATAAAAGTGGGAGCCGGAGAGTCAGAGCTCTTTGGCTGTGATTTCTATCCTGGCCCTGTGACTTTGAGCAAGTTGTCTCATCTCTTAGGACCCCAGGGTTCCTAATCTATAAAATGAAATGGACTGTATCTCTAAAATCCTTTGCATCTCAGGAATCCTGTGCTTCACACGTGAGAATGATTTCTTTGACCCCATGGTCTATGGAATAGTGGGGTTTTTTTCAGCACAGTGTGAGGCTCTCTGGTGTGTGTGAGGGCGGACTTGTGGTTCTGGCCTCATTAGTCCCATGCTGTAAGGGAGTGAGCTGACCAGCCCGTATATAGACGCTACACACTGCCTTTGCAACACTTAGCAATCACCACCACTAGAGAAATCTGGGATCTCTGCGGGTGTATTTATGAAAGGAGCCCTGGGGTATTTCACTCTCAAATTATTTAGAGTTAACTCTACTACCATCCTCTTGAGGAGCCTTGAGTTTTATGGGTACTTGCCTTGAAGTGGACCCTGAGGGCTAAGTAGGAGGGAGAGAACAATCTTTAGCCTTTCTAAAAGAAGTTCCCCAATTGTCTCTGTGGAGCTCACAAAACTAAAGGGAGAAAGCAGCACCAGGAACACCAGATGAGATGCCGGTACAACCCTAAAGCCTTCGTGGTAAGACTCACCTGCTCAGGTCCTTTTGTGACAGGCACCAAGCATGCGTGCTTTTGATGTTAGGGATTCCCCTGTTTCAGGGCGTGTTTTAAATGACCCAGGACTCTGTGTAAACATGGAAACGGGCTTTTCAGATCCTGTGCTTAGAAATCACTGGCTCTCGTGTGGCATTACTTCATTTTTCCTTTTAGAAGAAAAACTTGGTTTGTTCTGTTCTTACCTCTGTCCTTCCTGGCTTGAGCCCCTCTGGGCTGCGTGCAGGCCTTTCGGCCATCATTCACCCTGTGGCAGTGTGGTGCTGTTGTTTCAGAGGAAGTTCTCTGAGATTCCTCCACCAATTGCTCCCCTCACCCCCACCCCCGGCCCCCGGTTGTCCCTGGCAGGATCTTGGTCAGCAAAGCACGCACTTCTGGACTTCTGTACCAGATGGATTTTACACAACTTGATGGATTGAAAAATAACTCGAAATGGAAGAGCCAAAGCAGATGGGAGCTATTTTGTCTGTATTTTGTTGTGCCTCCAAAGTTTTGAAGGGTTTAGTGTTTTCGGAACCCGGAATCTGGAAAGAGTGACAGTTTGCCCTTGCGTTGTCTTTGGAAGAAAGAGTATCTCTGTAGGGAGTAGACTTCCAGGACAGGAGGGTGACTTGAGCATCATAGGAGGATTCCAAAGCTGACACGTCCCCCTGGGTAATGTCAAATATGCCTTACTAGTTTAGAATAGAAGTCCGTTGAGGGTATGGGATGTATGTATGTGGTTGTGTGTGGTTTACAAACAGCGAGTTGCATGTAAGTAACAAACACGAGCAATTTAGGAGCCTCCCATCTTTGGATCTCCCTGGCTGACCATTCCCCGGAGAGGGGCTTATGAGCATCATCTCGCCCATTCCCGCCACAGATTTTCTGAAGAGCAAAACACCCGTGTCACAGAAGAAACTATGTGTTGCGGAGGTTGTGAATAAAGGTCGAGAGTGAGATGGTTTGGTCTGGCCTCTTTTTAGAGCAGCGATTGATTACTGCTGTCTGTGTTGCCGTTTCTTCCAGAGCTGACCTGTCCCGGACGCAGCATAACTAACGAAGCTGCTGCAGGATGAGAAGATGGCAGCGCGGCTGCTCGCACCACCAGGCCCTGATAGTTTCAAGCCTTTCACCCCTGAGTCACTGGCAAACATCGAGAGGCGCATTGCCGAGAGCAAGCTCAAGAAACCGCCAAAGGCCGAAGGCAGTCATCGGGAAGACGATGAGGACAGCAAGCCCAAGCCGAACAGTGACCTGGAAGCGGGGAAGAGTTTGCCTTTCATCTATGGGGACATCCCGCAAGGCCTGGTTGCAGTTCCCCTGGAGGACTTTGACCCATACTATTTGACGCAGAAAGTGAGTTGGAGGAGACGGCAGTGCGGCTTCAGACACCCCTTTCCTAACAGGCTTAGGGGAGACGGGGGAGGAAGAACTGTCCCTTTGCCAGAGTTTGGATAAGTAGTTAATCCTTTGTTTCGGTTCTGGTTAATGGGGTTTGTTTTTCAGTGTCATAGCTGCTCGGGCTCATTTGTGGGCCTTGACGCTCCTCGAGTCTGTTAATAAGGCTTCAGTTTTTGGCTCCAGGCCAGATCAGAAAAAGATGAAAACAGATTCGAAAACAAAAACAAAAGAGAACATAAATGAAACGGGACTATTTAATAGAGTCCAAGAAAGATGGCGTACCGAAAGATGATGCAGCCAGGTAGAATCTGTCTCCCACACCCACTCAGAATTCCATCTTTACATATAAAGATGATGTAACTGTTACAACATCAGCAAAGCCTACTGTTTTGAAGGAGATGATGGATTTGTACTTTATCGGAACTTCCTCTGTCCCTTGGTGACATTAGATCTTAGCTGCTGGGGACAGGAATAGTAGAGGGTAAACCAAACTGGGCCCGTGAGGAGACCAGGTCTTTGGCCTTGTTACTCAGTTGTCCGGCTTGAGCCAACACTCATTCTTACATTAGAGTCAGTTCTGTTACTCTTGCCCGTAAGAAGCACAAGTGAAATAAATACTTGTCTTCATTTGGCCAAGAGTTTCAAACTCCTCTAACAAACATTTGACCCAACCGTGGGCTTCTTTCTCATGATTCTCTTTTGCAGCAAGGCAACAGGTGGAGAAGCAAAGCCCCCTGGCTAATCCGCCAGCCAACTACTTAGCCATTGCATACTGAGGACTGACGCCAAACATCATTCTAGGGATCCCCCATTTGACAAAGGTCATTTAAAGAATTAGATTGAGAGGTGTTTCCAGATGAGGGGAGAAAAGGCTGTGTGTGATAACATATTCACAAATATAAAGCTTAACTCAACTATCTATATTAACAAAACTGCCCCATAAGCTTCCCTTAACTAAATTGTCCTTCAGGCTCATAATTTGGAAGAAATTTTAGTTTCTTGGCTTAATAACGAGACAGAAGTAAGATGAGACCAGTTGATCTCTTGACCCAGCTGTAGTTGTGAAGGCGTTTTTGGCTCAGGATGGCAAAGGCAGTTACGACGTTGTCTACACAAGATGGTCCTTCACTCACTTCTCTTGCAACTCAGGATATAAGTGCCAACAGTGGCCTGTATCCTCCACTGGGAAATATAGAAAGTTTAAGAAACGAAGCAGGAAGTGATGTGAATAATAGTCAACCGGAAGTAAGAAATCCTGACCTACCATAATGCACCATGTTTCTGATCTATTTCTCTTTTCTCATATGTATATTGTTCAAGATGCCTCAAATAGTTTATGGGAAAAGCAAGTTATAAATAAAACAACTTCCCAAAACTAGTTCATGTCCTTTTAGCAAGATGTGTCACCTCTTTGGGCCTAAATTTTCTCATCTAGCACTGAGAAGTTAGACAGACTTTCTAAGGACTTCTTCACATCTCAAGTTCTGGAGCTGAGTAGTTTTCATAAACTTTAATTGATTTGCTCAGTTACTCTTCCCTTCTTTAAAGTCTGGCTTTGTAATGTGGGCCTTTGCCGAGTGGGGTAGATGGGTGAGGGAGGAGGCAGGCTTTAACTTTCTGGGTTAGTGAACAAGGGAACGTAGAATCCTGGGCTATTTTTAGAAGAACATTTCATCCCATTGTAAAATTTTGAAATATTTTTAGAAATGTCTTCTTACACTTTCCTATCCTTGCATCCATGATCTTAGTAGAGGTACAAAGCAATGACAAATCACAGGGTTTAGGTTGTGCCTATTTAGGTGAGTTGGCCAATGGTGTGACTTTTTCAGAAAGTACTCTTACTGCAATAAGTAGATATGTCAAGCCCTTTGGACCCTGGCCTTTCAGGCAGCCAGAACTGTTTTGCTTTTATTTGAACTGTTTATCTCTCCAACTCAAATGCAGATTCAATCTCCTTTTCTTAAACCCAACTTAATATATGAAGAATACACATCAACAGGGCCCAGTTTTCCTTTGCATGCCTTTTCCCCTGGTGTCTGCCCTATAGGTAGCCTCTTTTCTCCTAATGCCTCAGATTTCAGTGACCCTGGATTGGGAGTGAGGCCTCAGAGAGGGCAGATCTCTGGCCCTGATTGGGTGTCATTCCTTGGGTAGGAGTGTTGGTGGAGCTCCATCAGGAGACTGGTTCTTCATGATAGACAGGATGACTTCAGCCTTTGGCCTCACCACAAGGGTATATAGTTTGTGGAAAGGAAAACTTTAATTGTATTTTTTTTTTTTTGGTGATCATTTTTTTTATTGTGAAATATACCGCCATGCAGAAAAGTTCATAAAACATAAATGCATAGCTTAATGATTGTTATGAAGCAAACAAACTAACACTTGTGACAAGAAAGAACATTAGTAGCACTTCGGAAGTATTAATTGTCCTTATAAGCAAGGGATGTTTTTGTTTAAGATTTTATCTTTAAGTATTCTCCATACCCAACAAGGGGCTCAAACTTACAACCCCAAGATCAAGAGTCCCGTGCTCTACCGACTGCGCCAGCCAGGCGCCCCAAAGCGAGGGATTTTTTAGTTGATTAATAATGTGCTGGCTCAAGTTTATTTGCAGGTCTTCCCTGGCATTACTAATACTTCTTACTAACTAGGCCTTTCACTAGGCCAAATTAGCAAGGTCTCCTCTACAAGGAAGCACACTGGGAACTAACCCACAAATCAAAAAATCCTGAGAGTAGAAATGACTTTAAGAGGACATTCCCTTATGTTTGTGTTTCATGGGCTGCCTTAAATCATTCTTCCCAAATAGAATTTCTTTGCTAAATGATAAAAGTGGATTTCTTTCCCGTTTCCTCATAGGTCTCCTTTTCTACCTAATTAATCACTTTTATGGCTCTCATTGACACCGGTGTCTCATTTCCTTCCCTCTGTTTTAGAGGGTGAAGGAAAACTACTTCCCCATTCGTAGAGTTCTCATTTTTACCCCCTTGTGGATTTCACACTCTTCCAGAGACAAGGGGACATAAACCTGTGTGTCGTATTTTTTAAGACACTCTTGTACCAGCTGGTGCTGGTTTGAGCTATCATAAGCTACTTCGGGCCCTCAACAGTGTTGTGCATGTTGCATTTCACTGACTTTCCCAGCTGGTCCTTGAAAACAGTCTAGATGATTCTCTCTTTGGGTTTCCTCAGACCTCCCAGTGTTACAACATTTTCTTTGCCTCTTGGGACTTTGTTCTAATGTGTCCTTTGTTTGGCTTTCTTGTTTTTCAACAGTTGCTTGCAAAAAATAGAATTTCGGGGATGTTTATATTTATTTATTTATTTATTTATTTGATTTTTAAATAAAAATTAGTTATTTACCTACATGGTTAAAAAGTCAATTAAAGTTATTTGGTAAAAAGTCTCCCCTTTACATCTCTCCCTCATCTGCTCACTTCTGTCTCCCTGAACAGGTGACCACTGTTTTAGTAGGATCTTCCCGAGTTTCTTTATATATGTATATTCAAAACCAAATAGGTACTCTAAGAAGCTTGAACTCGCCAACATGTCTTTGTTCTTGGTTTTCTTTCTATTTTCTTAAGCCTGTTGAAGTCTGTCTTTGTTTTTTTTTTTTTTGTTTTTTGTTTTTTGTTTTTTTTTTAGAGAGAGAGAGAGAGAGGGAAGCACACAAGTGAGCAGGGGAGGGGCAGAGGGAGAGAGAGCATCTTAAGCAGGCTCCACGGCCAGCACAGAGCCCGACATGGGGCTCCACATCATGAGCCTGAGCCGAAATCAAGAGTCGGACGCTTAACCGACTGAGCCACCCTGACGCCTCTCTCCAGTTCTTAATAGTAACTTAGTGAAT
Organism: Felis catus; assembly: GCF_018350175.1. Classification (NCBI taxonomy): domain Eukaryota; kingdom Metazoa; phylum Chordata; class Mammalia; order Carnivora; family Felidae; genus Felis; species Felis catus. Next base: position 78,174,216 of record NC_058374.1, read on the forward strand.
TTCAAATGGCCACATCTATTCCAATAACCATCTTAAGTGGGGCAGCAAGAAAGTCTATGGATTAAGTTGAAAAAGGCCTTCAGAGTTGACTCCTACTCCTTTTCCCATTTCTTAAAATTGGTAATTGCTCTGTGTGTCCTTTTCTGTTCAGAAATATAAATGTAAACAAAAATCGAAATTATAGGATGGACTGATGTGCCTTTAAATAGGGCTCGTTCCTATTGCATTAAATTACATGTTGTTTCTCAGATTTCAGTGTACCTTCAACTCTTCCTGTCTCTTCCTGCAAATTGGAGTCTACCCAGAGTCATAGAAAATTAGAATATTGTAGCCTTAGATATAGGCTGGTTCATCCTCCTCCTCTTATAAATTTAATGGGGTAAAGTTCTTGTCAAAAGCCAGCACCCGTGTTGGTGGTAGAGTCAAAACTAAAATCCATGCCTCCTAACTCTCAGTTTATTACAACACGTTTCGAGTTCTCCGCTTTTCTCATGTTTTGTTCATCGATACTCCACTCCATTGGCTGAGTCCTTCTGGAGCTAGGCAGGCAAATTTAGAGACAGGAAGAAGAACCTGCTTTTTCACCCACATGCCTGATCGTCCCTGTGGTTTTATAACCTTTTTCAGGATGGGTCCTGACAGGTACAGTGCTTCTGAGGGGAAGGATGGCCTTTGTGTTAGCTCCAGGATTTTACCTTCTCCAGTGAAGTTGCTAAGTCGTGCAGCGGCCCTCCACAAGCTGTTGCAGAGACTCGGGCTCAGTATCAACTGCTGCCACTATTCAGCTGGACATGTAATCTAAAGGCAACTCGTTTAACCTCTCTGTATATGTTTACTTTTAAAGGGAAGAAGATCTCCCACCCGTCCCCAACGACAGAATGGGACAATGAAAAGAGCACCTAGCTGGAAACATAAAAACTTCCATTTTAGTTCTTTCTTTGCCCCTTGTTTGCCTTTGGGTAAACCACTTAAAATCTCTGGGGCTTCAGTTTCCTTACCTATAATAAATACAAGATAAGAGTTGGGCCTATATCTATATCCTTCTCATTGTGTTTCACACATGTGTCTGTCACCGTTATGTTTTAGCTGGAGCAGACAGCTTTCTGTTTCCCTAGTGCCCCCTGCCTCCTGGTCTCCATTCCCTCCTCTCAGAATGTGGGACTCAGAATGTGGTCTCCATTCCCTCCTCTCAGAATGTCCTTTAACTTCATGAAACTTTTGACCCTCGACCCATTCGTCCAAGGCCCTCTTCTTCCTTACAGCCTGACTTGATTCTCTCTACCAGAACTGATTCTACCTTCTGAATTCCTGTGCTACATTAAGATCTTTAGCCCTACCTTTACTAAGAAGTGGCTTTTAGATTTAATTCAGGTTAGATATAGGAGGGCATCCTGTTCCAAGCAATGTTTACAATTTTCTCCTTACGCACACACAGGCACACGCACATGTGCGCGCATATACACACACACACACACACGCGCAGTCCCATGTGCTCTTGGCAGAAAATCCTTGCTGAATCTATTTTCACACACTTTTCAACAGGTGTGCAGAGCAGAGACAGGCCGCTAAAGGAGAGTTTACGTCCATTAGGTGTGGTTTGAAATTTTGCTAATGAAGTGTTGCATTGCCTGCTCTTGCACAATAAGGCTAGATGCACCTTTCCATTCTAAATAAAAACTGCGTGTTTTCAAACTTTATTTTGCTCAAAAAAACCATTTTGCAACAATATTAAAAAAAAACCAAAATGGTGTTTCTGTTATTCACCGGACCAAAGGGAGGCAAATACTTATGCACCAGTGGGAGGCAGGCCATTCTCAGGGTGATGGGTTAATGATGTGCATGTATGGGGCTCTTTTCCACTCTCCAAGCAACATTCTCTAGAGGGGAAGGAATTTAGTTGAACATTCCCAACTCTAGGTCCTCTTTAAAACCTTAGCAGTAGGGGCGCCTGGGTGGCTCAGTCCTTTAAACATCCAACTCTTGATTTCGGCTCGGGTCATGATCTCACCATTCGTGAGTTCGAGCCCCGTGTCAGGCTCCACGCTAACAGCACAGAACCTATTTGGGATTCTCTCTAGCTCTCGCTCTCTCTGTCCCCCCCCCCCAAAATAAATAAATAAGGTTTATTTTATTATTTTTTTTTAAAAAACCCTTAGCAATAGACCCAGTGTTGGGAAATCTTATTTCTGACCCCCTGCCCGTCTAATTCCAGGTTAACATGTATGTAACTTAACCACTCAGGGAATCAGTTTCCCTTATCCTGGAAATTAAGATTATAGTATTGCACCTATTTCGCCAGGTTGTTGTGATGATCTTGACTACCCTTTACAAAATGAAACAGCCTGTTGCTCCTACCCCGCATCAGTTTTCTCTGTAGCACTCAGCAACACCAGCCATATGTTTATTTGTTTGTTGTTCATCCTCTTGTCTGCTCATCGGCTGGAGCAGTGCCTGCACTGTCGTAAGTGCTCAATCCCTATCTGTTGAATAAATTAATCTTAGGAAATATGCCTACGAAAACACTATGTACTTTTCTGAGTGCTTTGAACATGAAAGGTGACATTATGATGTTTTCTCTAATGAAAATTTTCCCATCTACCAAAATGAATTGAACTCTATAGGGAGAAGAGGCTGATTACCAGTGTATCTTTTCCTTTCCCAAAGAATTAGTTTCCTTTAGGGGCTGAGGAAGTAGATCCTGACATTTTAGAGATTTTCAAAGGGCTGGATGACTATTGTTCAGCGCCACCAGTCTTATCTCTCCTCTTGTAGAAACTTAGAATTGGAAGGAACTTTATCAAAGGTCATGGGTTGATAGCCTCCTCCTAGTGCTTGAATCTCTTCTTGGTTTGTTGGTATCAAGTGTGTATTATACAAAGGATGCCACTTCCTGAATATTCTAAGTTGTCCTGTCACGTCTGCCTTTACTAAGTGTTCTTGCTTCTTTCTTGGCTGGGTGACTTGTGTCACCCTCCGTGTATTCACTGACTATAAAGGAAATGAGAGAAGCTGACATTGGAATATATACTAGTTTGGGTTGCCTCATAAAAGAACAACCCGCTTACTCAACAAATACTTCTTGAGCATTCCTATATGGGAGGCATTGCAGGGGTGGAGCAGTCTGTTCGATTCTGTTGGGGAAACAAAGATTCATGAAGTCCACTCTTTACCCTGAAGTAGCTTATAACATGGTAGTGTATAATATACTATTTTTGATAAGGGAGCCCAGAAAGGGCCTTACTTACCTCATTGTAATTGTAGTATTTGAATCAGGCTTCGGAGTTTAGAAAAGAAGGGTAGACTGAAACATTGTAGGCAGAAAGAACAATATGAGCAAAGGCTCAGAGACCAGTGTGTAGGACAGTGGAGGAGAAAGCTGAGGGGTCTGATTGGGCTGGAATGTGGGGAAATCAGTGAGGAGCCTTGGGAGATGAGGCTGGGAGGGGAGAGCTGGAGCCAAATCACGGTGGACTTAGTGTGAGACCAGGAACTTTGGTCTTTACTTGACAAATAGTGGAGAACTACTGACGGTGTCGGGGACTGAGGAGATGTGATTGAAGCTGTGCTTGGGGGAGGTGAATGTGGCCGTGGTACATACGGTGGACCAGATGGAAAGAGAACTGGGACAGAGACCAGCCGTGGGGTAGTGAGGGTCCAAAGTGTGATGGTGGAAGTGAAAAGTAAAGGGAGTGGATGAAGTCAAGAGGTGTTACAGAGATAAGTTGATAGGATTTTGTGATTGATTGTGGAGGGCTAAGGAAGAGTCTAGCATTCAGTCATTCATTTGATAATCTGATAAATTGTTATTGAGCGTTTTCTATATGCCCAGGCTCTGCTCCATGCCCTTGGGAACAAAACAGACGATCTCTTTATGCTACTCTGGAAACTTAGTTTTTATTGGGGAGACAGATAATAAACAGGTAAAGAAATCCATCATTACATATAATGGTGAGCGCATTAAAGATAATACGGTCCAGGTACTTGAGAGGTTGTGGTGCTCTAACTTGGTATGGAGACTAAACTTGGAGAATCCAGAAGAATCAAAGGCTACATGCTGTCTAAATACTCGGTGTCTTAAATAGGCCTATAGCAAGCACTAAATTATAATCTTTAAAAGGACCCGTAATGCCGATCTTCTGAGTTACTTAAAAGCCAGGATTGTCACTCTGTTGAGACATTTTGCCAGTCTTCGATTTTTACATAGGCAGGGGTCCAGTACATTTCAGCATCAGTGTGAGTCACCGGGCCATCTGCAGATAGAACCTAGCATTTTCTCCAGAAAAGAGCCTCAGGTCTTCTCAAGTCCTTGTACCAGTAGCCACATTAGTGAGAAAGACACCTTTTACCTGAATTCTGGAATGTGTGTTATTAGCTAATCACCTTAGTCATAAAATTCCACGTGATTGATTGATACCACTATCAGAGGGATTAGTCTCTGATAGTTTTTTCCAGGGTGTGAAACATTTTTATTTTAATAAAAATTGACCAGTCGAATGACTTATTTAGTAATGACCGTTGAAATGTTGGAGGATGTCTCAAAATCAAGGTGATATCGATCATCTTCTGATGATAATTAACCATATTTTAAATCCTTTCTTCGTCAGAGAGTAAGCCCGTAAAGTCCTTATACAGAGGAACACTTCTCTTACTCATTGCTTCCAAATTCATATGAGTTGCAAATTCTTTACATATTGTTTGTTACATATAACCCTGTTTGACACCATTCAAGATTAGGATTGCCCCCTTATAGGACAATTTCTGCCACCTCTGAATCTAGCAGTAGAATGTTCCATATAAGCTCTGGAGAGGCACTCCTGTTCCAGAGACTTTGTTGGGGCTACAGACTTTGGCCTGTGGATTCAAGTTTAAATAAAAGATTCCCCCAATTTCAGAGGGTGAAATCTCCTGTCTGCTCTTCAGGATCAGTCCCCATCCAGGGGACTTTCTCTAGAACTTTCTCTAGAACTTCCCTCTCTCAGTTTCCTCTCACTGTTCTGTGCAGTGACACTGTTCTGTCAGTCTTTCCCTTTTCACACATGCTCCTTCCCCTCAGCTTTAAACACTGTCAAAGCCTCTCGCACTGTAATGAGCCCTTACTTGACCCCACATCCCCAGCTAGTCTAGCCACTCTTCTCCTGCCATTGAAACTTTCAAAGAGTAGCCTTTACTCAGCATCACCACCTACAAACCTCCCACCTGCTTCTTCACCCGCATCCTCCCTCTCTGCTGGCATTCTCAAGATAAGATCCTCTGTGATGTCAAATTGCCAAATTTATCAGATGTTGTTTCACTTCTTATCCCACCGGAGCTCTGTGCCGTGTTTGATACTGTTGATTGCTCCCCAATTCTTGCAGCTCTTTTCTTTACTTCCTTGGCTGCATTCTCCTTACATCTCAGACTACTCCTTCTCTCCCATTTCCCCCTCCTCTCCCTTAAACGTTGGTGTTCTCCCGGGTTCCGTACCTGGCCCATGTTCCTGGCACACTCTCCCTGGGTGATGTCACCTATACTCTCAGTACTCCTGAAACTGTGTTTCCAGCCTAGAACGCGCCTTAATATTCAACACCTTGCCAGGCATCTCTCTCTGGATTTCCTGCAGGTAACTCAGTGTGTTCAAAATTGAACTCCTTTCTCCCCTTAAACCCGCTGCTTTCATCTGCTATTTTAGTGGATGACACCAGCTAAATTCTGGATATCATTATTGATTCCCAGCTAAATTCTGGATATCATTATTGATTCCCCAATTTTCTGCAGTCCTTAAGGGTGACCAGTGTTAGGGAGCTGTCAGTAGAATGTCGCATATTTTTGTAAGTAAGAAAACATCGTGGCTCAGAAATCGTAATTGTTCACATTTCCTCAGCTGGTGTGTGGCAGAGCCAGATTTAAGTTCCAGGGATGTAGGATTTAATATTCACGGTCTTTCTCCCATACCATGCTGTCTCTATGGAGTATATTACAGACTGAGTTTTTGTTTTCTACTATCATTTTGAGATAATTTTCTGTCATTTTACATTGCCACAATATGAAGCTAGTATGTGGTGTTTTGGGCGTTTTTTTAAGTGTATTTGTTTACTTCATGCTATATCTTTAGCATGGTATCGAAAGACATAGAAAAGATGAGAAGACTTTTCAAACTGAAACCATTCTTACGGGAGGATGAGCTAAAGGGTGGAAAAGGTCAATCAGGCACCTAGCAGAAAGTTGTGTGAAGTTATAGGTTTGTTGTATAGTTAGTATGGTATCCTTTCCTCAAGTCTACGAGATTCATTCATATGCTCAGTAAACACATGTGAGCTCTCTACCTTATGCCAGATGGGCATCGTATTCTGCACTCTGCTTGCTGAGCTGAGAAACGGTGGTTGGAAGCTATAGCCCTGCCTTTAAGGATCTCAGGGTCCAGCGAGAGACAGAGATGTGTAAACAAAAGCGACAGTACCACATTAACTGCTCTAACAGGAGTAGGTGCGGAGTGGAGACACACAGGAAGGAAGGATAATTCTGTTTGAGACAGTGGAATGGGGCCATCTTCAGAGAGGAGGTGATAGTTAAGCTGGACCTTAACGTATACCATATAAAATATGGTTTTAAAAAATCCAGCTGTTGGAGAAGAGAAGAAAGAGTAAGTTTGGGTATAAAGACCGGTGCCTGAAAAGGCAGAGAGGCATAGGAATGGCTGAATTATTTCACACCGTGAGTTTACTTGTGACTAGAGCACTACTTTGGCTATGACAGGAGCCAAAGGTGGAAAGGCAGGTTGGATCCCAGTGTGTGCATACTAGGCAGCTTTTATTTTCTCCTCCTTCCAGAGTTCCTAGGTTTGACATAAGCTCTGGGGCCTGTTTTGAACCAGTGCAACCATACAGGTGTCTCCTAGTGACTCTGGAGAATTGCTCTACCTTGTCCTACTGGCTTCTGCCAAGTGTGTGAATACCAACTAATGTGAAAGTTAGTCCTTAGACTCTCCTTTTTTTTTCTTTAATGTTTTTTTTATTTTTGAGAGAGAGCGAGAGAGAGCAAGACAGAGTGGGAGCAGGATAGGGCAGAGAGAGAGGGAGACACAGAATCCGAAGCAGGCTCTGTGCTGACAGCCCAGAGCCTGGCATGGGGCTCGAGCCCACGAAACATGAGATCGTGACCTGAGCTGAGGCCAGACGCTTAACCGACTGAGCCACCCAGGCACCCCTCTCCTTTTTTTTTAAAGTTTATGTATTTACTTGAGGGAGAACGTGCGTGTGCATGTGCATGCACACACTAGCATGGGGAAGGAGCAGAGGGAGAGGTAGAGAGAAAATCTCAAGGAGGCTCTGCGCTGACGGTGCGGAGCTCAGAGTGGGGCTCGAACTTGTGAACTGTGAGATCACGACCTGAGCCACAATCAAGAGTCAGATGCTTAGCTGACGGAGCCCCCCAGGCGCCCCATGCCCTTCAAGTCTTCCTGACGGCCAGCCCGTGTTTGTAGCCAAGGAGCAGGAGTGGCAGTGGCAGCATCACAGTCACGTTTATTGTGTGTTTATTCTGTGCCGGGTACTGTAGTAAGTACTTTTTGTGACTCTGTATTTCATTCTCACAACCTGATAAAGTAGCTAGTGTCGGTCACTATGCCTGTTTTATCAGTGAGAAACCTGAGTCTTAGCAACCTAAGTAAGTTGACAAAGGCCCTGACAGCTAATAAGCAACAGAGCTAGGTCTTGAATCCAGGTCTTTGTTGTATCAAAGCCTCTATAGAAACCTCTCTGCTGCTTTCTAAGAAAGAAGAGAGCGAGAATATAGAATATTCTGGAATACGAATACAGTGACTAGAGGGGTTAATACACTTTACATAATAAGCATGCATTTTGCTTTACCCCAGAGCAGCTGCAGTCTGTGTCCCCTAAGAGGGTAAGGGGGAAGAAGATCAAAGTCCACCTCCTCTTGAAGGGCAGTGAGGAAGAGAGGCCATGTAGGAGGTTCGGAGCTGCCCGGCCTTGGGGAGCAGCAGGCTCAGCGCTGGAGCAGGTACACAGCACTGCTGTGGTGCCAGGTATGGCTTCCTGCGACCAGGATATGGGCAGGAAGGGTGTCAGCTGCTCCCAGTGTGGGTTGGAGGGCACGAGGTTACAAGGTCAAACCGAATGAGAAAGTGTATACAGAAGCACCTGGAAAACAGCAAAGCCACAGATAGATGTGACACCAGCATTGCCTTCATCCGGCTTAATTTGGGGGAAAGACCATAACCAGCTGCTGTGATCTCTGAGGCACATGCGGGGGCTTTGCTTTTTGCCGTAGTTAAAGGTATTAAGCAAGAGAGATTCCTTCGTTGACCCAAGGATTGGACTAGATGACTTGGGGTGGTGAAAAGCGTTCAGGACCAGACGCCGGGAGACCTGGGACCTGGTAAACCTCAGCTCTGTGGTGTCAGTGTGCACAGAGCTCTCTCTCTGCTTGCTTTCTTGTCTGTAAAGTGAAGAGTTAGATTTTTTTGAAGCTTTTTAAAATTGCCGTACGGTATGAGAATTAAGATCAGAGACTCTGGAGTCAGATCGCCACAGTTCGATTTTAAGTTTTGCCACTTAATGAATAATCGTGCGGTCTTGGGAAAGTTACTTGACCTTTCCACCTCAATTTCATCATCTGTAAAATAGTACCTACCCATGGCTGGGTGACAGATATTGTATAGGCATCTTAGTAGGGTGCCTGCCACATAGTAAATGCTTAATGTGCATTCACTGTTACTCTTCAGGTAAGTTCATGGTATAGTTATCAATGACCCAAAGCAATAAAAACATAAATTTGGGATTTAGAGGTCTCTCTTGCTCAATCCTCAGGGTAGTGGAATAGAGACTTGGAAGATGAGGGCTCTAAATATTCATAGTTCAAACAGAAGTACAAGCCTAATCAGAATTTGTCCGTGTCTCATGTCCTGCTTGAGTTCAGTATTTCTAAAGGCAGCTTAGTACCAGGACACAGGTACTGAAGAAATTCAGGCCAGCTGTGCCTTTGCTGGAGCCTTTCCTGAGGCATACTGGGACTAAAGTTGTGATTTCACCTGAGGGGCCCACTAAGCAGATTGGGATTAAGAAAGGCATCTGGGGGCGCCTGGGTGGCTCAGTCGGTTAAGCGTCTGACTTCAGCTCAGGTCACGATCTCACGTTCCGTGAGTTCGAGCCCCACGTCGGGCTCTGGGCTGATGGCTCAGAGCCTGGAGCCTGCTTCCGGTTCTGTGTCTCCCTCTCTCTCTGCCCCTCCCCCGTTCATGCTCTGTCTCTCTCTGTCTCAAAATAAACGTTAAAAAAAAAATTAAAAAAAAAAAAAAAGAAAGGCATCTGGACTCTTTTCAACATGAGGTAGTTGTTTTGACAGTACAGGCCATTTACTTCTGAACACCTTCCTGGTCTGAAGTAGAATCTGTTTATTTTTTTATTTTTTTAAAGATTATTTGTTTATTTTTGAGAGAGAGAGAGAGAGAGAGAGAGAGAGAAACAGGAAACGAGCAGGGGAGGGGCAGAGAGAGAGGGAGACACAGCATCCAAAGCAGGCTCCAGGCTCCAAGCTGTCAGCACAGAGCCCGACGTGGGGCTCGAACCCACGAACTGTGAGATCATGACCTGAGCCAGAGTCAGATGCTTAACCGACTGAGCCACCCAGGCACCCCTAGAACCTATTTAGATTCAGCATTATATTTTCCTTTATTAAAGCAGGGAAACTTTGAGAGGACATTTGCTTGTTGCCTGCCATATTGGCTCTATAGCTAGAAGTCAAATGCCGAACCACCATTGACCAGCGGATACCTGACTCCTGCCCTTACTACTGCTGTAGCTGCCCTGCAGATCAGCTGTATTTGTATCATTATTGGATAGAAGACCACTCTGTGCATGCACACTCTGAAAGCAATAGGCAGAGAGGATTTGCCCCTGGTAGAAGTTACCGGAATTAACAGTTTGAGTTAGGCAGGAAGAGCTAACAACTACTGTAAGTCAAACTGGCCACTTGCCTGGTACAGAAGAGGTACATAGGTCTGGGAGAATAAGGTATATATGTTAGGTTTAGGCAGGCAAGAATTGAAGGCTAGAGACGGCAGCTAAAAACAAGAGGGTTGGGCAGTGCCAGAGATCAAAACAGTTAAGATCTATGGCCCAAACTCTGGGAGACAGTCATAAGTCAGTCTCAGTAACAGCTATAGCTAGATAGACCCAGAGGACATTGGTTTTCAGCTGCCTTCTTGTTGGGCCCCTCAGTGTTCATTACAGCCAGAAGGTCATCAGGTACCTGCAGGTTACCTTTGCCTTAATTGAGATGATGACCTCACAGGAGAGGGAGAACTTGGTTGAGTGGAGAGCTACTCTCCTGAGCCGTGTGTCCCACAGCAAACCAGGGGCTGGGTAATAAACTTGTCTCTCTAAGAAGCTTTCTGTTCTGTGATATAGTCCACCCTGTGTTGAGCACTCTTCTCTGTAATGTCCTTTCAATCTATACTTTTTGTGTGATTAAAAAAGTTAATCTGATCCTGGGGTGAAGGTGAGGAAATGCTAATAAGTTGGCTGCACTGCAGTGCTTTGGTAACTGTGTAGATTTATTGTATTGCATTTGCAGTATGGTAGGATTTGTGTGGCGTGTGTAGGAATGGGCTCATACCTGGTCTTACACAGTGTCCCTTTCCCTTATCGTAGACCCGGAAGAGGATACATCTTACCCTGAATTAGCAGTGGTGAAGCTCCTCCATCCTGTGCTCCAAGCCCCACGTTGCTAATTGGAAATGAAAAGCCTGTGCTTTTCAGAAGGTTCATTTTATGCCCGAATGACATATTTATTAATTCTCCATGCCATAACTCGTTAAGAGCTGTTCCACTGCTCTTAATGGGCCTTGTGTTCAAACGCATTCAGTGGCTGTTTTTATAAACTGATATTTCCCCTTGGGCAGTAAACCACAATTCAATTTCAGTTTTCCTTTTAACTCGTTTACTTCACAAAGATCTAATTTAAGACAGATTAGGTAAAATATTATTGGACTGCATGGACACCAAGTTATTCTTGCTTAAGAAGTATTCTCGTAAGAATCCAACGCCTGCTTTTCCTTTCCACTCATCCCGGGCTTTGAAGAATCCAGTGTTTGAACAAGGGACGAATCTCCTTTTCTGGATTCTCATCAGCAGTTTAATGATGATTACTGAGATTTTATTAGCCACGCATGGGGCATGCTTTAAATATATATATTGTTTTAGTTAGCCCATCACCAGTCAGGCCGCTTCATCTTCTCTCTTGTATTCTCTGTCCTGCTGAGAAGAGGGCCTAAAAGCCTGGCAGATAGGGCAGGGGAATGGGGCCTGTGGGCAGCTGTGCCGTGGGGCTGCTCCCTGCTGCCCCCTGCCCACATAAGTGTAGTTCTCAAGATAGTATCAAATGCTGTTGACCCTGAACTTGACAGAGTATCCCATGAAGGAGCAAAATAACCAATTCAGGAGAGTTCCACCAAGATGTAACGTGAAAGAATAAATAATAATGGGCTTCCTCCTCCGAAGTATGGTTTGCTGCTTTGTTGTACTTAGTCTTGGATGCTTCTGCATATTTTCTAAATCAGAGTCAGATGTCAGAGCAGGAAAGGACCTGGGCACGCCCATCAGGCAGCCCTCTCTCTCATATTGTAGACAAGGAAAATCGGATCCAGAGAGATGCAGTCCAGGCCGTACAGCGAGGTAGGAGCAGTTGAAGCCGGAGAACCTAAGTGTTTTAAGACAAGTGTTTCGAAACCCCACTGTTTTAGGGACCCGGGAGGTGACCTGGTGGTTCCCAAAATCCTGGTGAGCACAGATTCCTCTGCAGCTTACTGCATCAGAACCTCTGGGGTGGGGCTTGTGAATTTGCATTTTTTAAAAAAGCTACTCACGTAATCCCTATGCAGCCAGTCTGGCCTAGGTCTGGAACTGGTGTTAGTGTATAACAGGGATCAATCGCCTGTGTCCCATGGGTCAGGTCATCTCTGCCATTTGTTGTTGTGTGGCCCGTGAGTTCACAAGGGTTTGTACGTTTGTAAATGGTTACGGAAAAGTCAAAAGTCACAATACATTGTGATGTGTGAAAATTACATGAAGTTTAAATTTCCTTGTCCATAAATAAAGTTTTATTGAAACACAGCCACTCTTACTTGTTTACATATTGTCTGAGGTTACTTTTGCACCACAGGGGCAGGGTTGAGTTGACTGTATGGCCCACAGAGCCTACGGTATTTACTGTGTGGCTCTTTACAAGTCAAATTTGCTGACTCCTGATATATACTATTCTATTTCTCATATAAGCACCACACAGACCAGTGTCAAAAGGGAGATTCCTAAGCTTCGATAACTTGTGTTAGTTCAGACACTATATTGTTTTATGCTAAATATGCAGTTATGAAAAACTGCATATAAATTAAGTATATGTAAATAATTATTTTTTTTAATTTTTTTTAAACGTTTATTTATTTTTTGAGACAGAGAGAGACAGAGCATGAACGGGGGAGGGGCAGAGAGAGAGGGAGACACAGAATCGGAAGCAGGCTCCAGGCTCTGAGCCAGCAGCCCAGAGCCCGACTCTCACGGACCGCGAGATCGTGACCTGAGCTGAAGTCGGACGCTTAACTGACTGAGCCACCCAGGCGCCCCTGTAAATAATTATTTTAACAAAAAGTGTGTTTTATTGTAATACAACTCGCTACTTGAAGTATGGAGGATTCCTCTTCATTTCAGGAAATTTAGTGTGGCTTATGTGTTTGTTTCTCTTTGAATAGAAAAAAATACCTTGTTTTTCTACTTGATGAAGATCTAGGATGTAAATATTTAGAAAGGAGTGCTGATAAACTATTTATTCTGTGTGCAGTGTTCAGTACGATTCATTATGAAATTTCTACTTCACATTTAAAACATTCTTAATAAAGCCCATATACCTATAAAGCTGTAGTTTTAAAATTCACTGAAGATCCCTACTTTCCTCGCCAGCTCTTACTAATTCAGGATCTTAGCTGCCTCCTGGTTTTTCTTCAACCAAAGCTAACAGTTTCAGTGTCTTACTGTCTTCCTTTTCTTTTGCCTTTCCTTCTTGTCCCTCACCTCGCACATACAAGCGTTTGTTCATTAATCAGGCAGCAGAGACTTATTAATGCGCAGATGCTGACTCTGCGATAGGAAGTCCCCTCGGTGGCACCTCGAGACCTGTCTTTCCACCACGATCGAACTAAAAGATAAGAGGAACGGAAGGTGCAGGGGACGTTACTTTTAAAAGTCCTCTTCCCTGTCTTCTTCTAAGGCAGGTGGGTGATGTTGTCAAGGCCCGGCCTGGTGGTTTTGAGATCCTGGGACATGGGCCAGCACTTCTTTCATTGTTGCTTAGGCTTTTCTGTAGCGTACCCCAGGGGCTCACATTTCTCATTCACCAGAGAATCCATCCCCCACACCAGTTTCATTCTCTGCCAGATTGCCGCTAAACTGCCTCTCAATCTGGCACAGTAGAAGCGGTAAAGAGGCTCTCAACTTGGCATAACATGCTGCTCTGGGCTGCGCGACCTTCAATAGGTGGTGTCCCTCTCCTGAGCTTTTGTAAAATGCATAGAGGACAACAATCCCTCCTCAGCCATACTTCACAGGAATATTATGAGGTTGAATGGGGAGGTTATTTGAAAGGCTTGGCATTTTCATAGAGGGAGTTGCTATAGAAACAGAGGCCTACAAGTACTTCAGAGAGGGGGTTTCGGGAAAGGCCCCGGGGTCTTTGTTTCTTTGGGTAGCCAAAATATGGAAGACCCGGCCTCTGACCTGTTTTCAGCCTAACCCTGGGTCTACCGCGCCCTCTTGCTTTTAGGATTCGGCTTCCCTGCAGCATGCCCTGCCGGAGCCAATACCCTCTAGTAACAGGAAGAACGATTTCGCACTGCAGTCTCTAGGGATAGTGAATTGAGCATTTCCAGAGTGGATGTGGCTCAATACCAGCACTGCTTTCCTACTTGGGAGAGAAAGGCGTGACTGCCAGATTACCAAAGGAAAGAACAGAAGAAGAGAGGAAAGGATCTTTTATTTATTGATTGATTGATTTTTAACTTTTTTTTTAACATTTATTTATTTTTGAGACAGAGAGAGACAGAGCATGAATGGGGGGAGGGTCAGAGAGAGGGAGACACAGAATTTGGAAGCAGGCTCCAGGCTCCGAGCTGTCAGCACAGAGCCCGACGCGGGGCTCGAACTTGTGAACCACAAGATCATGACCTGAGCCGAAGTCGGACACTTAACCGACTGAGCCACCCAAGCGCCCCGAGGAAAGGATCTTTTAAAAAATAATAATGTGTCAGCAGCTGTTTATTGGGAGTGCGTGGCATGGGTTGAGCCTTCTCCTGGAACCGTGGGAGGAAGTATGAGATTGATTTCTGCCCTCTAGTTTCAGGGGTAACTGTTGGGGGGAGGCGCCAGGAAAGAAGGGTTTAAAAAAAAAAAAAAAAAAGGCGGTCCAGTCAGTTAAGTCAGTTCGAATTTAGCTCAGGTAATGATCTCATGGTTCATGAGTTCGAGCCCCACATCAGGCTCCACGCTGACAGTGCAGAGCCTGCTTGGAATTCTCTCCTCCTCTCTCTCTGCCCTTCCCCCACTTGCGTGCTCTTTCGCTCTCTCTCAAAATAAATACTCTTAAAAAAAAAAAAGTTCAGAAAAGGGAGAGCTCAGAGTCATTGGGGATATTTCATTAAAAAGTGGGACCTCAGGGTGAAATTCAAAATCACGCCTCCTTTCTGGGAAGAGGGGGTATATTTGGAGCGTGTGCCGGAAGGAGCAGTATCGGTAAGGCCTTAGCTCTTCAGCTCCTGATGGGTACATAGATAGATGTTAGTGGTATCATTCTTTAGACCTTTTTATATGTCTTACACTTCTTAAAATGGTTCACTGTTTTGTTTTGTTGCTGTGGTGTGTTTTTTACTGAGATATCATTCACAAGCTAGACAGTTCGCCATTTTCAAGTGTGCTTTTCATTGGTTTCTTGTTCACAGGTCATGCAGTTGTCACCACTATCTAATTCCAGAACATTCTTGTCACCCCAGTGAGATCCATTAGCAGTGACTCCCCCATTCCCCTCTCCATCCAGCCCTAGGCAGCCACTGACCAACTTTTTGTCATAGATCTGCCTATACTGGGCCTTTCATATAAGTAGAATCCTACAATATGTGACCTTTTGTGTCTGAATTCTTTTCAGGATTTTCAAGGTTAACCCATGTTGTGGCATGTATAATCCTTAATTTCTTTCTTTCTTTCCTTTTTTCTGGGCCCAGATGTGTTTAGTTTCCAAAAAGCTCCTCAAATCACTCTGAAGTTCAGAATGGGTTAGGAACCACTTTTAGCTATTACTATTCTTAATTCTACTATTTGGCTTGGAATAAAGCTAATTTTTAAAAGTTTATCAATAACACCTTACTAGACACTCTTCAGGTAATAATGTATGTATTTTTATTGTGGTAAAATAGATGTAACATGAAATTTATCATTTTAACTATTTTTTATTAAAATTTTTTAAAGTTTCTTTATTGGGGCACCTGGCTGGCTCAGTTAGTTAAGCGTCCGACTTCAGCTCAGGTCATGATCTCACCATTTGTGAGTTCGAGCCCCACATCGGGCTCTGTGCTGACCGCTAAAAGCCGGGAGCCCACTTCAGATTTTGTGTCTCCGTCTCTCTCTCTGTGCCCCTCCCCACTCACACTCTGTGTGTGTGTGTCTCTCTCAAAAATAAACGTTAAAAAAGTAATAATAAAGTTTATTTATTTTGAGAGAGAGATAGCGCGAGTTGGGGAAAGGCAGAGAGAGAGAGGAAATGGGAGAGAATCCCAAGCAGGCTCCGTGCTGCCAACACAGAGCCTGACGCGGGGCTTGAATTCATGAAACCAAGAGTCAGATTATTACCTAAGCCGAAACCACAAGTCAGATGCTTAACCAATTGAGCCACCCAGGCGCCCCTTAACCATTTTTAAGTACCCAGTTCAGTGATATTAAATATATCCACCATGTTGTACAATCATCACCACCATCCATCTCCAGAACTTTTTCAACATCCCAGAGAGAAACTTGTATCCATTAAATAGTCACTCTCCATTTCCCCTCCTCCAGTCCCTGGTAAACTCCATTCTACTTTCTTTCTCTGTGAATTTGCCTATTCCAGGTTCCTCATAGAAGTGGAATCCTATATCTGTCCTTTTGTGTCTGTCTTATTTCACTTAGCATGATGTCTTCAGGGTTTATCTGTGTTGTAACATGTGTATGAATCTTATTCCTTTTAAGACTGACTGACATCCCATTATATAATGATAGACCACATCTTGTTTATTCATTCATCATTGATGAACATTAGGGTCCTTTGTGCTTAGTAGTATTTTGAATAATGTATTAATGAACATTCGTGTATGAGTTTTTGTGTGAATACCTGTTTCTAGTTCTTCTGGTCATACACCTAGGAGAGGAATTGCTGGGTCCTACGGTAACTTTGTGTTTAACTTTTAAAGAACTGGCAAGGGGCGCCTGGGTGGCGCAGTCAGTTAAGTGTCCGGCTTCAGCTCAGGTCACGATCTCGCGGTCCGTGAGTTCGAGCCCCGCGTCGGGCTCTGGGCTGATGGCTCAGAGCCTGGAGCCTGTTTCCGATTCTGTGTCTCCCTCTCTCTCTGCCCCTCCCCCGTTCATGCTCTGTCTCTCTCTGTCCCAAAAATAAATAAACGTTGAAAAAAAAAAATTAAAAATAAATAAATGTTAAAAAAAAAATTAAAAAAAAAATAAAATAAAGAACTGGCAAACTGTTTTCCAAGATGGCTGTACTATTTTACAGTCCCGCCAATAATGTGTGAGGGTTCTAATTTCTCTATATCCTTGCCAGCGCTTTTTCTTTTCTATGTTGTTGTTGTTGTTCATTATATTCATCCTGGTAGGTGTGAAGTGCTGTCTCATGTGGTTTTATTTTCATTTCCTTAAAAACTTTTGATGTTGAACATCTTTTCGTGTGCCTATTGGCCATTTGTTTGCTTTTTCTAATCTTTTTTAAAACTAGATTGTCTTTTTACTGCTGCTGAGCTCTAAGAGTCCTTTTCTATTTTGGCTGCTAGATCCTTATTAGATTCACAATTTGCAAATATTTTCTCCCATTATGTGGGGTTTTTTTAAACTTTCTTGGTAGTGTCATTTTGCACAAAATTTTGAATTTTAATGAAGTCCAATTTATCTCTTTTCAGTTTGGTCGCTTGTGCCTTAGGTGTCACAAATATGACACCATTGCCTGATCCAAAGATGTGAAGATTTACACTTTTGTTTTCTTCTAAGAGTTTTATCATTTTAGCTCTTACATTCAGGTTTTCATTCCATTTTGAGTTAATGTTTGTATAAGATGTGAAGTACAGGTCCGGATTCAATTCTTTTGCATGTGGTTACCCAATTGTCTAAGCGCTAATTATTGAAGGCTACTCTTTCCCTTTGAATTACCTCGGCACCCTTAAAAAAAATCAATTAACATAGATGTATGGGCTCATTTCTGAATTCTCAGTTCTGTTCTATTGATAGATATGTCTATCCTTATGCTAGCACCACAGTCTTTTTTTTTTTTAATGTTTATTATTTTTGAGAGAGAGAAAGAGAGAGATAGAATGCAAGCAGGGAGGGGCAGAGACAGTGAGAGAGAGAGACACAATCTCTGAAGCAAGCTTCAGGCTCTGAGCTGTCAGCACAGAGCTCAACACAGGGCTTGAACTCACGGACCGTGAGATCATGACCTGAGCCGAAGTCAGACGCTTAACTGACTGAGCCACCCAGGCACCCTGCTAGTAGTACCACGGTCTTGATTACTATAGCTTTGTAGTGAGCTTTGTAACAGGGAAGTGTGAGTCCTCAACTTTGTTCTTATTTTTCGAAATTGTTTTGGCTATTTTGGTTCCCTTGCATTTCTATATGAATTGAATATGAATTTTCAACTTGTTAATTTCTGCCCAAAAAAAGCAGTTGAAATTTTGATTGGCGTTGCATTGAATTTGTAGATTAGTTTGGGGAGGATTGCCATCTTAACAACATTATGTCTTCTAATCCCTGAACACAAGGTGTCTTTCCACTGGTTTAGGTCTTTTTAATTTTTTTTTTTCAACGTTTATTTTTTTGGGGACAGAGAGAGACAGAGCATGAACGGGGGTGGGGCAGAGAGAGAGGGAGACACAGAATCGGAAACAGGCTCCAGGCTCCGAGCCATCAGCCCAGAGCCCGACGCGGGGCTCGAACTCACGGACCGCGAGATCGTGACCTGGCTGAAGTCGGACGCTTAACCGACTGCGCCACCCAGGCGCCCCTGGTTTAGGTCTTTTTAAAAAATGTCTTTGAATGATGTTTTGTAGTTTTCAGTGTACAAATCTTATACTTCTTTTATTAAACTTATTCCTAGGTATTTTGTTCTTTTGGATGCTCTTGTAAATGGAGTTGTTTTCTTAATTTCTGGATTGTCTATTGCTAGTGTATAGAAATACAACTTACTTTTATGTATTTATCTTGTATCTTGAATCTGTGCTGAACTTGTTTATGAGCTCTAATAGTTTTGTGTTTTGTTCTTGTTTTTAGTTTTGTGTCTGTGTATTCCTTAGAGTTAACTGTATACAAGACCATTTCATCTGAAAACAGAAATTCTTTTACTTGCTTACTTGCCTTGCCTAGAACATCCAGTACAATATGGAATAGAAGTGGTGAGAGGGACATCCTTGTCTTGTTCCTGCTCTTTGGGAGGAAGCTTTCAGTCTTGTCATTAAATGTGATGTTAGCTGTGGTTTTTTTTCATAGATGCTCTTTATCAGGTTAAGGAAGTTCCCTTCTATTTCTAGTTTATTGGGTGTTTTTATTATGAAAGAGCATTGGGGGGGCACCTGGGTGACTCAGTCAGTTAAACATCTGACTTCAACTCCAGTCATGGTCTCATGGTTCGTGGGTCCAAGCCCTGCGTCAAGCTCTGTGCTGACAGCTCAGAGCCTGGAGCCTGCTTCGGATTGTGTGTCTCCCTCTCTCTTAGCTCCTCCCCTTCTTGCACTCTGTCTCTCTTTCTCTCTCTCAAAAATAAAGTAAACATTAAAAAAAATGAAAGAGTGTTGGATTTTGTCGAATGCTTTTTCTGCATCTGTTGAGATGATCATGCAGTTATTGTCCTTTATTTTATTAACGTGTTGCATTACATTGATTTTTCACACGTTAAACCGTCTTTGTATTTCTGGGATAAATCCCACTTGATCATGGTGTATAATACTTTTTTTAATGTTTATTTATTTATTTTGAGAGAGAATGTATGAGCACAAGTCAGGGAGGGGCAGTGAGAGAATCCCAAGCAGGCTCTGCACTGTCAGCTCAGAGTCCGACACGGGGCTCAGTCTCACAAACCATGAGATCATGACCTGAGCTGAGATTGAGTCAGATACTGAACCCTCTGAGCCATCCAGGCACCCCCTGTAATCCTGTTTATATGCGGCAGGATTCAGTTTGCTGGTATTTTGTTGAGGCTTTTGTATCTATATTCACAAGGGATATTAGTCTTTAGTTTTATTTTTTTTTTTCTTATGGTATCTTTGTCTAATTTTGTATCAAGGCAATACCGGCCTTACAGAATGAGTTGGGAAGTGTGTCATCTTCTGTTTTTTTGGAAGAGTTTGCAAAGGATTGGTATTAATTCTTTAAACATTTGGTGGAATTCATCAGTGAAGCCATCTGGTCCTGGGCTTTTCTTTGTGGGGGATCATTTTTTTAATGCAAGGTGCAGAAGAGTATTTATAGTACAATCCCATCCAAGAGAGAGAGAGTCTTTTTAAGGCTGTATCTGTGTGCTTGTATTTACACAGAAAAGTTCTGAAAAGACATACAAAAAAAGATATATAAGCAGCAAAGCTTATCTTTGGGTAATGAGATAGAACTTAAGTCCTGTGCCTTGTATGTAATTACAAGCATGGACTGCTCTACGTTTTTTAAAAAGCCTACTTAACATGGCCAACATTTGACCATCTGCCCTTTCATCCGCTAGTAAGGTGTTGGTGCTGTGTACTTGCCCCCGGCCTTGTCTCCTTAGGAACTCAGTCTGGTGGGGCCCCTGTACCTCCAGCTTCACAATCTGCGGCACCCCTTCTCTGTTTATCCTCCTGCAACCCCGAATTACTTGTCAGTCTCCCCAAAACAGCCCGTGGTTGTGTGCTACTATGCCTCCATACATACTATGCTGTTCCCTTTCCCTGCCAACCTTTCGCCCTTTATCTGCCAGCCCTTCCCCCGTTATCCTTTAAAACCCCTTCCAGGAGCTCCTGGGTGGCTCAGTCAGTTAAGCATCTGACTCTTGCTGTCAGTTCAGGTCATTCCAGTTCCGGAGATCGAGCCCCACATCGGGCTCAGTGCTGAGCATGGAGCCTGCTTGGGATTCTCCCTCTCCCTTTTTCTCTGCCCCTCCCCCGCTTGCACTGTCTGTCTCAAATTAAGTAAATGAACTTTAAAAAAAAAAAAAAGAACTTTCCAAATACTAGTTACCTTCTTTTGTGAACACCTGCCAGCTCACTCTCCTCCCTTTCATTCCCTACCCGAAGGGAGAGAAAACCCTCCCTCCTGCTGCCTCTCATACATTACACGTATTTTTGTTATTGAACTTTGTGTTTACCCTGCATCATAATTACTAGCTCACATGTATGTCTTCTCTAAAAGTACAACTTTATACAGTTTCACACAAAATAGATGCTCAAAAGTATTTTGATTGAATTGAATTTGTGAGACGAGAAAAGCATTCTGGGTCGGACAAGCAACGTGAGCAGAGGCCAACATTTCGAGTTATTGTAACGTGTACTCATTTGGCCAGACAGGAAGATTTGTGGTGGAAAATATGGTTGAATGAATTTGATAAGGGTGATAATAGAGGCTCTTCAAAGGCAGATGGAATTGGGGCACCCGGGTGGCTCAGTCAGTGAACGTCCTACTTCGGCTCAAGTGGTAATCTCACAGTTCGTGAGTCCGAGCCCCGCATCGGGCTCTGTGCTGACAGCTCAGAGCCTGGAGCCTGTTTCAGATTCTGTGTCTCCCTTTCTCTCTGCCCCTCCCCTGCTCATGCTGTCTCTGTCTCCCAAAAAATGAATAAACGTTAAAAAATAAAAAAGGCAGATAGAGCAGACTTGGTAGGTATATATTGGTGGAATGAAGAACTCTTCTCACTTAACTTCAAGTCTTTGCTTACATCTTTTTTCTCAGTAGGCGTACCCTGACCACGTCCTTTCAAACTGTCACCTCTGTGTTCCCTCGTCCCCTGACCCCAGCACTCCCCTTTCTTCATCTTCCTCCTTCTTCCATAGCACTTGCACTTGTATATAATTTACTTGTTCATTGTGTTTATTTGTAGTCTGTCTTCCCCATTGGAATATAAGCTCCCCACACCATGGTAGCCTTGTTCCCTGCTGTTTCCCAAGCCCCTAGATCATTGCCTGGAACGTAGTAGGGACTTAGGAAACATTCGTGGAGTAAATAAATCCTATATTAATGAACTTCAGCACCTTGTCCAGAGCTGGCCGAGATACGGCCCCGGTACAGTTCAAATGGCTTATTTCTGAAAGAAGGAAAGAAGTTTACAGAAATGTATGAAACTGCTAAGACAGTGCCCACTGTGTATTATGTACATAATCTGGGGCAGGGCAGGGGAGGGAGGTGAGGGTAAGAGAGACGTGGAGCTTTAGGGTTTCTTGCCTTAGAAACCAAATTGGGAAGTCAAAAGTATAAGTATATTTGAGTTTATTTATTTCTTGCCTAGAAAAAAATGTTGTGAAGTGGTGATTAATTCCCATGCTTTAATAATTTCTCTTTTTCTTTCTCCACAGACCTTTGTAGTATTAAACAGAGGGAAAACTCTCTTCAGATTCAGTGCCACGCCTGCCTTGTACATTTTAAGTCCTTTTAACCTGATAAGAAGAATAGCTATTAAAATTTTGATACATTCATATCCTTTTCACAAATGTGGAGTGCAGAAGTTGCATGCTCACTGCTACACGTTTCTGAACTTTGACAATCGAATTGTATATTAAGTAGTTTATCAATAGTGTACTTGACTATCCCACCAGTCAGAAGTGTGAGTGAACTTCTTCCGGATCCTGAGCTGAGCTTCAGCAAATTCTTTTTTCCTAGGATGATATCATGGGAGTCTGGAATTTCGTTGGTATCGTGAAGAGAGACAGATTAAGATGATAACCTATAACTTTTTAAAGCGCTCAGGCTTCAGTAATTTTATCCTGAGCATATGATTCAGTTCTTTAGCGTAAGTCCGATATTAGAATTTTGGGGAAGACTGCTTCGTTGAGCGCAAATAGTTGAATGAATGCTTTAGAGATCGGCCTTGTATGTTTCTGATCTCTTGAGCAGTGGGTATGGAAAGTGTCTGAGATAGTCTCAGATTAAATGGCCTCCTCGGTACAGAGGTTTAGATCTAGATTGTAAGACTGATATGCATCTTTCTGGTATTTTTACTGCCCTTAAATAGAAAATGCCAATTTACTCATGTGGCCTGCCTTTTTTTTTAAATCTTATTAATATAGGAGAGCATATGACAGATAAAAAATTATGTGATGGGTTTAGCTACTTTGCATAACTTTAAAATTTTATGGTTGGTGTTGAATCTGTCAGTGCTTAGTCCTGTGCTCCCAAGGATAGTGTATCCTCCGGGTAAGATGAGGAAGCAGCAGTTGCAACTTGGGCAAATTGGTTTGCTAATAAGCTTTTGCCACATTTTATTAACTCTAAGAATTTAGTAGCTTGATTCTGAAATCAGTGGTTTACAAGTAACGTAGTTCTGAAATCTAAAGGTTTATAAGGAATAAATAATTCACAATGGACTTCTTCCCTTTTTGCTGGTTCAGAAGACAATGTCTTCTGTTATGATTCCCGGAAGAAAAACCCAGCCGTGAGAAGTATTTTTTGTTTTTGAAACTCCATTAGTAGAATGAAGATGGTGAATGCCATTAGCAAGAGAGAGTGAGTTAGCAACAAATGAGATATGGCTTCTCTGCTGGGTAAAGTGACAGTTTGAGTTTGAATAACTCCCATGCTGACCTAAAGGAGTTTATTTTTTTCTCAGTAGACAAGAACAGAAAGGGCTGAGAAAAATCTTGGGTGGACTGAAAAGACATCAAAGTGGTTTGTTATCCATAAGCATTCCTGGGCGCTTTCAAAATGATCAGATGAATTTACCCCGTTATCTAATTTTTAGGGGTACAGCGGTACAGATGTCCTTGAAATCCTTGCCCAACAGGCCATAACTGGTTTCCCAAATGGTGCAAATGCCACACATAGTGGCTGTAGCATTGCCCTCCAAGGACAACTCAGCCCTTTGGAGAACGAGGGAGAAAAGTGAACTGTTACGTTCTAAACCCGAGCTAACGTAACATTGTATATATCGACTATACTTCAATTAAAATTAAAAGTAAACCATTAATTGCATGTAGATTTTCAAGTAAGTAGTTGCATAAGGTAAATTAATAAATGAGTACTGAATAATACAAGTTCGATTCAATTTACTTTGTCACCTGATGACTTTGGCATCCAGTAGACGGGTAGATTTCAGGTTACTGTGTATAAAGGTATTTGGAGGCTTATTCCATAGCTGAGGCTAAAGTGGCAAGAGGGGGGAATGTTTTATCCAAAAGGGGTAGAGCAGTGACAGGCCTTTTGAAAGTGGCCTTCCTGCTGTGTCCACCCACAGTTCTCTGGTCAGGTGTAGATACATATGGTGGCATTCTCCTTTCAGGTTACCGATTTAATTCTCATGATACCCAGTGTGAAACGTGTTTGCTTTCTGAGGAAGAAAACAGGCCAGATTTTGTACATTCTCCCTTGACTCTTTTCTACAGTATTTAGCATGATCATTATGTGCACTATTTTGACCAACTGTGTATTCATGACTTTTAGTAACCCTCCTGAATGGTCGAAGAATGTGGAGTAAGTAGCTCATTTATTAACTTGTCTGCCTGCTTGTTTCAAGGATTTCTACTCACCGAATCTTGCTTTGCACAGTTTAAACGTCAAGGGAAAAAAATTGTTGTTGCTGTTTTTTTTTTCTCCCCCCCCCCCCCCCCACTCTTTACTTCACAGAGAGGGGGGAGGCTTCATGTGGAATTTAGGAACTACCCTTAGAGGCAAACTCTAGAAAGAGAAAGAAGAGAAAGTGTGCTCTGGAAGTTACTGCCCTTCACCTCCACCCCCTGCTGTGCTGGCCAGAGCCTGTGACCTGCTGCCCCAGTGCCATCTTGTGCCCTCAGTTAGTCCCTCGTGGCACTGCCTTCTTCTCCAACATGAGGTCTCCTTTTTTTTTTTTTTTTTTTTTTTTTTTGACTTGTCTAAAGTTAAAAATAGCTCTGGGGCCTCCTCACCTGGTTCAAAATTATCACCTACTAGATGGTACCCACAACATTCCAAAGTTCTTGGTTTTGTGTTTCGGTAAGTTTCCTTCAAAGCACCCCTCCCCCTTCCTGCCATTCTTTCTGCTGCACCGGCCGTGCCCGTTCTGTTTCGTCTCTGTCGGTCGAAGCTGCACTTCAGGCACCGTTACCTTAAAAGATGCATTCAAAGTTTCTGTCTGTTCAGAACTTACCTCGAGCTATCCGTTTCTTTGACAGGTACACATTCACAGGGATTTATACATTTGAATCACTAGTGAAAATCATCGCAAGAGGTTTCTGCATAGATGGCTTTACCTTTTTACGGGATCCGTGGAACTGGTTAGACTTCAGCGTCATCATGATGGCGTAAGTTGTCTGCTTACTTTATTGACTGACATTCAGGGTGTGATTACGTCTATGTGGTTGTGTGCGTGGTTGTGTTGGTTAAGGGCACGTTTGTGGCCAGCTACAAGCAGAGTTAATGGGTAGCCATGCAAGGCCACACAGGCTTATGCCTGGGATTCTTGCTTGTGAGGGCTGGGCAGTCTAGGCAGTGACAGCATGTCTATATGGAAGAAGGTAAGCCCAGGCTTTACAGCTAGGAAAGGAAGTAGGAAGTGATTTTTCCATTGACATGCTCTCGTATTTTCTTCCCCCTTATAACACTGACCAAGGTTTGCACGCTGGTCACTATGGGGCCTTAGTGAAGACTTGAAATGTTTTAGGTGTAAACCTTAATTAAGCTGAAAATCCATTTCCTGGGTATGTTATATCGCATGTAATTTGGTGAGGCTGACCCAGACGTTGGAGACTTCAGAACACATTTTAGAGTTAAAACATGAGCCAAGGTATCCAAACTGGTCACTTCCTAAGGAAGTACTGACCAGAACTTCAAACTATTGCAAGATAATAGTATAATTCCCCATTAGTATGCTAGCTGCTCTCGGTAACTTGTTCATTGTTGTTTTAACAGTGAACACGTATCTCTTTGGGAAACTTAGCTGATGATAGAAGAGTGATAACAGACTTTATTATTTTTATCTTCAGGTTGGGAAAGCACTCTCTGGTAGAGTAGGGTATAATAAGGGTGTTGGATAGGCTGTGTGTGTGTATGCAAATGTGTGAAAGGTTGAGTGTGTTTGTATATATACGGGCCTGAGCATCAGAAAGATGTATTTCACCTGGAAAATGTGAATGAATGAATGAATGAATGAATGAATGAATGAATGAATGGTATGCATTGAATATTTGAAACTGGAACTTTGACTTTCTGTTATTTTAAGGCAACTTCTAGCTTTCCAACATTATGAGTACACCTTGGTGTTCATTTAAAATTTAAGTGTCTTTTGCTAGGCACAGAGCTGGTGACAAAACGGGTGCTTAACACACTCTTTGCTTTGATCCCATGATCCTGAGCCCTGCTTTTGTATGTCACAGGCTATAACTTCATCTGTAGGCATGACTGCAAAGATAATGCGTACAACTCTTGGATAAGTCATATATATAGACAGGCACTTTTGCCGTTGTCATCGAGGGAGTTATTTGAATGTAAATTTGTTTTTATGGGGATTCTGCTGCAGAAATTTGTCTCCTTTTTCTAAGAAATTGTTCGCAAAGCTTGGGGACATAAGCCTTTGATACCTCCTGGCCTTCCTTTTTGCTAAACATAATGAGTGGACTGAGAGTAGTCATTCTGATTGGGATCTACACAGCCCGATGCTGATTAAGAGAGTAAGCCCCCCGAAACCTCCCGTTTGTATCGGTTCTTTCAAATATTTTTTTGACTTCTCCTTGCCAGTTGGAAAAAAAAAATGTGTTCTTTAAGTGTTTATATTTTGAAATTTTCTTTTTCAACAACAACAAAAAATGAAATCATAGCTTGTGTGTAAGACCCTTTCTTCCCCCCCATTGTCAAACCCTCGCCCAGTGGTACCATTACAAGTTAACTTTGGTTTGATTCTGCAGGTATATAACAGAGTTTGTAAACCTAGGCAATGTTTCAGCTCTACGCACTTTCAGGGTACTGAGGGCTTTGAAAACTATTTCGGTAATCCCAGGTAAGATGGCCCGGGGTTGGTGTTAGGTGTGGGGTTAGGGCCCTGACGTGACGTATTGTACTTTTTGTTTTGTTGTGGTTTTGTTTTTTTCCTTCGGTGTTTTGTGTTCGTGTCTGTGTTTGTCATTTGTGTCTGTGTGTGACCTCCCTTACTACAGATATGTGACAGAGTTTGTGGACCTGGGCAATGTCTCAGCGCTGAGAACATTCAGGGTTCTGCGAGCTTTGAAAACTATCTCTGTAATTCCAGGTGAGAAAATTTACACACAAGACTGACTGCCTCATCTCCTCTTTCCCCTCCATTCATTTGTCCACCACATTCTAAAGCTGGCGTCAGCACAATTGGTATGGCCTTGCACTCCGCATGTTTCTCCTGGGAGACGTTCTCTGGGATGGCCCTTTGGTCGTAAGGCAGTTTCAGTGATGACGCTTTGCCAGGCATGCAGCCCCCATTCCATGCTTTGAAAAAGCACGTGCTTCGACATCATTTGGATCTTACAATATGTGAAAAAATTGTCACAGAGCTAGCTGTCTCTTTGAACATAAATCATGTGCTTCCTGGCCTCATGGAATTACAGTAATTTAACATTCACTGTCATCCCATTGCTTGTGATTTCTAGGCTTCCTGTCGCATGGTTTGCTGATGGGATGTTCTTCAATGAACTATACTTTTACTGTTACTGTGTTAATGGAATTATTTAACCCCAGAAGAGACTTACCCGTTGACTAGTCCAGTATTATAGGCAAATTAAAGAGCCTTGGAGTTAGGGAACTGAACTTTAATAATCACTGTCTATCACATTCTGTCGCTGTCTGTTTCACTGGAGTAAGAACCAGTGAATATATATATATTCAGAGACCATTTTCAAACACAGATCCCCATGAATGCTTGTGCAGATGCTGTTAAAAACAATCCAAGGTAAGATAAGATACATATATCTGAATGTCTGGGCAAACAAAAAGGACAGAAACTTGAGAAGAAAAAAAAGGAATCAGTGGGTGGTTGAGAGGTAGTTAATCGACAGTCTTTTTATAATTTTTGCCTTTTTCTTTTTGGTGCTGTTTGCGCTGGCCCAGTGGTTCTTAACCTTTGGAAGGGTTTGGATCCTTTTGAGAATCAGGGGAAAGTTTGCAGGCCCCTCTGAAACCCATCTGTGGACCCCAAGCTAAGGTCCTTCATTTAATCTAAATCCTTACTACCGAGTAGCACTTAACTGTTTTTTCTAAAGACTGGTTTTGACTGGAAGGAAAGATATTTTAGTTAGTCTTGCAAGCCTGAGATATACTGGCAGTAACACGGCAGAAATCAAGACTGTATGGCTGCTGATTGGACTTTGGTTGTGTCCAGGGGTTTTCGGGGAAGATTCCCAAGAGACCAAGCTTTTTAGTGCAGCTTTGTAGGAACAGGGACGTGAAGAGCAGAGGCGTCCCATTCCTGGTGTCCCGTGGCTCTTCTTGTGGCTGACTCAGAAATATTCCTCTTTTCCCCTTTTCAACTTTATCTAAATATCAGACACAGAGAGAGGGAAGCACAAAGGTAGAATCCTGGAGAAGGCTGACTTGGAATGTGGCTTTCTGAGAACCTCAAGGAAGGTAAACCTCAGTTTCCCCATTTACAAACTTGGGCCATGAAGTGGGCCAGTAAATTCGGGCCCTACTAAAAATGAATACCTTTGTATTTAGCAATGGGAGCTTTCTCCTTATCAACTAGAGGCTGGGTGTCCATGAGAGTGTATTCTTCGTGGCAAGAAACCACAACCCCGACTTAGTCAAGGTTCGGTTCCTAGCCTGCGACAGAAAACGCAGTTCATTCTGTGGGCAGCCTCATGAAGCTCATTGATGGTGGTTTAACCCTTAGGCAGGCCTTGTCTTATTTTTTAAGGCATCTGGAGCACCAAATCTTTACTTTCATTTTTCCTTTGCTCTCTTTCGTCTCTGGCCTCTTTTAAATATGATCCCATGTTTTCTGCTCACTTCCCCCAACGTACTCTGCAAGGCATCTGTCTCTTTATGTTCTTGTGATCTCAAAACTTCTCTTCCAGAATTAAATTGGAAAGCTGCATTCTGTTCACTAACTAGGGCAGCAGATGCTATCTCTGGTCTAGCTCTTAGCTTCTGTCTCTGCTGTATGGGTAGCTTCTGACCACAGCATTTCTGCAAGATAACTCTTGACTGGCCTCACATTATTTATCCTCACTATTAATCAGTCTATCTATAAAATATATTTATAAGCACATTTCTATAGTGTTTATAAGGACTGGTAGGGCTCCATAAATGATTTTGTGTAACAATTATTATTTAAAGAAGAAACCTAAACTCAAAGAAAGGGCTTGTGTCAGCGTTTAGACCTCAGCTTGATGATTTGAAATAGATTCCCAATTCCTGTTTCTAGAAGCACCGCCACTCAAGCTGGCTTTGTGAAGTTAACTGGGATGGAGAAGAACTTTAAGGGATAATAAAGCCAGTAATAGGTCTCTGTCAGTGAGTGATATAACTGATACTTGAATTAAAGTGTGACTTTTTATCCCAAATCCTTTCGTTCCCTATACTACTTATCGAGGGCTATTGTCCTGTTCCTACCTGCCTGTTACCCAGGTCTCCTTTCAAGGTGGGAATACCATTGTATGAATTAGTAGACCTGACACCATTTCTTGACTGGAAATCTCAGTCATTTTTTACTCTACTGTAGAGCCAGGCCTCAGTTCCCTCTTTGTGAAAGCCATCGTCCTGCACACCAAGTCTTCTCCGGGATCACTTCAGTGGGACTGCTGATATTTTTGCCTGTTCCTGTTCCCAGTTTGACTGTAGGCTTTTGCTGAAGCTGCCAGAAACAGCAGCAAGAGCAACCACAGAACTGACGTGGGGTCTGCAAGATCCCCCAAAGCCCCTGGCTCCCTTCATGAGAGTTTTCCTGGAGAACTCACCCACTCACCTGGGCTGCCACTCCCTTCCCTCTTAGCACCTTTGGTAGATATTCTGACTGCGTCAGAGCAGTCAGGACTCCCAGGAGATGGGGCAGTGCACTGCCTCAGTTAGCTCCAGCCTTTTGGATAAGAGGTGCTTTGATTTAGAGCCTTTTCGTGGCTTAGAAAACACCAAACCCACATTCTCACCCTTTTTATTTGCTGACTCAAGATCTAGACATGCATCACACATGGTTTGCCTTTTGCTTCAGAGAGCTTGGCTTCAAGAACATTGCTTGCAAACTGCACGCTGGAACGGTCAGTTACAGGAAGAGACCCTTCCTTTCTACATTTCCTTTGGTCTGGAATTTGCCACATTCAACTTGACATTGAAGTATACTATGTAGAAATTTATGTCTTAAAACTTTGTTTTTGCTCTATATTCATTTGGGGCCCAGGCGGAAAAATGAGCTTCTGAGTGACTTTGTCAGAAGTTTCATCTTCTCCATTCTTTGACCGTGTGCCACAGGACTGACCTGCCCAAAGACAGGGTGGCCATCTCAAAGCAGGCGTCTGAGGTTTTGCCTACAGAGTAGCATTTAATGGTGTAAATAAAATGGGTTGGGATGGCCTTATTTACCAGTTGCTTCTCATTTCTAGCATCATTTCAGTGACTCCTGAAAAGCACTACGTCCCTATTTGCCCACACTGGTTTAATATCATTTTGCTTTCTTTAGAGTTGTAATTTCTTGATTACTTTTCTCTTTGATTTTTCATTCCTGTGCTTTCGTTTCTGTTACTTTCTCTCCTTACCTGTGGTATCAGAGAAGAAGTAGGAAAAATGATGGGCCCTTTTTCCTCCCACCCCAGTATTCACAAAGAAACCATTTTCTTTAAGTGTATGCATTATGAATATGGCAATTTCTGCTGCACAGTGAAGGGGGAAAGTGTTTTCAGACTATATTTAGCCTCATTGTTTCCTTTACCGTATTCTAGTTATTAATCCAGTTGCTTTTATGTTTCTCCTTTTCCCACATTGCTTCTCAGAAAACATAGCCGAAGTTTAACATAGTGGCCCTAAGTGGGGAAGCACTAAAGTCTCATAGGATCCCACCGATCCACCTTTGGGAGCTAGTTTAAGTTTTGTTGAGACCTTGTGATATAAATCTGGTGTTGAGTAAATAAATCTACTGCCTCTAAATCTCTCCCAATTTATTCCTGATCTACAGAACCTTCAATAATATCATTGTAAGGCTTGAACCTGCGGCAAGAAAACTGACCTGGCACAAATTTACCCTAGGACTTGTCTGGACCAAGCCAGACTTCAGGAATTAGGGAAACTTATTTCCCGTGGAGTGAGAACTCCTCGTTACCGCTCTAGAGACCCGTGCCGGTGTGAATTTTGTAGAATTAGCTCGCGTTGCTTCAAACCAGATAGATTTTTCAACCTGAGCCACAAACCAGGAAATAGAAATTTACTTTATTTACAATCTGGCATCACCATGGTGGAAGATTTTGATCCCAGCATGCATGGCTGATTTCTCTGGACTTGGCACGTAAGCAGGCTTTGTTCACTTGTTCAGGAGATGGCTGGACGTCATGAAAGGTGACAGGAGGTTCAGCGGTGCTTTTGGACATAGAGGCTTCATCTTCTCCTCAAAATTCTTTAAATGGCCCAAATTCCTCTCTGATAGCTGACATTTCTGTACATTGGGTCCAGCTGTCTTTTCCTGATTTACAGTAAATGTATTAACTGCTTCTGCTCAAACACATCCCAGTGCTAGTTAATGTTAGCCTTTTCCAAGAGTTCTCACTGTCCAATTTGCCCCCACGTGGCTTCTGTTGTGCACTCTGTTGTGTGGGAGTTGTTTGAAGGAGCATTCTGCTCTGTTTTGGATAATCAGTTTTCAGTCAGTATCTTGCTTGTTCTGGTATGTGGTGTTGTGAGCCAGTAGAAGAAGCAAAGCAACTTCTCCTCACAGCCAGCACAGTGGCATTTTCCATTCTGACGTGCATCAGGTTAGAAATTCCACCAGCGGCTTCTTACTTCAGTGACCTGCATTGGTGATAGCAGGACGCACTTTTGCCTGACTGCATTTACTAGAGCATATCAGTCGCTGCTGGCAAGACTGTAGAGCTTGAGTTCAAGAAATGCATTCTGTGAAAGACTATCAGGTACATGAAAAGACGCTCAGTATCACTAATCATTAAGGAAATGCAAGTTAGAACCATAATGACATATCACCTCACACAGATTAGAATGGCCATCGTCAAAGAGACAAGAGTTAGCAAACACTGGGCATGGATATGGAAAAAAGGGAACCCTTGCACATTGGTGGGATTAGTAAAGTGGTGCAGCCACTATGGGAAACGGTATGAAGTATCCTCAAAACTTAAAAATAGAACTACCATATGATCCAGCATTTCCATTTCTGGGACTACATCCAAAGGAAACGAAAACACTAACTCAAAAAAGATATCTGCACCCCATGCTCATAGCAGCATTATTTACAATAGCCAAGACATGGAAACAGCCAAAGTGTCCATGGATGGATCAATAGATAATGTTGTGAGATACACACACACACACACACACACACACACACACACACATACATATATACATACACACACACACAATAGAATATTATTCAGGTATAAAAAATGAGGAAACCGTACCATTTGTGACAACATGGATGGACCTTGAAGTATTATGCTCAGTAAGATAAGTTGGACAGAGAAATGTATGATCTCACTTATGTGTGGAATCTAAAAACAAACTCATAGAAAAAGAGATCAGATTTGTGGGTACCAGAGGCAGAGTGTGGGAGGAGGAGGAATTGGAGGAAGGTGGCCAAAAGGTACAGACTTCCAGTTATAAGAGAAAGGTAAGTATTAGGGATGGAATGTGTAACATGATGAGTATAGCTAACACTGCTGTGTGATATATAGGAACGTTGTTAACAGAGTAACTGCTAAGAGTTCTCACCACAAGGAAAAGTGTTTTTCCTTTTTTTCTCCCCCCCCCCCCTCTTTTTATTGTACCTATATGAGAAGATGGATGTGAGCTGAACCTACTAGGGTAATCATTTCACATCATGATGTACGCCTTAAATTTCTACAGTGATATATGTCCATTATTTCTCAATAAAATTGGAAAAAGAGAAAGAAATGCATTGACAGCATCCTCTCCCTAACTTGGCACTGATTTCTGCAAATATGGTCATTCACAGTCATCAACCCTAATGGAAGGAAGAAGAGTCTTGGCTGAGGCCAGATGGTCCAGTGACCATTTACATTTAATATTGCTGTGTAATTGTGTGTCTGCCTCGGGATGCTAACATCACACTAAATCACCTTTCTTCCTGTGGGACCTGGATGAGAATCTTGGAGAGTAAACTTTTTAGATGGCCATCGGTAGTGTTATTTAGTGATTATTGTTGCTTAATTAAGATTTGTTTCTCTGATCCCCTGTATACCTGAATGCCATTTCCAACTTGAGTTTCTACTTGAAACTTCTTGAAAGCTGAAAGAACTCTTACCAAGGAGTTGATCTAAACCTCAGACTTCAAAACAAAACACTTGAATTTTTTTTTTTTTTTTTTTTTTTGCTTTCTTGACTCATGTTTACAGACTTCTTCAGCAATGACATCTGGTTTATGGAGAAAAGATTTGAAACCAGCTGAGTGAGAGCATGTAGGTCTATTCCCAGGAAAGTGATGAGTTCCACGTATGGTTGGTGTATTAGTTGAACATCTTTGGTTGCAAGTGAAAGGATATATGAGGACTTCAGGGAATCTAAGGGTTGGAATGCTTTTGGGCTTCTGGAAGCCCGTGAAACCAGAATGCAGTCAGAAAGCTCCAGATACCAGGAAGTACTTTGTCTGAATGTCTTTTTCTCTCCGTGTGTCCATTTCCTTTTTCTATCTCTTAGCTTACTAACTGCCTTTACTTCTCGGACATATCCTAACATAATGACAGAATAAGGCTACCACTTAGTTCCCAAATTTATGTTATCATTCCTTGTACTTGAAAAGGCTACTGGACTGTCTCTTGTCCCATTCTAAATTCCAGGAGGAGCGGTGCCTGGGTGGCTCAGTCAGTTAAGCATCCAACTTCGGCTCAGGTCATAATCTCACAGTTCGTGAGTTTGAGCCCCGGATCAGGCTCTCTGCTGTCAGCTCTGAGCCTGCTTGGGATACTCTGTCTGTCTCTCTCTCTCTCTGCCCTTCCCCACCCCCTCAAAAATAAACTTAAAACTGATTGAAATTAAAAATAAATGAATGAATAAATAGAGAAATCAATCAATCAATCCTGGAGGAAACGATTGGGATTTAGATCAGATGTCCACCCTGACGTCTATAAACTACTAACAGAAGGTCACTTCCTACATACAAGGTTGCTGAGAGCCCAGGTTTAGAAACGGGATTGTTTGAGCCTCGTGGCCTGGAATTTCCTATTAAACAGGCCTGGAACTGTCCAGAGAGTCCCAGCCCAGGAAGATCAGATTAGACTCATGCTAAATTGTATGGTTTTTAAATTTTTATTTTATTTCATTTTATTCATTCATTCACTCATTCATTCATTCATTCATTCATTCATTCATCGAGAGTTCCCAGCCCGGGAAAATCAAATTAGACTCATGCTAAAATTTTATGGGTTTTTAAATTTTATTTAATTTTATGTATGTATTTACATCACAAATGCATTGGTTTGACTATTTTTGTAGTATTTACTCATGTCACTAATATGAATGACAGCTTACAGCTCTTTTCTCAATTCATTTAAAATGGAAATAGAAATGACTTTGAACAATCATCCCATGTTCACATAAGTGTTTGTCTGAACCATTCAGGGGAGATATTCTGAATGATATTAAGCTCTTCTTAAAGAAGTCCAGGAAGAGAAACTACAACCATTCTTCAGTGACTTATTCAATTGTTTTTTTTTTTTTTAATCATGCTTTGACTTTGAAAACAGAGCTTTATAATTTTAGGAACCTAGAATTGAATTATTGACCTAGTATAGACCCACCTCAACCGAGCCAAATACAGTGAAGGATTTTTCTATTCCTCAGCAACTTATGAAAATAAGACCCATAATACTGCAGCAACTTTTACATCTTGATGGTTGTCTTCTATTTTATACCACCAGTATCTTCTTACTTGCCTGTGTGACTATGATACAGTTTCTTAGGGCCTTCAAATAAAAGGTTGAAATTTCAGCTACTTAGTCTGAAAGAATAAATATCTCTCCCCTATTCTGAAAGGCTTTTCAAGAAGATTCTTCAGTTTTTCCTCCACTGCCCACTGCCACATACTGTGTATGGAAAAATGAGACTGAGGTGGAACCTTGAACTTGCTCTGATGTACAGTGGGTTATAACTAGTGGCTGAGCCAGGACCAGAATTCCTGCTCTCTGATTCCCTATCTGGTGCTCTTTTTGCACAGCCTTATGAGGAGAAAACAATCAGGTTAGAAATGTCCTGTGTCCTGTGCCTTGAATGCAGACAAGCTTTTCCTAATCCTTTCGGTGGCCACAGTCTTCATGGAAGGTCTGTTCCGTAAGAAAGCACAGGCCTCTGCACACTTTTGTATCTCTGCAATCTTAATTTGTAGCTCTTTTTTCTTTAATATCTCTTAGAATCCTTTCAGGTTATCTGTGTGAGAGGAAAGAAAACTTATTCATTTGCTCTTTCAATGAAAATATATTAACTGAGGGGGTGCCTGGATGGCTCAGTCAGTTAAGTGTCCAACTTCGGCTCAGGTTATGGTCTCATGGTTCGTGAGTTCGAGCCTTGCGTCAGGCTCTCTGCTGTCAGTGCAGAGCGCACTTTGGATCCTCGGTCTCCCTCTCTCTCTGCCCCTCCTCCACTTGCGCGCTCTCTCTCTCTCTCTCTCTCTCTCTCTCTCTCTCTCTCTCTCTCAAAAATAAGTGAACTTAAAAATATGTGTATATATTATATATTTTATATATATATAAAGTGTATGCTTCATGCCAGGTCCTGTGCTTCGCACAGCATGCATAACTATTACTGGACTTGTATAGAAAATTCTATCAAATCCAACTTTAAAAATTCCAGGTGGTTACTTGCAAAATACAGCAGAAAAACCCAATCATGTTCATCCCCCCCCCCCCCATTCGATCACTGTACGAGGTTAGCCGCGTAGTGTCATTATCCCAATCATATCTCTTTGAGGAGGACACCGCATGTGTAACAGCGATAGCTTGCCAGTGTCAAGTGCCAGGCACTGTACTTTTACATTCATTTTCCTATTTAAATGTATTTTACATTCATTTTCCTATTTAAACCTCACAACAACCCAGTGAAGCGTTTTGGTAATACCTTTTTATAGATGAGTAAACTGAGGTTCAGACAAAAATAGTTAACATTTGTGTCTTTGCCGTGTGCCAGGTGCTATGTTAAGTACTTAAATGAATTATGCTCAATCCTCACAACAGCCCTAGAGGTTCAACTATAATTATTCCCATTTTAAAGATGAAAAACCTAAGATTCCAAAAGGTTAGGTATATTACTCAGGTCACACAAGTAGTGGTATAACTTAGTCAAGAGCAGTAATTATATACCTCGCTTCCCACTCCACAGCCAAGATTAGGATTTCTCTTGAATTTCAGTCTGGTTTCCTGCCTTTGGAAGTGGATCAGGAGTATGATCCCTCTCGAGGCCTATGTGTCAAGGCACTGGGTTTGCTTCCCATCTGTCCTGGTACACTGGCATCCCTGGAGTGCTCAGTATATTTTTGGCTATGTCCTATGGATGGCCCGATGCCTAGACGTGCCCGGGAGAGCCTCACACAGAATCCGTTTTGACCCAAACATCATGAACCCACAACCATGTTCTCCTGTGTCTCCTATCATTAATAACTCCATGTGCAGTTAAGAAAGCTACCTGCAGATTTAAATTTGAACCAGTGGCTTGCAGTTAAACCTCAAATTCAAGTGGGTTATATGTTTTTTATTTTGTTGTCAATCTAGGACAGAAAAAAAGGTCAGTTGTAGAGAACAGGGCATATGTGTGATACAGAGAAGGTATATTCGTAAATGGAAAGACGAACCATAAATACCGGGTTGATAATAACCTTTTCAATATATTGGCCTTACCAGAGCTCTTGGGAAAATATTTATCGTACTTTCTTACTACTTGGCTTTTAAACTTTCCAGTAGTTCTCTGTCCAACCAGGAACCCTCCTCAATCCCTGTCTTTCCCATTTGTTTATTCAGCAAATATTTACTCAGTACCTGCCATGAGCTAGGCAGTCTAGATACAGCTGTGAATGAGACAGACATAAATAATTAATTATAACCGTGATAAATGCTACAGAGCAAAGTATGAGGTATTATTAAATTATTAATAATAATGGAGGAGGGAGAAGAATTGTAAAGTCCGGGAAGGCTTTCTGGGGGAATTGATATTTAAGCTGAGCCCAAAGGATGAATAGGAAGGAGTTAGGCAGGTAGGACAGGGGAATGGAAAGGATGAATAGGAGTTAGGCAGGTAGGACAGGGGAATGGAAGGAAGCATTCCAGGCATAGGGAACAGCCTGTAGGAAGACTATGAGGCAAGTAAGAGCCGGATTCATTCGAGGAGGTAAGCAGCAGTCAGACTCAGGAAAGTACAGGAAGAAAAGAGTCGCATGTTGGAGAAGGAACTTTCTTTTTCTTTTTAAAAATTAATTGACTCAAGAATTGATACTTCTGGAATGACTGATTGTTGACCCATTGTTATTCCCATGGCATAAGAGATAAAGTGGCCATGGTTCAAGGGTGGTGCTGTGGGGAGGAGTAGAAGCCAGTAGCCAAGAGGGAGGCTGGGGGAGGTGGGGAGGGGTATGGGGTGACTCTGATTCTGAGGCTTCTGTCTCCACAGGCCTGAAGACCATTGTGGGTGCCCTAATCCAGTCAGTGAAGAAGCTGTCAGACGTGATGATTCTGACAGTGTTCTGCCTGAGCGTTTTTGCCTTGATTGGACTGCAGCTTTTCATGGGAAACCTGCGAAACAAGTGTGTTGTGTGGCCCATAAACTTCAATGAGAGCTATCTGGAAAATGGCACCAGAGGCTTTGATTGGGAAGAGTATATCAATAATAAAAGTAGGTGGCCCTTTTCCTGCAAGAAGTGAAAGACCAGTCTTTCTGTAGTTTATGTGGTTCAAAGCCATCACTGGGCTTTAAAAGTAGTTGGGCTGGAAAGGAATCCAGTGCTACTGAAGCAACCTGAGGAAGTTATTCCCTTTCCTCGGGGTAGGACTGTGTTCAGAAACACACTCTGGTTTTTTGTTTTTTGTTTTTTTTCTCTCCTTTTAAAACTGAAAATGAAACTATAGCTTTTTGCAGGCACCCCTAAACTTTTGCTTTGAAAATCAGGCTCATGAGTTTGATAAAAATACCATTTGCTCTAGTTCAGTAAAACCTCAGATATTTAAACATTTAGTTCAGAATATGCATAGTAAGCTCTCTTAATATTACTAAGACTGTCATAGCTGGTCTGGTGTGGGGAGTCAGGTAATCTGTAAGTAACCATTTGAGCCTATTATAGTTAAGGAGTTTTAATAATTTCATTTCAGGAACCAAAGCACTTGGGTCTTACACTAAGGAACATTTGGTGTGATGGTATTTCTATAAAATGGGGAGTGGGGCACCTGGGTGGCTCAGTCGGTTGAGTGTCTCACTTCGGCTCAGGTCGTGATCTTGTGGTTCATGAGTTTGAGCCCCACATCGGGCTCTCTACTGTCAGTACAGAGCCTCCTTCAGATCCTTTGTCTCCCTCTCTCTCTGCCCCTCCCCTGCTCACTCATTCTCTCCCTTTCTCTCTCTCTCTCTCTCTCTCTCTCTCTCTCTCTCTCTCTCAAAAATAAATAAACATGAAAAAAATGTTTAGTAAAATAAAATGGGGGAAAGTTAACAATACCACTATTAGTCACTCCTGAGAAATAAAGGCAGTTAAGTAGCTGTAAGAAAATGTTGCAAAGGGAATTTCAGGAACACATACAGGAAAGGGGAACATGCCTGCTAATTTAATATAGGACATGGTAATGTGATCAGTGAGGATTTTCATTTGTCTTGGGTACAGAAGAAGGATGGAAGGCCAAAGTTGTACAAAGGAATAAAGAACTCAGAAGACTCACTTCTAGACCCCTTAATTTCAATTCCCAGAAACTAGCATGAAGATTGGAGATATGAGGGGAAGTCAAGTGTCTGTAAAAAGAACATTGTATTAGGACTCCTAGTAGCATTTTTCATTTTTAAGTATATATATGAAAATGATTAATGGGAAAGAATTTTTATCAGGTTTTCCTCTGTCAGAAAAGATTTATATGAGCTAAAATCAATAACTGCTTCTGCTGGGGCTAATTAGGAACAGTGAGACTTTATTCTCTCATTCACTTGTATCTGCCTTATTCATTTCCTGCCTCTTCAAACTTTTCTAGCAAATTTTTACACGGTTCCTGGCATGCTGGAACCTTTACTCTGTGGGAACAGTTCTGATGCTGGGTAAGTAGCTCACCTCATTTTGTTCTTGTCCCTTGAAATAATGTGTCAGATGAAAATGGGCAATATTTTCACTTTTCTTTGTGCTCATATAGTAGATCCTAACTAGGTCTGACGTATTGGTTGACTCAGATTTCTTTCTGTTTCGTATTTGTCCATCCAAAATTGGCATTTCACTAGGAGGTGAATGTGCCTATAGTCTCAAGCCAAAATAAGAAATGTAAAAGGCTGAGAAGGATAGAGTCTGCAACACCAGATATCTTGCCTGTCTCTTGTAGATTTCCCCTCATTGTCTTAGGCCACAATTAAGAACATCTATAGAAGGGACACTGTCTTGGTGACAGATTAGTACCAAGGATGACCTAAAACATACTACGCCTGACAGCGTGGGGAGGGAAAAGAGTAGCAACATAGTATTTTTTTTGCCATTTTTAAAAAATTGTGGGAAAGTACACAGAACATAAAATTTACCCTCATAACCATTTTTACGTGTTCAGTTCAGTGGCATTAAGCACCCGTTAACTACTAACTCCCCATTTCCCCTTCCCCTCCCATTCCGCTTTCTGCCTCTATTATTTCGACCACTCTGAGCCTCTCATGTCAGAGGAATCATGCGGCAGTTGTCTTTTTGTGACTGGCTTTTTTCGCTTGGCAGGATGTCCTCAAGGTTTACCCATGTTATTGCATGTGTCAGAATTTCTTTCCTTTTTCATGTTGAGTGATATTCCATTGTCTTTAAAAACCACATTTCGTTTATCCATTCGTCTGTCGGCGGACACTCAGGTTGCTCCCATATTTTAGTTACTGTGAGTAATGCTACTGTGAACACAAGTTGCCACCAACATAATGCAAATCTTGATTCTGCTACTTTCAGCTCTAAGACTTTTGGCAAGCCATTTCACTTAGGTGAGCCTCAATTTCTTCATCCATAACACGGAATCAATAACTCCTGTGCTCGCTTCCTTCAAGGGCTATTGCAATGATGCAATTAGATGACATACACGAAAGTGCTTTGGAAACAGAAAGTCACATAAATGTGAGGGTGTCACATCATTATCCAGCATGTATTGGCCCTCTAGGAATTGGTGTTTTAAGATGACCATAACAACTAGATGTCCATTTAATTTCTGTATCTAAGTCAATACCAGAAGTTCCATTGAAATACATATCAGGTGAGTCTCAAAGCAGGAGAACTGGTAAAAATGAGGTCACTGAGATTCCCAGTGTGACATAGGTTGTCTTGGTGAGTATTAAGAGAACAAAGGTGATGAAGAGGAACTTCTAGCTAGCCATTTGTCATTTGGGATCATAGCCAAGAGGAATTTGCTTGAATTGCACATTGATATGAATCTGGGACAGTGGTTCTCAAATTTTGGTGTGCATATGAATCACCTGGCGTGCCTCTTTAAAATGCAGATCCGGGGGGCGCCTGGGTGGCGCAGTCGGTTAAGCGTCCGACTTCAGCCAGGTCATGATCTCGCCGTCCGTGAGTTCGAGCCCCGCGTCGGGCTCTGGGCTGATGGCTCAGAGCCTGGAGCCTGTTTCCGATTCTGTGTCTCCCTCTCTCTCTGCCCCTCCCCCGTTCATGCTCTGTCTCTCTCTGTCGCAAAAATAAACAAACATTGAAAAAAAAATTAAAAAAAAATAAATAAATAAAATGCAGATCCGGGAGGGTGCCTGGGTGGCTCAGTCAGTTGAGCGTCGACTTTGGCTTAGGTCATGATCTCATGGTTTGTGAGTTTGAGCCCCGCATCGGGCTCTGTGCGGCCCAGTGCAAAGCCCGCTTCAGATCCTCGGATCCTCTGTCCCCCTCTCTCTGCCCCTTCTTGACTTGCACTGTCTCAAAAATAAATAAACATTTTTTTTTTTAATGCAGATTCGTGGCTCCCATATCTAGAGCTTGTATACCTAGGTCTGGGTAGGACATAGGAATCAGCATTTTCAAGAGGCAAGCCTGGCGATTCTGATCCTAGGCTGTCCCCAAGACATCGTTTTTTGAAACGTTGACCTTTTCTTTTTTTAACACCTGTATTTTGGCCTGACTTTCTAGATGGTTATTTGTTATCTCCATAGTCCTAGAGATGACTTACAGTTGATGACTGGGTACAATGATGTTGAAAAGCCCTGAAATTCCTTTTCTTTTCTCAGACAATGCCCAGAGGGGTACCAGTGTATGAAAGCAGGAAGGAACCCCAACTACGGTTACACAAGCTTTGACACGTTCAGCTGGGCCTTCTTGGCATTATTTCGCCTTATGACCCAGGACTACTGGGAAAATTTGTATCAGCTGGTAAGTAGTACTACCTCTCTTTTGAGTGCTTTTTCTCTTTGGTGACAGAATTTGTATGAGGGTATGGGGTTGGGGACATTCTGTGTAAGAGACCTTCAGGGAAGGCATTGTACAGGATCTTGGGATATTATTTCTCAGAGTCAGCTGACTTACACAATTAAGTGAACTCTCCCAGCTCTTGCCCCTGTTTCTTTAGTGCCCAGTCATGTAAAGCTTGTAGAGGCTCACAGCCTTGACAGCCTTTTGCCTGGCCTGGGAATCTGCTATCTCGGTTTACTTCCTGTTGTTTCACCAGACCATCTGCAGTGTTTCTCTGCTCAGATTTTTGGCTTAGGGTGTCTTTTTAAGGCATATCAATTAAACATACTCTACAAAGCACCATGCTAGACATTAGAAAGATGAGATTTCTATCCACGAAGACCTTGGATTCTAAACATAACATTTTTGAGATTTGTAACATATGTGGACATATGTTATACAGACAGGTTGTGACAGATTAAAAAAAAAAGGTCTGCCATTCTGTTGGGCTATACTGGTGACTAGGCAAGTCATTTAACTTTGCTGGTGGTGATGGAGGAGTAAGTCTAGGTGATTGCTAAGGGTCTTCCAGCTTGGAAATTCCGTGATAATTCATTGTTTTCTATTTGACTCTGGTGTTTGGTGATGCCAGTTCAAGAATAAGAAATATGTCTCCTTCAGGCATGAAGGAATGTCTCGAAGGGAAGCTTCTTTTTTTTTTTAATTTTTTTAATGTTTATTTATTTTTGAGAGAGAGCCAGAGTGCAAGCAGGGGAGGGACAGAGAGAGAGGGAGACACAGAATCTGAAGCAGCTTCAGGCTGTGAGCCATCAACACAGAGCCCCACGCGGGACTCAAACCCGCGAACCATGAGATCACGACCTGAGCCGAAGTCGGACACTTAACTGACTGAGCCAGCCAGGCCCCCCTTGAAGGGAATCTTCCAATTCAGATCCTATAGGACAGCCTAGAGTTCTCTCAGGTTCAAATCTTTCTTGTGAAATATTTGTGGTTGATGCTAAGTTTCATTTACTA
The DNA here is from genome assembly GCF_018350175.1 of Felis catus. Classification (NCBI taxonomy): domain Eukaryota; kingdom Metazoa; phylum Chordata; class Mammalia; order Carnivora; family Felidae; genus Felis; species Felis catus. Next base: position 78,216,393 of record NC_058374.1, read on the forward strand.
TTTGTAGTTGAAAAGAATAACAATGGGGGCGTCTGGGTGGCTCAGTCAGTTAAGCATCAGACTTCAGCTCAGGTCATGTCTCACCGGTGAGAGTTCGAGCCCCACGTCGGGCTCTATGCTGACACCTCAGAGACTGGAGCCTACTTCGAATTCTGTGTCTCCCTCTCTCTGCCCCTCCCCCCGCCTCTCAAAAATAAATAAACATTAAAAAAAAATTTTTTTTTAAATAATGATGAAAACTAAGTAAGAGTAAGTCGCATATACATAAACTAAAACCCAAGTGTTCTTTGATGTCCATTTGCTCACAGCTAGTGAAAGGACTAGTCCTAGGATCCTCCTTCCTACTGTTTTCTCCACTGTTATTTATGCCACATCTCTCTTTAAAAACCCACCCTATTGCAGAAGGAAAGGAAGGATGTCACTCAAGATGGGGACTTCCTATGACTTGGACCCGATCCCTAAGATGGAATTTATCTGTTAACGCTCTTTGAGGACCAGTAGATAAATGAGCTGAAGTCTTGTATTCATTTCTTTATACTTGTTTTAGAATCAGCTAACGAAGGCAAATATAATCCTTAGCTCGGAGCATTTTTCCCTTTAAAAACAATCAAGTATTTTTCCATGAAAGGAGTATATCAGGAGTACTCGGAAAGGGAAGCGGATTTTTTCTGTCACAAGGCATTGGAGGTACTAGTGACATTTACTCTGAATTGAGGCTGGAGGAAGCCATTTGGCCACTGGGGATGCTAAGTACTCTGCAGTATTGAAGGCACACCGCACAACAAAGGACTGTTCTGTCAAAACTGCAGTGGTGCCCCTGCAGACGAACATTATCCCACGAGGTAGTTTCAGCCTGGTTCATTTGATGCATAGGACTCAGAAAACGGTCTTCGTCTTCACAGACCCTGCGAGCTGCTGGGAAAACGTACATGATCTTCTTCGTCTTGGTCATCTTTGTGGGTTCTTTCTATCTGGTGAACTTGATCTTGGCTGTGGTGGCCATGGCTTATGAAGAACAGAATCAGGCAACCCTGGAGGAAGCAGAGCAAAAAGAGGCTGAATTCAAAGCAATGTTGGAGCAACTGAAAAAGCAACAGGAAGAGGCACAGGTTGGTGATCGGTGCTTTGCGATATACAGTCCTTCCTGCCAGATCACCGTGACTAAGGCCCTATCTCATTGCCATTGCAGTTGATCTTCTCGAGGCACGTTGTCAAATAGAAGCCATTGATCTGATTAAAATAACCCAAGTGACAACCGCAGATGGCTGGCCCAATTATTCCATTTGTCTTAACGGCCGAATAGTTTGTTAACATGATCTCTACTTGAATTTCTCAGCTGTTTAGCGTTCAACTGCTAGGGTGGCTGGGCGGGGGAAGCAAGCGGCCAGAGCAGTATATATAGTGCTTCCTATAAGCATAGCCTTTTTGTTGAGGCCATCAGTAGGATCTCCTTCATACATTCTCTGCGATCATGAAAATATTGGTTGTCATTGAAAAGAAGATACAGGTAAAAGAGTAAAATAAAATTTGAAAACCAGTCTAGTGGTCCCACCACCCTAACGCTTTGCTTTCTGATTCTTGTCCAAACATACATGCGTTTTTACACCGTTGGGCCCATAATGTGTATAATTTGGTTTCTTAGCATTCATTTTCAGAGTTGTCCAGAAGAAATCTTTTGGTACCAAGGAGGCGGCCACGTTCTTGTCAGAGATACTTCAGAGAATAAATCCCTGAGTTCTTCCCCCTGGGTTCTGCTCTGATTACACAGTGTGTGCCACAGTGTGTGTGGCTGTGTGCCACAATACAGATCAACCAGAAAATGGAGATAGCCAAGTCCTGGCCGCAGTCTCCTCTCCGGGCTGGTTCGCCCTCCTCCTTTTTCCCTGCTTCCCCTATCCGTGGGAAAGGAAATGAACTGCCCTGATTGCTTGGCTCCTTGCAGCTCCAGTTAACTGCTTCTGACTGGCCTGTCACTGTGGCTCCCCCCTCCAGGCGGCAGCGATGGCCACCTCCGCCGGCACGGTCTCAGAAGATGCCATAGAGGAGGAAGGTGAAGAAGGGGTAGGCTCTCCTCGGAGCTCCTCTGAAGTATCCAAACTCAGCTCCAAGAGTGCCAAAGAAAGACGTAATAGGAGAAAGAAGAGGAAGCAGAAGGAGCTCTCCGAAGGAGAGGAAAAAGGGGATCCTGAAAAGGTCTTTAAGTCAGAGTCGGAAGACGGGATGAGGAGGAAGGGCTTTCGGCTGCCAGACAACAGAATAGGAAGGAAGTTTTCCATCATGAATCAGGTAAACTATTTGCACTGGGTCAAATAAGCCTAAGAAATCTCCTTTTCCTAATCTCACTTGATTCTCACATTCCCCCCGTTTGCTCTACATTTTCCAGCCCCTTCCCTGCGTCCTCAGGCCTGTCTCTCCATGGTCCGTACTATCCTCTAGAGGGAGCATTGTGGGCGTGTTAGGGCTGTCCTCTGCTCCAGTCCTGCCCTCCCCTCTCTGCTCTGGGCCAGCCCTAGGACCGTGTGATCACCTCTGGCAGCCTTACTGCAGCCGTAAAGTCCCTTTCACACCAGTAGGCCTTCCATTCTACCCCTCTCCTTAAACGTTGGAACATCAGAATTTAGCTTTCAAACATCTCTGTTTAAGAATTGCATGTAATTGTAGGTTAAAGAAAAAAAGAGTCCTGAAACTCTACGTCACCTTATTTGAGTGTGGCAAATTCTAGTAATTAATTATTCTAGATATATAATGTCATGCTGATAAATTAGCCTATGGTAGGTTAAAAGCCTCCAGTTGTACCCAACTTTGATAAATGGGGAAACTAAGAGAAAGAGAGAGGAGAGGACTTACGGGTAATTACTGAGCATTCTATTACTATAAATATCACCACATAACACCTATTTTTGGATTTCAAAGAACACCACCAAAATCCAATCCTGAGGCCATTAAATTCCCAATTTTAAGGAAATGCTAGAAAGTTAGTCCGGTATGAAATAGATGACAGTTACTGGTCTTCTGGCAGCGTACCCTGTGTCTTTGCTTGTTTCCGAGAGGTGACCATTGTGCTTCTCCCTAACACCTCTCCCCTCCCAGTTCAGCCTCTGCCAGTCCTGTTCACTTGATCACAGCAGAATCTCTCGTGTCCCTCCCCCACTTCCCATCCTATTAACTGTATCTTAGTTCACGTGTATTAGTCCGTTCTACCTCAGTTATATCCACTGCGGGTTTGTTTCCTCTGATCATTCTCCCTCTCCTTTATGTTGTATATACTGTCAACAGAGCACTTCCTAAAACAGAGCTCTCATTATTCACCACCAAGCAGTTGTGGAGTGCCTACCATGCATCAGGGATTATGCTGACTCCCAGAGATTCACGGTGATTAAAACACTGTCCCTCTCCTAAGGAACTTAACAGTGTAGTGGAGCGGCCACCAAAACTTATTTCTATAATACCATGGATGGTTCCATGTTTTTCCATAATTGAAATAGGCTGGAATGTTTTAGAGGTCACGGGATGTACCGCAACCTGGAGGTTTGGCAAAGACTTTCTCGGGAAGGTAAATAAAGGATAAACAGGAGTTAGGTAGTGTGTGTGTGTGTGTGTGTGTGTGTGTGTGTGTGTGTGTGTGTTGATGAGGGAGTAATAGGGCAGAAGAAAGGATATTCCAGATGGGGAAGAAAAGTATGTTCCCGTTTGGACACCCTATAACCAAGTAGAGAGGTCTTTTAGACACACAGATAATCAAATGACGTCTTTGGGAAGAGGTCCTGAGCCGACACCTGGTGACTGGAACCGTGAGACTTGATGAGGTGCTCAAAGCGGTTGTGTCAGGTGAAGGAACAGTGGGCTAGGGCCTCCACCTCTGATGTTCATGGGCATCGCAGATGGAGCTCATGAAGAAAAACAAATGAACAGTCATGAGAGGTGCTGAGAGGACCAGTTCAGTGAAACCAGGAGAGCACAAAGATTGGAGAAAGCAGGCGAGTGGTCAGTGGATTGAAAGTTAACAGAAATGCTTCATGAGATCAGAATTGGAAATAAGCACTGGATTTGGCAATATAAGTCACTGAGCACTTTAAAGACACACTTCAGTCCAGGGTAAGGATGGATGCCATATTAAGTGAGAACTGGAGACGATGAGGGTAGACATCTCATAAAAGCTTCTTGAAAGCTATGGGTGGAAGGTAAGTATTTTTTATAATCTGCAGTGGGGGAGCCCAGAAGAAGGGGAAGTAGAGGTCGAAAACGGAGTCGAATAGAAAAGAAACTGGAGCACAGTCTTGGAAGACGTGAAACTAGATAGAGTCTCTAACAGGAAGGGGCTACCTTTTACCCGAAAATGTCAGGACATGCGGGTGTGGATAAGTTTGTAGATAGGGAGTAGGAAGTTGAAGAAGATGACACTGGAATGTCTGTAGTTTGCAGTAATGTAGGAAATTCAAAGTCCTATTGAAGGGAATGAGAGGTTGAGTTTAAAGTTTATTTTCAAGAGAGAGTATGCGCACAAACAGGGGAGGGGCAGAGAGAGGGGCACTCTCAGCACGGAACCCGACTTGGGGCACGAACCTATGAACCATGAGATCATGACCTGAGCTGAGATCAAGAGTCAGATGCTTAACCAGTTGAGCCACCCAGGCGCCCCAAGAGGTTGAGTTTAAAGAAATGAGAGGGGTGTTTAAAGAAAATATTGACAGTGTAGAATAGTTATTACAAAGAATAGGAGAGGAAATTACCCTAAACAGATTCAGTCTATTTACCAACCAAGTGCCAGCCCCTAGTTGGAAATTATAGTGCTCCCCGCTCCTGGCCTTTTCAATCCCAGTCACTGTGCCCTGTCAGCCGCCCTGCACTTAGGCCAGAATGAACTACTAGATGCTTCTCATCTACGAGGTTTGTTTCCTACCCTCAGATTTGCTCCAGGAACCCCCTCTCTAAGATGCCCTATTTTTCTTGCTCTCAGGGTCCACATCGTACTTCCTCTTCACATCCTTCTCTCAAAAAACCTTCCCAGCCCTCCCCGACTCCACACCTCAGTGGGAATTACCATTTTATCTTTCCATTATGTTTCCTACGTATCTCTTTATGTGTTGCTTTTTACTCCTACTATTCTTTCCTCTCTTAGATAAAGTGCTAAAGGCAAGGCATGCATATGGCTAGTGTTCAGATATTTGTTGGACAGATGAATGGGGGACTTTTATAAATCTGATTTCACCCCTTCTGGGACTTCTTTGTGGCCTAGAGCCATCTCGGTCTCACCTTCGCCTCACCTTTCTCCTAGTTCTGCCTCTTTTGGGGAAAAGTATGATTGCAGCTTCATTGTAATCCAACCCTTGTCTTGAGAGCCATCACTGAGCTGGTTAATGAATACCTTAGTGCTGTTATTGAATGGTCTCTGATTAATCTATTGGCTTTAGCACAGAGTTGCACTGATTGCTCCCTAGCTCAAAAAATAAAACTGGGCTTCTGAAATGTCCTGCTTTGCATGAAAATGTTCACTTCCTCTAATTTCCCCATCTGAAAAAAAATTGTAGATTCCTAGAGGCCGTGGCTATCTGCCAAGACTTGCTTAGAAACCCTACATGGAAGTAATATTCTTTGTCCCAGGACTCTTCTGCAGTTCCTCTGATTTTATCTGGAAGAAAGACTAAAACTGAGGCCTAGAGTCGTTAACTTATCTAAGGTTATATGGCTAGTAGGTGTTTCAGTCAAGATTTGAACCAGGTCCTTTGGACCACAGAGCTTGTATTCCTGTACATGACCGTGTGCAGCCACTCCCTCCCCACTCACCTCCACACATCCATGGTCATCTCTTCTGTTGGCTCACCAGTGAACATGGCTTCAGTTCAGTTTCCTGTGTTGCCATCTGTAGAGAGCCCTTAAGACATCTGCCCACCCAATCTCCTACTCATTTCTCTATAAAATTACTGCTCTGGTTTTAGGGCTTAGGACAGTTTATAAATATTAAGTTGAGTTCAATTTTGCACAGTGTTTTAATTTTTCTATTACAGTATTCCTCAAGCTTTTTGGTCTTAAGACCCCTTGATATTCTTTTTTTTTTTTTTTAGAGAGAGAGAAAGTGAGGGATAGAGGGAGAGGGAGAGAATAAAATCCTAAGCAGGCTCTATGCGCAGTGTGGAACCCCATACCTGGCTCAATCTTAGACCCCAGGATCTTGACCTGAGCTACACTTGATCTTAGCCAAAAGGTTGAGAAGTGATTGACCTGAGCTGAAATCAAGAGTTGGATGCTTAACTGACTGAGCTACCCAGCTGCCCCTAGGCCCCCTTAATATTCTTAAAAATTGAAGACCTCAAAGTGCTTTTTTTAACTGTGCTTTTAATTTATATTAGAAATTAAGAAATTTAATAATTAAATATCTACAATATGTAATTTAATAATTACTATTAAATTAAGAACTTTAAAAATATTAAACATGTTTATTTACTGATTTACCTAAAAATAATAATGATAGGGGCGCCTGGCTGGCTCAATTGATAGAGCATGTGACTCTTGATCTTGGGGTTTTGAGTTCCAGTCCTACACTGGGTGTAGAGATTACTTAAAAAAAAAATAGGGGCGCCTGGGTAGCTCAATGGGTTGCACATCCAACTTCAGCTCAGGTCATGATCTCACAGTTCATGGGTTTGAGCTCCCCGTCAGGCTCTGTGCTGACAGTTTGGAGCCTGGAGCCTGCTTCTGATTGTGTGTCTCCCTCTCTTTGCCCCTACCCCCCCCCCCCCACACACACACACACTCGCCTCTCTCTCTTTCTCTCTCTCTCTCTCTCTCTCTCTCTCTCTCTCAGAAATAGATAAACATTAAAAAAAAGGATATGTTAAAAAAATTTGGGGGGTTGACATATTTGAAGGAAATCTAGTTTCGTACGGATGTAATTAGAAAAAGGATGGGGCGCCTGGGTGGCTCAGTTGGTTGAGTGTCTGACTTTGGCTCAGGTCATGATCTCGCTGTCTGTGAGTTCTAGCCCCGCGTCAGGCTCTGTGCTGATAGCTCAGAGCCTGGAACCTCCTTCAGATTCTGTGTCTCCCCTCTCTCTGCCCCTCCCATGCTCATGCTCTCTCTCTGTCTCTCAATAATAAATAAATGTTAAAAAAATTTTTTAAAAAAAAAAGAAAAGAAAAGGAAAAGGGAGGAATAGGGGTGCCAGCGTAGTTCAGTCAGTTAAGCGTCCGACTTCAGCTCAGGTGATGATCTCACAGTTCATAGGTTCGAGCCCCATGTTGGTCTCTCTGTTGTCAGCGCGGAGCCTGGAGTCTGCTTCGGGCCCTCTGTCCCCCTCTCTCTCTGTCCTTCCCCTTCTCACTCACTCTCTCAAAGATAAACATTTTTTAAAAATGACAAAAAAAGGGTGGAAAATTTAAAAGCCTTTTCAGATAATTATGAATATTCATCTTTGATGCTATTCCAAAACTCAGCGCAATTATTGTTTTTTCAGTGATTAGTTGCAGTATAGAATTTGAAACTGTAAGTCTGTTACATTAAAATTCTTTGCTGTATTTATCACCATAGATCATTAACTCATGAGTGATTAGTAGCATCATGCATTGATCATTTAGGGAATATCTGTTCATTGACTTACACACATCTTCCAAGTACTGCCACACACAAGTTTTAAAAATCACATACATTATTATCACTAACAGCTCATAAGAAAAGTCTAAATACTGTGAAACTGTCATGCTTCCAGAGTCCACTCTACACTTGTGAGAAAATGAAAGTGATAAAGGAAGATATGATCTTAGTATTGTTATGAAATAGTTTTGACCTCTTGATCCCCCTTAAGAGGGTCACAGGACCCCCAGGAGTCCCTAGACCACACTTTAAGAACGAGCTGTTTTTCACTGCTGTCTTCTCTAGGGTTTTGATGGTTTCCTGTCTCACATTCAGGTCCTTTATCCATTTTGAGTTTATTTTGGTGAATGGTGTAAGAAAGTGGTCTAGTTTCATCCTTCTGCATGTTGCTGCCCAGTTCTCCCAGCACCGTTTGTTAGAGAGACTGTCTTTTTTCCATTGGATAGTCTTTCCTACTTTGTCAAAGATGAGTTGGCCATACTTTTGTGGGTCCAGTTCTGGAAAAAGTGAAATATGGCATGGACATAGAACATTTAAATCAGTAACTTATCACATCCTAAGGATCCCAGTCATTGTTAAGCCTGGTCCCAACAGACAGCTGGCATGGATACCCTAAAATCCTCAGTTTTTCCATGGAATATGAGGGCCACCTCCTCAAATCGAGAACACCCCATAGCCATTCTGCCGAGCAAACACCTAGACCTAAGGTAGTATTTCTAGTGAACTGTGATGTGTGAAGCTCTTGGTCGGTGGACAAGAAAGATTTTGAAAACAGAAGGAAGGTAAGGCCCACCCATTTCATAAAGTAGCCTGGATCCCAGGAATTAATAGAGCCAAGAGTCCTGGGTCATCATTGCAACCCTCTAGCCCAGGGAAACTGAGACCAGTGACGGGCTGGGCTGGCTACCCTCAGGATGTATCTCCTTAGAGAATGGGCTAGAGCAGGATTGAATATTGGGTTCTCTTTTCCCCTTCCACATTTATTACCATCAGCTCTTTTGCCAAGAATGGAACAGGGAACTAAACAGTAAGACATAAATTATTTTCTTTTAGTGTGTACTGTCTCGGGATCCTGATTTCTATGTGTTTGTAGGTCACTAAATTGATCATTATCTTATCACTTTCCTACCGGTTAAGAATAGATCTCCTGTAGTATATATTTCCTACTAGGCTGCAAGGTTTGAGAGGACAGGGACCATGCTATATGTCTTCTTTACAACTGTATCCATATCACTTAGTACACAATAGGTATTTAATGATCATTCGTCAAAGAAATGAAACCTCTTTCCTAATGTGGAGACCTAATGTACCATGTAGTGTGAGCAAAATCACAGATTTAGTCCAGGGAAGCTTGCTATGAGAAGCGAAGCAGTGACCCAGTGCAGGTGTGGGATAATGCTAAGGTGTGGGTGGCTAATTTATAGTATACAACCCAAGTACCTGTTCATTAAATTAAGCACTGCACCTACAATGTACAAAGCACACCAAGAGATACAAAGATGAATCAGGCAGTGTGACCCTCTGAAGAGCTTATAGTTCGTCAAAAAGGAGAGCTAGAGGCGCCTGGGTGGCCCAGTCGGTGGAGTGTCTGACTCTTGATGTCGGCTCAGGTTGTGAACCCAGGGTCGCGGGATTGAGCCCCGCATTGGGCTCCGTGCTGAGCATGGAGCCTGCTTAAGATTCTCTCCCTCTCTCCCTCTGCCCTTCCCCTATCTGCATGCGCACTCCCTCTAAAAATTAAAAAAAGAGACAGAGAGACAGAGAGAGAGAGAGAGAGAGCTAAAAGCATATATACAAAGAACTGTAGCAAAAAGTAGAGCGCAAGTACTGTGAAAGAGAGGCTCCATGCTGTTGAAGGGTGAAGGAAGTTTGTTGAGGAAGAAGGTGAAGGGCTGGACCACGGACAGTAGAGAGAACCTCCACAGCTGGAGGTATAGAAAATAAAGACCTGAACGCAGCGTGGCTCAATGGTAAGGTCTGTGAAGGGAAAAGGTAAAAGATAAAATGGAAAAAGTAAATTAGAGTCAAAGCTGGGAGGATTGATGAAATTAAGTGTGATCATGGGATTTAACAAAGGAGCCCAAGAGTTCTGGCCTTATTTCTCTCTAGTGAGCCTTACAAGGAGATACATACTCCGAAGACACTGTCAACATCTAACACAGAACCTCAGAGTTCTGTGTTCCACTGAACTGAACGTGTGGGTAGAAGCTCAAAGATATTTCCCATCCCTCCCTCAATCCAATCTTGGGATCCTACTGTAGTACTTATGGTTTTTATTTTCTGTATTTTATGATGCTTTGACATTTTAGGAGCCTTGCTAGCTGGGGAGAGACTGCCCCTCCCAGTGCAGACTTAATTCCTGGACACTGAACAACTTGCCTGGGAGTGTGCCTTTCATATGCAAATGGATCGATCCAAACCCTCATCCCCAACTTTATCTAAAGCTCACATGCCAAGATATACCACACCAGTGTCTCCCCTGCCCTAAATCACTCCAAGGGCCAGGCGTTGGGCAGCTAGGACCAGTCCTGTAGCCCAGAGCCTATTGAAATTATTCAAACTGACCAATCCTGGACTTCTCAGATGTGCCTGCTCTGCCTCACCTGTTCCTGCTAGGGAGACCACCATCCAGGCTCTGAACCATGCTTTTCCCTTGCTCTTCTGCCTCCTAACTGACCCTGCTACCTCCCCAGGAGGCCCTGCATGGCATGGCATGGCGTGGCATGCCCCCTTCTCGTGGGAGCTGTGACTAATAGACTCTTCCAAAGGCAGTTGTCTCTGTGTCTGTCACCTTACCGTTTTTCATTAGAACAAAATCATATGTACAATAGGAAGGCACTGCCTTTGGCGTAGAACATTGCCCTGAGGTATAAAAATTGGGGGGCCGAGGGGGATGCCAAACAAAGAGACAATTGAAAATATTTGGGTCTTTAAGTTTTCTTTAACCAAGGAAATTTAAATCCATTGTAAGGCTTTCTGAATTTATCTGTCTTATACTCAGGGCTATTGAGGTGTTTTAAAATCAGGAATTGGGGGCGCCTGGGTGGCACAGTTGGTTAAGTGTCCGACTTCAGCCAGGTCACGATCTCGCAGTCTGGGAGTTCGAGCCCCGCGTCGGGCTCTGGGCTGATGGCTCAGAGCCTGGAGCCTGTTTCCGATTCTGTGTCTCCCTCTCTCTCTGCCCCTCCCCTGTTCATGCTCTGTCTCTCTCTGTCCCAAAAATAAATAAACGTTGAAAAAAAAAAATTTAAAATCAGGAATTGGATGGATGTCACTGGGATATATATTACTACATTTATTTAAAAGGAAAAATAAGGTCTGGGGTGCCTAGGAAACTTAGTCGGTTAAGTGTCCGGCTCTTGGTTTCGGCTCAGATCATGATCTCACATCTGTGGGTTCAAGCCCGGCATTGGGCTCTGTGCTGACGGCATGGAGCCTGCTTGGGATTCTGTCTCCCTCTTTCTCTGCCCCTCCCCTGCTCGCTCTCTCAAAAATAAATGGATAAACATTTAAAAAAATTTTTTTAATTTTAAAATGGAAAAATAAGGTCATAATTTTCAAATTAAAAAAAAGTGTGAGTTGGTCAAGTGGTTTGACAGTAAGGACTGGCTTGTATCATACAGTGGATATTTTTATAAATGAAACAGGCTAAATCTGTGGCTTTAAGGTTTTGATGAAAATATCTTGAAGGCATGTGATAAGATAAACTTATTTTATTAAAAAACTAATATTGGAAAAATTAATGTTGGCAGTGATATATTGAAAGTAATGATATTTTGATTATTCCACCTTTTTCTTTTGGGTTAGATAAGGTTCCTTTAAGAAGAAGAATAACCCCTGTAAGAGTAACCCATATAATTATTAATAAAACTTAAGCTTTTTTTGGTATCCTCAGAAAACAAGACATGGAATATTTCTAACAACTAGGTAACAAATTTGGCAAGTTGGTTGGTTTATAGTTCTTTGCTTCCAATAAAGTTGAAAGACTGCCTAATTTGACTGTCAGCTGATTAAGATAAATTTTGCTAATAGCTTACTATGTGATTTTGGCATATAATTTGTAAGGAGTTCAAAGAATTGAGTGACATTGCTACAATAAAATTCTTCTGTTCCCAGGTACTATTTGTGTGAATAAGGTTTTTGAGCTCTTAAAATCTAATACTAGAAAGGGAAGGGAAGGTTGATGTTGAGCCATGTTTGATTCTAGTAATAAATAATACAAATATTTCAACCCCCAAAACACCAATTTTAAAAACTCATTAGGAGATACATTTTAATAAAATACCCATTTTAAGCTTAATAATTACTTATAAAATGTATATTTATGAGCTGTCAGCACAGAGCCCGACATGGGACTCAAACCCATGGACCGCGAGATCATGACCTGAGCTGAAGTTGGATGTTCAACCGCTGAACCACCCAGGCACCCTATATTTATATATCTCAATCAATTTTATTAATAAGAATTATAATAAAAAATCCAGGAGAATTTTTTTTATGTTTATTTCAAGAGAGAGAGTATATGCTAGCAGGGGAGGGGAAGAGAGAGAGAGAGAGGGGGGAAAGAGAGAAAGAATCCCAAGCAGGCTCCATGCTGCCAGAGCAGAGCTGGACTCTGGGCTCGAACTCACCAACTGTGAGATCATGACCTGAGCTGAAATCAAGAGTCAGATGTTTAACGTACTGAGCCACCCAGGTGCCCCAATCCAGGAGAATTTTTAAAAATTCTTAGAGACTCAGGATCACAGGAAAATTTTGAAATTTTAAGTACAGTTATTTATAATTTTTGGTTGCAGAAAAGTATTCAAAGGTGATCAGTAAAATGCGTTAAAGCATAACAATATGCATTAGCACACAATTCTCTAGGGAATATGGAAGGGAAGTATGAGATGAAGGAGAAAAAGAAATGAGGAAAAATTTGTAAATGGTAAATAAAAGTTTCATTTCAAAATGTCAGCGCTGGGAATTATATAATTTACAAATATTTAAACTTGTGATAAAAAAAAATGTTGACTTTAAAATGGAATAGAGGAGAGCCCCTAGGTGGGTCAGTCAGTTAAGCATCTGACTCTTGATTTTGGCTCAGGTCATGATTTTAAAGATGATGGAATCAATCCCCACCTGCCCCCCCCCCAGCTCCACCCCCCCCCAGTCCCCCCCCACCCCACCCCAGCACAGAGCCTGCTTGGGATTCTCTCTCTGCCCCTCCCCTGCTCACATTCTCTCTCTCTCTCTTTCTCTCTCTCAAAGTAAATAAACTTTTGGGGCACCTGGGTGGCGCAGTCGGTTAAGCGTCCGACTTCAGCCAGGTCACGATCTCGCAGTCCGGGAGTTCGAGCCCCGCGTCGGGCTCTGGGCTGATGGCTCAGAGCCTGGAGCCTGTTTCCGATTCTGTGTATCCCTCTCTCTCTGCCCCTCCCCCGTTCATGCTCTGTCTCTCTCTGTCCCAAAAAGAAATAAACGTTGAAAAAAAATTAAAAAAAAAAAAAAGTAAATAAACTTTTAAGTTTAAAATGGAGTAGAAGGAAACATACATAATATTCAACTGAACAAAAGCTACTTCAAGACTATTGTTGGCATACTACTTATCTCCGGGGCATGTACTCATTGAGAGAATAGCACTTTTAATAATGATAGAGCACTTTTAAATTCTCTCCTTTTTGCCACGTGTGGCTTGGAGTCTAACTTGAGTAAAGGCACACTTCAGGTGAGCTCATAGTACTGCGAAATAGACACACCGATGTCTTTCCCCGTGGTTAGCTACATAGAGCACGGGGTAAAAGCATCGTTGTAATGCATGGGCAAACAGGAGTAGAATTTGTGTATGGCTACCTGCTCAAAGCCAGATGCATCTCAAGGGTATGGGGCAAGAAGTGAGTGATTATGGATGTGGACAGTGGTATAAACGCAACCTCCAGAAGTGCTCTCTGGAAACACGTGTGTTCTCATACCAGGAATGCAAGGGTAGGGCCGGGAGGGGGAGGCAAACCGCCCTTGCTGGGCCTGTACAGGGTCAGCCTCCCGTCTCACGCCGTCTCTTGTGTGTGTCTCTCTCTCCCCGCCCCTGCAGTCACTGCTCAGCATCCCGGGCTCGCCGTTCCTCTCCCGCCACAACAGCAAAAGCAGCATCTTCAGCTTCCGAGGGCCCGGGCGGTTCCGCGACCCGGGCTCGGAGAACGAGTTCGCGGACGACGAGCACAGCACGGTGGAGGAGAGCGAGGGCCGCCGGGACTCGCTCTTCATCCCGATCCGGGCCCGCGAGCGCCGCAGCAGCTACAGCGGCTACAGCGGCTACAGCCAGGGCAGCCGCTCGTCGCGCATCTTCCCCAGCCTGCGGCGCAGCGTCAAGCGCAACAGCACGGTCGACTGCAACGGCGTGGTGTCCCTCATCGGCGGCCCCGGCTCCCACATCGGCGGGCGGCTCCTGCCAGAGGTGAAAATAGATAAGGCAGCTACCGATGACAGTGTAAGGAAGTAAACACAGACCGAGGCTAGGCATGGCAGTCTTTCCCGCGCCCTCCTCTCTTCTCTCCGGTCCGGCCGCTCGCTCCCAGGCGCTGTCCCCACTCTCTCGACTCCTGCCCCCACTGCCCCCCACCGTTTCTGTCTTCTGCCACCTGCTTTGTTTCTGTTGTTCTCTTCAGCCCCTCCTTCTCCCTTTTACTTTATTCCCTGCTGTTTCCCCCCACCCATCCCCTCCCTCCTTGTTTCGGACTACTGCCCTTCCCCATCCCCTCTTGGCTTTACTTTACCTCTTTCTCTTTCTCTCCATCTTTGCAAGTCTCTGTCAGCCTACCTGTATTCCTTCCCTTGCCCCCCCCCCCCACCTGCTTTGACTGAATGCCTCTGGCCAGCGGATCCTGCCCGGATGGAATGAGAATGGCATCCTGCCACCACCAATGACCAAGTCTGAGCCGGTTTGGAACTACCATCGCTTCTCTCCCTCCCATGTCCTCTCCTTATAGGGAAACAGCCTGGAATTTAAAGCTTTTATCTTTCTATTAACAAAACAAAACAAAACAAAACAAAACAGCAATATAGTTCAGAATAATTTTCCAAGTCTCCTCTGTAAGAATGAGGTGTGATTTTTCCAAAGAGGAATGTGCATACATGATGCTGTCGGCAGGAGGTTCGCACCGGGGAGAACCAGGCAAGGAGAGGTTAGGGAAGCCAGTGCAGAACTGGAGCTAGACATTCAAAAGCATTTGAAATGGAAAGAAATCAAAGGAGGGGGAAAGTGGGAGGTTGGGGCAAGAACACATGGTGCATGGGGGAGGAAGAAAAAGGGAAGCAAAAGATGAATTTTAAATGTAATCAAATGTCAGGCTCTGGAGGAGCTGCATATAATAGCTTCAGAAAATCACTTGTCGAGGGGTTTGGATAATGGCTCCCCTCTTTGGGAAAAGCCATCTCCTAACATTCCTTTAAATTCTAAGCTGTTTATACCTTCTTTCTAGTTTTAAATTCTTATAGCCTCAGCGATCCCAATCCTCTGTACCTCTAACTCCTTAACCTCCCTCAGTCCTTCCTTAGCTGGCATAGACTCCTTGAGATGGCATGCCAGTCCGTCTTGTCCTAACACTTCAGTTTCCTCTAACACAGCACGGAGACAGCCGGTCCTTTAATTAGCATGATGCATGTGTGGAGGAAAAGTGGACAAAGTGGAATTATCCACAGTGATCTGTTTTTAACGTTTCTGGATGCCTGTTGACCGTACAGATAAAAATTCAAAAAGCAGTTAGGATGTGTTTGACACTGTCTTTTCTCTCTTGCCTTTTCATTTCATAGTAAAATAACTGCCCGTGCTACACACACACACACACACACACACACACACACACACACGTTTGTATAGCTCTTTAGAAGTGACAAGTTACTTTTACATTCATTATTTAATTTGCTCTGAATAAAAATTCTATAAGGCTGGCAAAGTGGAGCTCATTGTCCCTGGTTTTAGACGGGGGGTAGTTTCAGAGAATTTGGGCTCCTTAAGGTCACATAGCTCATTATTGATAGAGCCAGAGTCTTAGGGAAAACTCAATCTTCCATTTCTCAGTTCATTTTAGTGTCTTCTCTGTATAGCCACATGGCCATTTTTCTTCAAGAAAACTCTTTATTTAATATCAATTATGGTAGGAACAATAATAATAACAAACAGTGGTTCCAAAATTCCCCCAAAACCAGGTAGTTGGCCAAAATAAATATTATAGACATGATTACCTTTACTTTAAATGTAATGTTTGATTGTCCCTAATTCTATATCTAGAAGTAAATATTTACGGTCTGTTATTAGACAGTTACATTATCTGAAAAAAACAAGGTAATGTGTCAACAGATAACAAGGGTTGTGTCAGCATGGACAGTACAGTTCTGGCAACTCAAATGTTAAAAACCAAATTTATTTCTGATATCCTGGCTTTTTTTTTTTTTTTTAATAAGCCAAATCATACATCTTGCTTTTTTGTTGAAAAGAAGGTATAGAAAAGGTATCCAGGAAGGAGGAGATTGAACTTCAAGCTGAAGGCACATGAGCAGATTTGGGGGTTTTGTTTTTGGTTTTCTGGCAGCTTCTGTTAGACTGTGTGGGAAAAAAACTTGAGAGGCAGTTGAGCAGATGTCTGTGGAAGCAAGGCTCTGTGCACTGCCTTACGTTGTGGCCTCCACAGAGTGCTGCCTTTGGAGTTTTGGGGGGCCTGCACACTCCACCCCCTGTAGGCCCTTAGGAGATTCTTTGCTGTGGTCCCAAGCGATGATGGTGACAGATTTGAGGATTCCCAAGGCCAGGAGGGCAGATCCCAAAGAGGCAGGAAGATAAGATAGGCACGACCATTTCATTCCCAAAGGCTTCATAACCAGGAAAAGCTGTATTGTTAGAAGCCATAAAGAAGTGCTTCTCAGCTGTTGATGGCGTGGGGATATGTGTAAGTTATAATAATAGGCCAAAAAGACACAATAAAACAAACCCAGACTGCATAGACCGCGTGTGGTATGATATCAGATCTATAGAAAGACAAACTACACACAGAAAGAGGATGACTAATCAGAAGTTAACCATAGTTGCCTTTAGGAGGGGAAATTATCGGTGGCTTTTTTTTTTCCTTACTCTTTTGTGTTCTTTACGGCTTTCTACAATGACATAATAATTATAGCTACCATATGGGTTCTTGCTATAGTATGCTAAGCACTTAAATATATGCACTATCTCATTTAATTCTTATAACCATCCTATTTGGTAGGTGGCTTTATCCTATTCAACAGATGAGGTTCAAAGCCTTAGTGACTCGTGGCAGTGGAGCTTGAACCAAGGTCTTCCTGATGCCAGTGAGACCTTCTTGGCCACTTAAATATTAGCTCCTTTGGGAAGTGGGGAAAAAAAAAAAACATTTATCATTTATCTTAGAGGAATGCAATATGTTACTAATGTTGTATGCAGCCCAGACCACATGAGCAACAAATAAATCCTTAGGCTAAGATGTAGCAATTCTTACTGTCAAGGAGTAAAGATTCTGCAGTGACTGTCTGGTGATTGTGCGGATTTTTCATGAGAGGATTAATAAACTAAGATGTTTTATGTGGTGGCGGGGGCGGGGGGGGGGGGGAGAGAATCACGTTTGGGATGTGACTCAAGCCGTGGATTGATTTGCCTGCGCCTGAACCACGAGAGTGCTTCCCAATGTGTGCTCATGCTTTGTGGAGCATTGCAGGAGCCGCTGAGGCCCAAAATTTCAATGGTTTGGGAGTTTTCACTTTTGCTTTCTGCTGAAGCAGAGGATGAGGGGACTTTTCCCATGCCTTCATCTCTAAGCTGGAAAAGTAGGTGAGAATCTCACCACTCAGAGAGAAAGCAGGTGCTGCTGACAATCCAAAAATCAGACGTAACTCAGAAACCCTGTTGTATTAGCTTACAAATATATAAGTATTATCTCATTTAACGCCCACAGCTGATAGACACTACTGTTGTCTACATTTCACTGAGGAGGTAACCAAGGCTTAGAGAAATAAAGTGGCTTGTCCAAGATCACACAGTAAGCGGCAGACAGAATGAGGGCTTGAGTGCAGGCAGTCTGGCTCCGGAGCACTGGCCAGTAACCAGTGCGCTGCACCAGCTCTAAAGCCTGAGTCCTTCAGTTTATTTACTGATGTGATCCTGGGAAATTAACATAACCTCTCTAAGCCCATTTCCTTATCTGTGAAAAAGAGATAAAAGGACCTTTGCTAAAGGGCAATCGTAAAGATTACATGCAATAACATTTATAAAATGTGAAGCATATTATTTGGTCCATTCTTGGTGTTCAGAAGCCAGTTTCCATTTCTTTCCCCATGCTCTTTTGGCCTTTTTAGTCCTGAGATGTGGATGTTAGGATTTCTACTGAATTGCTTGACTTGGAGAGGGTTGTATTCCTTCTAAGGAATACCTTAAAGATCCTTTTCTGAGAAGAAGAAATTATTGTACAACTATTTTAAAGCAGATTACTACAGGGGTGCCTGGATGGCTCGGTCGGTTAAGCTTGATGGCGTGGGGCCTGCTTGGGATTCTCTCTCTCTCCCTCTCTCTGTCCTTCCCCTGCTTGCGCACTTGCTCTTTCTCTCAAAGTAAACAAACATTAAAAAAATAAAGCGCTCTTGGGGCGCCTGGGTGGCGCAGTCGGTTAAGCGTCCGGCTTCAGCCAGGTCACGATCTCGCGGTCCGGGAGTTCGAGCCCCGCGTCGGGCTCTGGGCTGATGGCTCAGAGCCTGGAGCCTGCTTCCGATTCTGTGTCTCCCCCTCTCTCTCTGCCCCTCCCCCGTTCATGCTCTGTCTCTCTCTGTCCCAAAAATAAATAAACGTTGAAAAAAAAAATTAAAAAAAAATAAAATAAAAATAAAGCGCTCTAAATTTTAGTTCCAAGAAAAAGGTAACCACCTGATAAATTTCCATTCATGTATTTCCATGGGAAGGCGATTTAGTTGTGCTTCCTTGGGCAGATCCGTAGAAACGTGGGCAAAATCTGCCATCTGCAGGTGTTATAGGATATCTCTTTGAGAAGTGCAGCTACAGTTGAGGAGGCTGGAAGTCAGTGGCTAACTGTCGTAATAAACGTTGCATTTGGGTCGTGAGAGAAATGGAACAAATTTGCACTGAGTTTCACTTTCAAAGAATGTAATTGAGGCTCTCTGTTGCTTCCTCTGTTACTGATAGTTTTACATGAAACCTCCTTAGAGGCTGAGTTCTAAAAAGGCAGAAGCTCCTGACTTTAAAACGTTGTGAATTCTCCTCTTTTCCTCCCCAACAAAGTGAGACCAAACAAACAAAAGAAATAAACACCTCCACTTACAGGAATAAAAAATGACCTGAGGAGATAGGGAAGGGGAAGGAAAGAGTACATGATCTCTCCTCTGGTCCTCGGGTCTCAGCGTGGTTGAAGGAGGAAGCCCTCTCCCTACCTCCCAAGTGATAAGAATTGAGTAGCTAAGCCAAGAGCAGAGACATCCCTGACAGAATCCCGAGGAGATTCTGCAGTCAAATGCTCTGCCACTGAGCTATACCCTCCCCACCCTCCACCCCCCACTATCCCAAGGAGATTCTGGAGGAAGGGTTACTCTGAAGCTGCTGTACATGGGAGAGCCTTCAGTTGGCTAGAATCTGGCACAAGAAACAATAGCCAACAGCGCTGATGGGAATGTAAAATGGTGTGACTGCTTTGGAAAACAGTGGCGGATTCTCAAAAGAATTAAACATAGAGTTACCATATGATCCTAGGTAAAACTGAAAACAGGTGTTCACACAAAAACTTGTACACGAATATTCATAAAACCATTATTCATAATAGCCAAAAAGTGGAAGCAACCCAAGTGCCCATCAACTGAGGGATGGATAAATAAAATGTGGCATGTCCCTATTATGGAATATTCAGCCATAAAAGGGAATGAGGTATAGATACATGCCACAGCACGAATGAACCTTGAAAACGTTATGCTCAGTGAAAGAAGCCAGGCACAAAAGGCCACATATTACTGTATATGGTTCCATTTCAGTTTTTTTTTTTTTTGTAATGTTTTTATTTATTTTTGAGAGAGACTGAGAGAGCATGAGCAGGGGAGGGGCAGAGAGAGGGACACAGAATGGGAAGCAGGCTCCAGGCTCTGAGCTGTCAGCGCAGAGCCCCATGCGGGGCTTGAACCCACAAACTGCAAGATCATGACCTGAGCCAAAGTCAGACGCTTAACCAGCTGAGCCACCCAGGTGCCCCCACATGGTTCCATTTATATGAAATGTCTAGAAGAGATAGATCTATAGAGACAGGAAATAGGGGGATTGGCTGCAAACAGGTACTGTGTTTTTCTTTGGTATGATGGAAATGTTCTGGAATATACTGTAAATATACTAAAAGCCACTGAATTGCACACTTTGAAACCATTAAAATGGCGAATTTTATTGTAATGTGCATTTTATCTCAATGTTGTAAAAGTTGAAAAGAGAAACAACAGCCCAGACTTTCAGTCCCAGCTTTCAAAACCTCACCCAGGGAGGAGGGATTTCAGGAACTACCCATCCATCTTGGATTCCTGTGTACCCTGGTTTACTTACTACAGATTTATTTTTCTCTGGATACTGTCTTAGCCCCCAGTTAGTGCTTAGCACTTTGAAGTAATGTTCTTCATAAGTAGTTTTAGTTTGTATCATCTCAGGCAGCTAACAGTGATGAACACACGTTTGCTCCCTCTCTCTCCATTAATCAGTCACATCTGATGAATACAGAGAGACTGCATGTTTTGACGATGACCAGGCCATATATAAAATAGGACTTTCACCCACGACATGCCCGAGAAACCAGCCCCCTTATCTCTGGTAAACAACCCAGGCAGCCAGCCTGCCGTAAGTCACACTAGTAAGGAAGCCAGTCTGCTATCTCTTGTGACAATCCAGGAAGGTATGATACCCAGGTGGTCAGGGCTTGATTAATAACTGATGAGTTCCCTAATTTTTGTTTCTGTGTTCACCTTTGGACCCACCCGAGAAAGCCAAATATGCACCCCTAATCAGTCACCTAGGATGCCTTGCTTCTAGTTAGCCCAGCTGCAACGCCCTCATGCCAACAGCCTTGAAGTCCAGGCACAACTAAAGCCTTCCCTTTTTTCCACGCGAAAGCTCTCCCACTCCCCTGCCTGCCTTTGCGCCTCTGGCGAAACGCATGTGATGGTGGCTGACTCCCCATCTTAAGCTCAGAATAAATAGCCTTTGCTTTTCTCACTCGGTTGATCTTCCTTTATTTCCATAATACAAATAACATTTTCTACGCATTTACACACTCTTTCGTATTCTTTCTCAAAGGAATTCTACTGCACGATCAATATCGCAATAGTACACTGGGTAACCCCCACCCAAGAGTTACCAAAGGTGTGGGAACAAAGGTGGTGGAGCAGGAGCTGTCTGGCCAGCTGAGAATTGTCCCCTAAACCCCTTTGTACCACAAGACTCTCCCAGAAAAGTACATTTTCCTACTCGATCCCCTCACCTCTCTGAGCAGCCTCTCCTGACATGTATCAACATAGATTAGTTTGCTTTCATTTTTGAGGACTCGTGCAGTATGTCTTTTTTTATTTGGCTTCTTTCACTCAACAAGATGTTTTTTTGAGATACATCCATGTTGGGTATCAGTAGTTCATTTCTTGTTATTGATGAGTATTGATTGATTGGGTCCTTCATTGTACAAGTACACTCCAAATTGTTAGTCCATGTTCCTGTTGATGGACGTTCACGTTGTTTCCAGTTTTCAGTAGTATGAAGAAGCTTGCTGAGAGCATTCTTGTGCAACTCTTTTGGCAGATAAATGTTTTCATTTACATTGGATAACTACCTCAGAATGAAATTCCTGGGTCGTATGGTAAATGTATGTCCAGCTTTGCGAGAAACTGCCAAACAGCTCTCCAAAACAGTTACACTATTTGTTTTTAATACTCCTACCAACAGCGTATTAGAGTTCCAATTGCCCCCCATCCTAGCCAACATTTGGTGATATTAGTCTTTGTTTTTAGCATTTGAGTAGGCATAAACTGTTGCCTTACTATGCTTTTAATTTGCATTTCCCTGCTGATTAATGATGATGTGCATCTTTTCATGTATTTATTGGCTTCTCATAGATCTTTCATTAAGTTGCTTATTTAAATCTTTTGCCCATTTTGATTTTTTTATATGTTATGGATACAAGTCCTTTATCAGATACATAACCTTTTAATTTTGATGACATCCAATGTATCAGGTTTTTTTTTTTCTTCTAGGAAAATTTGCCATTACCCCAAATTGTGAAGGTATTTTCTTCTCTAAATTTCACAGTTCTGGGTTTTACATTCAGGCCTCTGATTCAGCTCAAATTAATTTTTGTGTATGAAATTAGAAGGAGTTGACTTGGATGAATATCTAATTTTTCAGTACTGTTTGTTAAAAAGACTTTTTGGGGCGCCTGGGTGGCTCGGTTGATTAAGCGTCCAACTTCAGCTCAGGTCATGATCTCATGGTTCGTGAGTTCGAGCCCCTCATCGGGCTCTCTGCCGTCAGCACACAGCCCACTTCGGATCCTTTGACACCCTCTCTCTGCTCTTCCTCTGTGTGTGTGCACACTCTCTCTCCCTTTCTTCTCTCTCTCTCAAAAAATAAAACATTAAGAAAATGTGTTAATACAAAAAAAAAAAAAAAAAAAGACTTTCCTTCCTTCACTGAACTGACTTGGCATCTTGGTCAAAAATCAACTGATGTACATGTTTGGGTCTGTTTCTGGATTCTATTCCGTTCCCTTGATCTATTTGTTTATGCTTATAACAATACTATGCTTGTCTAATTACTGTAACTTTATAGTCTTGAAATGAGATAGCATAAGCCTTCCAAACAAAAAATATTTTAAAGATCATGAAACAATCTCTTAAGAGATTAATTTGCTTTTCAGATCTTTTTAAAAAGATTATTTTGCTATTTTTTGCTATTATTTTGCTATTTTGCTAGATTCTTCACGTGTCTTTATATATTTTAGAATCTTTTTTTTTTTTTTTTGGTCAGTTTCTTCAGAAGAGCCTAGAATTTTTATAGTGATTGCACTGAATCTATAGGTCAATTTGGGAATAATGGGCATCTTAATTATATTGAATCTTTCAATCTGTGAATGTGGTTTTATTCTCCTTTATTAAAGTCTTCTCAAGTTTCTCTCAGCAAAGTTGTATAATTTGTAGTGGAGGTCTTACCCATCTTCCATTAGATTTATTCCTTGGTATTTGTAGTATTTGATACTGTTGTAAAAGGTATAATTTAAAACCTTTTTATTTTCGGGTATTTGTTATCAGAGCATAGAAGTACAGTTAGTTTTTGAATGCTATGACCTTATAAATTAACATCTCAGTTCTATGAGGTCTTTTTGTTGCAAATTTCATAGGGATTTTACATGCACAATAATATTTTCTGTGACTAACAGCAACTGGAACCTTTATGCTTTTTATTTATTTTTCTTGCTTTATTGCACTAGCTAGGACTTCAGATACAAAATGCATAGAGATGATGAAAGCAGATATTCTTCCTTGTTTCCATTATGCTTGGGAAAAGATTTAATGTTTCAGCAAGAATTATAATGTTGGCTATAGGTTTTCATAGATGTTCTTTATCAGATTGGAACTGCCATGTTCTATTTGTGGCTTGCTAAGAAATTTTATTATGCAGAGGTGTTGAATTTTATCAAATGTTCTTTTACTGCATTTGAGATAATCAGATATTTTTTTCTCTTTTATTCTGCTAAAGTGATGAATGACATTGACTTTTTTTTCTAACGTGAAACTAGCTTTCCTGGGATAAATCCTGCTGGTCATGATGTATTATCTTCGTATATATTGACGGGTTCTATTTTCTCAAGTTGTGTTAAGGATTTCACATCACCGTTCATGAGGAATATTGGTCTCTGATTTTCTTTTGTTGTAATGTTTTTTGTTAGGTTTAATATCAGGGTTATGTTAACTTTATAAAACAGGTTGAGAAGTATTCCCGTCTGAAAGAATTGGTATTAGTATTGGTATTATTTCTTCTGTAAATGTTTGATAGAATTCACTTGTAGAGATATCTGGACTAGAATTCTCTTTATTGTAAGGTTTTTTTTTATTAACAATTTCTAATGTGGGCTATTTAGATTTTCTGTTGCTTCTATCAGTTTTGATAAGTTGTATTTTGATAAGTTTGTTCGTTTTATCCAAGGTGATATGACTTGAAGTTGTTGGCAATTATTCTTCCTTTTCTTTCTTTTTTTTTTGTTAGGTTAGCCCACTTAAATTTTTGGGTTTATTTATTATGATATTCTATCTTATTATATACTCTGACTACTATAAATATTGTACAGAAGCCTCCTTTCTTACGATGGTTCAACTTAAAATTACGATATATTCTTATTATCCCAATAATGCCTGTAGGAGTTGTAGTAATGTCCCCATTACTATTCCTGAAAATGATAATTTGTGTTTTCTATCTTTTTTTCTTCATCAGTCTTGCTAGAGAATTATCAATTCTATTAATCTATTTTTAAAAAACATTTGCCCTTTGTAATCGTCTATTGTTTGCCCATTTACTAATTCATTAATCTCCACTCTTACTTTTATTATATTCTCTCCTCTACTTACCCACAGTTTAATTTGATCTTTTTCTGATTTCTTAAGGTGGAAATTTAGAGCATTGATTTTACATCTTTTATAGCAGTTAGTGCTGTAAAATTTTCTCAAACCATGGTGTTAACTGCATCCCATAAATCTTAATGGATTATTTTCATTATCATCAAAGTATTTTCTAATTTCCTTTGTGATTTTAGCTTTGATCTGTGGACTTTTAGAAGTCTGTTGTTTTATAAACCTAAGGGGATTTTTCTGGATGTCTTACTGTTACCACAAGACTTTTCAGTGGAACCAGTTCCTTGGATCTGTGGTAGATGCTGTGGCCTGTGTAAAAAGGTGACATGATGAATTCTCTTTTTACCCTGTAAGGTTCCCTAAGTATGATCTTTGAAACTTCCTTTTCTTGGTGTCTTCTTTATTTCTTTTTTGAAACTTAAGATATGTTCCATAACATGCCTTAGTATGGAACGAATTTTAACGTTGTTATAGAGGTTGTCACCACATATCCCTGTTACAGTTTATTTTCATTTTATGTAGAAAGATATAGATAATCATTGTTCCATCTTAATACTAAGTTTGGGGATAAACTTCTCTTTATGTGGAGTTTTTAATCCAAGCTAAAAATTATTTTAGCTTTCAAATAGATACCACTAACTAATAATCTAATGATTTGACTAGTTCCTTTAGACAGCATTTTTATTAACTTTGTTTAAGGTTAATGTTACTAAAGTCTCAAGAATTTATCTCTTGTTATATCCAGCAAGTCCAGAAAACAGTAAGATATACTTAGAACCAAAGCAAATTTTTTTAAATATATGAAATTTATTGTCAAATTGGTTTCCATGCAACACCCAGTGCTCATCCCAAAAGATGCCCTCCTCAATACCCATCACCCACCCTCCCCTCCCTCCCACCCCCCATCAGCCCTCGGTTTGTTCTCAGTTTTTAAGAGTCTCTTATGCTTTGGCTCTCTCCCTCTCTAACCTATCTTTTTTTTTTTTTTCCTTCCCCTCCCCCATGGGTTCCTGTTAAGTTTCTCAGGATCCACATAAGAGTGAAACATATGGTATCTGTCTTTCTCTGTATGGCTTATTTCACTTAGCATCACACTCTCCAGTTCCGCCCACGTTGCTACAAAGGGCCATATTTCATTCTTTCTCATTGCCACATAGTATTCCGTTGTGTATGTAAACCACAATTTCTTTATCCATCCATCAGTTGATGGACATTTAGGCTCTTTCTATAATTTGGCTACTGTTGAAAGTGCTGCTATACACATTGGGGTACAAGTGCCCCTATGCATCAGCACTCCTGTATCCCTTGGGTAGATTCCTAGCAGTGCTATTGCTGGGTCATAGGGTAGATCTATTTTTAATGTTTTGAGGAACCTCCACACTGTTTTCCAGAGCGGCTGCACCAGTGTGCATTCCCACCAACAGTGCAAGAGGAGAACCAAAGCAATTTTGAAATGCAGTGTCATCCTTCCTTGATGAATCAGCCAGTCCAGTAGATCTTACAGTACCTTAAGAGTCAGCATTCTGAAAATTACCTACCATGTACTGTAGATCCACAGAGAGCAGCTCAGTAAAAATTTAGAATGAATAAATGCCAGAAACAAGAATACCCACCGTATGGGGCCTTTCTGTGTTCATTTTTAGACGATTGTCATTTTTAAAATGTAGGAGTCTAATCGGATTTATTAGGTGTCATGAGTATCAGGCTGGGAATTGGAGCAGAAAGGGGCTCACCAGAGAAATGTATCTTATTATGACCTGACAGTAATGGTCAACAAGTCGTTGTTACATTCGCAGTTGTTTGTATAGTAATACAGCCAGGGATTCCCAAGGAAATCAGTTCTTTTTCTTTTCCATTTCTTCTGTAGCTCTGTCAGACGAACAGAACAAAACCCAGTGGTAAACCAAATGTCTGAATCCGTGAAACAGCTTGATGAAACACTGTAATAAGATAAATTATGATGTGCCAGATACTTTCTTCTGTACAGTTCTTAAAATCGAAACATACCGAAGGACAGAAAGCCTTTCGGATGTAGCTCTCCAGAGACAATTATTTTCTTTTCGAAACAGCTAGTGTCATTCTGGTACTGATCAGACTGACTTTTCTAGCTTCATATAAACATGTATCCTCCCTGTCCTCTGAGAAATGGTGAGTGTCTGTCTTCTTGCCTTCACAGTGGAAGGGACAGCCAACATTACCTGGATGATGTGTTGTAGCGGACGGCATGGTTACTTGAAAGCTAGCTTTTAATCCACTGCATTGAGCCTGACCTAATGTAGCATATGCAGGTTGGCACAGAGAGCACGGGCAAGGGACATTAAGAAACGCTGTGCTATAATCTCCCCTACCAGCATTCCCCACAATGGAACTTGTAAAAAACAGTTTGTATGACACGCTGATGGTGTTTTCTGCCCTTTTTATTTGGGAATTTGAACACTGCGGGTTAACTTACAAAGTAGACTGTAACAAGGGCAAGATAAACATATGTAGCGCTCTATATTTAGTTAAAATAGTGAGGGATGCCTGGGTGGCTCAGTTGATTAAGTGTCTAACTTTAGCTCAGGTCATAATCTTACAGTTCGTGGGTTAGAGCCCTGTGTCAGGCTCTCCTGACAGCCCAGAGCCTGAAGCCTGCTTCGGATTCTGTGTCTCCCTTTCTCTGCCCCTCCCTCACTTGTGTTTCTCTCTCTCTCTCCCTCTCTCTCTCTGTCTCTCTCTCTCTCTCAGAAATAAATAAACATTAAAAAAAAATTTTTAATAAAATAGCAAAACCCTTACCATATTTCTTTACCGGGGCTTGGGGGAGATTTGGGGTAGAACTTCAACCCCATTCAGTTAGGCCCAGGTTTGACATTTAGAAGTGACAGTTTGAGAGAGCGATGGTGCCCCTGCCCATGAAGGAAGCAACATCTATAGCATTCAGTGTGATCAGGGACTTGGCCCTTTAATGAAATGTCGAATAGAGGTGAATTCGACTTATTTTATCATGTGGTCAAATTCTAGCCAAATGCTGTGGATATGAGACTGAGATGGGAAAACTCAGGTTCTCCTTCTGGTGTCATTGCCCCGGAAGATGTGGTCTTTGCACCGGGTGCGTGGAGTTGACCAGACGAGGCGTTTGGGTCCCAGCCAGATTCTTTGGTTAACTGTAGGTTTGTACCAACTTACCCTGGTCATCTCATCTGTAGCACTAAGGATGATCCGTGGTCATGTTTCACTCTACTTCTTGAGGTTAATAGGATTGTAGGATCAAAGTAAAAAGATGTTACAAAGAGCATTTGTTTGTGCTCACACTCTGGACAATTTGTCCAGCATGACCCAGCTTTAACCTTTATAAGACTTTACTCACCTGATTTACTCTTGTTTTCAGGCTACAACTGAGGTGGAAATTAAGAAGAAAGGCCCTGGATCTCTCTTAGTTTCCATGGACCAACTGGCCTCCTATGGACGGAAGGACAGAATCAACAGTATATTGAGTGTTGTTACAAATACACTAGTAGAAGGTATGTGCCCTTGATGTCAGCCCAGACCACCAAGATAAAAATACGTCGTGTGCACGATAAATATAATTCCTGTCCCTTGGCCTGACTCTTGCAAATATTGACTCTGAACTTTAGGAATAGTCTACTTGTTATAGAAACCAGCATCCCATGTCTGCATGCAGAGAATCAAATAAGGACTTCAAAGCTGCTGCCAGCATTGTATACAGATAGATAAGAAGTATGAAGGAATGGCATTTAAGAGTGAGCTAGCAGATCTCAAGAAGACTGTAATTGTCATGAGGGGCCAGCAGGGTGATAGGAGGCACGAAGGATATAGACTGAAGTGTGAAGATACGAAATAACGGAACCCCCCTCCTGCCCTCTACCCCAAAACATACCTTCCTCTTTTCCTTTTTAGCACCCTACAACCCTTTTGCTTTTCCCGGAAGGACTAATGTACTGTGCATTTTGATTGCACCTAATTCTGCCTCTCATCAAACACCCCCACGTACCCATAAATATATTTGATGTGTGAATAGGTAAGCTGAAACCCCTCTTATTCCGGCGCTCGGTGCCACAGGAAGAGAGAAGCCGCTGTTGAATCACAGCCTATCTGCAGGAGTGTTGCTGTCAGTGCCTGAACTTCGTATTAGGCGGCTCCTCCGTGACACAGCCTGGCCCGCTGAGGAATGGCAGGATTTTCCATTACACCACAGCCCCCCAGCGGGTGTCCCATCTGTCCGGGTGTGGTCTGTATTCTAGGCTCCCCTTTCTTTCGTCAGACGTAGACTCCATAACTGGGTTTTCTCTCACAAGATTCCGACTGATCCTGCATGAATCCTCTTCTCTTGATTCATGTTGCTTTAGCTGAGCTGTCCCACTGTAGATCCGGAATATTCTTGAAGCCTCAGACTGCTGTTCTTCAGAGTTCGACCCCCCAGGCTAACCCCACAATACCCAGAGCCCCTCCTTTTGTAAGGAGAGTCAGAATTGTCCTGGTGTCCTTGGAACAAGTTATTTTTTGAGTCATTTAAGCCCAATACCACTTCTACTCAGAGAAAAAGAGTTCAGCAGGGGCGTCTGTGGTAAAGGGAGAAGCCCCAGAAAGAAAAACCCTTCGAGTGTTTCCCTTCTCACATGTGAGCAAGGAGTTAGACTATACCTGGACTAATCTTGAGACTGTATCAAGCCAAAAAGAGTATTGAATTAACTATTACCAGCTGCCTCCACACTTCGTTTATGTCTGTTTTCTTTAATTCTCATTGAGGTCGTTGTCTGAGAGAGCATCTTTAAACTTTGTGGTTTATACTTTGAGATTATAGGTAAATAACTGCAGAGCATAAGAATTGCAAGCTAAGGGGCTCCTCCTGGGTGGCTCAGTCTGCTAAGCGTCTGACTCTTGATTTCAGCTCAAGTCATGATTTCACACTTCACGAGATCAAGCCCCATGTCAGGCTCTGCACTGACAGCATGGAGCCTGCTTGGGATTCTCTCTCTCCCTCCCTCCCCCTCCCTCTCTCTCTCTCTCTCTCTCTCTCTCTCTCTCAAAATAAGTAAATAAACTTAAAAAAAAATCCAATCTAAGAAACACTAGCTTAAGAACCTTGGCTAATTTTATTCTTCACTTGGAGACAAGAATGGGATTTCTCTGGGAATCTGTGGAAGTTGAGAAAGACAAATGAACCCCCTCCAACAGGCATATTTTATTACTGGCAAAGACGTCAGAACAGCAGAACTGTTGGTGTAGAGCAACAGTTTTGTAGTTGATTACTACAGTGGCCTAGCGCAGGGTCTAGTCAAGGTCAATGCTCAAGAAATGTTTGTGGGGCTGAACCTTGCTGTGCTTGGTCGGTGCTGCGGGCTTCCTGTCAGAGGCCTTGGTGCTTCCATTCCTCTACTGAGTTGGATAGAAGCACTGGAGTGGTAGCTCTGCCTTTTTCTTCTCCTTTTTCTTCCTCTTCTCCCTGTGCTCTTCCTTCCCTTCCTGTTCTGCTATACTCATTCTCCACCCTCCACCCACCAGCACACACATGATAAAAAATAGACGCAGGGGTAGCTCAGGGGAGAGAGACAGCCATAGTTGTGTTCCTGAGTAGGAAGCCGTCCCAGCCTTTTCTCCCTTTTCTAAGTCCTAATGCTCACATGGCCTTTCACGGCTCAGACATTCCACTGTCCCCTCCCCTAGTATTCAACTCGCTTTGTTAAAGCCGAGGAGACAGAACTGCTATAAGCAAAGAACAATGAATGGCTGGAAATGAAGAATTTGAGAGGGAGTTGAAGGGCATTAAGAAACTCCATTCCTATTTCACCGCTGGCCCCTCTGTGTTTAATGATTGCCACAGCATTAAAAGCCAGCGTTGAATGAATAATTGCTCCTGCTTCTCAGGCCTTCAGTTCGGAAACTCTGACATTATTCTAATTTTTGGATTACCAAACCAAAGAAGCAGGCTTCTACCTACCGATGGCTTAGAAACCACAGTGGAGCATTCCAGAATCATGTAAATAATGAGAAAATCCTGCCTGCTGTGTGTCACACCTAGCCCGTTGGCAGACATGCTCCCGCGGATCCAGTAAAGTCAGCAGAATTCACAGTCAGCAGAGCCATCAGCTTGGGGATATTTCAGAGGACTGGGGGTAGGGTGTGGGCAGAGAGCAGTACGGTCTCACTTCTCAAAGCAGCGAGGCTGTGGGAGGCGGGGAGACCGTTGGCGAAGTAAGAATGAAGACGTGATGATAGTTGGCATTCTTGGTTCTCAGGTAAAACAGGTTCAGAGACTCCTTATAGAGGCAACTGGCCATAGCTGTTGCTGCCATGATTCGTTGATTCACTCTTTTGTTCAACTGACAGGCAGCAACCATACGATTGCTTATTTGCTATCCGCCTTTCCTGGATAAGGCAGATAAGCTCTGTGAGGACGGGGGCTCTTGTTCACCAGCGAATTCCCAGTGCCTCGTACGCTGTAGGTGCTGAAACATTGTTGAATTGGACTGAGAGAAGCCCTGCCTTCAGAAGCCCCACAGTCTGCTAACCCCACCATCTTGGTGGAATTGCGAGGCCCTCTCTGAAAACACCTCCCAGTGCGCCTGAGGTTGAGACTACGGTAACCCCTCTGAAAATGTACAGCAGCAAAGTACGGGGAACCCCACAAACCTTTGGCTATCTCGTCTTCCCCCAGACCAGATTCTTAGCCGTGTCGGGCACGTGGGGCCAGTAACAGTTTGCAAGGTTGCGCGTCACTCTCTAAACCTTTACGTTCACCTAATTGATCTTTCCTAGCTCGTAAAGTTCCACGTTGTCTTACTGTTTGTGGAACGGAAAAGATCATCCTGAGATCTTACCTGAGACAATGTGGATATGATCCCTAGTATCCCTGTAGGAATCTCCTTCGTGCCCCATAGGGTAGGGAAACCCCTCTTCAGTATCTGGCAAAGACTGGGAGCCTAGTGCACTCTACAACAGTACAATTGTATCTCCTGTCAGAAACGTGAACAGTCGCTGCCTCAACCTCCACGTGCCAGTGAACAGCAGACATTTGGAGAAGGGAGGAGATTAAAAAAAGGAACGGAACCAAATTTCCAAATATGTCCTATAAGAATTTATGGAAATAAGAGAACCTTTTCATTTTCTTTTTTTGGTTAGAAAACTAAATTTACCTTGGGAAGGGAGGGAGTTCTATGAGGAAGAAGCCAAAGCAAATTTTCTTCACAGACTTCCTTTCCCACGCAGACTCCCACGTGGCGCTTACTGTGGCCCTTAAATCTGAAAAACCAAGGCAACCATTTTCTTAGCAACCAGGGAGCCAATCAAAAACCCAACCCAAGCACCCCATCTGAAATAAAGCCATCACCATGGGTACCATCCAGCTGGTTGGCAAAAGGGAAAGTAGACTAATTTCAGGCAGCCATCTTGTTCTTGGTGAAATGTTGGGAAACTTTTATTCATTCCCTGAGTGATTCGATTTGGTCAGCAGAATTGCGTTGGGGTGTGGGGTGGATGCGGTTATATCCAACCCGTGGAACCAAGACCTGGCCTCTAAGCATTATCATGCTGATGGGTTTTCAAAACTACATCTCTTAAAGAACATCCTCCTAGATCAAGGTCCTTGGGCGATTGTAATCCAAGCTGTTCTAATTCCTACTTAACTTGAGGAGGGCTTTGTTACCCAGGGCCTCCTGCCTAGAATGTTGTGGCTTCCAGCCGAATGGCTCTCTGCCTTTATGTCTAATGGTCCTTTTTCATCTTCATTTTGTGATGACCCTAGAGGTCATCTTGGTCCGGTGATATTCCGTCCGTGTCTATCAGAGTCCCAGGATCCTGGGGAAGTGCCTCAGGGAAGGAAGAAGTCCATCGGGCTGAGCTTCAACTAGAGGAGTTCCTGGTTTATCTGTGTCATATATTGGGGGCCACATAAGATCTTGTTTGAGACCAACCAGTTCTGTTTCTAAAAGAGAAAGAAGACAAGAAAAAGGAAAGAGGAAAGAGATGGAGGAAGGAAGGACGAAAACAGAGAAGGGAATGATGAGGGTGAGAAAGTACAAAAGGGCAAGAGAGGAGGAGAAAAGAAGAGAGGGGGGACGAGAGAGAGGAAGGGAGGGAAGTGGGGAAAGGAGTGGGACTCCCATGCCCAACTCGGTCGTGAGTTGTGAACTCATTGACTTGCGCTTCTGCGGGAACGTAAGAGACACACTGCACGTAGTAGCCCGGCGGCCAGTGCTGCTTCTTTTGTGCTGCAAAGATAATAATAATAGCAAATGCTTCTCACTGTATGCCAGGGTGTTCCAAGGCACTTTATATATATCTTAGCTCATTTAATTCAGCAGATTGAAGTAATGTACTCAGGTTCCCACAGTTAGCAGTGTCTGAGCTGGTATTTGCACCCAGGTATGTCTGGTTTCAGAGTCTATGCTTTTGATTGCTTCTCTGGTAATAATTTAGTGATACAACGTATAGTGTAATACCTGCCATTTATTGAGGACTTGCCTTGTGCCAGGCACTGTGCTGCCTGCTTTATGTCCATCAACTCACGCAGTCAGCGGATGAGGATTACAGGACTCGTGTCGTCCTTTAGCCTGTATAGTAAGTGTCATTTCAGATGAGGCAACAGAAGAACAGAGGAATCGGTAACTTGCCTGACATCACACGTTGTGAGTGTTGAAGCCAGTTGGACCAGGGAGTCAGACTCCAAAGGCCAAGCCCCTAACCAGAAACGCTGTGCTCCCCAAATGGATGGATCACACTCTAATTTACAGCTAGATGTTGTTAACACCGAAATGACCCGGTATTTCCCATGCCTCCTCTTTGCCTTCAAGAGAAATGAAATGGAAGCGGGAGGACCGCACAGTTAGGACAGTCAGCACTCAAACCATCTTTCTTCTCGTGGTTCATAGCAGCGATTACCTTAATGACTCAGTGAGGAGGAGGAGTGGCTCTTTGAAACCCTCTTTGTTTCCTCACCGTGATCGAGGGCCACCTTTGTTCTTTACTCACTGCAGAACTGGAAGAGTCTCAGAGAAAGTGCCCCCCGTGCTGGTATAAATTCGCCAATACTTTCCTCATCTGGGAGTGCCACCCCTACTGGATAAAACTGAAAGAGATTGTGAACTTGATCGTTATGGACCCTTTTGTGGACTTGGCCATCACCATCTGCATCGTCCTGAATACCCTGTTTATGGCAATGGAGCATCATCCTATGACACCGCAATTTGAACACGTCTTGGCTGTAGGAAACCTGGTAAGATGGAACATTCTCTCCTGATTTTATGATCTGAACATGTTTTGCCTGTAGGACATCTTTTTCTGATACTGGAAGCTGGAGCTTAGTTGAAAAGAAAGTAATAGTTAATTGGAAGACAAATGCTTCCACATATGGCGCAGCCCCAGCCACTTCTGCTCACTGTTGTGATCCCGTGGCTGTTTCCTCTTTCTGCAGAACTTTCAAGACGTCATTTAGGAGCTGTTGGCAGAATCCCAGGCATGGTGACAGAATGGGAGGCATGGTGCAGTGGGTTGGTTTTGGCAACCTGAGCCAAGGACTTGGGGAGTTTTTTTCTCATTCCCTTTCTCGCATTGCTGCCTGCCGTGTTCCAGCACACCATTTCCCCTTTCACCTTCAGTAGCAGGTGCCACAAAGTATAGGGGAGCTGTTTTGGTGCATTAAACGCAACTATAAATTTGCCTGCACTGTCATACCTTAATTATCCATATGGGGCCCATCTCGGGGAAACTTTTAATTCCAGGCTGGTTTTCCCCTCCTGCCCAACTTCTGGGCTCTAGTCCAGTTTCTACCGTTAGTTGATCTGTGCCAGATTTACTTTCATGTTAGCTTAAGTCATATATTTAACTTATTACATTATTTAGAAGATAAGAATGAGTTGGTTGTTTTTTGTTTTTTGTAATAGGTGACACAGTGTATTCTAAAGTCAAATAGTTGTGATTTGGGGATTGTCTGTTTTATTTCTTTAGTCCAAAAATCAGGAGTTGATTGAATTTTGATAGATGGGAAAGAATTAGTTGGAAAGGATCCTCTAGATCTCCTGGGCTTCATTATTCCTTAGGAGTTTCACCACAAGCAAGTCAAATCTAATTGTTGCCATTTAACTTGAGTACGATCTCTGCCTGATGTCTGTCTGTGTCTCTCTCTGTCTCTCTCTCTCTCTGTCTCTCTGTCTCTCTCTCTCTCTCTCTCTCTCTCTCTCTCTCTCTCTCACACACACACACACACACACACACACACACACACACACACACAGTTTTTACATTAAGTCCAAATAAGCTATTAAAGTGTTATAAAATCATTTTGAGTTCTGATGATGAAAACACATGTGACAAAGGAGACCCTTTATCTGGTTAGTCCTTGCAGCCCATCATGTTCCCTGGTACACATCCAAGATAATTCTGTGGTCTTTCCACTCTGCATGTCTGAGTTAGGGATCCTTGCATCAGGCTCTGCACTGGGCGTAGAGCCTGCTTAGGATTCTCTCTCTCTCCCTCTCTCTCTCTGTCCCTTCTCCGCTCGTGCTCCCTCCCTCTCTCTCTCCTCTCTCTCTCTCTCTCAAAATAAATAATAAAAGCAAATAAAATTTAAAAAATAAAAAAAGTAATTCTTCATACCTCAAATAGTTACAATTTATTTTTACCCAAACCCCAAATATTGGCAGTACACTAGGTTGAAATAACATGCTTGCCGACCTCTGTCACGGGCATTTCCCCCAGGCCTCTGGATGCCATTCATCCCATTGAAAGGCAGCAATGTGTCATTGTTGATTTTCTCTTAGGAACCAGAGTTCCCACAGTATAAATATTCCATGGTCAGTTAGCCAGTGCTTACTGTTGAGCATTGCCCGTGTGTTCACCAGAACCAGTGGTGAATTCAGTCTCTATTTAGCGTGTGAAGCAGGCTACCATTCCTATGTAGAGAAACCTTCCATGGGTTTATGCCGAGGGTAAAATGTATGTCAGGGATCGATTAGCTGCCCTCACTTAGAGTGATGTTCCCTCTGTAGATACTTAGCGCGCACTGTGAACTTTGATTTTTGCTTCGCTGGATCTCTTCAGGGAAGATTCTCTTTCAGTTTTAGAATACCGCATCTTCAATTTAGAAAAGTGGGGAACCATGGAAAAGTACAGGGACGTAAAACCTTGCGGGCCATGCATCCATTTTGGTTTCTGTCACGCCATTCTGTTTTGTTATTGCTATACATTCATTGAGTCTCTTTCCCAACAGCATCTGTAATCTAAGTATTTTTTCACTATTTTCAATTCTGTCTTCAGACCACATCTTCAAAGTTTTCCTTAAACTCCTTCGTTTGTAAAATTGGTAACCAGGTAGTTGCAAGGACTAATTTATTACGAGTTTAAAACCCATTACGTTAAAGTCCTCCTCTAAAATCGTAATATTCAGTAAGAGTGGGGTGTTACATGGTTAGCTTAGAATGAGGGCACAGCTCTTGTCGAGACTGGCATTCATGGGATTTTACTTTCTTACCACGTGTGATGTTATTAAGTCCTGTGGGAGGCCGAAGGCACTGGGAAACACAGGGTGCTCTGAAGGGTAGAAAAGTGGGAGTCAGGTAACTCAGGGAACAAGTCGTTCTCGTACCCAGTAAGCTCTCAATCCAGTTGTTACGTCATTGATTATCACATTTAAAAAATCAAAAGGAAGCACGAAACTGTCCGGCAAGGATATATTCCTTGAGGATACATTCACCCAATAGAATTTTATGCAACTTCGTAGCAACATGGACTGAGTTGTGGTAAGTGAAAAACAAGACCCAAGGTATTATGTACTCTACGATTTTGCAATTCTGTCAAAATATACACACATTGGGGAAAAAAAAACAAAACAGAAAGGGAATACATAAAACTGATAGTTGTGTGCAAGATGGAGACTCTGTTTTTTTCCTGTATTTTGCACACTTGTGACAATGTTCTGTTGCTTTTACAATTTAAAATAAGAAACCCTGCAGCGTGTGTCTAAGTTTGATAAGACACATAATATCAAATCAGGGATACTGTATTTTTTAATATAATTATAACTCAATTAATGATTTTTTTTTAAGGCAAATGTCCCAAGCACAAACATTCAAAATGACTGCTGACCCTTTAGAAGGAGTCCCCTATGTGGTATTCCTATTACTTAAAATCATTTTGTTTTTTTGATGTTTATTTATTTTTGAGAGAGATAGACAGAGTGCGAGCGGGAGAGGGACAGAAAGAGAGGGAGACACAGAATCTGAAGCAGGCTCCAGGCTCCAAGCTGTCAGCACAGAGCCCGATGTGGGGCTTGAACTCACCAACTGCGAGATCGTGACCTGTGCTGAAGTTGGACCCTTAACTGACTGAGCCACCCAGGCACCCCTGCTTAAAATCGTTTTTTAAATGCATTCTTGTACAGTGTAATTTGGGTGGTTCTGGCAATGACGATGTAAACATTGGGACTGAGTGCTTGATTCACGAGGGAGACAAGACTATCCTTTATCGTGTGGTATAGCCCTGGGACATTAAAGGGTTGGTGTCCTCAGATGCACAATTTAGCAAGGCTGGGTCTTGAGGCTTCTTGGACATGTATTCAAAGATAATGATAAAGGCATTCTCTTTCTATTATTTCTTTTTCTTACCCCCTGCCTTCCCCCTCTTTAGGTTTTCACTGGAATTTTCACAGCGGAAATGTTCCTGAAGCTCATAGCCATGGATCCCTACTATTATTTCCAAGAAGGTTGGAACATTTTTGACGGATTTATTGTGTCCCTCAGTTTAATGGAACTGAGTCTAGCAGACGTGGAGGGGCTCTCGGTGCTGCGATCTTTCCGATTGGTATTCCATGTTTCTCCAACTTCTTTTTACATTTCCTGTCTTGTACCTGCTAAAAAAATTTTGCACAAGTTAGTCTGATGATTAAAAGAATCCTTAGCTATATTCCGCTCACAATTCCAGTTGGCGATTTATTGGCTTAGATACTAAAATCTTGAAAATTTTTCTGCTAAACGCCTAATATAGAAGTTAGTTTTTAATTTCAATTAACAAACAGAAATCCATTTTAGGAAGTTCCTCAGAAAATAATGGTTAATCTGACAGATGAAAAAGAAAGACTCTCAAGGACTATTCTGAGGTCTAAATTGGATTTGGTAATAAATCTGTTTCTTCGTCTGAACTCTCCCCAAAATGGCAAGGATTTCTCCTTGTTCAGAGATGTGTCTCATTTCTTCTCTCATGGTGACCCCTTCCAGAAAATGAGAATGAAATAATAACTTTTAAAACTATGTTGAAATTAATGGTTGAACATTCAGGTTTTTTCCTTAACACTAGCTGAGAAAGATTCTGTAATATATTTGAAGAAGTTAATGTTAAAATTACTAAAATGACTCTGACAGAATAGTTAATGATGTCCTCGAAAGAGCTTCCCATAAGCATAGGCATAAGTGATGTCCTGATTAAGTCCCTTAAGAAGCTGAGTTACTTTGAGGGTATCCCACTCAAATAAAGCATCAGAACTGGGGGGCTTAGGTTTTTCTCTTCCCGTTGGAAAAAATTACCTAAGCACCTGTAACTGAAAGAATTTCAGGTTTTTTTCATCAGGATACCCAGCATATTTAAGAAGGAAGATTGGAATAAAATGGAACTATTTATTTTTTTTTAATTTTTTTTCAACGTTTATTTATTTTTTGGGGGACAGAGAGAGACAGAGCATGAACGGGGGAGGGGCAGAGAGAGAGGGAGACACAGAATTGGAAACAGGCTCCAGGCTCTCAGCCATCAGTCCAGAGCCCTACGCGGGGCTCGAACTCACGGACCGCGAGATCGTGACCTGGCTGAAGTCGGACGCTTAACCGACTGCGCCACCCAGGCGCCCCTAAAATGGAACTATTTATAAAACAGAGGTCTCACTCAGTCCAGGTCACACATAGCATCTGCCCGGTTTCTGGAACCTCTGCTTACTAGTCTGTGGTTAGGATCCAGCCCACAGTAGACTTTTTGAAAATAGTTCTTATAACCTGGAATATGAGATGAAGGAATAAGAGTTAGAAGCCACCTTAGCACTAATATTCCTAATAATTAAAAAGCCAGTCAGAAAGGGAAAAAATGTGAATGACCCAGATAGTCACACAGAGAAACACCTGGTAGCTCTTGAGCTCTCAGATAAGACTCAGGCTTTGAAAGGGAAAAAAATGTTCCAATCAGCACAGTTGCCTTCTACCAGAATTCCCCTTATCTCCTGTGTTAGTCATTAACTCATGATGTCTGGAAATGATCTCATTATTATCATTTCATTCATGGCCTTTCTTCATTATACTTCTCAGACTGTTAGCTAAGACTTGTAAATCATTCCTTATAAAACACAGAAACTTCATGATTGCAGATAACAGAAGTTCTGTCCTCTGAATTAATATCATGAGAGTCCGTTCTCATAAGATGTTTGATATATGTGGAACTGCCCCCACTCGGGTGTTGTGCCTTTCCTCCAAATTATTCCAAGTATATCACAGAGTTTCATATCAGCCATTGGTTATTTGTTATTTTTTGGCAGACAAAAAGAGAGATTTTAGAATTTTTAAATACGTGTTTTTTTAAAAAGAGACAGATGACTTATTTCCACTGTGCCTACTATTTTGATCTTTTGCTTCACTAAAAATCACATTTTCCTTGATATGTTCCTTGAGAAGTCAAGGCAAAATCAGTAGGAAAAGGATATGTTCATGTATGGGTTTTTAAAAAGTGGACTGACCCAGGGACCAATACAGGGGGCTAGAGGCAGTATTCTTGGTTCCTAGCTCTAAATCTTTCACTTACTCTGAAGTTCATCCGTTTTCCCCATCTATGCCTCATGTTCTCCCACTGTAGTCTAAAACAGAAAGTCCTGGGAACTTCCCAAGGGTGCTCAATGAATTGAAGCTGATCTTACTGACGTTATATGTTCTTATTTTAGCCATGTGGTAAGAAAATGGATTCAGTATCATCTGATTTTTGTTTGGGTTCTTTCCCCCTTAGCTCCGAGTGTTCAAACTGGCCAAATCCTGGCCCACCCTGAACATGCTGATCAAGATCATTGGAAATTCAGTGGGTGCCCTGGGCAACCTGACCCTGGTGCTGGCCATCATTGTCTTCATCTTCGCCGTGGTGGGGATGCAACTGTTTGGAAAGAGCTACAAAGAGTGTGTCTGCAAGATCAACCAGGACTGTCAGCTCCCTCGCTGGCACATGAATGACTTTTTCCATTCCTTCCTCATTGTCTTTCGAGTGTTGTGCGGGGAGTGGATCGAGACCATGTGGGACTGCATGGAAGTGGCAGGCCAGGCCATGTGCCTGATTGTCTTCATGATGGTCATGGTTATTGGCAACTTGGTGGTTAGTACTAACTTGTAGAATTTTTCGTTTTTTGCCCCTAGCATCTTACGCCAGTGGGCTTGGTCCTACTACATTCCATATCTGTGCTAGTTTTTATTCTTTCTTGGCCCAAGAACCCTAAGGTGCAAATGAAGGAAAGGAGACTGCTCCTGAGTCATAAGCCCCACAACCTGTCAACCCTTTTTCATAGTTGTGGAAACCAAACTCAGCAAAGTTAAGTGACTTTTCCAAAGTCACACAACTGGTAAATGTCAGGGCTTGTATTAGATCCTAGATTACAAAGTCTTTGCTCTTTCTACTACAAAAGTTTCCCTCACTTAAATTAGAATTTCTCAGCTTGACACTGTTGACACTTTGGGTTAGATCATTCTTTGTTGTGGGATTGTCCCATAGATTGTCGATGTTTAGCAGCATCCCTGACCTCTACCTTCCACCGGCCCGTAGCGCCCCACAGCCTAAGCGGTGACAACCAAAAATGTCTTCAGACATTGCCAGCTGTCCCCTTGGAGGCAAAATTACCCTCCCCTGTGAACCACTGATCTAAAACAACTGAGGGTTTTATCTCACTTGTATAAATGGCAAGTCACGTTTTTGCCTTATTCTGATCCGTCTGCTGTCTTTTGCCTCTCTATATAGAATATTCACCAACAGAGATTTTGACACCATCTTTCTCCAAGAATGATCTGAGGACTAGCCGCAGTGAGGTCACTTTAGAGTATGTTAGAAATGCAGACGCTTAGGCCCCACCCCAGAACTACTGAATCAGAATCTACATTTCTAACAAGTGATTTCCCCAGGTGATTCACCTGCTCACTAAAGTTTAAGAAGTCCTGATCTTGCAGATCAGGCCCAATCCCACTCGCGAGTACAGAGCGAGAGGGACCCAAAGAAGGCAGACCCGGATGATGCCCCGTCGGCTCATCCAGAGCAGCTCTCCCTTCTTATGCCACAGAGAAGCGTGCCAGTAGAGGCTTCCCGCTCAGCAGCCTCTGAACCAGCCGTGCCACCCTATTCCCTCCTATGACATATGACAGGCGGACACCATGGTGTGTCTGTAATCCCTCCCTTTCCTCACTCCCGACCACCTTTCCCTCAGTCCTGCTCCCTCTGGCCTTCCCACTCCTTCAGTGAACTCAGCTGTTGCCTCCTGATCCATAGTGGAATCCACATTTGTCAGTGCTGACCTCGCTGCCCTTTCTCCCTCCTCCTATTCTCAGTTGTCTCAACACCATCTCCCCATGACTCTCTACAGATACCTGAGCACATGACCAAATCCAGTATTATTTCTGCTTCTGATGACACCTTCCCAGGTTCCCCTTTGCTCAGGCCTTCTGCCCACCTAGTCTCTAGGAATCTATAACTGTAAGTCTCTTCTGACTCTCTTCTCTCCCTTCCCAGTAATTATCTGATGCCTTTCATACATCTCTCTTCCTGGTATTTCCAAGATCTGACCCATCCTTTCCATTCCATTCCTGTAACCCGTTCAATATTTCTAAAAGTCTGAAGATCACAGCCACCCAGGTTTCACTCATTAAAAAAGACTTGAGTCCCAGGCCCTACACCAGATCTCCTGAATCAGAATCTTTCAGGCGAGGCTAAGGAAATATGTATTTTTTCATGCATCCCACCCCAGGAGATTTTCATGAGTGCTAAGGTTTGAGATTACGATAGCCTAATCCAGACCCTTATTAACTCATACAAGTGACACTCTAATGCCTGGTCCGTCCCCACCCCCACTCCCGTATGTTGCTGGTAGGAATGGTTTGCTCAGATTTCTGTCATTTTTATTCCTTTACTCAAAGACCAGTAGGGGATCCAGTTAAATAAAATTCAGATCCCTCAGGCTGGCCTTCAAAGCCCCCTCCAAATCACCCCCATTTTACCGACCATATTCCTTTGTAATTCTACAAATGGCCCAAATAATTTGCATACATATGATTCATTTATTGTTTCCATCCCTCCCACTCTACACGTATTGTCATCTCCACCTAAAATGTATGCCTTACTCTTCTTCAGAAGTATGACAGAGTAAGGGCCAACTCTAAATCAAGAAGTGAACACCTCTCCCAATATTTAAAGTAAGTCTTAATAAAAATAAATTAATTAATCTTAATATCCAGTGTGGTAAAATAGGGTATTCAAACATAAATAAAAGCTTGCATCTGAGGGCTGGACACTTAGATATCCAACAGAATGCAAAAGTCACCATCACTGTCTTATTAAAGTATTTTATTTTGATAAATGTTAGGAAACTAAGCTAGGCTCTCCAAACCTAGCTGTTTTTCTAATGTGGGTTCTACAAGACACCCACTGCAGGTGAATACATAGCATCTGTGCCCTCCTTGATCCTCCCAATAAGCCATGTCCATTTTTTTTCTTCTGTTTGGGGGAACTTTCTTCCAAAATGGATACAGCTTTTGCTTTTTCTGATTATAACAAAAGTCTTATATTTGAGGGTACATAGCTGTGTATGTAAAACTATAAAAGAACCAAGAGAAGAGGTGCTAAACTTGCATTACAATCCAAACGAAACAAACTGCCCACTTGGTGGAAAAGAGTATGGAGGGTCCTCAAAAAATTAAAAATAGATCTACCATATGATCCGGTAATTCTACTGTTGGGTATTTACCCAAAGAAAACAAAAACAATAATTAGAAAAGATACCTTCACCCCTATGTTTATTGCAGCATTATTTACAATAGTCAAGATACAGAAATAACCCAAGTATCCATCCATAGATGAATGGATAAAGATGTCGTATTTGTATACAATGGAATATTACTCAGCCGTAAAAAGAGAACGAAATCTTGCCATTTGCAACAACATGGATGGAGCCAGAGAGGATTATGCTAAACGAAACAAGTCAGAGAAGGATAAATACCATTTAATTTCACTCATAGGTGGAATTTAAGAGACAAAACAAATGAACAGACGAAAAAACACAACAGGCTCTTAAACAGAGACAACTGTTGCCGGTGGGGAGGTGGGGGGAATGGGTGAAATAAAGAGGATTGAGGGTACGCTTATTGTGATGAGCACTGAGTAACGTGTAGAATTGTTGAATAGTACACCTGCAACTAATATAATACTATGTTAATTACACTTCAGTAAAAAAAAACTTTTTTAAATGCCCACTTAGTTGACATGAGCGTTTAAAACAGTAAGTGGGTCAAACCGAACACAACAGAAACTCTTTGTGCCTGTCACATGAGTCTGTGGGCTTCCGGTCTGTAATCCTAGTCTAGTAGATAACTTTACCTAATACCATCTGCATTCACTCTCCTTTTCCCTAATGCCACTGGTACAGGTGCTGAACCTGTTTCTGGCCTTGCTCCTGAGCTCCTTCAGCGCAGACAATCTGGCAGCCACAGACGACGACGGGGAAATGAACAACCTACAGATCTCAGTCATCCGGATCAAGAAGGGGGTGGCTTGGGCCAAACTCAAAGTGCACGCCTTCATGCAGGCCCACTTTAAGCAGCGTGAGGCCGATGAAGTGAAGCCCCTGGACGAGCTGTACGAAAAGAAGGCCAACTGCATCGCCAACCACACCGGTGCGGACATCCACCGGAATGGTGACTTCCAGAAGAATGGCAATGGCACAACCAGTGGCATTGGCAGCAGCGTGGAGAAGTATATCATTGACGAGGACCACATGTCCTTCATCAACAATCCCAACTTGACCGTGCGGGTGCCCATTGCTGTGGGCGAG
Source organism: Felis catus (assembly GCF_018350175.1). Taxonomy (NCBI): domain Eukaryota; kingdom Metazoa; phylum Chordata; class Mammalia; order Carnivora; family Felidae; genus Felis; species Felis catus. The sequence continues at coordinate 78,259,645 of NC_058374.1, forward strand.
TCTGATTTTGAGAACCTCAACACAGAGGATGTGAGCAGCGAGTCGGATCCTGAAGGCAGCAAAGATGTAAGGTCCCAGCCTGAAACCCAACCTTGACTCCGTGTGAGGACCAGCAGGGTTCTGTCAGCTCCCAGGACTGGTTCGGATGTGGGCTTGGGAGAGAGATTGTGGAATGGCCAAGTGGGTTTGAGAACCAACCCTAATGCCCATTTGTCATTCTAATCCTTCCCTAAGTGACCTAGGTCCCTGAGATGCTCCTAGATCTGTCTCCATTGCTGCTGGATCATCTCGGTCAGTGGCTGGAGCAAACCCTGGAGGACGTCCCTGCCATTAATCTGAGCTGTAGCACTGAGACCAACCAACAGTCACATTTTGTTGAGGGCAGATCACTGTAATTTGTGAGCGGCTTTAATGTTCTACCCAATCCTGACAGAAGTTTTGAGGGCCATCTGGTAATTGTGTGCCCCCCGTGAGCGGGATGATGCAGAGTCTGTAGTAAGAATTGGGAAGAATTCCAGCTGGTTCAGTCTGGAGCAGTCAGTGTGGAGTGGAAGCATCGCTGCAACGTTCTCCAGCTCTCTTTCCTTTGCAAATCTAGAAACTGGATGATACTAGCTCCTCTGAAGGAAGCACCATCGATATCAAACCTGAAGTAGAAGAAGTCCCAGTGGAACAGCCCGAGGAATACTTGGATCCAGACGCCTGCTTCACAGAAGGTGAAAGGGGGCAAGGGCAGCGGTGGGCATGTGGCACTTCGTGCTGGCCCCAGATTTCTGCCAGGGTCGGTGGTTGGGTAAGGGTGGGGACTCTGTGGCCATTTTCAAGAACTTTGTTCCCCGCTTCATCATCTTGAGGGAGGTTGAGATTGTTTCCCTTGATTCTTACCTATTCTCAAGTTTCTGTTCTCAAGCACTGAATTGTCCATTTTCTCTCGGCACCAGCCCAAAAACTTCCATTAGAAAGGTATGTTCCGTCACGGCTGTGCGTGCCTCCTGATTCCCCTTTTCTCCTCCTTCTCACTGCTTCTTTATAGGACATCTTCCCAACTCCAGAGGGCCCTGCCCTGCTAGCCTTGCGGCATAGCCCCAGCCCTGCCACCCTCCATGTCTGAATCAGACATTCTGGTTCAGCCCCAGTACTCCCAGCTGTGTGGTAGGGGCCTGGGAGACCGAGCAGGGGGGCAGGTCTGGGCGGGGCTGGCTCCCACGGTCTGACCCACCTCTCCCGCTGGTGCCAGGTTGCGTCCAACGATTCAAATGCTGCCAGGTCAACATCGAAGAGGGGCTGGGCAAGTCTTGGTGGATCCTGCGGAAAACCTGCTTTCTCATTGTGGAGCACAACTGGTTTGAGACCTTCATCATCTTCATGATTCTGCTCAGCAGTGGCGCCCTGGTGAGTCCAGGGGAGAAGGCAGGGAGGGACGGGCTGGGGAAGGCTTCGTAGGGACTAGCAGACCAGACCAGAGGGGGCCCAGGCCCCCTGGGAGCACCGACGGCTGTGGCCCCAAGGATAAGGGTCTGCCAGAGTGCTTTGGGCTGGTGTTTTGAGCCATTGGGATTAGAATTCACTTGTCCACGTCTTCATCTTCTTTACACTCCGCACGATCCCTCTCACATCTAAGACCCCCTCTCTATCAGGATGAGAGCACAAACTGCCAAGTACCTTCACTGCTTCGTTTGCCCCATTCTGAGCGGCTTCCTAAAATGAACTTCCCCTTTTCACCTTACACCCCAACTATCTTGTTCTTGACTTTCCAGTCGCCCGTCTTCCCTCACACCCAGCTGGATCTGGAGAACCCTAGCATTAGCAAATACCTGAAGGAGCCAGGTCTCTGGTATAAAGGATATTTATATTCCCGTCGCTGTAAGTGCTCATCATTAACCCGGGACACACACAGGTTCCTCCCCTGCTGGAACTAATTATCTTGGCCTTTGCTTTCATTTTAGCTGGATTATAACTGTGGAGACCTGGACAGGGTCAGGTGTGAGAGAGCCGTTTCCCAGTTGGGTAGATTTGAGGACAGTAAGGACTTAGAGACGCTACACATTTTCCTTCTTTGAGTTAAGGGAAAGCTGAAAAATATAGAACTTTGAAGTGCTTTGAAAGAAGGCAGGCACAGGGCACCTGGGTGGCTCAGTCAGTTAAGCGTCCAACTTTGGCTCAGGTCATGATCTCACGGTTCATGAGTTCAAGCCCCGCGTCCAGCCCTGTGCTGCCAGTGCAGAGCCTGCTTGAGATTCTCTCTCCCTCTCTCTCTGCCCCTCCCCCTACCTCTCTTTCTCTCTCTCAAAATAAACTGGAAGAAAAAAAAAAAAACATAGCAAAGTGAAGCCACAGCTAAAATGTCTGAGAAAAGACAAGAATGGGGTTAAAGTGGGACTTCAGAGGGAGGGCCTAGAGCCTCCAGTGACAGGAAGCTCAGTCTTGTACATCTCTCGTGTACTGGGTGACAGAACGGATCTCTGCACAGGGAGGCGAGGGGGACGTTGACATGGAAGCCTTTGAGGTTTTCATAGAGCAGACGGGGTCTATTTGTACCCAGACCCTGAAAAGGACTTTGGGCCCCTGACCACTGCCCCCACTGCCCCGTAAAGAAACTGGAATATCTGATGTCCTTGTGCCTCCATGTTAGAAACGTGTCTGCAGGCAGCCCGATTCTGTCCTTCCTTCCAGAACTGTCTGGAGTGGGACCTCCCGTTGCACGACACGGGACTTTTGTGCCACTTGTAGCTTTCTCTTGTGCTTCGGGACTCCCTCTTCCCCCTCTCCGCAGCCCACCACCCCACTCGTGGGAATGCTCATACCTTCATGTCAGGGAATTCCCTCGTTCCGGGACTCCAGGGAGAGAGATTTTCTTCGCTTGGGCGTCTCCCAGCCCTGTGACCTTCCCCCTGTATCGGTGGCATCCAGGGCTGAAAGGAGAAAAGATTTTGTCATACAGACAGAGAGAGCATTGGCAAGGACACAGAGAAGCCAGAAGCCGCACACGCTGCCCGCGGAAACCTAGAACGGCGCGGCCACTCTGGAAAGCTGGTTGGCAGTCCCTCAAAACCTGACACCTCCGGTCCCCCGTCAGCCGGAAGTTCCACACCTGGGCCCTGTACCCTAGAGAAACGAAGACAGGTCCACATAAAAACTTAACGCATGCACGTTCACAGCAGCACAACGCACAATAGCCAGAAAGCAGACACGCGGCGTCCGTCAGTGATGAGGGTAGACAAAGCACAATAGAGCCACACCATGGGGTATTCTCCATCCACGACAAGAATTGCAGTCGTGACGCCTGCTGCAGCGCGGAGGACCTTGGAGGCCGCTGCGCGTGGCGTAAGAAGCCTGTCACCGAGGGCCACATATCGTATGACTCCGTCCATGTGAAGTGTCTGGAATGGGCAGATCTGAAGAGAGAAGGTAGCCTAGTGGCTGCTTGGACTAGCGGGAGACGGGGAGGCTAGAAGGTGGCGGCGGGAGGGTGTGGGGTTTCTTTTAAGAAGCCCCGTGGGGCCGGGCAGTGGGGCGAGAGAGACAGGAAGGCGATGACGAGGACGACAGGCCGGCCTCAGGCGGAGGAGCTGCCGGGGCAGTGGGGGGACTTCCGGTGTCACGTGCAGCCTTCAGGCACGTCAGGCAGCTGCTGCTTCTCTTTCAGGCCTTCGAGGACATCTACATTGAGCAGAGAAAGACCATCCGTACCATCCTGGAGTATGCCGACAAAGTCTTCACCTACATCTTCATCCTGGAGATGTTGCTCAAGTGGACGGCCTACGGCTTCGTCAAGTTCTTCACCAACGCCTGGTGCTGGCTGGACTTCCTCATCGTGGCTGTACGTGTCCTGCTTTCTACTTCCCACCCCTCCCAGCAGGAAAACAAAAACAGGGATGCTCCTCCCTCCAATGGCCACGGTTGCCTGGGGACGTAGATGTCGGACAGGAGGTAGACGTAGGTTTGGGTACAGTTCCTTTCAGCGCACTCAGATCTTAACTTTGGGAGAGGGAGCGCTGAAGCCCCTACGTTTGCTCCAGGGACTAACCACCCAGCTCTTTGCTCTGGTGGTTTGGCTTCAGAGGGTCAGAGATTAGGAATGGGGGGAGGGATCACTGGGGTCCGCGCCCCTTGCTGTTAGGCCGGGAACGGGAAGGTTCTTGCCCCACACCAGCAGGACGTCCTCTTTCTGGTGCCAGGAGAGGGGCGAGGATGAGGTGGGTGCTGCTGGGGTACAGGTCGGCGGGGTCGGGGGGAGGATCTCGGCAGGCTCTCCCACTCACCATTCCTATGGACGCTCCCGTCAACTCAAGGCTTGTACCAGACTCCTCTGAACCAGTCAGTCTATCCAGAAGAGACAGGGTTCCCACCAGAATACCCCGCCCTCTTCCCACACGTTGCCATTTCCACAGTGGTGCTCAAACTTAAAAGAATCCTTTTTTCCTCCAGGTTCCAAGACCGTCTCCCCAAGGCTTGGTGGCCTCTGATCATCTGCAAGGCTTGGTGCCCATTACCTCCTGTGTTGTTTTTCAGGGTGGGAGCTGCATCATCTGTAACTATTTCTCACCCCCTCCTCCCCAGCCCTTGTTCCTTGTTGGCGCTTCTAACCATGATGAATGCTTCTTATTCTGTGTGATCACTGAAGCTCTTTTCTTCTAGCCAATCGGCATTTGAAAGAGGGTGAATGGGAATTCAGGACCAGGGCCTATGGAGAATTCACTTCCTGCTGAGTGCCAAGAAAGTGGAGTGTTTGGAGGCTGGCTTGGCACATTTAGAATATAGGTTTTCTCAGCTGTCTAGTAAACTACCTGTAGAGTGGCTCTGGGATCCACAATAGAGCAGCATGGAAGTCTCTCTCTCAGAAAGCAGGAGCCCAGCACTCGGCACCAGAGATCCCTGCTGTAGAAACGCATTCCTGTTCCCACACGGTGTCTGCAGCTTCCGTGGTTAAGGACTCCTTCCAGGAGCTGTCACTCTGCTCCCCTTTGCATTCCCTTTTCAGACATCAAACCTTTGGGAAGATGCCCAAATGAGGTGAGGAAGTCACCCTCTGCCCTTGAAGGCAGCCAGGCGGGTACTGCCCCGGAGGGTGCCAACATGAGACCCCTTCTGATGGAAGGGTTCTTCCCCCCACAGACGAAAAGCTTAGGTTCTAAGAATTAAGGAAGGGGCTTGAGATATGGCCCAGAGAACTAAAGTGACACTGGGCCAGCTCTCTTTCCACAGAATAGGACCACTTGGAGTCGGGTGGGACACCTGTGGGAGTCCTAGAAAGCCCCTCATCTTCTGGGCCTTCCAAGAATTCAGATAGATAATCCACTACCACACTTCCAATAGCCGTCAGAAAGCTGTGATTTAGAACGGATCTTCCCCACCATGACCTTTACCCCTTGCCCCTGCCCCAACCTGAGCTACTGATTCTCTTCTCTCTGGGGTGCACAACCCCAGAAGCCAAGGCTATTGATCAGGTGTCCCGCTTTCCTCTGGAACCCAAATAAGCTGGTAAAAGCATTGATGGTCCTACACATCACCATTTATTTAGTAAGCACTCTTTTTTTTAATGTTTATTTATTTTAGAGAGAGTGAGAGACAGAGCGTGAATAGGGAAGGGGCAGAGAGAGAGGGAGACACAGAATGGGAAGCAGGCTCCAGGCGCCGAGCTGTCAGCACAGAGCTGGACGCAGGTCTCTAACTCACGAACTGAAAGATCATGACCTGAGTCAAAGTCGGACGCTCAACCAACTGAGCCACCCAGGCGCCCCTCCACTTAAAAAAAAAAAATTTTTTTTTTAATATTTATTGATTTTATAGAGAGTGAGAGAGCACACTTTTATCACTTTTTATACTGGGTGGCAGAGAAATGGACAGACATGTAGCCAATTGACAGCAGTCCATAAACTACCCAGCTTTGGGGAGTTGCCGGATTCTTACATTGCCCTGAGACCTGACAGCGGTTCCTGAGAACATCTCTGTACAAATGTAAGCCAAATACCATTCCCTGTGTAGAGTTGTCCCAGAAGCTGGAGTGGGTCACGAGGGGCAGGCAGGCATGGCCCCCGCCTCTCAGGCACTCACACCAGCTCGCAGGACCACTCTGGCCCCATTCCAGGCTTATGGAAATCCAGCATTCTGAGAACAAGGCTCTCTCAGGACCCTCCCACCTACTGACTTCTCTTGGGCAGGACGGCGCATTTAGTACCAAACGTTTATTGAGCACACACAACGTGCAAAGCCTCCCGCCAGGTGCTGTGAAGGATACAGAGAGCAGAAGATATGACTACTTCTCTCTAAGGGCCTGAAAACACAAATAACCACGCACGAAGCCACATGTGCTGAGTGGGAGCAGCCCCAGTCCATACTGTGGCTGCCCTGTTTGCCACTCCTGAGTTCGACTTGGAAATGCACAATGAGGCCCAGAGGACACCTGCACAGCTGGAACGATCAGGGTTTTTGCTGTCTAATGCCTGTGGCATTCTAGAACATCCAGCAGACATAAATTTTAGGTCCTACTCTAGCACCGTCTATGAGAGACTCTCTTCCTCCCATGTCATCCCCCAAGGACTAGATGTCCGAATCTGTTAATCAACACTATGTCTGTGTCCCTAATGGAGTCTCATTCCTCTGTGTCGCTCCTTAAACCTGCTAAGAGTACTTTTTAGAATCACAGGGATAATCCGGACAACTTTCAAGGTTAATTCTCTTTGGTTATAAGCCATGTGAGTTCCCAAACAGAGATAGTATTTTATTTTGCTCAGGTCCTTGGCTGCACTGGAGATCTTGTCCGGTAGAAGAATTTTGTCATCTTTCCCCCAGGGAAATTTGCCACATCATATCCGGAGGCTAGCCAGCATATCAGTTCCAGGGATGGGAACTTTCAGAGACCACTCGTCCTGAATTCAGACTATTACAAACCTTCTCCGTTTGAAAATGTCCACATCATTTGGAAAAAGTCACCCAGTGTCCCCTTTTTTTTCCATTCCTGCAGCCACCCTGAATTTCGACTTCCCCTCAACTCCTTTCTTTTTTGCAGGTTTGATTCTTTCCTCAAAGTATACTTTCAGCAATGATCTGATTACCTCCAGTGAGAGTTGAACATGGGGACTCGAAGGATTGTCAGAGCACCCTCAGCAGCTAAGGAATAGTCCAGATAGGACCCTTGCTGACCCTGCCTTGGGAGATCTTAGCTAGATTAATCAGTTGAGCAGCACATCATCTCAGCACTGTTTGGAGCCAGCCTCCAGACTGGCATCTGTACTTCCATCCTTCTCCCCACCTCAGGCCTCTTTGTTATCAGAGTAAGCACCCCCTTGAAGAGCCGGGGTCTTCCTGCCGTGTGTGGGGCCCAACGCCCCTCAAACCTCAGTGTTTTGCACTCTTTACGTGGCATAGTTTCTCAGGATGAGGTCGACTCAGGGGTATTTTGAACTCAAGACACTTGGCCGGGATGGGATAGCTCACCTTCAGATGTACCTGTTAAGGCCTAAGAATCTGGTGATTTTAGATTGTTTGGGGTTAAGAGTCGGCTGCACCTGGCAATAATTGGCAAAAGGTACCTCCGTGTAGATTCTTAGTGATAATGATAAATGGAGGCAAAATGATTGTTTGGTGCTACTGTGTTCTAGATAAAGCTTTTGAGGCCCTTGTTTTAGACAGAAATTGAACTGCGAACCATGTACCCTTCGAAGAACGTGAGGAAGTAGGCTTTAATAGTACCCAGATTTGCTTTGGGTACTGCCCAGGGCTCCAGGGAAGATCCCTACACTGATGGATTATGAGTCTGTGCATAGATAAAGGGCCACACCCCTTTTTAAAAACAAATCTTTGAGCCTGCTCACCCTTTCCCTCCCTAGGTCACTGACATCCTACTTCTGCCTCCTGCCAGTCCTGCCGCTTAATTATAAAAACAGAAAGGAAGGAAGAAGGAAGGAAGAAGGAAGGAAGGAAGGAAGGAAGGAAGGAAGGAAGGAAGGAAGGAAGGAAGGAAGAAATTATTTTTAAAAGGGTTCTGTACAGTTCCGAGATCCAGAATGAAAGCCCTTGGCTAGAGAGAAAAATCAACAACCGAAACCCAGTTATCATTTGTTTCCATTTTTCTCCTCTAACTCTGCTTTCACGTACCAATTTAGGCTGAGCAGGGCTGTAACCACCATTTCCCACGAGAGGGAACTTAAGAATGATGGATGGGAACATCTGAACCTATCCCAGAATTGGGTGGTGCAGGACAAGGGAAAGACTGTTCCAAGAAATGCAGAGGCCAGACATTTTAGCATTTGATCAGCTAAAGGTAGTTTCCTTTGGTGGGAGGTTGGGTCAGGCCTCCCAGTTCAGGCCTAGGCAGCCCTAGTATGCTTGGCATCCAGTGTTCTGGGACCACGTGGTAACAGCTCTGAGCTCCCTGGTAGAACACGGTGAGTTTGTCTCTGGAAGAGCAGGAGGGCATTTGACCATCACGACTGCAGGCCTGGAGACCTGCAGACTTCTCCCCAGCCCGGCAATTTAGTCAACTCCATATCATTCAGATTCCAACAGTCCTCTCTTGAGATAACTTCATTTTACCTGCCAGGGGGAGGGGTGAACTCTCTGTGGAGGAAGGGGCTCTGGCCTGGGAAGCAGGAGAGTGGGTCCCTCCCTGTTCCTGGCTCCAGAACTGCCCATGTGACACTGGTGTATGGGTCTCAATTTCCTCACCCGTAAATGTTTTAAATTCTTCCAAGAATCCTACCAGCCATTTTTCTAATGATGAGAGCAGAAGATTGTCCTGGAAAGGACAGACCCGAGGCCAGTTCCTTTGGAGCTGTTCTGGAGAGAAAGAATGGGGATCACAAGGAAAAGCATGGGTTCAGTTTTCAGACCGCCTGCCTCCCCACCCCCCCTGCCCAAGTCCTCATGGCCGCGAAGGAGTCATGGTTGTAGTTCAAAGATGGAGGGATTATTATAGTTGAAAGTGAGAGAGAAAAAAATTGCTTAAGTGAGTTCTCGTGGGGCCAAAACTCTGTCTAGAAATCGCTTCCTTTGGTTCTTTTCGTCCCGGGAACTGCCAAGCCAGCCGTGGCGCTTACTGGACGTGTTTCCTTTGCTGATGTGGTAACTCGTCACGTTCTCCAGCAAATGGTTTCTCGCCAACCAGCAGCAAGAGAGCTTGTCCCTGTTGGAAATCCGCGGTGAATGAGCTGAGGCGGGGGCAGCTTGTGTGGAGTGTGTGTATTTATCTGTATTCTTTTCCATAGGTACCATTAAGTTTGTCTGGCTTAATTTAATGGCAACTTCTGGGAGCTGCAGAGGCTGTAAAGGGCGAGGGTAAGGTTTTTGTCATCTGTTCAGGCTCCTCTCCTTCCAATGGAACGTCCTCATTCCCCCTCTCCCTTCAGCCTCCTCCCTTTGCCAACCTGTATGTATGTTCTACTGCCTCCTCTCGAGTTTCTCTTCCCCTTGTGTTTTTTCTTCTGCCTCTCAACCTCCTTTCCTTTCAGGTCGTTTGAGTCCAAGTTGAAGTAGGCAGCTGGTGTTACCCACTCTCTCTACCTGGGGCGGGGGGGGCCCAATCTGTGTAATCAGTGCTAGGGGCTTTATTCTAACACTCTGGAACCTCTTTTCTTTTTTCTTTTTTTTTTTTTTTCCTTTGTTTTGTTTTGTTTCCTTTTTTGTTTTTTGTTTTTCTCTTCTGTTTCCGTGTAGGTCTCTTTAGTCAGCCTTATAGCTAATGCCCTGGGCTACTCGGAACTAGGTGCCATAAAGTCCCTTAGGACCCTAAGAGCTTTGAGACCCTTAAGAGCCTTATCACGATTTGAAGGGATGAGGGTAAGAAACTAAGAGCAGCTGATCCTTCTGCATGCTGATGGAAACTGTTTACGCATGCTAGAACTGATCACATGGTGGGAAGATCATTCAGACACGAACTGTGATGCAGCTGCTGATTTGATCCTCCACTCTCTCCCCGCACCTGCCCTGTGCGAGGGGGTCGCATCAAGCTGCCTCATCACATTAATATGGGCCCCACCCCAACAATGTGCCATCGCAGAACATGTTAACGCTGGCTGTTCTCATTCGGCCTGGCTTACCTGTAGCACTCGGGGCGGCTTTCTGGGCTGTTGGTTTTAATAGGGAGAATCACCAGGTGCAAAGAAGGGGAATTGTAACCCACAGACCCACTGAAAAGCAGAGGCCGCAGGCAGGGTGAGTGCCATATAGGGGCATCAGCCAGGTGGGGACTGTGGCCTTGCAGTCGCTGAGAAAGCATCTGAGAAGGGGCTGGAAGGCGTGACCGCAGGCCTGGAATTGGGAATGGAGCGGAATTTGGCATAGCCCTGGGAAAAGAAATGCTTTTCTTTCTATTCTGATTCCTCTTGTTGCACCTTGTTGTTCTCAGCCCAGTCCCATAAGGACTGGCAGCCTCTGTCTGATAGCAAAGCTTTCCTCCTCACCCCCCCACCCCTCTGTCCACGCTCTGTGGTCCCCTATCCTGACACAGTCAAAAGGGCAATCAGGTACGACACCAGATGACCATCGGCTAGTTCTCCTGAAATTTCTGCTATTCCTGCTCTGGTGATACTCCACCCGAATCCCAACGGGGCAAGGTGCTGTCACCCTGCCAACTTAGGAACGAGGCTCCCTCTTGCTGTCTCTCTTGGTTCAGAAACACTGCGCGTGCGTGTGCACATGCACACGCACGCACACCTTAAAAAGTCAACTTCCTAAAATCAAGTGGGCAACTGGCTTTTGGTGGTGATAGTTGTCCTGTGGTAATCAGAGAGGTCTGTTATACTTAACGAGACCAAGAAAACTCGTTTCGATTCAGATGTTGAATACATGCAGGAGAGCAAACCAGAGGATGTGTTTTTAAATGACGGAATCTCAAAATGTAGGAATAAAAATTAAATGGTTCCCGTGGTCCCCAGGGAGCAAGGCTAATTGGAGAAACTAGGTACCAGGACAGTGCTCTTCATCTGTGCGTTCCTCATCTGTGATCCCTGGCCACCGTTCCACAGAGCCACCCACGGTCGTCCAGGAAGGTGGAAATTTTGCTGCGATTTGGGGGTTTTATTCTGTTTGTTCAGTCAAATGCTTCTCACAACAAATTGCGTTTCTTCGGTAGCACAGTCACAGTGTGTTTTACTGGGTATAAACTTTCCGCAGCCCGCCTGAAAGCATCCGCAGGGAGGTCGGTTCCACAGCCACACAGACTTACTTTAACTTAAAAAAACAAACCAGAGTTTGGGAGTGTCTTTCTCCCACCGATAAGAGAGATTTCAGAATGTGTGCAGTAAGGTCTTTGTTATGTTCAGGCCAGGTTTAGGGAGAGAGAGTATAGTTCAAAGTGTCCCAAGTCTTCAGACGTAGGATTGCAGTGCTCTCCCCTCCTCCCCTGCCTTCCCACTTTTTTCAGAAAGGGCTGGTTACAGTTTTTAAATAAGTCCCATCAGTTTTGTTAGGGTGTTGATAATCTGTTTCGGTGACCGGGATGCTGAGGACCTGAAGAAGGCTGTTGCAGACAGTACTTGCCCCATGGCAGCCGAGCCCAGTAGCCTGTGCCCCTCCACGGCCCCCAGCAGTGATCCTGGGCCTCCAAAAACCAGACCGGTAATACCTGAAGGAAGCCCAAGAAAAAAAGTCCCCAACTGACCCTTGCTACTTTCTCCATCCGGATGCTCATCACTGCCAGTCCTAGCCCATGGCAGAAGTAGTCCGCATTGACCAGCTGGTGCCAGTGTGCTCAGGAGGAATTTATTCCAATAATCTGGTCGCCGGAGCCCTTTTGCTGGCCACACCTCTTCCCTCTAGCCCCTCCCCCTTCCCTGGACTCACAGTTTTTATTCCTTCCAAACTTTTGGTTGCCAACCTTCAAGTCGTTTAGCAACCCAGAGGTCCAGAAGCGGTGATCAGAAGAGCAGAAAGTTTTCTTTGAAAAAGCATTTGAGAGTGCAACCTCTACCTCAAGGTTTTTTCGAGTAAGATAATTTGAGCAAAGACCAGTTTGAACCCAAAGCCAGGGTTTCCAACAATGAGTGTTCAGTATAAGGGCAGCTCTGATACAGGATCGTCATTTGGTTTGGTTGATCCCGGTCAGCCTCCAGCACTGTCCACCTCTGGTTGGGTGGCGGAGAGGGCTCGGGATCCCATCCTGCCCTGCAGTTTCCCGGCCCTTCTGCAGAAGAGTAACTGCAAGAAGCAAAGATTGAATCTGCCTGAGCTTATAGTAAGTGTCCCAGCGATAAACAGAGTTAGGTGTATACGTTTTATATGAAAGTTACTTTTCTATGGGGCCGTATGTTTTCCATTCTTCGGTGTGGGTTCTTCCGTACCAACACTGAGAGATTATCCTTAGAAAGTAAGAAATCTTAAATAAGAAATCTTCTCAAACCAAATACCATCAATGCAGGTGGGCTCCACTGTCACTGTGCTGCTCCAATGATCGGCTCAGACCTTCCTTTGGGAGGAAACATACAGCCCTAGCCTGTCCTGGGACAGTCTTTCCTCTCTCCTTCCTCAAACCAAACACCAGAAAATTGAAGCACTCGTGCTATTGGCAAAGGAATACTTAATGTAGTTCTTTGCTTTTCTCTCCTCCATAGTAATCTCCATTAAAAGACTGTGCTGTGCTACTAAATTTTTGAGGGTACATAATGCTATGAAACATGCATGCATTTTTGTTGATTGTCAGTACATAGTTGTCCATTAAAGCCATGTTCCCTCTGCCAGATATTAAAAGCCGTTTGACAGATTTTTATAGTATTTAACGAACAATAATGTTCTAGGCATTATGAGAAGACACCAATGCTGTAAGAATTAGTATCCGTAGGAATTTTTTTCGTCCGTCGAGTGAGATTTGAATCAGTCATTAAGTATAAATTTCCATTGGAAAAAATAACTCTGCAGATTGCTAGAACCAAGCTTTGAGTAATGTTTCTGTTCCTAGTTTTTAACAATGAAGTCCGTCATAATTAAAAGCAATGTAGAATAACGTGGGAGTTATTAAGGACCCATTTGTGAAGTGACTGCCCGTGGAAACTTGAGTTGTCATTTACATTTACCTATAGTGTGAGAGTTCAAGAAAGCGTGGTTTCTTGCCCTTTGGTTGCTGAGAATATCAGCACAAGGACAATTTTATGTGGAGCACAGTTCAACAGTTCCCACTACTAGCTAATGTCTACAGCCAGGAAGAATTATTAGTAAATTTCATCAACTGTTTACTATTCAATTCCTACAACTAATCTAAGAAGTTTTTCTTTGTTTATAATGAACAATTGAAAGTACATTTACATCGTGTAAATGGGTTTTATTGGATTTTATAGGATTTTTATGTCCTATGTATTCGAGAACAAGGCTCCATAAATACTTCCATCTATTGATTCTTTTAATCCGACCTATGAGTATAAAAGCGGGAAGAGGTCACTTTGTTAATTAGCTGATTATTCTTCCCTGCTATAACTATTACTGCATATTTAACTGTAACGCTTTGTAACTTTAACACTGTAGGACAGGTTAGACTGGGTTAAGATAGAAGACTTCGTAGAGGAGGTGGATTCTGAATTGAGATAAAATGCAGCATTTCTAGGTTGCAAATCTTTTGGGGCTACTTCCCTGCTGTACACTCATGATGGTCTAATAGGTCATGATCTCTCACCTAAGCTCTCTTGCAAAATGCTATCGCATAGACTTGAGCTTCTGAACTCTTGATAATCTACTCGCTTACCGTTCAAGAAATGATTATTCCGTTTATGGATCATCCTCCTCTTGCCTATTCATTCGCACATTTCATTGCTTTCTGGTGCTCCACCAAAGGGTGAGAGCAACTATAGAATGAGGTAAAATTCAGATCTGACCACCCGCCAACTTTGGTAACATAGATAAATAAATATGAATATCATTCTCCAAAATAACATTGGGGATTTTCCAGATTTCAGATATTCTGGCTTGCCTCCCTCAAAGTAACGAACAGCGGAAGGATCACCATTTTATACTAATGACAGAGCTATTAAATCTAAAAGAGATTTCTTGGTCTAAGAATTAAGAAATAACTACCTCTCAATCTAAAGGCCTTCATCTGTGAATTGGAGAAACACAAAACTAACATTTTAATCCAAAGGAGAGTGACTCCTCAGTAGAATATCTTTGCCTTTTTTGTATAGGACAGAACAGCTCTTCTCAGCCACACATTCCTGTGAGTGACATTGCAATGTAAGGCAAGAACAGAAGAGAAGGAAAACCCGAACCCAAGTCAAATAGAGCCCAGAGCTGCCCCCTGCCGTTCCTTCTGCAGCACAGCCCTTTTGGCCCTTTTGATGCTGTGCTTATTGGCAGAGTGCCCTTGCCTCTTCCCTGCTGATGCCGCAACATGGTGACACTTCTCACCTCCTTCTAACAAACATTAGAAAGCTGCGTTTATATCCACTGCTTTTATTTTAACTCCATTTTAATTTTCCTAGGATATTAGAAAAAGAAAGACACATTCTTCCCATTTCAGGGTCGCCTTTCTGGGCCTTAGCAGTCCCGCTTAAGACAACAGCAAGTAAGAATCAGGGCAGAATGAACACCAGCCTTGTTTTCTGTCCCAGCCTGCTGAAGTGCTATTTTTGGACGCCCCTCTGAACTCCCCTAGTGAAATCTGCCGCACAGTAGGAGTGTTGTCTAGTTAGTCTCACCCATAGTGTGAATCAAAATCAAAGTTAAAAACAACCCAGAAACTTTGATTCCTGAAGAGTTTTTTCCCTTTGCTTTTTTTCATTCCTGAGCTTAACTGCAGTCAGTGATTTTTAGCAATATGCTGGTTTTGGGGTTTCAAGAGCAGCGATCTAACCCAAAACTGTCCAGAAAACATAAGTCATTCCTATTTCGAATACATTGTGAAGAGTTGAGTCCAGCCCTGGATTGAGCAGAGAGAGATCAATCAGCATTAGCCAAACAGGGGTGACTCTTAGATTTCGAAGCCTACCAATTCAGGAAAAAAAACTGAAGAAGAATAGTGAACCTTGAGTGAAAAATAGATCTGTTCAGATTTTATTTTATTCTGTTTGGTAGAGGGAATATAGCTTTTTTTTTTTTTTCTTGAGCCTGCAAAATATGCATGCTCAGCTATTGCCTGAACTAAGATAACTGGCCTTGCATAAAAGAGACTTTATGTACCATTGACTGATTCCCTGCTAACCCCAAAGAGTAGTTCTCTGTGATTTTGAACAATTCTACCTTGTTTTGCAGAGGGGGAATGTCTGTTGAAAGGCAACTGATGAGCTTGAAATCAGATTCCCCACGGGGGCATATTTTACAAGTTGGCAAGAAGGGAGACTAGACTAAGAAATAATTTTTTCGGTCCCAGGCCGGAGCCTGGGAGAGAAGACCTAGGTCAACTCGGGCAGGGGAATTCGCGTTAGGTGAAATAAATGCGTAATTTACTGGAATTCGCCAAACTACATCTTACAGATTTAGAAAATTTTGGTCCTACTTGTGGATCTGTCCTGTTACCCTGACTCCAAAGGGAACACGATGTTTTTGTAGTCAGAACAAGCCACACAGTATCATTCCCCTCCTGGAAATCAAAAGAATGTGCTTGCTCTTACTTCCAACACTCAGCGACCTCCCCCTTCCAATGCAGGTGGTGGTGAATGCCTTGGTGGGCGCCATCCCCTCCATCATGAATGTGCTACTGGTGTGTCTCATCTTCTGGCTGATTTTCAGCATCATGGGAGTTAACCTGTTTGCGGGAAAGTATCACTACTGCTTTAATGAGACTTCTGAAATCCGATTTGAAATTGAAGAGGTCAACAATAAAACCGATTGTGAAAAGCTCATGGAGGGGAACAACACCGAAATCAGGTGGAAGAACGTGAAGATCAACTTCGACAACGTTGGGGCGGGATATCTGGCACTTCTTCAAGTGGTAAGTGTTGCTCTTTTCTTCAGTCCTGTGAAATTCAGACAGCTAGCAGAAATCGCATTTGGCTCCTTCTCAGTCCGACATTCAGAATCAAGATTACTCTTAGTAGGTCACAGACAACAATGCCATTTCCCACACCAGTTCCAGGGAGACACCTTTCCTGAGAATTCTGACTTCCCCAAGGCCTCACTCAAAGGGGATCTTTCACTGTGCTCGAGAGCAGACTCCTGCTCAACAGCAAACAGACTCCTGCAGAGAGATCACCTTCTCTCTCCAGGACGGAGTATGTATTTAAGGAGAAAGGAAAAACAAAAAAAGAAGGTAAGTACATAGACACAGCCCACCACCAAAAAAAAAAAACAAAAACAAAAACAGAAACAAAAAAAACCCCAATTTTGATTTAGCAGGATATTCCTGTATAACAGCTACACTAAACTAACTAAAGAAAAGGATGGGGGCAGTGCTAGGATGCTGCCGCCCATGTCAGCTCAAGGGAAAAGTCTCAAATTAATGCATCGCGGTAAGAAAGGATTTATTTTAATTATGTAGCGTGCCATCATGTCTAGTTTTCTCTTCCACCCTTACCAGTCTTTTTTGGAATGTTTGACAAGACTGTATGATGCAGGGAAAGCCCCTAGGCTTTGGAGTCAGACAGATGTAGGTTTGAGCCCCACTCTGATGTTTACTGGATATGTAACCTTGGACAAAATACTCGACTTCCCTGGGGCTGTTTCTTTTTCTTTTAAATGTCGGGAATAATACCTTGCACCGCTGTTAAGAGGATTCATGATAATTTATTAGAATTTCTCAGCAGAATGCCTGGCACATAGCAGTGCTTAATTAATGGCATTTGCTATTGGGTATTTTTGTTACTGTCACAACGGTGCCTACATCATATAGCCGTTGGGAGTATTAAATGGGATAATGCAGGCGAAGCCTTCAACTTGACCTTACAGATAGTGAACACTTACTGTTAGCTAGTATTAGGAGGCAAAGTTAATAGAATAAGCAGTGCTTTATCCAGAGGCTTTTGTTGTTTTATCCCAGTTGGAGAAATTGGACCCACAAATTGAATCTGAATCAGAGCAGCTCCAGGAGAGCAGTACACATCGGTCAGCCAGTCAGACATTGTATTTAGAGTCCCACCAGGTGCAAGGTGCTGTGCATGGCACGACTCAGGCCGTCTGATCAATAAAGAACCGCCCGTGCCCTGCAAAAAGCTTTGAATCTGGTTGAATATATAAAGCAAATTGAACAATAAGAAAACATAGAGCATACTGGATTGCTTAGCCGTGTTTGTTTCCAGAATGAGGCTAGGTAGAGTAGATTGAAGGAGAGTGGGTTAGGAAGGGCTGCTCGGGAGGAAGCCAGGATTGCCATTGCCATAGGCTAAATGTGTATAGTAGTAGGGGGAAAGTTCTGGCCTTGTTTTTGTGTTTATTTTATTTTTATGTTAATGCAACTTTGAGGTTTTCAGACCCCCCCTTGCTTATTGAACACCATCGTAAAAAAATGACTCCTCAGTGTTAGGCTAAGTTCTCAGGACCCTCAAGTGGAGTCCCGCCACTCATTCATAAATGTGAGTTTGCCCCAGCTCTAGACAACCTTCTCAGACCCATTTTAAAGACCTTTTGTGAAAGTATTCATCCAATTACCATTATCAACGTGTTTCTCTGCCAGACTTTGATGTTATTTTCAGGGACTTAGACAAAGCCCCCTGGGGACCCGTGTTAACAAATAGGAAATTCTATGTCCCTGTGAGGCTGTGCCCAAACTCCGTCTTGTGTTCTGCTGAACCCGAGCCTGGCCTCTGGGACCCCTGCCTAGACTCCCACCTACCCCCTAACAGGCACAGTCTAACGACTGACTCTGTTTGCCAGGCAACCTTCAAAGGCTGGATGGACATCATGTATGCAGCTGTAGACTCCCGAAAGGTAAGGATACACCTGGCGAAACCACAGCCTTCTTAGGCGGTTAGAAAGCAGGCAGCATGGTGGCGCTTACCAAGAGAGAGCGGGTCGGGACACGTATTTGCTTGTTTGACCGATTGCGGATTGCTCTCCTCCTCTCAGTCAGGCATCACTCCCTTACACTGGCTCTGGATGATCAGGCTGTTTGTTGCCTTTTACCCGGCTCCGGTGGCGCCATCTCCCGCTGAGGTGGCGCCATCTCCCGCTGACAGAAATGTGGCTCCTGGGGGACTGCCCTCCCCCGCCCCCTCGCCTCACGATTTGCATATTCACCCCACCAGTGCCCCCCAGGGCAGGGCCTGCCAGTGTGGCAGAGGGAACAGGCAGAGAGAATGTAGAGCGCCCTCTCCGCAGCTCGTACAGTAGCTCAGGTGGTCAGTTACGGCCGATGGCGTTGGCATGTCGGAATCCCCCACCTGATCCCACTCCAGGAACTGATGCTCTGCTTTTTCCCTCCTGTCCTTTGCCAGCCTGACCAGCAGCCTAAGTATGAGGACAACATCTACATGTACATCTACTTTGTCATCTTCATCATCTTCGGCTCCTTCTTCACCCTGAACCTGTTCATTGGTGTCATCATTGATAACTTCAATCAACAAAAGAAAAAGATAGGTCTCCTCCCCTCATTACCAGTGGCCAGAGGTCAACTCAGATGAGAGGCACTGCTGTCCCTATCTCTAGAAAGAAAATGCCTCTCTTTCTCTAAAATGCACATCATCACCTCACTGTGGCCCCGGCCCCCTAGACGTTAGCCCCCGCCCCCAACTTTTTCTCTCGGGGGCTTGATTTCACAGTATGTGGTTTACCGCATTTACTCGTGATTGTTGAAGCCTTTACTGGGTTTGGCATCCAACCAGAGGGAAGCAAGGTCAGGGAGGGTCTAGTGACGGGTGAAAAGGAAAGCGGCAGGTGAATAGCAAGAAACGGAGAGTGTCTGGACTCGTAATCACCTGTGGTAATCCCTGGGCACCCCTAGCAAACTGGGACTTGAGAGCCCATCCTCGGAAAGCTCACTTACTGCTCCAGATGGTTAACGATTTTCCAAAACGAACTGAAGCACTGACTCCTGTCGTCCATTTTGCGAAACAAGACTGCGTCAAGGAACTCCCCACGTTGCTTTTTTGCACCCGGATTTCTGAAGGTTTAATATCGTCGGAAATAAACTAGTCCCGGGCTAGTAACCGGGACTGGAAAATCCTTTCATTTTAAAATGCTTTTTTTTTTTTTTTTTTTTACAATTTTATCAGGAAAGCAGGTCCAAAAGATATGTACGAACCAGTGAGGTGCAAGCATCTCTGCCCTCGGGTGTCCCCTGCCTGAGGGCCCACAGCTGGATAGTCCCATCTCCCTGGTGCCCGGCCACTGGCAGGTCTCAGGAATCCCAAGCCGAGGACAGAGGCTGGCGTTCCTTTGAATTAGAACAGTTGTCCCAGGTCTACCTCATTAGGGGGCTACTAGCCAAACTGACCTCTGGAGAGGTAAGGGGGTAAGGCCCCCCCCTCAGTGCTTAGGGTTGAACCTTAGGTCCAAACCACAGCATGTGAGAGCCTATTGTAACAGTTCGTTCTCTTCTTTCTTCCTTTACTTTGGAGGTCAGGACATCTTCATGACTGAAGAACAGAAGAAGTACTACAATGCCATGAAAAAGCTGGGCTCAAAGAAACCACAGAAACCCATTCCCCGCCCCCTGGTGAGTGCAGGCCGAGGGCCGAGTGAGACCCCATACGGAAAAGACACTGGTAGGGTTATTGCAAAGGAAACAAAGGGGTAAGTGAGGAGCCGCCTGTGCCCTCTGATCCTCTCCCAGCTGCTCCGCCCAGAGGACCTGGGGAAAACAGCAGAACAGAGATAAAGGTACGGGATGCCTTTGATAATTGTGCTCGACCTTTCCTCTGAGACTTCCTTGGGCGGCAGCAGAGAATCAGCATGTTATATAGCCACATTGGCTCTGGCACTGGTAGAGAGATGTTTTAAGAGACAACTAAAAATTAACAAAGGACAGTGAAAATGAAAGCTGACCTCTTTCCTACCAGTACAAGATAGGGCGTGGTCACTGTCTTCTCAGTTCTCCACCCAACGAGGAAGTCTTCCCAAGAGAAAGTAATACTCTGGCTATTTGTGGGAGCAGAAGAGGGTGAAACTAGGGGTCTGATGTCCTGATTTTCTGTCTCGCACCAAGCCTTTTGTAAAACAGACTCGGGCACTGGGATTCCGCTTTGCCCTTCTGGTGGTGGCCGTTCCCTTGCTTCAGAGCAGATAACTGTTCCTGAAGCCATATACCCAGCGGGGTGGGACATAAGCCCCAGGCTCAAAGTTCCATCTTCTGTAACTTTCATATAAAGTAACTTTTTATTTAAAAACGGCACAACCCTAAAATAAAAGCTTATCTGGCAATAAAAGTAGAGCTCCTTTGAATCAAGAGTGGGAGTCCCAGAGCATTTTCCCTGCGTAGCCCCACACCCTGTGCCTGGCTTACTTGCCTCACCGACTTCCAAGGGAAAGGAAACCCTTGGTTTGAAAACCGACACGTTAAAGTGATCCTGAAAGTAAGCATCAGTTTAAGTGCTTAGGTTCTTGCGAAAAAAAAAAAAAAAAATCAGGGAGATTTTTTGAAAATTTATTTATTGAAATTCAAGTTAGTTGACAAAATCAGGGCGATCTTAAAAAAGCGAATGTTTTTTATATTTTTCCCTGATGTCAGAGTTTCCATCCTATGACGGAAATGAGACTAAGGGGAAGGGAGAGGGTTAACATTTCTGAAGTTCCGTTCAGTCCCTTGCACACGGGAACTTGAGTATATTTTCGTCCACTCTAAAATATGGTAGGAGACATTAATAAAGAGTGATCGGCCCTCATTCAGCAAATAGTTCTAGATCCCCTCCTGCGTTCCAGGCACTAGGCCCAAAGCGATGAACAAAATTCAGACCCTGTTGTCAATGGAGCTTATGATACAGAGGGGCTAGAGGTAGTAAGTAAGCGAACAGCTACAATACAGTGTGGAATGTTGGGAGAAAAACAACATTCCGTGGAGGGCCGTGAAAGAGAATGTGGAGACTTGGGGTGGGGGATCTACTTGAACAGAGTAGTCAGAGAAAGGGAAGTAGGGAAGGACTACTTGGATAGATGAGAAGGAGCCAGAATGTTAGGGGAGGAGAACCTGGAAAAGCAAATAAGGTTCTAAAAGCAGAAAGCATCAGTATGGCCAAGTGGTAATGGCCGAGAGGAGGGGGCATGAGATTAGCTGGATGAGGCTGTGAGAGGCATCTCTCAGCCAGGCTAACAATAGGAATTTCGTTGCAAGCCCAATGGGAAACCGTTGAAAGGTTTTGAGTCAAGAGGGATGTGGTGCATTTATGTTTTTAAATAATCACACTTGCTACTGTGTGAAGACCATGTTGGATGAAGGCAAGAGAGGAAGCAGGGAGACTAGTCAGGAAACTTCTAGAAGTCCAGACAGAAGGTACCGGTGCTTCGGCCGGAGAAGGGCCGACAGAAGCGGGGTGACGTGGGTGGACTCAGGAGAATCAGTAGGACCTGCAGCGCATCAGGCAAGGGGAGAGGGAGAGGAAAGCGACAAGGGTGACCCTCGGGTTTCTGGCTTGGAGACTGGGTACATGATTGAGATGGGAGAAGAGAGGAGTGGGTTGGGTGAGGGGCAAGGGAAGGACTTGTTAGGTTTGAGATGTCGAGAAAGCAACACAGGAATTCAGAGGAAAGGATTTAAGAAAACGACGTACAAAGGTGCTATGTACGCAGTAGGAATAGATGAGCTCTCCTGGGGAGAGTAGAGAAAGAAGAGTCGAAGTCAGGGAAGACACGGCCGGCAAAACGGGCTGAACAGGAGCAGTCGGCGAGGCAGGAAGACACCTAGAAGTGTGTGATGGCGTAGACACGACACAGAACAGAGAGTGACAGTTTTAGAAAACTCTTGGGGAGGTGAAGACTGATGTCGGGGTCCGTCCGTGCTCCTGATTTCCTGACAGAGCAGCGGGATAGAGCTGGCCAGAAAGGCGACTCCTCTGACCAACAGGATGGCGGCTTCCACGGTCCGCTCAGAAAGGTTCTCACGAATGCTCTTGTGTCTTTCCTCCCCCTGCCCCCAGAACAAAATCCAAGGTATCATCTTCGATTTTGTCACCCAGCAAGCCTTCGATATTGTTATCATGATGCTCATCTGCCTTAACATGGTGACAATGATGGTGGAGACAGATACACAGAGCAAACAGATGGAAAACATTCTCTACTGGATTAACCTGGTCTTCGTCATCTTTTTCACCTGTGAGTGTGTGCTCAAAATGTTTGCCTTGAGGCACTACTACTTCACCATTGGCTGGAACATCTTTGACTTTGTGGTAGTCATTCTCTCCATTGTGGGTAAGTGGGACGGGAGAGGGAAGGGGAAGGGGACCTGACTGGCCTTGAGCATGAGGTTCCTGGGAGAGCAGCCGCCTCCACGGGTGTGAAGTGCGGGCCCCCTACTCTCACGGCTGGAGCCCGTGTGCACCCCTAAGTCATCCCGTGGGCCTGCCCAGTGGGTCACGTGGTCAGTGAGTCTCTTCTGTGTGTTTGTAGTAGTCTTGGATTATAAATTCCCTGGTTGAAGGGGGGGAGACGATTGATTTCGATTTGGCGGTTTGCTTTCAAGGAGTGTAAAGTCAACAGGGGAGGTAAAAGAAACGTAAAAAAAAAAAAAGAAAGAAAGAAACAAAAGAACCGTGACTGCAATAGCACTGGAAAAAGGAATGGCAAGAGATTGTGAGGCTGAATAGTAATGAAAATGGCCTGAGGGCATTCTGGTGGTGAAGGCGGTGCTCATTCTACTGAGGTTTTCCTGTGTGCGGGTATAGTTTGAGAGTTCCTTCACTGGCATGATTATCTCATTTGATCCTTATGACGGCCCAAGAAGCAGCCTATTTTTTAATCTTCTCTAAAGATGTAACTCAGAACTTAAGAGGCTGGATCTTAACAGCAACTGTGTGACATTTCGCTTCAACCTGAAGGCATGGAAGGGGTGATACCCTGGCAGGCAGAGGAAACGGTATCCTATTCATCGGCCTCCCAGAACGTTTCCTTGCCTTCCTAAGAGGCATCTCAAATGGTGAAACCCTGGCTCGCTTCCAGGTAGGTTTAACTGGCATAGGCTGGCAGAGAGAGAGTGCCCGAGGCCTGCGGGAACCAGCCCCAGAGCTGGTGGCCAGTCTGGCTTAGCAAGGTGGCCACTGTGGGCTCCCGAAGGCAGCCGGCCTTCCCCTTGGCCTGTGTCAGTTTCTAGTTCTGTCGTCTGCAGAAGCACGTCCAAAAGCGTGCTGTTGCATGAAGCATTAGCCCCATTCTTCTCCCCCGCAAGAAAAGAACCCCATGATGAAATTACTTTGGGCCACACTGTACGCTGAATTTCCCTTCGGAACGTCACAGAGCACGTTAGCCTATAGAAGGTTTTCGAAGCCCTGTAGTAAAGAATTGTTGAACACACCATCCTACCTGTATTTAACCACAACACCCTCTTTTCAAGTAATGTGAACGGTATCTCATGTTTTAATGGAACTACTATGTGCCAGTCACCTTTTTTTAAAATTTTTTTAATGTTTATTTATTTGGGGGAGTCGGCGGGAGTGGGGGGCGGGCACAGACTCCGAAGCAGGCTCCGGGCTTCGAGCTGTCAACACAGAGCCCGATGTGGGGCTCGAACTCACGAACGGTGAGATCATGACCTGAGCTGAAGTCGGACGCTCAACCGACCGAGCCACCCAGGCGCCCCTGTGCCGGTCATCTTTCTAAGTGCTTTACTTGTTTTCACACCTATAGTCCTCATGGCAACCATTTGAGCGTCATGAGGAGCTGAGGCACAGAGCAGTGACCAAGACGTGAAGCTAGTAAGCCAGTGAGCAGGGGTTCAGGTCCAGCCCCCGGCCTCAAACCCCCACTCCTAACCTCCCCCGCAACCTACTTTGGACAGTGTCGCCCTGTCGCCCAGAATGTTTTCTGCCCACCCATCATTGAGTGCGATGGGAAACCCACAGACCAAACCATGCATCCTATCCTCAGATGATACTCAAAAATAATGAGGAAGAATAGTTTTGGTTTTGATTATTGGGATTTTTTATTAAATAGTATTCATTTGTTCAGAAACAAAAGAATAGAAATTATCGTTTTAAAGTAAGAGGAATTGGGATAAAACTAGCCCTGGAACCTCCCAGAAGCCGCCTTAAGTGATGTTCCTGCTGCCTGGAGTGCTACCCACCCATCCTTCTCCCTTCTTCTCTGGGGACAAGTATACATTCAGCATATAAAATCAAAGGCTGGCATCTTCTTTCTGAAGCCTCACTTGCCCACCGGACATGGAATGCAAGTTTTACAGATGTCACCTGACTTCTTACAGTCACCAGTTATGACTTAATTGAGACATCAAAAAGAAGAGAGCTGAGATTTCATCTTGGGTCCTGGCTGAGGTAGAGATTTTCTTGAAAGCTCGAATACCTCATGGAATACAAACTCCAGAAGAGGCCCCAAGAGGCTGTCCAAACTTCCTGCATCTCCTCCCTTTCTGAAAGTTAAGATTCCCAACTTTAAAAACTCAGATAAGAGTTGGGGGTGGGGGGCAGGTGGCGTGCTTGGCTGGCTTGGTTGGTAGAGCATATAACTCTGTTGTCGGGGTTGTGAGTTCAAGCCCCGCACTGGGTACGGGAGCCTACTTTAAAAAAAGAAAAGAAAAGAAAAGGGTTCAAAGAAGGGGATTACATAGGCTTCTGCAGTTCACTTCACCAGTATTTATGAATCCTTAGGGTTGAAAGATGTTTCCTTATTCAGAGTAAATCCTTCCTGTCAGTAGAAACTCGTGTTGTCTCATCAGGGCCTTGACAGCAAGAGAAGGCACTGAAGAAAGACAGCATGTCATTGCCATCCCTTCAGCTGCCGTGTCGCAACCTTTGCGCGTCCCCTTCCTTCTGTGGTCCCTCTCTGGTCTCCCATTATTGCTGTGCAGTGTTAAAGGCAAGTGGTCCAGCTGAGTGGACTCCTGACTAAACATAAACAGAGAAAGGCCCTCTCATTTTACGTGGTCACCCTTGACTTTCACATCCCACTTACGCCTTGACCTTTTTGTCTGCCAATGCTGTTTCTGATCTGTGGCTGTAAGCACAAGTCTAGAAGCTCTGAGTTAAAAGCCACTTCTGAGAGGTCCCTTTGGTTTTCTAGGCTACTTTGGCGTAGAAAGGATAGGGACATGGGACAATAAGAAACCAAAAATGTCTTTCCAGAGCCAGGCAGAAGATACTTGGACAATTGGCATCACAGCGAAGTAACTAAGACATCGCAGCCAAAGGGTCATGAAGTCATGGGTGGCGCCGGGACCTCTCATCCATTGTCTGTGGATATGGAAATTTGCTAGCATTTTGGAGAGGAATCAGTAACACCTTGGAAAGCCACACACGCACAAAACCCAAGGAAAACTCGTTGTCCTTGAATAAGAAAACAGACAAATGAGGACCTATGCATGAAATGGAGTACGGTTCACCAGTGAAAATGAACAATCCAAAATTCTCTTAACGCCAGAGATCAGTCTCACAAACATAGCGCGAAGTCTGAAGACCAAGTCAGGGATCTAAAAAACTTGTTCTAAAAAGATGGATACGGTAGAATTCTTTCAGCACGGTAGGCTGCCGGGATGCTGTCTGTCCATATGTATAGTAGTTACAGATTCACACACAGCGAAATGAAGAAACTGGAATGGTACATACGCACCATCTCCAGGATCGCGGTTGCTTTCGGGGATGAAGGGAGAAAGCAGATTTGGTAAAATACTAGCGTCTGTTAAGTCTGGATGCCTGGCGCATCCAGGCGTTTTAGTGTTTCCTCTGCTTTTCCGTACGTTTGAAGCATGTGACTTTCTTTTGTCATCCTGAGAGTTCAGATTGAATCGTTAGGCACTGACTCTGTGAAGTCCTTTGAGCTTAAGGGCTCCAGTGCCAGGTGACATAAGTAACGAGAAAGGGGTCTCCAATCTCAGTAACATTTCTTCTTCTGCCCTCTTAGGAATGTTCCTGGCTGATATCATTGAGAAATACTTTGTGTCCCCAACCCTATTCCGAGTCATCCGGTTGGCCCGTATTGGGCGCATCTTGCGTCTGATCAAAGGCGCCAAAGGGATCCGTACCCTGCTCTTTGCCTTAATGATGTCCTTGCCTGCTCTGTTCAACATTGGCCTTCTGCTCTTCCTGGTCATGTTCATCTTCTCCATCTTTGGGATGTCCAATTTCGCATACGTGAAGCACGAGGCCGGCATCGACGACATGTTCAACTTTGAGACATTTGGCAACAGCATGATCTGCCTGTTTCAGATCACGACGTCGGCCGGTTGGGATGGCCTCCTGCTGCCCATCCTGAACCGCCCCCCTGACTGCAGCCTGGATAAGGAGCACCCGGGGAGCGGCTTCAAGGGAGACTGCGGGAACCCCTCGGTGGGCATCTTCTTCTTCGTAAGCTACATCATCATCTCCTTCCTGATTGTCGTGAACATGTACATCGCCATCATCTTGGAGAACTTCAGTGTGGCCACAGAGGAGAGCGCGGACCCTCTGAGCGAGGACGACTTTGAGACCTTCTACGAGATCTGGGAGAAGTTTGACCCCGACGCCACCCAGTTCATCGAGTACTGTAAGCTGGCAGACTTTGCAGACGCCTTGGAGCACCCTCTCCGAGTGCCCAAGCCGAACACCATCGAGCTCATTGCCATGGATCTGCCGATGGTCAGCGGGGATCGCATCCACTGCTTGGACATCCTTTTTGCCTTCACCAAGCGGGTCCTGGGGGACAGCGGGGAGTTGGACATCCTCCGGCAGCAGATGGAGGAGCGGTTCGTGGCATCCAATCCTTCCAAAGTGTCTTACGAGCCCATCACGACCACACTGCGGCGCAAGCAGGAGGAGGTGTCGGCGGTGGTCCTGCAGCGCGCCTACCGGGGACATTTAGCAAGACGGGGTTTCGTTTGCAAAAAGACCACTTCCAATAAGCTGGAGAACGGAGGCACCCACCGGGAGAAAAAAGAGAGCACCCCGTCCACAGCCTCCCTCCCGTCCTATGACAGTGTAACGAAACCCGAGAAGGAGAAGCAACAACGGGCAGAGGAAGGAAGAAGGGAAAGAGCCAAAAGACAAAAAGAGGTCAGAGAATCCAAGTGTTAGAGGAAAGCAAAAATTAAACATTGTACAGATGTAAAACTTGCAAGCGAAAGATTGTTTACAAACTTCCTGAGTATTATCAATGCAGGACCGCTGTGGAGACACTTTAACCCGAAGATCTATACCAAACGTAGTCGGCTTACCATGTAACACGGTTGCATCTTGAGCAGTGACCTGCCGAGGGCAAAGGACCCTGCTCCCTGGACTCACAGATTTTCTAATGCTTGGGCAGGTGGTTACTGCATGTTCCACATCAGTCAATGCAACTTAGGACAAAACCAACAGGATACGAAAACCAGAGGAGAGGCTGCCGGGACCAGCATATTTCCGTTGCAGCCAAATGGATTTTATTTTTTCATTTTGGTGATTCTCAGAAGCAGAAAGCATCACTTTAAAAGTTTGTTTGTTCGTGCAAACTGTATTTGCATTCTTACATTAGTTAAGCTAAGCAGCACACAGGAAACACACACACACACACACACACACACACACACACACACACACACTCCCATCTAGCCCGTGTCATTTAATTGTCCGTTTCTTTGACATAAACCGCATCTTCTCCACATGGCGTCACGTGGTTTGGAGATGGGTGGGGGAAAACAATCAGGTTTCTTCAGGCTGAGGAGGACTTGCTCAGGCCGATTCCAAACATTGTGCTCGTTCACTGCGTAGAAATGATTTGCATGATGGCATGCCGTGATCAGAAGTCATGCATGAGAACCATACACCACAGGACACTACTAACCCTGTCCCCTGCCCTGGGTCAGCCTTTGGACAGGACCCAGCCCTGCACCGTTCACTGTATTCGGAGAACAAAATGGTAAGCGTTCCATTCCACTGCAATTCCTTACGAATTCGTAGAAGTCTTTCATACATCTTCTGGGTAGGGAAACACAACCAACCGATTGACCCCACCACCACTACCAACAGAAAACAGACCCAGTCCAACAAGCAGATGGATCCGTTGTGTGTATATGTTTAACAGACATCTCTAACATACAGCCATTGTTGCCCATTTTGAAAGACGAACTATTTAATGCTGCTCGGTGTCCCGTCCACGGGGAGACTTCGATCTCGAATGGCTTTGTATTAATAATGTCACTGTAAAACCAAATCCTAGGGCTAAAAACAAAAATCAAAACAACAACAACAACAACAACAAAACCCAGTTCATTTGTATTGCAATATTTATGATGATTGTTTAGCCTTCATGCTGGAGAACTGACACTTGTTTGGGGCCGAGGTACAAGCGCTGTTCAAAGTGGCATGGCATCTCTAGGGGGTAATTTGGGGAACTTAAGCTTTCACGGGGGGGTCTGGGGTGCTCGCTTCAGGTAGTATCACGTCCTGCTGCACTGTGGCTCTCTCCGGGCTTGGGTCCAGCCGGAGAGGGGTTCGGATATCCTGAACGGGCCTCTCCCTCGGCAGAGGGGTTGTCACAAGCTCACACACTGCATGATGCCTCTTGTCTCCATCTCGTCTTTCCACCAAGCAGGGCTTCCCTTACTTGCAGAGGCGGGTGAGGGCGGCCGCGCTGGGGCTAACGGCTGTGGTTCCTTTCACGTTCTAGCGAACACATAGTCACTGGTGGGACCCGAGGTAGAGATGAACCAAGCCCACGTGGTTTCTTTATCGCACCGATTCTCATGAGAAAGCGATTCAGTACTAATTCCTAAGCTGTCGCAGCTTCCCCCGCCCGGCACGTCCCCTTTCTAGCCCGTCGTGCCGCCTGCTTAGCGACCTGCCCGCTGTCATCGGAGGGTGGCTCTGGGGGGAGCGTCCTGTCTTCTGTCCCCTCTCCCGCTTTAGGGAAGACGGTTTTTAGTCCAGGGGCTTCTCATCCGAGGACTAGATCTCAAAGCCAGGATGCTGCAGTTGAGTGTCTCAGGAAGTCGATACAAAGAATGAGGAGAGACTTTAGCATGCGAACTAAACCAAACTAAAATTCCTCCTGCACCATAAAGTAGAGGGGGGGGCTAAAGACCCCCCGCGATCAGACACAACAGTCTGCCTTGTAGCAGAAGCACTCGGTGGGACCGCACCACCCACCCGACTAGTTTTGCGTACGACCAACACAGCGAGGCAGTAAGCCGAGCTTTCTGTCTTCTTGGACCATTAGAAACTCTGCCCGGCTCTCCTAAGCCTGCTTCTGCGGCCTCCTCCGTAGAACTTTCGTACTACACGCGACCCAGGTTGGAAAAGCATTTCTCTCAGTGACCCTGCTAACCGCTAGGACGAATGTATAGTAACATGTACAGGCGACGTCGTCAACAGCACAAAACAGAAGCTGACGTGTGTGGCTATTCTTTTTAAGAGAATTATAAATACTGTAATATATCATTTTATTTTATCGGCATGCCTTTTTGTAAATACAAATTAACAACTTATTAAATAGGAAATGGCTTCTGGCTTATGCCATTGTCATGTTTATTTTTATTTTTTATACTTTTCTTTCTTCTTAGAACTTAGATGCTGTCAGCCAATGTACATCCCCAAACCAGACAGACAGACAAAAAATTTTTTATTGCTAATGGTCTTTTCCAAAACAACAAAAAATATATATATTTTTGTTCCAATGTGCAATAAATTCTAACCACTTCTATGCAAGATTTGGCTACACTTCATCATTGTTCTTAGGTCTTGAGATGGGCAACAGAGCTAGAAGACCCCGCTCGGTACCCCAAGTGCTCGTGCTAGTGATGTCATTAAGCTACTAGAGCATATTAATGAGATTTTTTTCTAAGATCTGCCCTTTTCCCTCCCCCAGGTCCCCAGCAGCTATCTCCTCAGTAACACACACATGGGCCTTGGTATCTGACACCCATCAGCCAGCTTCACAGGGAAGAAGCCACCTCCACTCTTAACTTGATGTTTCAACTTTTGTTTTTTTTTTTTTTTAACTTTTCCTACCTTCTTGTCCCTCACCCGCCGCCCCTCCGCCCACTCGCTCACTCACTCTCTCACTCACCCGCCCTGCTCCACACTTCTTCGGTAGTAAGTGACACCATCACCAGCAGTCTACACCCGCAGTTAACAGGCATTGAACTGAAAGAACCAGTGAGGACGTTTTTGTACGCCCTCGCCGGGTGGGTAAGTGGCAACGCTTTGCCAAATATTAACGAAGCCAATCAAAAAGCAGCAGCAGCCACAGTATCACTGCACATATATATATATAGATATATAAATATAATATAAATATTTATTTTTTGTAGCCAGGTCCTTGGTGCAGTATTTATACTCCACAATTCACCTTTAAAAAAGGACAAAAAGCAAAAAGACGTGTGATGCTGTTAACTTAAAACGCAGAGCCAAAGCCACTGAGCAGCAGCTGACACGGTTGCTGGTTTGTGTGTGCAAAACGCCTTCCCCTCTTCTTCCCTTAACCTCCTTGCTGCTCAGGCTGAGGAGACTCCGTAATTCAGAGGGCGAGAGCAGCGAAACCTTCCCGAGTCAACGTGACCTACTCCCACTTCTCTAAATGAGCCACTTTCGGTGTCGGAAGTTGACTGGGGAGAAGTAAGCAGCAGCTCCCGGTCAGAGCCCCTGGAACGACAGTGCCCAGAGTTCTTTTCTTTTCCGCCGCAACCCGTGTAAATTTGTAAAAGACCACTAGTGAAGATGAGTGTATTAGTGAATGCATGGAGGCCAACACTGCTCTAAATGAGACGTGATACAAAGTACATCACTACTATAAGCCAAGAGGAAACAAAATAAAAATGACCCTTTTTACTGTACAAGGGAAGCCTGTCTTGGTGTCCGTCTGTTGCTTGACTCTCCCGATTCTTGAGTCCTGGGAGGGGTCTGGGAATTGGGACCTTAGCACGTGTGGGGAAAGGAGGGGAACGGAAGGGAGAGAGATCAGGGTCTCTCGCTAAGCTCTGGCTGAGAAGTAGAGATTGGAGAGAAAAGCAAGGTCCTGCCCACCGGCCCCCCAGACCCCCACTCACCCATTGCATGTGATGTTCTCCCCACTCCCGGGCCAGTGCTTAACCGTCCACAAAACCCCTTCTTCACCAGTCCACCTGGCAGAGCCCCCCAAGATGATGTCAGCCAACCCAGCCGGGCTGGCCTCACTTCTGCCTTTCTCACCAGTACGTTAAGGAAAGAGCTATGCCGATGCCCCAAAGCTCGGGCGAGCACGATGCCCAACAGCCTCCACTCTGCTAGCTAACGCTGGGCCCTGCCCTCCATCACCCCAACACACACACCAGCAGACTACGGCTGGTCTCGTTCACATCCGTGCAGGGGAGAGGGGCACCGCTCCCCTCCCTCACCCTGCCCTGCTTTGGGGACATCCCTCTCTAGGCCATGTCTCCTGGTCCAGGAACACTCTCAGGAGGATTCTGAAGTGCCCACTCTAGTCTGGCTGGTAGGTCAGTCCCCATCCTCCTCCCCTCGGCCCCAGCCTCCAGGCCTGCTGTGGAGGTGAGATCGCCATGGGTTACGACTTTGTGACTTGAGTCCTGGGCGTCTTCTGCAATGATGCCTATTTCTTTTCTCAGATGTTGCCCAAAGTCTTGCAAAAAGCTTCGTTCATTTTCAGGTACCCCCACCCCCTAAAGAATCGGCTGCAACTAGCCAGCCAGGGGGACATCAGGAGAGAGGAGGAAGTCTGGGTCGGGAGGGGCCCAAGGTTTGCACAGAGTCTGCTTTGTGGCTCAGCTCTGTGCCTTCCTGGATTCCTTTTCCAAGATTTCCTCCATTAAAATGCTCCTGAGGCACCCCCTGCCCCTGCCCCCCACTGCTGTTTGCTGTACATAGAGGCTAAGTGGGGTGGGGTGGGCGGGTGTGCACGTGTGATGTGTGTGTGTGAAGAATGTATATAGGTAAAGGGGAGCGTGGTCCAGTGGTTCCAGAAAAGGGGCAGAACTCCTGTGTTCCATCCCCAGCTCAACCACTGGCTCGCTGTGTGGCCTTGGGCAAGTCACTTAACCTCTCTGTGCCTCAGTTTCCTCATCTGTAAAATGGGGATAATAATACTGACCTACCTCACAGGGGTGTTGTGAGGCTTTAACTAAATGTTTTGTAAAGTGTTTTGAGATACAGAGGCAAAGGCACTAGGGAAGGGCAAAGAATTATTTGGACTTAAGGAAGATGAAATGGTACCATAAATGCTGCTATTCTGAGAGCCATTTTAAACTGCACTGCTCCAATCACCCCCGCTTCTCACCACCAGGACAGCAGGTCGAGAAAATGTCTTTCCTTTCACTTGCTTCTGGGGTTTGTGATTATTCTAGACACTTAATTTTTTTCCCTCGCTGTATCTCCTTCCCTCACCACCTCGACTTGTTCCCTGTTCCGTTTACGCGGAAATGGCAGAAATGCTTGAGAAATGAGAATGCATAAGTGGATTGGAAGTTTATAGTCTGAAATTTCAATTTTACTTTGTACTGTACATCTTTTTACTTTAGAATTTGCAATAAAGGGTTACGTCAATCTTGTTTTCAACTCTCCTCTTGGACTGGCCTGTCATTCTGTCACTGCTCTCACAGCAAAGCCCCTCGGCCCCCCGGGGGGGGGAGGGGACAGACCCTCCCACCCAGCAAGACCCCACGGCTGTCCTCTTTGCCCTCCCCCGTGACAGGGGACAGAGTCTAAGGGCTCACCCAGGCTCAGCTCCTTAGATGGGCTGGCAGGGCCCTGGCCACTTAGGTGGGTGGGAAAGCTTTGGGGCTCCAGGTAGACCTTCAGGGGTCTGAGTAGAAGAGCAGCTTGGAGGCAGCAGCTCCTGAAAGTGGGGACACCACCTCTAGCTGTGCCACCCCCCCTGCACACTCCTGCAGGGCCTCAGAGTAAACAGAAACCCCGCCTCTGGTTCAGGTCGCACCGGGTTTGTCAAGCTCCCTCTGGGGAGTCACAGATCACTCCCTCTGGGATTCAAACTCTCAGCTCAGGCAGCTCTGGGTTCAAAACCCTGACTATGCCACCGAGTAGTTGTGGCCAGTTTCTTTATGTGTAATAGAGATCATACCTGCTTTTCTTGGGTTCTGAAGATTTTATCAAATAACGTACGCAACCCGCTTAGCACAGGGCCTGGCATACAGTTGGCACTCCATAAATGGTAGCTCTCGGTGCAAGAGCTACTGCGAGATAAGAAGGCTCTAAGGCTGACAAGAGGGAGGGCCTGCCTCCCACCCCGGTACCCTAGCACCCCAGCCCCTCCTCTCCCACCGGCAGTCCCGCCGGGTGTGCGGCCATTTCCAACAAACCAACGAATGCTCCCTCCTTTGCGTATTTGGTAACGTTTATAATACGGGGAAGACGGCACTCTGCCGGGGCTGCGCTCCCGTTTTACGGCCGGGGGCACTGAGGCGAGGGGGGACCGGCCCGCGTGCAGCCCGGGCCCTCGACGGCTCGAGCTGCTCTGCAGACAGGGGCGGCCTGGGTGGCCGCCCGCCGCGCGCCTGGGCGGGACTGCGCCGGGAAGGGCCGGGGCTGGGGCCGGGGCCGTCGCCGCCCGTGAGCCACAGCGTGAGCGTGATGAACAGCGCCCCGGCGACCAACGCCCCCACGAAGCCGGTGAGGAGGCCGAGCGCCAGCGGCCCGACCCAGCCGGCGGGGTTGCGCTCGTACGGTGCCTGGGGCAGACGCTCCACGATCAGCTGCAGCTGGTCCCAGTCGGGCTCCGGGAGGGCGGCGCGGCGGGGGCGCGGGGGCGGGGCCGAGGCCGGGGGCGGGGGCGCGGCGGGAGCGGGGCCGGGGCCGGGGGCGGGGCCGGGGGCGGGGCCGGGGCCGGCCGGCGGGCGCAGGTAGGCCTGGCCGAACTTGCGCAGCTGCAGCGTCGCCTGCTGGTGGAGGTTCTTGCCCAGCTCCCGGGCCACGTCCGGCCGGCCGCAGCGCCGCAGCGCCCGAGCCACGCGGTCCCAAGAGAGGGTCGGGGCCTCGGCCGCCAGCCAGTCCGCCAGCGTCTCCCGGCAGCCGTCCGACACCTCCGCGGACTCGGCCGCCGCCCGCTTCCGCCGCCGCCGCCACAGCCGCCACAGCCTGCCCGGCGGCTTGGACGTGGGCCCCGGCGTCTCCGCGCGGGCCAGCCTGTCCTCAGAGAGCCGGGCCAGCTCGGCCTCGACGTCCGGCTCGGGCACCTTCAGGAGTGACTGGAAATGGTCGCACTCCTCCGGGGTCAGCAGCTCGGCCAGACGGACGGCCGCGTGGGGGCCCATAGCGTCCAAGGCCCCCGCCGGGGCCAGCGCCCAGCCCCAGAGCGCCAACGCCAGGACCCGGGCCCGCGCGGCCGTCGCCGTCCCCGTTGCCATCGCCGTCTGTGACCCGACTGGGCGGGGAGGAGCTCAGAACGCCCATGGTGGGGGAGGGGAGCCTGACACTGGCGGCGGGGGGGGGGGGGGGGGGCGGGGCTTCCGCCGGCCGGGACTGGGGGCCAGGGGGCAGCTGACACTTGGGGCTTCGTGGGAATCTGCCAGCACCCAGAAACTAGGAATCAAAAGGAATTGGAGGGAGTTCAACACCCAAGGGTAGCGGGGGGAGGGAGGGAGACCCAGTCCCCTAGGATAGGATAGAATCCTGGGCCCTTCTATTAAAATGCCTGCCCAATGCCTGACTCCCAGCCATCCCACTAATGCCTCAAACTTAGCAAGTCTCCCACATCTCTCTAATAACCCATTTGTAACCCCTCAGCCTCCAGCACAAGCCCTAGACCCCTTGCTCCCCATTATCCAATATCCAATCCCGAATTCTCAGACTACCAAATATTTATAGACTCTACCAATTCCCACCCTCCCACAGGTACCTCCAGACCCTCATCTCCTCTTGTCTAGATAAGGTGAGCTATTCAAGTGCCCACTCCCACTGCACACACGCTGGGGCCCCAGTCACTGGCCTTG
Source organism: Felis catus (assembly GCF_018350175.1). Lineage (NCBI taxonomy): Eukaryota > Metazoa > Chordata > Mammalia > Carnivora > Felidae > Felis > Felis catus. The sequence goes on from NC_058374.1 coordinate 78,294,479, forward strand.
TTTCCTGAGCAACCTCGGGTCTGGCTCCCCTTTGGCTCTTGGCCCACACGCTTCTGCCCTAGTCACTCCTCAGCCAGAGTGGGTCCTTTCTGGGAAGCCCTCTCTGACCCCAGCACACACCCTTTGCCCCTCTCCATTAGGAATCCCTCTTATTCTCTCCTGCAACACACCGCACGCAGTTCTGCCTTTTTACTGTCTCCTCCATTCGGCTGTAAGGTCCTTTTGTTGTCCCTATAGCAACTAGTGCAGAGTAGGTGTTCAGGAAAGATGTTTTCAATCAGTGTGTGTGTGAATTCATGACTTGCAAATCAGTCCCTGTCCAAGCACGCACCCATGACCTTCATCTCAGATCCTGGGCTCTTCACAGGGCATGAAAGTTCCTCCTGCTAAGGTGGTACAGTCCCAAGGATCCGTCCAGCCTCATTTCTCCCCTGAACCCCCACTCCCCCCACTCCTGCCCTCACTTGATGCTCTTGTAACAAATCACACCCGTGGTGGGTTCCAGCCTCCAGTTTCGTTGGGCTGTACCCCCTCCAGGAACTTTTTCTGACACACCACCACCACCACCGCAGGTTAGAATCTCTTCTGGGCATTGAGATAGCCTGTGCATCCTCCATTGGGACACTTATCTGGAAAATCATTAATTGAAGGACTTATCCAGCATTTGTTTAGTGTCTTCCGCGTACCAAATACTGTACCAAACGTGAGAATATACGATTTTCATATGATCCCTCCCCAGCAGCTTTTTCCAGTTGTATTTTCAAATGATCCATTGTGGGGGCGCCTGGCTGGCTCAGTCAGTAGAGCGTGTGACTCTTGATCTCAGAGTCCTGAGTCCGAGCCCCACATTGGGTGTGGAGCCTACTTAAAAAATAATAATAATCAAATAATCCATTTTTGAGCTTTTCTCACCCTGTATTGTGGGCTCTCCAGAACAGCAGCTGTGCTTAACCATTTCTGTATCCTCAGGGCTACACAGTGTCTGCACAGTGCCTAGGCCTCCAGGGGCCAAGACGGGTTGGTCTCTGAGTCCTGGGGCAATGCCCTAGAGCCCCCCTTATCCAGGCACACAATTGTTTCTCTTACGGGGGAAACTGCTTTGCAGGCTCTCCCCTCGGGCTTGCTTTGCCTCCTGAAAGCCCAGGGTGGCCCTGAGCCCTGAGCCCCTGTGCACATGTAATCCTTGCACTTGGGTGCATTTTCAATAATTTTGCTTAGAGCATTCAAGGACCTCAGGAAACTGTAGGTCCGCACCTCTGACAGGTATCTACGTACAACTTTTTCAGCAAGGTCTTCCTTCCTTCCTAGTTTTCTCAGGCTCCGTTTATGATAAGCTGGCAAAGACAGAGTTTGGGAATTGACAGATGGTGGTGGACAAAGGGTCCCACGTGACCCTGAAGACTGGAACTAGGCCCTTTCCATAGCCTGCCCTCTGCCCCCTTTCCCTCCCTCCAAGAACCAAGTCTGATCTTAGCTCAAGCCAATGAGGGCCGCTGTCCACATTCTGGGCGCACCTTCCTCTTCAAGCCGCCCCCTTTTCTCCAAGCATTCCTTTATTCATCCATTCACTCGTTCACCAAACGTGTGAGCCCCTCTTTCCCCTCATACCTTGGGGCTCTGCAGATAGGAGTCAGCCCCAATTCTGAGCCTCTGGGAGCTCATAACTACAGGAGGGCCTTCCCTATCCAGGGGCTTTTCACCTGGTGGCCTTAGCGCCCAATACTTGGTAGGCACTTGCTGTGCCCAAATGAGGAACGGGAGACCCACAGTAATGGTTTGCTGAAGGACTAGAAACGCCCACAGGACCACATGCCCGGCAGCCCCGGATGCCCAAGCATTCCCCAAGGGCTCCCCACATCCTGCTGCCCCCAAGAAATTCTCTGGAAGCCACATGTCATCGCTTTAATACTGTGTAATACTTTCTTTTAAAATACAGTCTCTTCTGAGGTAGACAGACCACAACTGCAGAGCATCATCAGACAGGAGATAAATACGTCCATGTACAACACGCAGCAAAATGAGGTAGAAATGGTTACAGCTGGAGGAGAGGAACCCAACCCCAGTCTGGGTAGAGGAAGAGGAGGACCAGCTTGCCGAGTCTGTCCTCCCCACATCCGTGCCCCTGGATTCTTTGGTATGCCCCCCCCCCAACATTGCCAGAGCTGGACCTGCCCTTCCCCCCACCTGCCCCAGTGCCCATGAGGTAGGTGCTAGTAGACTGGGGGCTGTCTCCTTGTGCAAAGCTCCCCAAGGCCAGTGGAGGAGGCAGTGGGGGCCCTGGGTCTCAGTGAGTTCCTCCCCCCACCCCCAGCTGCCTGCCTCTTGAAGGGAAGGCTGAGATCCCAACCCCACCCCCCGGGGCCCTCCACCCCCACCCCCATATACATACACACACCTGAGAGAAACTTCTCACGCCCTGCACCCTCCAAAGGGCCCTTTACAGCAGTGCAACCCACTGCTGCTGAGGCACCAAAGCCCTGCGGTCAGCCAGCTCCGAGGAGAGGAGGGCCAGAAAGACCAAGGATGAAAGGCGGGGGGTGGGGGAGAAACAGAGCAGCTTTCCTGTTAGCAGCCCTAGGCCAGCACAGGCCCTCGGCACCTTGGCACCTGAAATGTCCCCTGTGGACACCCTTCCAGCAGAGAGTGGGAGATGGTACAGAGACTGGAGGAGCTGGAAGGGTGAGCAGGGAACAGGGAGGGAGGCTGGGGTGGGAGAGAGAAGAGGTAGGGTGAGGGCTTGCCTCCTGCTTTGGACCAAAGGTCAGAGTGGTGAAATGGGCTCCCTGAGGGAGAGAAGCCCTATCAAGGGAAAGTTGCTGGGAAGGACAGGAATATTCTTCTCACAAGGAAGCCCCCGCACCGGCCCCCTCCCTGAGGCTGGCTTCTGGTGGAAAGTTTGGGTGGGACTCCCACCCTAGCATCAGGGAAACTCCTAGCATCAGGGAAAACCAGTTTGCCCATCCCCTTCACCCTCTGGAAGCCCCTGGGGCTCCCAACCGAGGACCCTAGGAGAACCGGACAGGCCCGCTTCCCCACAGAACCTTCTGTAATTGGTGCTACTTCCTCCTTGGAGCCTCCCAACATACAGGGAAGCTGAGTCTGTAGTCAGTTTTGTGCCCAGCCAGACTCGTGGCCACACGGTCTTCTCTCCCGAGGGAATCCTAAGTTATAGAAGATCTCTGCCTAGGGAAGGGCCAGGTGAGATGACCACTCTGGGGACTTTCTGCCTCGGACGCCTTCCCATTTGGGTCCTCTCTTTCTGGATCTGGGACAGGGGGGGCAAGGGCCTCCCTCTGGATAACCCTAAAGAAACAAACACTAAGCTGGAGAGTGGGGCTCAGGGGGAGAGCAACAGGACCTACCTCCTCTCAAATCCCACAACCCACTCCCCCACACCCCTGCCTACAACCTTGGACCTGGGGAGGAAGCCCTAGAAATACATTCCGCTTCTGTCCCAGGAAGAGCAGGGGTGTCCGTGGGGCTCTGGGCCTTCCTCTCCCGTTACCCACAAGTTTCACTTTCTGAGTCTTCTGGGAGAATCTGTTCCTCGGGAGGGGTGGGGGGGCAGGGAACACACAGGAGAGCAGCCAAAGTCTAACATTCTTTCTGAGGTCAGTTTCTTCCTGAGTTGTCAAAATAAAACGAAAAACAGCAAATTCTACACATCTTACAAAAATAAGAGGCCTAAAATATTAAACAAGCTACATTTCTGGGACATCCCCCTCAAAAACAAACAAACAAACAAAAACCCTTCTTTGGGTGTTTTGTTTTTGTTTTGTTTTGTTTTGTTTGTTTTGCTTGCCTTCCCCCACCCCCCAAGGCCCAAGGATACAACTGGGTGAGGGATAATGGGGTGGGAGGGAACTCCCCACACCCTCCTCCTCAGCCCCGGACTTCCAGATCTCCTGCAAAGGGACACTGACTGCATTCTTTGAATGAGAAGGACCAAGGGAAAACAGGCTGGAGAGCAAGGGATGGAGACAGAAGCACAGAGGGTGATAGATGGAGAGATAGGGGAGGGAGGAGCAAAAGAGAAACGGGGCCGGCATATGAGGGACAGGTCAGCAGTGACAAAGCCACGGAGAGAAAAAACTACGCGAATGCAGAGAAAGGGGAGGAGGGGGGGGGGGCGCATTCAGAGCGCGAGGAGACAAAAGGATTGTGGAGAGGGCGCAGGAGTTCCTTAGGCCCCGGGTGCCAGCCCATCCCGGGTCGGCCCGTCGGCTGGGCAGAGATGGCGAGCTTCCCGTCCACAATAAATAGGAAAAACCTGAGTACACAGCGCATATGGCATCTATCTGCCTAGCAGAAGCATTTTCCTTCCTACGAAAAAAAATCCACCGGCAGCCCCGCCCCTCCCCCAGCCCACATTCATCACTCCGGCACCCTCCCAGCCCGGTTTGGTTAAAGACATCCCCCTCCCGGACGGAAGGGCTGGGAGGAAGGGGCGGCTGCTCCCGCGACCTCCCGGCGCGCCGTCAGTGTCCCGAGCCGTACATTTTGTCCCATTCCACGTACGAGTCCAGGTCCTTGGGGGAGGCCCTAGGGCCCACCTTGGCGAGCGCTGCCTCCAAGTCCTTGTAGGAGAGGGGCCGCTGCAGCCCCGGGAGGCCCGCCCCGGCCGCCGCCTGCTGGCACAGCTGCCCCAGCTCGCCCCCGGAGAAGCCCTGGGTGCCCTGCACCAGGGCCGCGAGCTCCCGCTCGTTCAGCGCGCAGCCCTGCTGGGCCAGCGCCCGCTGCAGGATCTGCCCGCGGGCAGGACCGTCGGGCAGCGCCACGTAGAATCGGAGAGCGAAGCGCCTGCGGGTGGCCTCGTCCAGGGCCGCGGGCCGCGAGGTGGTGCCCACGACCAGCACGCCGTCCGCCCCCGCGCCGCAGCCGCCGTCCAGGCAAGCCAGGAGCGGCGCCTGCAGCGCGCCCGCGGTGGCGGCGCCGTCGTCCCGAGCCGAGAGCAGCGCGTCCAGCTCGCTGATGAGGAGCACGGCGGGCGGGCGGCAGCGCGCAGCCGCGAAGGCGGCCTGGAGGAGGTGCGCGCCCTCGGCGGCGCCGGGCGCGGCCAGCGTCGCTCCGCGCAGGCGCAGCAGCGTGGCGCCCAGCTGCGTGGCCAGGCAGCGGCTCAACAGCGCTTTGCCCGCGCCCCGCGGTCCGAAGAGCAGCACGGTACGCGGCGGGCGCGGGCTGCCAGGGTAGGCGGGCGGCCTGAGCAGCGGCCACACCAGCTCCTCCTCCAGCGCCGCCTTGAGCGCGCCTTGGCCTGCCACATCTGCCCACTGCACCGGGGGCCCGCAGTCCACCATCTTGCTCGTCACCAGCTCCAGGGCCCCCGGGTCCACGCCTTTGGGGGGCTCTCCCGACGGCACTCCGAAGACCCCGCGGGGAGCCGGCGCCGGAGCGCGCTCCGGGAACTTTTCAAAGGGCTCGAGTTGCGGGCCGTAGACGGGAGAGCCCAAGACCTTGAGGGGGACGCCGCCACCGTACTTGACAGACGCCTCCTCCGCGGCGCCCGGCGGCTTCGGCCGGAACCCGTTGCCCCGACAGTCGCCGTTGTCCGTTGCGGGATAGGAGGCGCCGTCGGCCGCCGGGGCCTTGGCCGGCTCGTAGACGTACTTGCGGTAGCGGCCCTCCGCGCCCTCATCGGCCGCCTTGCGCTTCAGCGACACGCCGGCCTCGGCGCCGGGAGCGGCCGCCTGGAAGCTGTAGGAGGTGGGCGCCGGCCGGGGCGGAGCGGGCGCGGGCAGGGGCGTGGGCGCCGCCAGGCCGGAGGTCAGGTAGGGGGCCGGGGGCGGGGCCGGGGGCGGCGGGAGAGCCCCGTATCCGGGCTGAGCGGCGTAGCCCCCCGCGGGGTAGTTGTACAGAGGCCCCGACGGGCCGTAACCCGGCGGAGGCGGGGGCTGCAGTAGCGCGGCGGGGGGCGGCGGGGGCAGCGCGGCGCCCGTCTGCGCGCAGTAGCCGGGGGCCAGGTACCCCCCGCCGTAGCCCGCCGCGTACTCGGGCGCCGCCGACGGGCCCCCGCACGCATTGCCGGCGTAGAGGGGTTCAGCCAGGTTCCCGGCTAAAACCGGCGAGCCCCCGAGGCCCCCGGAGCCGCCCCCACTGGCCGACTTCGTTCCCGGGAGGCCCTCGTGGAGTGAGGCCAAGGGGTAGGGGGGCTCGGGCCCTGGCCAGGGCTCGGGGTCCCCCTTGGCGCCATTGAGGAAGGCGGCGTCGCCATAGCCGCCCAGCGCGGGGCGCTCGTAGGGCGAGTCCAGGACCCCTGAGTACTTCTCCGCGTAGCGCTTGAGGAGGTTGGAGGCCGTGAGGGCAGAGATGTCGTCGTGTGCCCAAGCATAGTGGCAGCGCTGGCGACCCCCAGGGGGCAGCTCCAACTTGTGGGCCGGCGACGGGGTAGTGGAGGAGACGTCCAGGTGCTGCTCTGGCCACTGGTTGAGGGGCTGGGCGTGTTCCGGTGTCCAGTGCATCTTCGACAGAGCTGCGGGCGAGAGAGAGAGAAGCGCCTAGAGAGGTTCTGCAGAGCCTCTGAGGACCCACCACCCGCCAGCCACAGGCCAGGCGGCTTGGATGGCAGCTTGGAACGGGCTGCTCTCCACCACCCACCGTTGCACCCTCCCGGGCCACCCTTCTCCAGGCACCAGCTACACAGTACTTGCCTTGCCCGGCACGTTCCAGGATTAAAGTTCTCTGAAAATACTTTCCTCAGAGAGATCTGGAAACGATATGTTTGACCCTAACTTCACCTTAAAGGCAATATGATGATGATTTTGTCCCAGCCACGGGAGCGCTGCCCTCTAGAACACCTGGTCCTTACTTCCAGCCCTAAAGGAGTCAATGGTCAGTCGATGGGTGAGACACCCCACCCCTGGGAATAGTCAAATCCAGGTGGGGCTCAAGCAATACATGTTACAGGCGCTAGGCATTACAGAAACACTGGGTTTGTATAAAGAAGAGTGGCCCAGCAGTTGGGTACTCTGTGCACCTCAGCCCTCCCCGAGGTTCCAGGGCCCTCTTTGGGCCGGAAGTCAGAGATTCCAGCGTCTGTAGTCAGTGTCTCATGGTCCTTAGGAAACCCCAGTGGCTGACCCAGAAGCGTTCACTTCCTTTCCGCTTAGTTTCAGTCTCTGCTTCATGAAGTCAGAGCACCTGGGTTCCAGACCCATCCCTGCACACGCTCGCTGTGTGCCCAGGCAGGCACTGCCACCTGCCTCATTCCCCAAATGTGTTTCACCACAATGCAGAAGCGTTATTTAGAATAGACAAATCACATTCCAGAGAAGAGGGGGGACAGTTAGTACACGTCATGGAAAGTGCGCCACAGATTTGTTTCTGAGCTTCCCAGCAACCGAAAACACGTTGCAAAACAAAGAGCACCAACCATACTCAAAAGAAGCAAAAACGTTGCTGGCATAGAAATCTTGGAACATTTTTTCATGGACCTCAGGAAGCAGACCTGCGAGATGTAATAGTGTCCTCTTAGCCATGCCATAAACATGGCAGAAATGTCCCCCACAAGTTTCTTACCCTAGTCCTGAGCACCGGTCAAGGCATGAGCCGAACACTGGTTGGTAAAGGATTCAGGGCCAGGGGAACAACTCTTCCCAGGCACATGTCTCCAATGGGCTGGCCTGATCTGAGGGTTAAATTTCAAAGGTGAAATGGGCCCATGCCATGCCAGAGACCATTTTGATAATGATTATTTCTCAAACCTAAGCTTTTGATAAGACATGTTAAACTTACAGGTTCAATATTCTGTCTTCAAATTTTTATTGAACGAATACTAAGTGTTGTGCCAGGCAAAGGGGCAGAATGAAAGGTTTAGACAAGTAGACCACATCCTTTATGAGGTGGGAAAACAGAGGTGTATGCCAGGGGCTCTGGGGCTCAGGGAGATGTGCCGCGCCTGGCTAACAAGACCTCAGCAGGGAGGTGGTGTCTTTACTGGACCTTGAAGGGTGAGGGACCAAGTTGGCCAGGCAGGCCAGAAGGTTCCAGCACAATGCGTTCAGAAAGACAGGGCTCTGTTAGCTTACTCGCCCTGTTCCCTTCCTCAAGACACTCTACTGCCACCTTCCGGAAAGTTGTCATAATCTACAAATCTGTGTCCATGGGGTGAATCATGCCCCTTGAGAAAGGCTTGTGTTCAATGTGCAGCCTGCATAACTCTATAAACTGCAAGCCTGGAGGGGGTACCAAGGAAAGTTGGGTCACCAGAGCCTTGTAAGTGGGTGTGTGGGGGGGGAGTGGTAGAAAAGGCTGCAGATCGTCAGGTGGCTCTGGGGTTCTCTTCAGTTGCCCTTTCTTGCAGCTGCTTGTTGGCAGCACAACCTCTGTTGATGTCACCACCTCCGACGGCTAGGACCTGCTGTCAGCAGGACACTGTTTGAAAGTGAAACTGTATTCTCGGGGCGCCTGGGTGGCTTGGTCGGTTAAGCGTCCGACTTCGGCTCAGGTCATGATCTCACGGTCCATGAGTTCGAGCCCCGCGTCGGGCTCTGTGCTGACAGCTCAGAGCCTGGAGCCTGTTTCAGATTCTGTGTCTCCCTCTCTCTCTGCCCCTCCCCTGTTCATGCTCTGTCTGTCTCAAAAATAAAATAAAAACGTTAAAAAAAAAAAAAAAGAAAACCTTATAAAAAAAACCAAAACTGTATTCTTATTCCCACCGCCCTAAGGGCAGTAGACCTCTTTGAGGTGGAGAGGAGAGCCGGGCCACCAGTGGCAAGAGGTTCAGAGCAGAGACGGCAGAACTGAGTATGAGGTCCCTGGAGGGCAGATACGCATCTCTCCAGCCCCTGCTGAGAGGGGTCTCTGGAGAACAGAGGCATTACCTAGTGTCAGAGGGGGTAATGTCCTGCGACATCAGAAATCACAAGTGGTTCTGGTTTGCAGGGTTATATGATGATGGAAGCTCAAGGTTCTACCAATGCAAATACTATGTTGTGACATGGACCCCAAACCTGTTTGTTTTTCTATTCTCTGTTATCTGTGCTTTGTCTTCTTAATATCGAAAAGGAGATTTGACCTTGATCACACTTACCCCCCCCTCCCCCCCCGCCACAGCATGCTGGGGAAAAAGCAGGGCCCCTCTCAGGAGGACAGAGACACAGCAAGGAAAGCTCTGGATCTGGACTTACGAAAAACTTCCTTTGCCCCTTCCCAAACCCTCTGCTCCCCTCCTCTCCTGTCACAATGGTGTCCTCCCTGCCCCTCTCACTCAGCTCCTGCCCTGGCCTGCAGCAATCTCCACTCAAGGCCTTACCCTCAAGACCAGCATACTCAGGCCCTGGTCATCACCGAACCTCTCCATCTCAGCAATTGTGGACTCAGGGAACCCACCTCCAGCTCTCCAAACCTGTCCTCCCAGCCTCACACCTACTATCCTATTCTGGGCTTCGCCCCTTTTAGGCAGCTCCTAGTCCCTCTCTAGAGGGAACCTGTCCCTGGCAGCTCATGCCACCTACCTGGTCTCTCCCCTCCATCCCCTCAGATACTGGCCCTTCCATTCCAGGTAATTCTCTTCTCATTTTAGCCAAGGGCACAGCTCCCTCACCTCTGGCCTTCCGTTTCCACCTTTATCTACATCTACATCCACTTTGCGGTCCGGTAGGGACCTTGCCACCATCAATGAACTACTCCACCCCTTGGCTCCCTCCCCACAGCAAGCTTAATTCTTTCCCACCTTCAAAAAGACCTCTTGGGCCCCAAGTCCCCCACTAGCTACCAGCCCATCCCTCTGCCCCTTCTCTTTCACCATACGGCCTCTACTAGAGGTCCTTTAGACCACTCATTGGGGAGCAGAGGACCGAGTCAGCAGGTTCTGCTGAACTTAGTCACATAGACTGCATCTGGAGACTTCCTCTCACCTCTTCCAAGGGAAAGAACAAAGGTCTGGCCACAAACTGCCCAAGGAGTAAGCTCAATCAACCAACCCAAGGAAAATGAGAGGACAGAAATTTGCAGGGAAGGGAAGGAGGTGACATTGCCTGAGCTGCACATAGGCTGAGAGTGCTGGTCTATGTGAGCCTGAGGACATACCCGCATGCACACACGTACCGCTGGGAACACCCACACATACACACAGCCACAGGCCCACGTGTATAGACACAGTCTCAAGCTTTAGGGGCAGTATCAGTTGGGTGCCTCCTGACACACCCACGCCCACAACAGCCTTGACTTCTGCCCCTTCCTGACTCAGAAGGGTGGGGTGGGGGAGGATAGGGGGGAGACCATGCTGTCTCCTTGCCCGCCCCCCCCCCCCAGGCCAGTTACAGCCCTCCTCTTCTCACAGTGACCCTGGGCCTGCCTGTGGCCCAGCCCACAAGCTCCTGCCATTCAGCCTCCTGCACCTGGAGTGGTCTCCTTCCAGGTTCATAGGCCACACTCCAATGCCGTGCATCAGCTGAGCTGGAAGTAAGGAAAGGCCCTGGGGACTTAGGGTAAGTGTGCGCTCTGACTCCGCAAGACCTGGGTTTGAATCCACGCTCAGACACTATGTGACCCTGAGCAGATTACCTGACCTCACTGAACCTCTCCATCTGTTAAAATGCATAACATATCCTTTGAAGGGTGGCCACAAGATTTAAAAAGGTAATGTATAGGGGCACCTGGGTGGCTCAGTCAGTTTGGTGTCCAGCTCTTGGTTTTGGCTCAGGTCAGGATCTTATGGTTCACGGGTCAAGGCCTGAATCGGGCTTCACGCTCACAGTGCAGAGCCTGCTTGGGATTCTGTCTCTGTCTCTCTCTCTCTGCCCCTTCCCAGCTCATGTGCTCGCTCACTCTCTCTTGCTCTCTCAAAATAAATGAACATTTTTTTAAAAAGTAATGTATCGGGGCGCCTGGGTGGCTCAGTTGGTTGAGCATCCGACTTCGGCTCAGGTCATGATCTCACGATCCGTGAGTTCGAGCCCCGTTTCGGGCTCTGTGCTGACAGCTTAGAGCCTGGAGCCCGCTTCAGATTCTGTGTCTCCCCCCCTCTCTGCCCCTCCCCTGCTCATGCTCTGTCTCTCTCTGTCTCAAAAATAAAAAAGTAAAAATTTTAAAAATGAATAATAAATAAGTAAAGTATATAAAATGTATATGTCCCATGTAGGATACAAAATTGTGTGATAAATGGTACAGTTAAGAACCCAAGCAGTGGCCTAACCTTGCTGAGTGACTCTGAATAACTCCCCTGGGGGTTGGAGGAACTTGGAAAATGTTCTGTGAGGGAAATTCCTTCCAGCTTTGATATGACAGATTAGTCCTCGTGCCATCATCAGCACCAGAGCACTCCAGCACTAGGCTCAGAGAGCCAGCCCCTTTTCTGTGGCTTCCGTGCATTGTCTTATGTAGCCCCCACAATGGCCCTATGAGACTACTACTATTGTCATTGTCCCCACTTTACAGATGAGGAGACTGAGGTGCAGGGAGATTAATACATCCCAAGGTCACACAGCTGTTACATAGCAGAGCGGGATTCAGACCCCAGCAGTCTGACCACAGAGCCCAGGCCCTTACTCTTGGCTGCACTGCCTCCCTGGTCTAGCCCTTGGTTCTCCCAGCCAGAGAAGAACCTGACCCTGTGATGGCCTTTGTCATGCTCATCTTGTTCCTGTGGAAGCACGTTTCTGTGTTTGCCTGGGAATGTGGCTGTGCCTCATGTGCTTTGCGTTTATCCTTCAAATCCAGCTGGAAGCACCTGCCTGCTGGGGGGTCCCAAGTCTCCTGTGCTCCCCAAGCAGGAGAGGATTCATGTCCTCACCGCAAAACAGCCCGGGAGGTGTGGTCCTAGGGGTCACACCCCTAGGCTGGGCGGACAGGTCTTTCTTTGGGTCTGTGACCTCCCCCGGGACTGGCTAGGACCCTAGTGAAAAAGAACTCCCTGTGGCTGCACTGTTTGGGAAGTAAGGTCACGAAGCTCTATCTCTGCAGACCCCTGAAGACGCCGGGGCCCTCTTCCACGCAGGGGGGTGGAACACCATTGGACTCCACCCAGAGAGTGCGGCCTTCAAACTCACAGGTGACTGATAGCAATGGCAAGAATTACTGGATGGAAGGGTAAGTCAAGAATCCCTTAAACTCCTCCCCCTTGGTTTTAGGAAGTCTTCCAGGATGGATGAGAGACTGGGCCTTCACAAACGGCCAAACCGACGCACCAGTCTCAGTCCCTATGGGCCGTTGCCCAGGACACTGGTGCATTAGGCCTGACACAGGCTGCGATAGTGAGTGTGATTTATAATAAGGAACATACATTTGGTCTGTGTCCACTGTTCTGGCTCACAGTTCCAAAACCCCTTGCGATGTCCTAAGTGTAAGAGCGATGGTAGCACCTTTCCTTATGGAATGGTCTTGTCCTCAGTCGCTGGAATTGCTTCAGAGCCATGAAGGCAAAGTGGGTGGGGTTTTCAAAGCCCCAAGGTAACCTAAGGATGGAGGCCGGTTGCCCAAAGAACAAGCCTTATAACTTTGGATCACGCCCCACATCTCCCCACCCAAGGGTGAGGGGCTAGAGGTGGAGCTCAGTCCCCAACAGCCAATGATTTATTCAATCGTGGCTATGTGAGGAAGCCTCCACAAGACCCCAAAAGGATGGGGTTTGGATCCCTTCAGGGCGGTGAACACATGGACGTGCTGGAAGGGCCTGGAAGCCCCACACCCCTTCCCACACCTTGCCGCTTGCCTCTCTTCCATCCGGCCGTTCCTGAGTCACACCCTGTGATAATAAACCGGTGGCCTAGTGAGTAAACTGGTTTCTTGTGTTCTTTCAGCCCCTCTAGCAAATTAATCGGACCCAAGGAGGGAGGGGGCCATGGGATTTAGAGCCACAGGTCAGAAGCACAGGTGACAGTCTGGACTGTCGACTGGCATCTGAAGTGGGGCAGTCTCGTGGGACTGAGCCCTGACCCGATAGGATCTGATGCTATCTCCAGGTAGATGTTGAGTGCAGTTTGTAGGACGTCCAGCTGGTGTGACGGAACTGGTTGCCATGTGGAAACCCCTACGTGGGTGTCGGAAGTGGAGCATGTGGCAACGTAGGGTGCGAATAAAGGAGAGATATGCAGGGAGGGCGTGTTTTCCCTCACACAGGCCTGTAGACCCTCCTCTTCCACCCCTACCCTGGCATCCCAGGCCCGCGGACACCTCCACGGTTGCTGTGACCGAGGCCAAGACACCTAACCTCTTTAAGCCTCCTTTTCTTCAGGCGTCAAAGGACAGTTGATTGAGGCAGCGGACAGCAAACTTTTCTCCCACTAGGAACCCTTCCAAGCCAATTTTATACAAGATGCCATGGGAGGGGACCCCAACCACGCAGTGCCAGCAGCCCCCTCCGACTCCCTGAGGAGGCTCCTGACACCCCTCTGCCTCTTACAGAAATTCTCTGATTCCAAATGCCATTACCCATGGACAGGGCTGGGGGCAGGACAGGGGAGGAGGGGCAGCTGTGTGGCTGCTCCAGACCTGAGTGGAGCAGGCACAAGGCCGTCCTCCTGGGCAAGCTCCTCGGGCTCCATTATCTCAGCCTGGGACAAAGAGGCTGGAGTGGAGAATCCCATTGTTGGGCCGCCTATGGAAATCTCATTAATCTATTCACCACGGCTCCCACAGGCCTTTTGTCCCAGGCTTTTTGTCTCCTGCTCACAACTGGTGCCCCGGGGATCTCTGTCCGCCTGGCAGAACTCTGAACTGGGCTGTCCCCTCCCTCCCCCCAACTACTGGGCCCTGCCCCTGCCCGTTCGTGCCAACCCCAGTTACTGCAACAAGAGAGGAGAGGGAGAGGCGACGAGGGGAACCGAGGACTGGTCACCTGCCACAGCCTTGCACCCGCCACACAGGAACCTCTGCCCCAAGTCCAGGCCAGAGAGCAGCCCCTAGCAGCCGGACCGCCAGAACCCTGCCTGGGGAGCCCCCCTGGGTCCCGGCACAGGGCCTAGCATGGGCAGGGCTCAATATGTGTTTAGGGGATGAGCCAAAGGAGGCCAGAGAGGTGGCTGCCAGACTTCATGTCGCTAGGGCTGCAGCCTGTTGTCCACAGATCTGCGGTCTCACGGAGCCAGCAGACACTCTCATGCCACCAGAGGGCCAAACTGGCTGTTAGAGATGCAAAATTGGGTCGAACTGTGACCCACCCTCAGGGACTCTATCCTCTAACAGGAGAGAGAAGGTAAAAGCGGCCATGGCCAAAAGAAAGAAAGGGAGGGAGGGAAGAAGGGAGGAAGAGAGAAAAGAAAAGAATGAATTCTGGTGGTTCATAGACAGTTCAGGCTATCTTTGGTGGGCCGGGGGATCACGGCAGCACTTAAATGTTTTATTTGTTTTTGATAGAGCACGAGCAGTGGAGGGGCAGAGAGGGGGACAGAGGATCCAAAGCCAGCTCTGCACTGGGCTCTGCAACGAGCCCAATGCAGGGCTCAAACCCACGAACCGTGAGGTCGTGACCTGAGCCCAAGTTGGATGCTCAGCCAACTGAGCCACCCAGGCACCCCTCAGGGCAGCACTTAAAATGCGTGTGTGAGGATGGAAGGCTTGGGGTCTGTGCATGGACTTGAGGCCAGTGAGAAGAGGAAACGCTGACAACATGGGTTCAGCCATCACTGCCCACAAGGCCCCACCTAAGTAGATAGTATGTATAGACGACACTGAGTCCCGGGGAGGAGATGTAGCCTGCCAAGGTCCGAAGGGGCCTCCTCCCTCTGGTTGGTGTTTTCCCACCTCTACAGACTGTGGTCAGGCAAGGATGTAAATTGGAGATCAAGGATCGGCTCTTGAGATCTGAACTCTCCCTCCCTGTCCCCAAGCTCAATCTTGGGCTGGAGAATGGTGAAGAACTTGTAGCTGGTCAGGGCAAGGGGAGGTCCACGGAAAGATGAGGACTGGAGCACTTGCCATGAGCTCGAGGAGTGGGAATGGTCTGGACAGGTATGTTACTGTCGGGATGATTCCCTTTGTGGCTCAGGGCAAGTTCCTGTCCTCCCTGTTTACTGTTGGTGAACATCACAGGCCTCTCTGAAGCCAGATTTTCTCTCCACGCACAGGACCTAAAGAAATCTAGAAAAAATCAGCACTGCTCATTCAGGCCTCCAGACTGTTGCCCACACAGTTGTACCTGTCAGAAATGCCCTCCCTCTGCCAACCAACCCTCTCCCATCCTCAGGGCCATGGCGGGGCCTCCACTTCCATACATCTTTTCCTGGCCACTCCAGTCCTAGGGACGCTTTGCCTTCTTGGGTAAGCTGGACAAAGCCCCTCTTGAAGCCCTGCTTGAAGCCCCTCTGGGCAGCAAGAACAGAGGACGGTCCTGCTCCTGTGCACTGATTCCATCCCCTGTCAATGCTCTAGGCCACTGTCCCCTTAATCCTTTCCCCACTAGAGGATCCTCTCATCAGCCTACAAACATACTGTTATTTCTCCCATTTTAAGGCGGGGAGGGAAGAAAGCTCAAAATAATCTCTTGATCCCCCCCCCCTCCCCCAGCTACATCCCATTGCTCTCTGCTTCCTTTTTTACCAAAACAGTTTAAGAGTTGTCCGCACAACTATTTCTGGTTCCTCCCCTTGGGTTCTTTCTTGAATGCCCTCCCTCCAGGCTTTCACACCCAGCACTGCAGCCACCTGCGTGCAGGCCACGTTGTTAAATTGGTGATCAGTCCAGTGGTGCCTGGGTGGCTCAGCCGGTTAACGTCCGACTTCGGCTCAGGTCATGATCTCACAGTTGGTGAGTTCGAGCCCTGTGTCAGGTTCTGTGCTGACAGCTCAGAGCCTGAAACTTGCTTCGGATTCTGTGTCCCCCTCTCTCTCTGCCCCTCCCCCACTCATTCTCTCTCTCTCTCTCTCTCTCTCTCTCTCTCTCTGTCTCAAAAATAAACTTTAAGAAAAGAATTTAAAAATAAGTAAATTGGTGATCAGTCCTCACCTCAGCAACAGGAGCCTCAGCAGATCATCCCTCCTTCCGGAAAATTCTTTACTGGGCTGCCCACCCCCTCTCCTCTTCAGCCTATTTCATTGCCCTCCTTTCTGTCCTCCAAGCCTTCTTTACACATTAACTCCTTGGAGACCCCATTCAGTCCCGTGGCCTTGACCAGTGTCGGTACATTGAGGATTCCTAAACATGATGGTTCCGCCTAGATTTCTCCCCTGCGCTCCCCACTGGCACATTCAACCTTCTTCCTGACACTTAACTGGCATAATAACATGTCTAGAAATCAGACCTCTCACTTCCTCACCGCTCCCTAGCTCCCCAGCCCCGCCCTGGTCGGTCTACCCTTCCCTGTCTTCCCTGTCTCAGGAAATGGCAGCTTCGTTCTTACCAGTTGCTCAGGCCAGAAAACCTGGGACCATCTGTAACTTCTCTCCCTCACGCCTCAGACTAGCCAATCAGATTGGCCCTTGCTTCAAAATCTATCCAGAATGCAACCATCTCTCACCCGGATGCCTGCAGCAGCCTCCTATCCCACCTCCCATTTCTAGCCTTGTCTCTCCGTTCTCTGCATTCTCAGAATAAAAGCCCATGTCCCTGGGCCCTGGCTGGCGCAGTCTGTAGAGCATGCGACTCTTGATCTCGGGGTTGATCTCAGGGTTGTGAGTTTGAGCCCCCACATTGGGGGTAGAATTTACCCCCCCCCCAAAATAAGCCAGCGTCTTCACAGGGCCCCACCACGTCCCCTTAGCTCTCCCTCTCCTGCCATTCTCCCCCGGCTCCTCCACTCCGGCCACACTGGCCTCCCCACACAGGCCTGCTCCCACCTGTACTCGCTCATACCCTCAGGTCTCTGTACGGTTGTCACTTCATCACACACTGGCCGCCTCAACCTGTTGTTCCTTGTAGCACTCACCATAATCCGCCCTACTGGTTACTCTGCTGAACCCACTAGAAAGTTCCTTGAGATCAGGGAAACAATGGTTTAAAAGTTCCTGTGTTGCTATTTGTTTCCTTCTCTTCCATCCTCTGCCCCCAAGCACCTAGAACAGCGCTGGGCACACATTAAGGTTTTTTTTTTTTTTTTTTTTTTTTTTAATGTTTATTTTGGAGAGAGAAAGTGAGAGACAGAGCACGAGCCAGGAAGGGCCAGAGAGAGAGAGGGAGACACAGAATCTGAAGCAGGCTCCAGACTCTGAGCTGTCAGCACAGAACCCACGAACCACAAGATCATGTACGACCTGAGACGAATTCAGACACTCAACCGACTCAGCCACCCAGGCACCCTACACAATAAGTTTTTAATAGACTATACAATGTATGGATGGATGTTTGAGCCAATAGATGAGCAAAGAGGCCGGAAATCACCTCTGTGTCCAAAGAAAGAGTGAAAGGGTAACTCCATCTGAGCCGCATGAAATGGTGAGGGTGGCAGGAGGCAAAGCCAGGGGAGACTCCTTCAGGAGTGGATAGGGAAAGGGTGTCCAGAGCGATCTGGCTGGAGTTGAAGGGCACCCAGCTGAGCCCCCCAGGACCCCACCTAGCCTTTTTAAGAAAAATCTTCCTCCTTCTCTCTTCCCGAAGTTAGGCCTCTGGGAGAGGACAAAAGGGGGACTGGAATTCCCATCAAAGGCCACTGGACACATGGTAAAGAGATCAGGACCCTTGGGATCCTGCTTCCTCGAGGTAGTGAGGCCTCCCCGCCAGTCTGGCTCCTCTCTGGGGTGGGAGGTGTGTAGGGGGGTGTGCTGTGGCCCTGGACTCCTCATATGTCAAATGCCAAACAGCAGGAGGTCAGCCTGAGCAGGGCTGGCCAAGCAGCCCCCATCTGGGCTGTGTGTGTGCGCACACACGCGCTGGGGGGAGGGGAGAGTGTAGAAATCCCTGCCTGTGTCCGCGGTCAGGGCCACAGACAAGCTGCGACCATCTGTTGTCTTCTTGAGAGGCCAGTCCAGGGGCCTAGCGTCCTTGAGGATAAACCATCGCTTTCCCCCGGCCTTCTAGTGTTTGCAAAGAACTTTCACAGTTACCATTTGCTTTCACCCTCACATCTTGCCTGCCAGCTAAGCGTAGTCTCCCCATTTTACAGAAGGTGAAATGCAGGCTCAGCGAAAAGGAGTGATTCTCTCAAGGTCATAATAGCTAGTAAGAGAGGAAGCTGGGACTCTCAGCCCATTCTGCCAGCCCCTCCCTACCCCAGCCTTGACCAAGGTGCCTGGGCACCAAACACTCAGGCATAGCCCTTCCATCCGTCCGTGGCTCACTGTTCAGCTCCAGCTCCAGCTTGCCCCGTAGCCCCCTCTTCCAGAAAACCTTTAGGACCGACACCACCAAGGAAGTTCTGAAGATGCCTCTAAGTATAGAGCTCTGTACAGCCACTCCTTTCCCACCCTGGGCTATTGATCTGTCTGCTGATCTGTTGGTTTGACCCCCTCATGTCCGAGGACCTCTTAAGGGCAGTGCAGCCATACACAGGAACAGATGATTCCCTAACCTCTTGGGGTCCACCCTGGGTCTGGGGAGAGAGCATCTCATGCTGGGAGGAGCCCTACCCAAGGTCGCACAGCCAGGAAGGGATTTGCACCCAAGAGCTTGGCTTCACCCCTGATCAGAGCCCTGAGTCCTGTGCTGTCCAAATCACAGCCACTAGCCACAGGTGGCTATTCAAATTCAAATGTGTTACAATGTATGAATTACCTTTAAACGTAAGTCATTTATTATCATTTATTAATTACCAAAATAAAAAATGTATTATGAAAGTGAAGTTAAATTTAAACTTCGGTTTCTCAACGGCTCTTGCCACACCCCAAGCGCTCCACAGTCACGTGTGGTAGTGGCTGCCATTTCGGACAGTGCAGACACAGCACATTCCCGCCACTGCAGAAAGTTCTATTGGACAGCGATGCTCTAATCCCAGCCAGGGCTCCATTCTGCAGCCAGGGTGCTTCCCACTACAACCGGAGCCTCCAAAGCTTTCTCTTGAACTTGAATGGAGCCTCCCTTCCTAGGGTCTCCAGGTAGACTTTGCTGGGACTCAGACTCCTTTCCTTAGGATTTCTGGGAAGTTTGCTGGCTAGGCAGGGCTCCAGGGGCCAGGAAGGGAGGGCTGACTAGCTGGACCGGCCCCTCCCCACCAGCCCACCCTGTCCTCAAGCTCAGGGCAGGAGAGGAGGGGCAGGCTGAAGAAGAGAAGACGGTAGGACAGGACAGTTTGTCATCTGGCCCTTCGGGCTGCGCTTCCTTCCCTCCACACCCCCTCAGCTGCTCAACACCCCTCCCCTTTGCCTACCATCCTCATCCTCATCAAATCCCAAGGACAGATGGGGGCCGGCTGCAGGAAACGTGACCACAGTGAAAGCACTCTCAAATGGCAACAGAGTCTGGGGGTCACAGTTGTGTCCCCCGAGGCCTGGCCTGTCCCTCATGTCCAGCCTCTGTGGGCTGGGACTGGGCTAAAGCGAATTTCAGGGAAGGGGGAGGGTACTCAGGAATCTTAGGGGGAGGTTTAGGAGTCTGTAGGTGCTGGATTATTCCAGCAGACACAGCCCCAGTTAAAAATGCAGTCACTCATGTGGTCACTCATCCATCCAGCCATTCAACACACCCTGAGTAAGTCCCCACCACGTCAAGATGTAATAAGAGGATGGAAAGATGGACAGGTGGGCTCCCCAACCAGCTTGACCAGGTAGCTTGTTCTGGACTTAATCCTCTGTTCAGGCTAGATGAAGATCCTTTGTCTCTGCCCAGTGGTCTGAGCAGGATGGACACCCCCCAGCCCCCTCCCTTCAAACAGGCGCACATGCACGCGCATGCACACACACACACACACACACACACACACACTCCCAGCTGCTGCCATGAACCCCCCCTCCCATGGTCTCTCTGGCCAATCACAGCACTGAAGGGTAAGTCCCATTGCCCAGCAGCCCCCAGGGAGTGTATTAGCACATTTGAACCGCTCAACCTGCAATGACAAAGCCTGGGGCCTTGGGAGGAGACACAGCAGGAGGGGTGGGGGCCTGTGGGGAGCTTTCCTCCCTCCTCTCCCAGGGGAAAGCTCTGGAGTAGATTAAGCATTCTGGGGCACAGAGGAATTTGGGGGCCCCAGCTCCAGCAGTGAATAAGCGATCCATAAAATCCCAATTTACACACTCACTGATCAAACGGCCCATCTACTACCCCAGGAGGTTGGGGGTGGCTGCTGGGCTTCCCCCACTCTTGCAGAAGGTCCTGGGGAGCCTGGACCCGGGACACAGGTTCCCAGCGTTTTATCTGCAGACTCGGTCCCACCCCCAAGCTCCTAGAGGGGCATCCGTCCTAGGGCCTGGACCAGCCTGGACCCGCTGTGATCCGGCGGCCTCTCGGGGAGGAGGCTCGGCTGGCGGCCATCTTTGTCTGCCCTCCGCGAATAACGGCTATTTCTCTCCGGGGGCTGCCCCGGGGCTGCCAGGGCTGACATCGGTTTCATCAGAGCTGCTAATCACTTTTCCAGCTCTGAAACTCTCCTCCCCGCCCCTTTCTTTCCAACAGCCCCTCCATGTTTCCTCTTGGCCCTACTTCTGGTGCCGTCGCTGCTGGGGCATGCTCTGATTCCTTCCTTCCACCGCCACACCTCTCCCCTCCCCCTGGCTAGGAACACCGCTGGCGGCGGGGTGGGTACCGGTTCTCTATCCCTAACCCACCTCCCTGGACACACCAGGTAGGGAGAACTAGCCTAGTTGTTACCCTTGCCCCTTCCCCCCAAATAAACACAATTTGTCTTCACCCGCCTAAATTTTGTTTGCTTCACTTAGCTAAGGCTGCCTGGGATTTCAGCAACAGAAGACCATTCTCATTCACAAACATCCTCTTTGATTTATTTATTTTTTTTAAGTTTATTCATTTATTTTTTAGAGAGAGAGTGAGCAGGGGAGAAGCAGAGAGAGAGGGAAAGAGAGAGAATCCCAAGCACGCTCCACACTGTCACCGCGGAGCCGGATGTGGGGCTCGATCTCACGATCTCATGAACCGGGAGGTCATGACCTGAGCCGAAATCAAGAGTCGGGCGTTTAACGATTGAGCCACCCAGGCGCCCCACAAACATCCTCTTTTAAACCACGCACACCCCTGGGAGGTTAGCAAGGCTGATTGGCTCTGCCTACCGCCTGCTTGAGATAAGCTGCACTGAGCAAGTACACATTTTCAGCACATTTGACAGTAAGTCTTTAGGGCAGGGAATTGCTTTAAAGGCAGCAGCCCACTCTGCCACGCCCCCTTCTCACCGCCTGCCTACATTGGGTGTGGACTGGACTTCAACTTTCTGAGCCCAGGGGATGGGACAGGAAGGGAGGGAGGGGTCACCCTATGGAGTGCTTTCCAGAGGGCTCAGGAGGTCAGGCTGTCTCCCAGGGGTCCCTGCATGCTGGGCTGGGGCTAGATCTCCACGATGTCCGTCAGCCCTGGCAACAGGCTGCTAGACAAGGAGTGTGGTGCAAGTCAGTTCTACAGCAGGACTCACTCCTTCCCTTCCCTTAACCCCTCCCCGCCCTGCTTTCCTCACCTTCATGGGCTGCCTCCATGGACCCTCAAATGCAGCCTGGACCCATTAGCAGCTGGAGAAAGGCAGGTGTCTGAAAGGCTGACCCAAGGCGGGGTCTCTGCGCCCACCCTGTCAGGCCTGGGGTGTCCATCTGGGGGTCCAGGTCCCACCTCCCTCCCGTGGTTCAGATGGTGCAGGAGTCAAGTGTCAATCTCTGTTTCCTCTGGTGTGAAATAGGGGTGGGGGGGGCACCCAGCATCTCCTTCACAGGCTGCCTTGAGGACAAGGAAGGAAGAGTGGTACTTTTAAGACTCTCTAGAATAGGACCAGGGCTTGGGGCAGGACCTAGGGCAGGCTCTGACTTGGCCAGGTGCTTCAGGCTGGGTAGAGTAGGGGAGGGGGCAGATGCTCTCTGAGGCCAAAACAACCCAACAGACGTGAGGGACCCCAAGGAGAGAAGTTGTGCCCTGAGTGGAGAGCACCGACCGGCAGGGTGAAGTCCCTGTCCTGCCCCTGACTGGCCTTCGGGTGGGTCTGAAGAAGCTGTGGGGGACCTGAGCTCAACGTCACTGAAGCCACAGCTTCCTAAGACATCCTAGCCTGGCTCCTGGCCCCTCTGACCTGTGTTCTGGGCCAGCTCTCACCAGCTCCTCTCCTGCTGATAGAGGCAGGAGCCCCAGGGCCCTGCCACACCTCCCACCCCCACCCCCACCCCACCACTCCGAAACTGCCCAGCCAAGGTCACATGCCTCTTCACGTCCATCCTGAGGGCCCCCCACACCAGACCCAACTTCAACCTGAGCCACACTTTTCATCGTGCCTGAGAATCTAGAAGATAGATGAGATGCTTTCGGGCCTCATGGATGCCCACCAAGACCTCAGACTCCATGTGCCCAGAGAAAACATCTGTCTTCTCTCCCCAGAATCCATTCACCCAGCCTGGACACCCTGGAGTCCTCGTGTCTCTCTACCTCTTGCAGCCTCCTTGCATCTAGCTGGTCATTGAGTCCCCTTCACACTGTCTGAAATGACCTGCAGCTCCCCCGCCTCCCACCATGGCTGGCCCCACGTCTGGACTCCCTGTCTCTCCCCCCTAACCCTTCTTCTGGACGGCCGCCAGGGGTTTCTACAGACTCAACCCTCCCCTGACCTCAGAGGGGGCCTCAAACCCCTTAGCCCAGCGCCAGAGGTGGCTCAGTGTGTCCTTCCTCCAGCCTCAGGCTCTGCCATTCCAGACCCCTCCGGCCACATGGGTCCATTCTCCGGGCAATACACACTCATACTTCTAGGCCTTTGCTCCATGTTCCAAAATGCCTTCTTCCCAGTTCTGCAGTGGGGGTGCTCCCACACTGTTATGTCACTTTGGTTTTGTTTTTGTTTTTGTTTTTTTAACTAGGCTCCATGCCTAATGTGGGCCTTGAACTCACGACCTGAAAATCGCATGCTCTACCAACTGAGAGAGCCGGGCACCCCTATTATGTCACTTCGATACTGTTGCTGGCTCCTTCTTGGGTGCCCCGAGCAAGTGTCCTGCACTTCTGTCCTGCCACTCAAAGGCCTTATTTGCAGTTGGCACTGGTTAAAATGGGCTCCCCATTTCCTCCCTGCTCAGATACCCCTGCCCCTGGGCCTTTGCACAGCACTTTTCTAGTCCAGCAGCCCAACCGTTCCCTGCCTGCCCTGTCCTCTCCCTCCCAAAGTCCTTTCCCCAGAAAACCTTCCCTGATACAATGGCCGTGGGAAGAGCAGGGCCTGTGGCGTTCTTCCTACAGTAAGTACTTGTTCTAGATAATTCCTCTTTTCTTTTTTTAAAATTTCTTTTATTATTTTTTTTAAAGTTTACTTATTTCTGCTTGGAGGTGGGGGGTGGGGGGGAAGGGGGACAGAGAGAGAGGGAGGGAGAGAATCCGAAGCCGGCCCCACACTCCGTGAGGAGCCGGACGTGGAACTCAAACTCATGAACTGTGAGATCATGACCACAGCTGAAATCAAGAGTCAGACGCTTAACCGACTGAGCCACCCAGGCACCCCAATAATTCCTCTTTTTAAAGATTATTTACTGGGATGCCTGGGTGGCTCAGTGAGTTAAGTGTCCAACTTCGGCTCAGCTCATGATCTCACGATGCGTGGGTTCGAGACCCGGGTCGGGCTCTGTGCTGACAGCTCGGAGCCTGGAGCCTGTTTCAGATTCTGTGTGTGTCTCTCTTTCTCTGCCCCTCCCCTGCTCGTTCTCTCTCTCTCTCTCTCAAAAATAAACATTAAAAAAATAAAATAAAGATTATTCACTTAAGCACAGTGGTTTGCAGGGGTGTGCTTCCCCACCCACCCCACTGCCGCTAGAGTCAGCCCCTCTCTGAGCCACTCAGCTTCTCACCACAGTATGGAGACAGTACCGGCCTTGTACGCACAAAGCTTGTGAGGGCTTCAACGTGCAGACACTTGGATGCATCAAGCTTGTGCTCGGAGGAGGCCGTGGCCCCAAGGCCATCAGGGTTGGGTGAGACCCTCCCAGAGTCTGTCTCCTCATGGGTCTGTATCTGGGGGCCCTCCTCCCTGGGGACTGGGCCCTGGGTGGGTGTGGGTTGGAGGGTGAAGTCAGGGCTCCTGATCAGTGTTCAGTCATAGGCCCCTTTAAAAAAATTTGTTTTTAATTTTTTTTAACGTTTACTCTTGAAGGAGAGAGATAGAACGTGAGTGAGGGAGGGGCAGAGAGAGAGGGAGGCACAGAATCCGAAGCAGGCTCCAGGCTCTGAGCTGTCAGCACAGAGCCCGACGCGGGGCTCGAACTCAGGAGCTGTGAGATCACGACCTGAGTGAAGTCGGTCGCCCAACTGACTGAACCACCCAGGCGCCCCTAAAAAAAATGTTTTTAAGTAAGCTTTATGCCCAGTGTAGGGCTTGAACTCACGACCCCAAGATCAGGAGTCACATGCTCCGGGGTGCCTGGCTGGCTCAATCGGGGTTAAGTGTCCAACTTTGGCTCAAGTCACGATCTTGCAATTTGCAAGTTCGAACCCTGCATCGGGCTCTGTGCTGACAGCTCAGAGCCTGGAGTCGCCTTCAGATTCTGTGTCTCTCTCTCTGTTCCTCCTCTGCTCACGGCCTCTGTCTCTCTCTCTCTCTCTCAAAATAAATAAATAAACATTAAAAAAAAAAAAAAAAAAAGAGCGGCACGCTCTACCAATGGTGCCAGCAAGGCACCCCAGTCATCCACCCCTTTTGCCGTCTGGTAAACCTGTGGTCTGTTCAAAACCACTTTTTCAGCACGCGTGGGTGGCTCAGTTAGTTAAGCATCCAACTTCGGCTCAGGTCATGACCTCCCAGTTGGTGAGTTCGAGCCCCACATCGGGCTCTTTGCTGACAGCTCAGAGCCTGGAGCCTGCTTCCCATTCTGTGTCTCCCTCTCTCTCTGCCCCTCCCCCACTCGCACTCTGTCTTTCTCTTTCCCAAAAATAAACATTGTAGGGGCTCCTGGATGGCTCAGTTGGTTAAGCGTCTGACTTCAGCTCAGGTCATGATCTCACGGTGCGTGAGTTCAAGCCTCACGTTGGGCTCTGTGCCTCACAGCTCACAGCCTGGATCCTGATTCAGATTCTGTGTCTCACTCTCTCTGCCCCTCCCCTGCTCGCACTCTGTCTCTCTCAAAAAAATAAACATTTAAAATTAAAAAAATAATAATAATAAAATTAAATTAAAAAAGAAACATTTAAAAAATAAAATAAAAAATTTAGGGGCACCTGGGTGGCTCAGTCAGTTGAGTGTCTGACTTGATTTTGGCTCAGGTCATGATCTCACCGTTCATGGGCTGCATTGGGCTCTGGGGTCTGCACTGACACCAAGTGCAGATCTTAGCTGCCCCCCTTCCCTGCCCCCCTATAGCCCAGGAGCCCACTTGGAGTCTCTCTCCCTCTTTCTCTGCCCTTCCCCCACATCTGTGTTTGCATGCACTCTGTCTCTCACACACACACAAAATAAATAAACACTAAGAAACAAAAATAAAAAATAAAAAAATGTAACAATCACAATAAAAATAAAAAAGACATGAGGCTACAAAAGGAATTAATAACATTAGGATACAGTTTCACCCATGAACTCCTCAGGGGTCGAAAACCACACAAGTCTCAGCCCAAAAGACCGGATAGAACCCCCTCTCCACCCACCACCCCTCCCCTCGGCCAGGTTTAAGATCCCAAGTTGACTTGAGTCAATTTGGGTGGCATGTGACCTCCAAAAAGGGGGTGTGATCCTTAAGCTTTAAGGGCTTTTAGGGCCCCAAATATGCTGCCCCCCCCCCCAACACCCGCCATGCACGGGGGTGGGTGGGAGACACAGAACCAGGCTGAGCAGAGGGAAGGAAGCAGGCCCAGGCCACCCACCCAGGCTTCCCCAGTAGCCACCCCTGCCCCCCTCGTAGGCCCTTCCCAGCCCTGGGGGTGCTGAGCTGAGTAACTCCAGCTATGCGGCCTGGCCGGTCTACCTGGGCGTGAGTGGGCAGGGCTACATCCTCAGGGGGGTGGCCCCCCCATACCCGCAAGGCCACAGGAACAGAGGTGGAAAGAGAAACCGGGGAGAGGGTGCTAGGCAAAGACTGACCCACCACGACAGCTCCTTCTGTCTGTCTGCTCCTGTACGGGATCCTAGCACACTCTCCAAGCACAGTTCTAAGGGACCTCTGCAGAGCAGTTCACTGAATCCACAGAACGACGCTGGGAAGCAGGTACAGCTGTTAGTCCCATGTTATAGAGGAGGAAACTGAGGCACAGTCCCTTCGGCTCAGTCACCAAGCTAGGGCGTGGTGACACCCACGGGGGCTTTTCAGCCCAGAGGCTTCTCTGCCTCTCCCGCCAGAAGCAGTTGTTAATGTTCCCATTTCACAGCTAAGAAAATGGAGGTATCAGTTGATTCCCACCATCCTCACCGACCTCCCCTGCCCCCCTGTAGCCCTCTTCCCTTGGTGCCCCCATCCGCAGCCACAGACCCCAGAGCTCAGCACATTCCAAAGCGGTTCCCGTGGGACCCTGCACCCTTGCAGGTCTGAGCCCCCAGCCCTCAGGGGAGTGATCAGAGAGGAGCAGGACAGCCACGGTGGGAGGTGGGGAGTGTTTACTCGGGAAAGAAAGATTCCGAGGACCCCTGGCTCCGAATCCCTGACCGACTGTGACTGTCGGGCGGCTGGCCGTGTGCCTGTGCACGGCCACTCCACTCCCCACCCTCCTCGAACGAGGCGAACCCTCCAAGAAAGAGGTCTGGCTTCGTGTTAGCTGTCTGAACGAGCTCCCCATCCATAGAGGCATTAAGCATGAGAGGCTCTCTGTCCTGAGAGGGGCACTCCGGGCAGCCTGAAGGGCTCCTCCTTCCTCTGTGCAGGTTTTCTGGGGCCTCCCCACTTGCATATCTAATAGGCCAAAGCCAACAAGCCGCGGGACTGAACTCCCGGCCACCCCACCCCCACCCTCCAGCTGCCGTCCCCACCCCATCGAGGCGCGTCCATCGGTTTCAACAAGGGGCTCACGTCCCTAAAACTCCAGCCTGAAAAAATAAAATTTTTAAAATAAAGATAAGCAATCAAAACTTTAACAAAAATTAAAAATACACGAGGCTACAAAAGGAACTAATAACATTAGAATACGGTTTTACCCGTGAACTCCTCAGGGGTCGTAGACCACAAGTCTCAGCCCAAAAGACTGGATAGAACCCCTCTCTCCGGCCCCACCACCCTTCCCCTCAGCCAGGTT
The DNA here is from genome assembly GCF_018350175.1 of Felis catus. NCBI lineage: Eukaryota > Metazoa > Chordata > Mammalia > Carnivora > Felidae > Felis > Felis catus. The sequence goes on from NC_058374.1 coordinate 78,321,614, forward strand.
TAAGATGAGTCCGTTTGGGCGGCATGTGCCCTCCAAAAAGCTTAAGCTTTAAAGACTGGGTGATCCTATGTTCTCTGGCCCCGAATATCCTTCATCCTCCAGGATGGAAGATATGACCTAAGAATGGCCACCCCACACAGGACACAGTCAGTCTGGAAAAAAAGAGTACGGGTCAGGCCATCGATGGATGCCGTTTACAGAGCTGGGTGGAAGGGGTGAGTGCTCCCATGGCCAGGGTTTCCAGGGAGCCCCTCTGCCCCCAAAGAAACCGACTGGCAGACCGGGTAGCTGTGGAACGCACGATGCAAGGGGCGGGGCGGGGAGTCTTTCTTCAGTATAACCTGAATCCCACCAGCTTTCTTTCCTCACTAGCCTAGAAAGGACAGATAGCCCCAGGCTCTTGAGCGTCCACGGGCCAAATAGGCCAGTCAGCTGCAGGGGGGACATTCCCAGCTTCCTCCTAATTCTCACTGAGTTGGGCCTTCTGTCACCTATGAACAGCCTCCCCCGGGGAAACTCAGTCTCCTTCGGATGCCACCGGTGATGCAGAGCCTTGCGGTCAGGTGGCTGGTCCCTTCCCCGAGTCCCTCCTCTCCAGCCCCTCTGGTGCTCCCTCCACAGCCCTAAGCAGCACCACTCTGCAGTCACTGACCCCCATCCGCACAGGGAAGCACCAGGAACGCAGTCCCTGAAAGCCCAGCCTGTCTCTTTGACTCTTCTCTGGTGCCCAACTGTCCGGTAAGCTCCTTGAAAGTGGGACTGGGGGCGCCTGGGTGGCTCAGTTGGTTAAGCGTCCGACTTTGGCTCAGGTCACGATCTCGCGGTCCGTGAGTTCAAGCCCCGCGTCGGGCTCTGTGCTGACCGCTCAGAGCCTGGAGCCTGTTTCAGATTCTGTGTCTCCCTCTTTCTCTGACCCTGCCCCATTCATGCTCTGTCTCTCTCTGTCTCAAAAATAAATAAACGTTAGAAAGTGGGACCGCATCAGACAATCATGGATGTTGGTGAAGAGCTACCCGGACAAACATCTCCGGGGCCTGGCACACGGCCTTGCCAAGGGGGCCATGAGCCTGGCCACGCTTCCTGCTAGGTGCTTGGGGCAGAGCAAACAATGCCAGGGCTGGGGAATGTCCTCTGGTCCTCCCTGGCCACGTGGGAAGCTGAAGGCGATTATGGGAGATCTGCCCTGCTCAGGGCCTGGTGCTTAGGTGCCCAGTGAGTGTGTGGCAAGTCTCAGGGGCCCAGGAATCCCAACCCTGGCTGGGCCCCCTCTGGAGCCTGGCTGGGGTATCCCCAGAACCACAGGACACGGCAGGTGCTCAACACCGCATTACTATGGGTAAAATGCCTCCTTGTCCTCACATCTCCCGACCCATCCCCGATTAATCCCAGCACAGGGCTAGGGACCAGGTGGCCTGAGCCTGCCTGGGCCATGAGGGCAGATAAAGGAAGGTGTGCTTTCACCTCCCAGATTCCTGAGGTAGCCAAGCTGCCTCTCCTCTCCCCCACCTCCTGACCACCCCCCCCCTGCTCTGACTCGACTTTGGAGGGAGCTTTCAAAGATGGCCCAGAACTTTCACACACACGCCCTCTCTTTCTCCTTGCACCTACACGGGAGGTGGTTCTCCAGAGTCCCTGGGTTCTGAGTTACTGAGCAGCTCACCAGAGGCAGGCATGTACTTCAGAGACAAAAGGGCACACTATTTAAAATCAGGGCCTCTGTCACCTATGAACTCACTAGTGTCCTTATCCCCATTTTACAGATGAGAATTTGAGACCCAAACAGAGTGACTCATCTAGGGCAATTATCCGTGATTAGTGTCGGGGTCATTGCAGCCCAGGGCTTGGCCCCTAGGGTGGGGGCCATGACTGGTCTTTTTTTGTTGTTGTTGTTAATGTTTATTTATTTTTGAGAGACAGATAAGGAGGCAGAGTAGAAGTACGGGAGGGGCAGAGAGAGAGGGAGGCACAGAATCTGAAACAGACTCCAGGCTCTGAGCCGTCAGCACAGAGCCCGATGTGGGGCTTGAACTCGTGAACCACGAGATCATGACCTGAGCCGAAGTCAGACACTTAACCGACTGAGCCACCCAGGTGCCCCCATGATTAGTCATTTTAAACGGGGCCAGGTTGGGGTGCCTGGCTGGCTCAGTCAGTAGAGCATGCGACTGTTGAGCTTGAGTTCGTGACTTCCAGCCCCACGATGGGCATAGAGCTTACTTTAAAAAAAATTTTTTTTATTAAAAATGAATAAAATAAAATGGGGTCAGTGTCACAGCCCTGTGGAGACTGGCCTGTGACCAGAGGCGAGTTCTCCCATTCCCTGAGAACACCCCACCCCACCTCCAGTCCCCAAGATGAATTGCAAAGGCCGACCCTGCCAACACCTCAGCTCAAAAGGAAAAGAAAGCAAGGCACCCTGGTGGCTCCCATGCAGTCCCCTCTCTTTGGCTGGGTAATCGACAGCAATGACAGCCCTGACCCCTGTCACCTGCATTCCTGAGCAGCCCTCACAGCACACAGTCATTCAAGACTGGAACTCGGGGCTCCCGGCTCCCGCCTGTTGCCTCATTTAATCCTCATGATTACACTCAGGAGAGCACCATTTCGCAGGTGAGATATGGAGTGTTCAATACTTGCTACTTAAGTGTTCATTACGACTCGAGACACTTACGAAAATGCTCAGAAAAGAGTTAGACTTTCTTGCCAATCGACCATGTTCCTGGGGACGAGTAGACTCCAAAACAGAACAAAACAAAACAAAAAACCCCTGAACGTCCTCTCTCCAGGCAACACACTCAGAGACGACACGACCAGCCCTTACCCCAACACAGGCAGCGTGAACCCTTCCCAGTTGAAGGCTGGCCCAGAACCTCAATCGCCACCCTGGTCCCTTGGCCCAGGAATAAGGCCATGAAGACAGCGCTGAGTGTAGAGGTCAGGAGTCCTGGGCTACCAGCCTACCTTGGCCCTCTGCATATCAGAGGGGGACCGGACTAGAGGGAGGTCTTCATGCAGGGTCCCCGTGGGCTTCAGAGGGCCCAAGAACCCTTGGAGGCAGAATGCAAAGGCTAGGGTCAACTGAAAGTGCATTTTGGGGGAACAGCTTTCATCAATCCCTCTGAGGGGCCCATAAATCAGAAGAATTGTTGGGCGATCTTGAAGACCCCCTTCCATCCCTAGTGCTCTTGGGCTATATGCATTTCAGCAGAAACCCACTCCCCATCCTTCAAGGCTGTCTCCGCTGCAGCTCTGGGAAACTCTCAGGTTTCCTGCTTCTTTGCGGCAGAAGGCTTTCGACCCAAGGCTATGCAAGGTCTCTCCTGTTTTGATCCCCCTCACTAGCCTACCAGCTCCCAGAAGGGAGCAGGGCCAGCCAAGGGCCCCATGGCCGGCCCAGTGTGGCTGGCCCCAACCCACAGCTTCTGTCCACTGGAAGGCGGGGGCTGTCAGTGCTGCGGACCACAGGTGCACCCGGAACTTAGGTCCACCTCTCCCTGCTGCAGTCCTGGAAATTTACTGAGCCACACTTTCTACGGGGAGCCTGGTTTTCATTAAATCAGGGAAAGGAGTCATTAACTGCCAGCCAAGTCAAGAAGAAGCCAAGTTCTGCTAGAAGGCATGGGGAGGGTGAGGGAGACCAGCCTGTCCCCTGCCCTCCCTGGCTGACCGATGGTGGGGGGAGGGGGAGGCAGGGAGGCTGGGCTCCTAAGGGCCCAACAACTGCAGCAGCAGGAGCTGGGGGTGGAGAGTGGGGGCAGTCGTGGCCCAGATAATAAGCAATTGTTAATGTGATCCATATGGATCCTGACTGGCCTCTCTGTTTAACAGGATGATAATGGCAGGGAAAGAATGCTGGTCTGTGGGGAAAGGAAGGGGCAAAGTCCTCCCCAACTTGGGGGGTGGGGGAGGGTCAGCAATGAGGAGGAGGAGGAGGAGGAGGAGACCCACCCAGGGGTCTCCACCCACCCAGGAGTGCAAAGCTATTTGCCAGAGTGGCCAGATTCCATGCTTTGCAGGCTGCCCTCACAAAATCCGTTGTATTCAGCCGACAGATACTCACAGAGCAACCACAAGGTGCCAGGCTCTGTGCCAGGCCCGGCGTGGGCAGGGCGCAGGGAAGTGGGGGCTCCATCCCTATCCTCCAGGAGGCAGCGCCTAGTGTGGACTCAGCCACAAAAGCTGAAGGGAGGCACAGGTGCAGGGCTTGGAGACCATGGCAGGAGGAGCAAGTGACAAGAGCTAGGGGCTCTGGGGAGGCTACAGGGAGGAAGCATGGCATCTGAGCCGGGCCTTGAAGAATGAGGAGGTTGTGGAGAGACAGGGACAATGGGGAAGGCATTTGGCTGAGGGAACAGCAAGAGCAAAGGCAGAGAAGCGTGAAATTGCGTGGAGAGTCTGAGATCTCAGCAATAAAGCTGCAGCCCAGGCAGGGGAGGGGAAGGGACCCTTGCTCCATAAAAAGCTGTGGCCATGGATGACCAGGAGGAAGGCAGGAAAGGGCCCTTGGAACAACACACACTGGTCCGGTCCCTCTCCCCTACCCTGCTCCACGCTGTGTGCTGGAATTATCCACCCATGGGATCCTCAGCCCAACCTACTCTTAGACCACAGCCAGAAAATCCCAAAGGGCCTCAGAGGCCAAACTCCATCCTGTGCTTCTCAGCCCCCACTTCTCCTGGGAAGATGGAGGTCCCCCCCGCCCCCCTCGGAGGAATTAGGTTATCTGGGACTCACCAGGGGCAACTCCACTGCCCTACAGAGCTAAATTCCCTTTGGCCCAAGAGGACTTTCCCCCAGAAGGTATTACAGCCAGAGTGAGGAGCGCTCCTCACTGGGGTTGCTGCTGCGGACACCAATAGATTGAAGTGGAAATAAATGAAATGGTGTTAAATATGGGAAAGGGGGATTTACGAGGCCTGTCACCGCGTCCAGCGCAGCCAGCCGGCAAGCCCCGCCCCTTTCTCGCCCACCCCAGGAAGTCGCGCCCCGCCCCCTGCCCGCTGCCCAGCGGCCGCGGGGTCCGCGCTCCGCGGCCGGGTCCCGGCAGCGCCGCAGCACCCAGCCGCCCAGCGCGTGGGTCCTCCGGGGCCAAAGCTCAGCGGAGAATGACGGTTGCTCCCGGCCAGGAGGTCTGGGGAGGGGAACCTCAGCGCGGCGGTATCCCGGAGGGTGCACAGGGCATTCAGGCTGGATTCCGGAGGTTCTGGGGCTCCCTGTGCAGGTCAGGGGGCTTTGGACCCCGACACCATCCCTCCCACTCTAAAGACTCCACAGGGAAGGCTCTGGGCCCCGAGAACCGAGAAGCGCCCCCCTACAGAAGTCCAGAGTGGGCTGGGAACCAGAGCCCGGCTCCCCGCTGCCTGGCCCAGGGCAAGAGCCCGCTCAGCCGCGGCAGCCCGTGCGGACCACAACACAAACATTCTTCCGTCCTCTATTCTCCTCCAAATTAGGTATCCATGGAGACAGGGCCAGGCAGCCTGACAGCCCCACGGCCTAATCCTGATTTAGTGACCGTCCCTTTAACAGCCCACCCACCCGTCCACCCACCCCTGCGCTCCAGGCCGCCGCTGGGCGCAGGCTCCAGGCCGCTCGCTCGCTCCCCGCGCAGACCCTTCCCAGGCCTCCTCCGCCCTTGGAGCCGCTCCGGGACCGCGGGCGCTGGGGAAGGGTGGGCCCACATTTGCTAAGCACCTACTGTGTGCCCATCTTTCTGCGGAGGTCCCTCGACAGAGTGGGTTCCCAGCAAGGGAAGCTCTGTGCAGACCGAGAGGGCTCCTGGAGTGGGCAAGTTTAAGGGGCGCTCTCTAGAGAGCCGAGAGCTCAGAGGGTCCCCCTTGTAGCCAGTAGCCCACGGGTGAAGGTAAGTGCAGCTTTTTGCAACGCCCTGACTCTGAGATGGGGCTATGCTCTCCCCGGCCAGAAGAAAAGAAAGGAAGGGGGTGGGCGTTAGGGGCGCAGGGCCCTAAGTGGCCTCGGTCTCCTGTCACTGCCCCGTCACGATGCTGGGGAATCTCCGGGCCAGGAACCCAGCCCCCACCCCCTCCCACACACACAGGGGCCGCTGGACAAAGACCTGACGGAGTGGGAGGGGCCTGCGGGCCGGCCCTCGGGCTCCGGACACAGGATCCTTCGGGGACCCGAACCCGCAGATCCTGGCTCCCCACCCCCCAATCCCGCAGGCTCCCCCCAGAGCCGGACGCTCGCTATTGCTGCAGCCTGCGCACCAAAGGGGGCGGCGAAGAGGGTGCCCGTCGGCGGCGGAGACGAGAGCCCCCTTGTCGGCCCTCCCCCTCCCCCCGGGAAGTGACCCTCGGCTCCCACGCACCCGCCCGGGTCTCTGCCTGGCCTTGCCCTTCGACCCTCGCCTAGTTGAACCCCGCGCCCCGCAGCCCCCGCCCTCTCTGGCCCTCACACTGCCCCGCGCCCGCGGACAAAGCTCCGGACACCCCGACCGAACGGTCACCACCCCCTGACCCCGGCCCGCCCGCGCGCTCCCGTGTCTGCCCCCGCCCGGGCCCGCGGTCCCGTACCTCGGCATCCCGGCCGGGTCCTAGGTGAGTGTGCGCGGCCTGGGGGGGCGTCCGGCCCCGGGGCCGGGGCGCGGGCCGGGGGCGACAGGCCGGGGCTGGGGGGCAGCGGCGCTCACCATCCTGGAGCCGCTACTGCTGCGGCTGCTGCGGCCGCCGCGGCCGGGAGCGGGACTGGGCAGTGGGGGTGGCCGGACAAGGGGCCGCCCCGGCTCCCCCCGCAGGCAGGACCCCCACCCCCACCCCCCGCCTCCCCTCGCCCGCCCCCAGAGCCCTCCCTCGCAGGCCTTTGCTCCCCTCCCCTTTCCCTGCTCCTCCCTCCCCTAATGCCCCTCCCTTCCCCCCAACTCCCGCCCCTTCTCTGGCCCTCTCCACCCCGGGCTCCTTCCCCGCCCTCCCCCACCTCGCCCCCGCCCCGCCCCCACCTCCCCTGGGCTCGCCCGGCCCCTCCTCTCAACCCTCCCGGCTTGGCCCCGCCCCCTCCCTCCCCTAGCTCTAAAATAAATTAGCCACAGAGGGGGAGAAAAGAGCAAATGACCCTTGGTGTGGATAGTGTCCTTGCGCCACTCTCCGGCGCGCCCCGGCCTCTCCCGGGCCGTCGAGCGGGAAGTTGGGGTGGGGGTGGAGGCCGGGCGGGCCGGTGAGGGTGGCGGAGCGGTCCCCCGAGGGGGGAGGCCGGGATTGAGTGGGGGCCACCGAGCGTGTCCGCCGGGTGTGAGAGGCTTCCTGGGTCGAAGGGCAAAGGGGAAGGCAGCTAAAGGGGAAGGCAGCCAGCCCGGCCCGCCCCGTCAGCTTGCCTCCCTAGACCCCCTCGCCCAGTACAGCCTTAAGCCCCTTGGCCAAAGCCTTGTTGACTCATGCTCTCATCCTCCCGCCCCCAGGTGAACTGAGCTCCTACTGCTTAGGAGACCGCCCCAGCCCAGGATGCAGAGGGTGGGACACACACAGCCGCGCAAGTCCGCCTCTCCGAGTGGCGGCCGTGGTTAAGCCCGAGACCTAGACAGCGGAGGGGAGGGTGTGAGTTCTAAAAGGCTGGGCTCACTGGAGGGCTTCCCCAAGGAGGCGGCATTCACGCTGGGCCAAGCAGGCTGAATGGTGGAAGGCGAAGAGGGAGGATGGATTCCAACCTGTGGTCCGCTGAGAGGTAGCCTAAGGCGTTCAGGGCTGGGTGCGCCGACTCTGCGCCAAGCTTTGAGCTAGACGCTGGAGACACCTGAGAAGAGTCTCCAAGGCACATCCCTGTCCCCGTGGAGCTCCTGGTCCAAGGGTAGCCAGGATTCTACCGGCCCAGGCTCAGGGCTTTAGCGCTGGTCCAGGTGGAAAAGGGAGGCTGCAGCGAAAGCGCCCAAGGAGGCTGTCTGAGATGGAGCTGGGCTTAGATTGGAGAGTCAGGTTATGTTTCCTGGGGGAGATACTGAGTACCCAGTGTCCCGCATGTGGAGGCAAGACTAGCACCCAAGCAGGTTCTGGAACTCACCAAGATGAGGAACTTCTCCACCCCCAGAATCCTCTCCTGCTCTCCACTTCACACCCCCAGGACCACAGCCTGGCACGAAGGACAGATGTGTCAAGGCTCACTATGCTGGGGCAGCCCTGGCTTCAGAATCAGACCAGCAGGATAAAGGGAGCCACAGCCACCACCCTAGGGGGGGCTCAACTCCCTGCTGAACGGACAATCCCAGGGTAACAGAGGTGGAAGAAACTCGTTGGGTGTTTCTTTACTGATGGAGCATCTGAAGCCTGGAGAAGTGACATTCTTGGGGTCACACGGCAAAACTGGATCCAGAATCCACTGTAGAATTTCCACCCCACCTGTCCTGTTCCCCAAGGGTCAGAGGCAAGAGTTAAGAGAGAAGCCAGTGTCCACAGGAGCTGAGCGATCTCAACCAGCAGGACTAGTGCCGGGAGGCCAAGCCTGGCATTGCCAGGGCACTGTGGCTGGGTGTCACTGGGGGCCATTCTCCACCAGGCTTCAGGGTGGGGGCGGATGACAGGAGTAAGGCCAGAGGAAAGAACTGATAATGCGCTCCCCCGGAGCAAGTGTTCAGTTCTCCCTCTTCCCCCAGAACCCTCCAGTGCTAGTAGGAAGGACAAGATTAGACCTAGGGAAGTCCTTCCCAGTAAGATAGTAGGACTGACCAGCATGCTGAGAAGGCCTTCACTGGCCTCCAGGAGGGAGTGTTCCTCATCTTGGAGGCGCTGAGTTATTTCCGATGAGCAAACTAGCATGGGTCACATTAAAGGGGTTAGTTAGCAGTTGGGGGTGCGGCTGGCCTCTTCACCCCTCTGCCCCCCATCCTGCACCAGTGCTCAGGCAATGAAGTGTGGCTCCCCCTCCCAAGCTCATTAAAGTCCTGTTAATACATCATCCAGCCTCCTGGGCTGACAAATACTCAATCCTAGCAAATGGCCCTTCATCATGTCTCTGCCTCTGCTCTCCTGGGCAGGGTGCTGGGGGTCTAATCTCTGAGGACTCCCTGCTCACCCCTCTCCTGACTGTCCCTAGTCAAGGGATCTGTGCCCTTGAGAGCCCCCTGCTGCGGACAGGAGTCAGGCTGGTCTTGTGATCAGCTCAGGGGTAGGTCAAGTGCGCAGCAGTGGATTGGATAATAATAGTGGTGATGATGGCAGTAATGCTTGTCTTCTGCAGAGGGCCCTCCATTCTTTCCTAGTCCTTTTGCTCGTATCACATTCAAAGTGGAGAATCCCACCCCCCCCCCAACCCCACTCCCAGGGAAGGCAGGTGCTATGTTTGGGTGTGTGTATACGGAGCATGTGTATATGCATAGGGCGTGTGCGAGTGTGTGATCATCAGGGTCCAGACTTGTAACAAGGCCTTTCTGAAAACATGAAGGAAACTAACCCAGCTGACCCGGGAGAACCAGCGTTGAGAGTTTCAAAGAGAGAGAGGAGAGTTAGAGGGAAGATGTGGAAAGCCAAGAGGGAGGGAGGGAGGAGCAGGTGGGGTGGGGAGGAAGGAAAGAAAAGGGCCCCGGGGAAGGATGGGGGTGGGGGGGAGGAAGGGAGAAAGAAATGGAAGAGAGGAAGAGGAAAGGGCGGAGAGAGCTCTCTTTGTGGTCCTCTGCATGGGCCACTCAGGAATCATTAAGAAGCTGGAAAGGAAGGAAGTGCGTCCTGGGGCTGGTCCTGGGGCTGGGGGATTGGGGTGCGCCCAGAAACACCACACCCAGCTCATTTAGTGCTGCCTGCTAGCCAGGGCGGGGGCTGCTCCCCTCCCCCCCTTTGTGGGGCCCCAGATCTTCTCTTTCTAGCCCCTTGGCTTTTAAGATTCATCTCTCAGTGCCTCCTCAATGCTGCTCCAGCCCCTTACTCTCTGTTTGTGAGCTCATACCAGATTTACCTTCCCAGTGAGTCCGGGGCCAATCCCCACCACAGCCACAGCCAGGGGTGCTTTTTTTTTTTTTTTTTTTTTTTCTTTTCAGTAATCTCTACACCCAAGGTGGGACTTGAACTCACAACCCTGAGATCAGGAGTCACACGCTTTACCGACTCAGCCAGCCGGGCACCCCTGGCCAGGGGCTCTTAAAGAGCCTCCATAAGAACCAGAAAAACCGTCCTTCTGGGCAGACACAGCTTTGTGCCCGACCACACAAGACTTAGGAGGAGGAGCTGGGGCTGGCCATCGGTCCCCTCCTTTCCCTTAGGGGCCCAACTCTTGGGGATCCTGGTGGCCACTTCTAAACCCTCATCACATATCTGGCTCTACCATTTGTTCTGTGAACAGAAGCACCCCCCCCCCCCCGCAGCACAGACCTTGAGCCAGCACCCCAAGCTGAACCATCATCTCCCCATTTACCTTTATAATACAGCCTTGCAGAACCTTTCACTAAGAATCCACACCAATTTAATACCCGAGTCTCTCTCACTGGAGTTATCTTTTCCCCTATTATGCCTGGGGAGATCCTATTCATCCTTCAAAACCCAACTCAGATATTCCTTCTTCTGTAAAGCCTTCCCTAGCTACCCCCCACCCCCAGGAGAGCTGGTAGCCCCTACCCCAAAGCTCTCCCAATCCTTTTTCCTAGGTTCCAGGAGTTGAGCCAATAGCCTGCTTCCTAGAGGAGCCCTTCCCTCCTTCTTCAAAGGCAGAAGACTAATCCAGGCCTGCCTGGCTCAATCTTTCACGTGCCATCTCCTCTGGACTCCCACTGGGTTTCTCCTTTCCCTAAAGCTTACAAACCCAGGGCAGAATGGGGAAGTGGAAATCCAAGTGGCTCAGAGGTCTCCCCACCCCCACTCTGCCTGCCCTCACTGGGGCTGGGCCTGACAGGAGACTCCCAGCACATCTGGTTGTACTTAAATCACCCAGCGCCCAACTAACTGCCCAGGCATGTCCCCTGCTCTTCTCCCCTCTGTCCTGGCCTCCTCCCCTTCCTAAACCTCCTGGTTCTCTCCTCCAGGATGCCTTCCTTGATTGGCCCATCCCTTGAACTCTCCATCTCTACGGTTCTGGGGTCCGGGGTCCAGGAGGGTGTGTGCTCAGTTGGCTCAGTGTGTAGAATCCCCATTCTTTCCAAGCACTGGTCCTCAATACAAACCTTTCCCCGAGGCAGGGAGGAAAGCTGACCAAGGGCCCCTGCTCTGCCACAGTCAGTCAGCCTCCAGGGTGGCTGCCTCCAGTTTCTCCTGTGTGTGTCACAAGGAGTGGGAGCGTTTCTGCCTTTTTTAAAGTTTTGGTTCAGATCCAGACAGAGAGCTGTTCCCACGACAACCCTTGCTGTCAGCCATTTTCCAAAAGGCTTTGCTAATATTAAAGAACCAAAGGGAAATAAAGGCAGACAATACAAGTATCCAAAGACACAGACTACGTATTACACTATCTGTTAACTAACTTGGATTTAAATTTAAAAAATAAAATAAAATAAAATAAAATAAAAGACACGGGCAGCAAAGAACAGGCTCGTGGATGGCCTTCTTCAGCCGGGTTGGATGTTCATTCATTCATTCGAGAGCGGGTACCGATGCCTAAGGACCCTAAGTTCTGGGAAGAGAGACCTTGAACAAAACCCCAGTGCTACCAAGACAGAGTCACAGTCAGTGGAGGAGAAGGACGGTGGACGAATAGAGGCAAGATGCCGGGATGGACACGAGGGGGGCGCGGTGGGGTAAGGTGGCGGAAGACCAGAGACTTTGGTTCCAAACGCGGCTCCCCACTTTCCCGCCCCTAGGGGGGGCCACTTCACCTTCCGGAGCCTGTCTCCTCGCCTGTAAAAGCGGGATGACGCGACCTGGGAGGGTTGTGGTGGGATTCAAATAAGATAATGTGTGTGGGAGGCACTTTGTGCGGTGCTCGGTGAGCGGTTGCCATTGTCATTAGGCTCAAACGTTGCCTGTCTGGCGCTCCGGCTCTCGTTCTGATGCTTCCACAGCTGTCTCTGCCCCCTCCTCGGAGGGCAGGAGCCATGTTGGAGAAACTTCTCTGGTGGGGGACGCCCAGTCCAGAGCAGCAGGCAGCGGTGGTCCGCACACACACACACACGCATCCACGCTTCTGGTACACAACTGAAACACCTTGTCACAAAAATTAGAACATACGGAGAAAAGCACAAAACAAAAATTTTTTTAAAAAATCAGATGGGGGGGGGGGCCTGGGTGGCTCAGTGGGTTGAACCTAAGCGGCTGACTTTGGTTCAGGTCATGATCTCAAAGTCTGTGAGTTCAATCCTTGCACCGAGCTCTGTTGGGTCATCCTGGAGCCTGCTTCGCTTCGGATCCTGTCCTGGCTCTCTGCCCCTCCCCCACTCGCGCTGTCTCTCAAAAATAAATAAATAAATCAACTTTTTTTTTTTTTTTTTTTAAAGCATATACCCTTAATCCCACAACCCAGAGATAACCACTGGTTAGACTCTGGAGCAGTTCAGATATTATTCTAGATACCGATATATGTATATATAGACAGGTCTCTACACTATTTTGTAATCTGCTTTTCTCAATAGACAAATATTTTGAATATCTGTTCCTATCTATAAATAAATTTATTACACGTAATTTTTTAACTTTTATTTTTTTTTTTCGACGTTTATTTATTTTTGGGACAGAGAGAGACAGAGCATGAACGGGGGAGGGGCAGAGAGAGAGGGAGACACAGAATCGGAAACAGGCTCCAGGCTCTGAGCCATCAGCCCAGAGCCTGATGCGGGGCTTGAACTCACGGAGCGCGAGATCGTGACCTGGCTGAAGTCAGACGCTTAACCGACTGCGCCACCCAGGCACCCCTTAACTTTTATTTTTAAATTTTTTTAATGTTGATTGATTTATTTTGAGAGAGAGAGAAAGAGAGAGAGAGAGAGAGAGAGAGATTGAGAGAGAGAGAATCCCAAGCAGGCTCAATGCTGTCAGCACAGAGTGCGGCCATCCCACAACCATGACCTGAGCCAAAATCAAGAGTTAGATGTTCAACCCAGTGAGCCAGCCAGGTGCCCCTTAAAGATTTTATTTTAAGTAATCTCTCCACCCAGTGTGGGGTTTTAATTTACAACCCCAAGATCATGAGTCATATGTTGCACGTGACAGGCAGGTGCCCCTATACCACATAATTTTTAATGACAGCTTAATATTCCATCCTGTGGACATACAAGAATTAACAAGTTTCTTTTGTTGTGGGATTTTGTTGTTGTTATTTTCAACAAACAAAAGCTTGATGAACAGACTTATAACATCCACCTTTGTGCATGTCTGGTTAGGATAAATGTCTAGTAATGGGAAGCTAGGAATGCTTACTAAAAAAATTTTTTTTAATGTTCATTTATTTTTGAAAGAGAAAGAGACAGAGACAGAGCACGAGCAGGGGAGGACCAGTGAGAGAGAGACACACACACACAGAATCCAAAGCAGGCTCCAGGCTCCCAGCTGTCAGCATAGAGCCCGACGCGGGGCTTGAACCCATGACCGTGAGATCGTGACCTAAGCCCAAGTCGGGCACTTAACCGACTGAGCCACCCAGGCGCCCCAGGAATGCGTATTTTTAATTTTGAGGAGCCACTAGTCCAGACCTCTGGGTGATGCTCTCATACCTCCTCCCGGCAGTCCTCCCAGACTGGCCTTTCAGTGCTTCCCACAAGGCCCACGCCTTTCCTACTCGCTTCATCCCTTAGTGACCTGGCCTGGAAGCCCTGTAAGATGCTCAGAAAGCCTGGCTAGTGACAGCCGGCCTGGGAGGGGCCCTGGGTGGAGAGCACAAAGCAGGCTTGTCTGGTGCCCGGAAAGGGGCCCCGCCCCTGGGGGCTGCTGGACGAACATTCCTTCCCCCGAAAATGGCTGCTTCGGGAATCCCGAGAATGAAGAAAGCTGGTGGTTTTCCGAGCGCTCCCCACCCGCCCCCAGAAAGTTGTACCGTTCCCAAAATGGAACGAAGGGGCACTTTGTATTGGGGGCAGGGTGGGGACGGCAGTACTTCTGTGCCTACAGCCCCGCCCCCTCCTTTTACCAGCTCAGATCCACAAGCCTAATCAGGCCTGCCCCGCCACCCCCTCCCGGTGGATCTCGGGCAGGTCCTGCTCTCTGGAAAGCCCCTGTTTTCTCAACTGTAAAATCAGGGGCTTGGGCTTCCCTGGTTGCCAAATTCCCCACAGATCTAAAATGCCTTCGCGCATTGGCTAAGAGGAGCACTGGCTTTGGAGCCAGATGGCCTGAGTTCAAATTCTGGCCTGTCCTTTACCCCGTGAGCTGAACCGGGTACAGCTTTCCAGTCTGTAAAGAGGGTTGATGATTGACACCCACTCCCTCCTGGTGCTCTCTTGAGGAAGGATGAAACGATGCTGGTGAGACCAGTGGAACCATGATTCAGGCTTAATGCTGACGCCCACTGGATCCCCAACCCAGTCTAGATCTCATGTCCGGTCTAGATTTGGGCCCCTGGACATTTGCCCAACAATTGGCCACACCTGTGGGAGATGAGGGGCAACTGATGTCCCAGGGAAGTATTCCTCTTCCACGGGCCCATTTCCCCGTATAGGAGCCCTAAAGCTGTAAAACTCTAAAGGCTTCGGGGGGAAAATGAAATTTAAAATACAGGAAAACTCCCGTCAGATCATATTTCTTCATTTTTGTCTGGGAAATGCAGGCTTTCCAGTGCAGCCAGCCATTGCTAAGGCGCCATGGGTGACATTGGTTCCAGGCTTTTAATAACGCACTGGAGGTTTAGGAGTGACACGCTTCAGCAGTGAGCAACATGGGTTTCCCGTACATATTTTTCTTTATGTTTATTTATTTATTTTTGAGAGAGAGACAGAGTGTGAGCAGGGGAGGGGCAGAGAGAGAGAGAGAGAGAGAGAGAGGGAGTCAGAAAATCCAAGCAGGCTCCGTGCTGTCAGCTCAGGGCCTGGTGCAGGGCTCAAACCCATGAACTGTGAGATCATGCCCTGAGTCAGAATCGAGAGTCAGATGGTTAACCGACTGAGCCACCCAGGTGCCTCTCCTGTACATATTTTTGAGCAGTTTGCCACAAACCCTGACTCAACCTCCTCCTGCTGTCCCTCATATCCTTGTTTCCTCCTTCTTACCACCTCAACCCTAGTCCTATACTCTGGCGAATTCAAATCCCTGCTGCAAGTACCAGAAAACTCCCCTCACGGTGGTTTATGCAATAGGAAAACGTGTGATCACATTTCATCCAGTTTAGATGCCACTGATGTTAAGAAGCACCATTACCGAGGGCACCTGGGTGGCTCAGTCCCTTAAGCAACCAACTCTTGATGTCAGCTCAGGTCATGATCTCACGGTTTGTGGGATAGAGTCCTGCATTGGGCTCTGCACTGACAGCATGGAGCCTGCTTGGGATTCTCCCTCTCTCTCTCTGCCCCTACCCCGCTTGTGTTCTCTCCTGCCCACCCCCCTCAAAATACATAAACAAACAAAAAAAAGCACTGTTACTTTATAAAAATACCATTAGAAAGAAAAAACACTGCCAATTAAACTGACACAAGGATTTCTTACCACTTTGAGCTTTTATTTTAGATTTAGAAACCTCTTTTAGATTTATATATATATATATAATATATATATTACAGCAGGGTAGAGGCAGAGAGAGGGGCAGAGAGAGGGGGACAGAGGATCTGAAGCAGGCTCTGTGCTGACAGCCGAGAGCCCAATGCGGGGCTCAAACTGTGAGATCACGACCTGAGCCAAAGTCAGGTGCTTAACTGACTGAGCCACCCAGGCGCCCCAGAAACATATATTTTTTAACGTAAATTACTCTCACACCTACAGAACAAGGAAAACACAGGTGAAATAGATTGGCTAAGGTTTTCTTTAAACTTTATCACATCCCGAGCCTGTTTCCTGGAATCACTTTTCATCTTGGAGCTGTTGGTGTCTGTGTTTTTACACATATAGACTCATCATCTGGGCCATCACAAGTTTTGGTGACACAGCATTTCTTTAAAACTGCTCCACTGGATTAATTATCTCTCGCTGTGTAAAAAATTACCCCAAATCTTAGCAGCTAAAAGCAGCATACATTTATCCCCTCCTTTTTTTTTTTTAAAGTAGGCTCCACACGGGGCTTGGACTCATGCCCTGAGATCAAGACCTGAGCTGCGATCAAGAGTCCGATGCTTAACCGACTGAGCCACCCACGCGGCCCACAAACATTTATTACCTTATAGTTTCTGTGGGTCAAGAATCCGGGAGCGGTTTAGCCGGGAGGTTCTGGCTCAGGGTCTGTCCTGAGCTAGCACTCAAGCTATTGGCAGGGGACTGCCGTCCTGTGGGGCTGGAGAATCCACTTCCAAGCTTACTGACATGGCAGATCTCAGTTCCTACCTGAGTGTTGGCTGGATACCGCAGTTCCTCGCCACATAGGCCTCAGTAGGCTGCCTGACTGTCTTCATGACATGGCAGCTGGCCTCACTGACAAGTGATCCAAGAGAGAGCACAATTAAGCATTCAATACAGAAGCCACAGCCTTTTTATAAGCTGATATCAGAAGAGACATGGCGTGATTTCTGCCCTATACTCCTAGTCGTAAAGACCAGCCCAGAACGCTGTGGGAAGAAACGACACAAGAGTTTGAGTAGCAGGAGGTGAGGATCATTGGGGCCCATTTTGCAGATTGACTACCACATCCAGTACCTCCCTCCAGGATTTCCTTCCAAGCCACTGACATCCGTTCTAGAAGTGTTTATGGCTGGCAGATGATCTTGTCAGATACCCAATAAAAGTTTCTAGGTATCGTTCAGGACTCAAAAGTCCTTGAATGGCTTGTGGACTAAAACATCACAGGATTGGCGCGCCTGGGGGACTCAGTCAGTTAAGCATCGGACTTTGATTCAGGTCATGATCTCACAGTTGGTGAGTTCAAGCCCCACGTCGGGTTCTATGCTGACAGCTCAGAGCCTGGAGCCTGCTTTGGATTCTGTGTCTCCCTCTCGCTCTATGCCCCTCCCCCCGGTCTCAAAAATAAATAAACACTAAAAGAATAATAAAACACTAATAAAACATCATAGGATTGTCATTGTCCTGTCAGGACATCAGGGAAGTCACCAAAATTTGCACATGCCCAGGACAGACAGATGAGCACAACTGCTGTCTGGCTGACAGCAGATTAAAATGCTATTGATCGAGAGATGCCTAATTATTTCAGAAATGTTAAAAACGTGACCAAACGTGCATTTTAGAATTGATCAAATGTGATATTTTACATAATAAGGAGAAACGGTAGCTCCAGAGCTGATTAATTCAGACTCAACACCTTCTTCAGGGACCCAGGTTCCTTCCATCTTCACATCTAACACCTTTAGCATAAAGGCTGTGTCTCTGGATGGTTCCCCTCAAATCACAAAATGGCAGATACGGTAGCAATCATCCCGTGTGGACCTAACGATTCCTCTCGGGTGTATCCTTTTAAGAGCAAAGAGACCTTTCTCAGAGACATTCAGAAGATTTCCCCCTTGTCTCATTGACCTGAAATTGTTACTGCCTATGTGAGTCAGGATTAGGTTTAGTTGCATATGTTAGCAAAACTCAAGAGTAGTTTAAATAATATTGAAGTTTATTCTTTCTCATAAAAGAAGTCTGAAGATACGCAGTGCTGTTGTGCTGGCTCCATAGTTTCAGTGTCACCGGGAATTCAGGTGCCACCCATCTCCTGGGATTTCATTCTCAGATTTGCCTCATGTTCCCAAATGGCTGCTGGAGTTCCAGCCATCAGATCCATATTGTAGACCAGAAGGGGCAAAAGCAGAAGAACAAAAGGTTGTTCCTCAACAGAGTCAGCTCCTTTAGGCAACCTTCTCAGATATCCCACAGAACATTTCTACTTACATCTTATTGGTCAGAAGTTGGTCATATGGCTACATCTAGCTGCATGAAAAGCTAAAAACGTTTTTTAGCTGGGCACTGTGTCACTTCAACGTTTATTTATTTTTGGGACAGAGAGAGACAGAGCATGAATGGGGGAGGGGCAGAGAGAGAGGGAGACACAGAATCGGAAACAGGCTCCAGGCTCTGAGCCATCAGCCCAGAGCCTGACGCGGGGCTCGAACTCATGGAGTGCGTGATCGTGACCTGGCTGAAGTCGGATGCTTAACCGACTGCGCCACCCAGGCACCCCAGGGCACTGTGTCACTTAAATAAGATTTGACTATTACTAAGGAAGAAGAGAGGAGAATGGATGGTAGGTGGCCACAATCAGTCTCCCACTGTCTTCAGGCTTAAACTAACCCCTGGTCAGGGGCACAGGATTACTGGGATTGACGTAGATTGATGTAGTATTTATTTGCGGGGTGGGCATGGGGTTATGTTCCTTGAGAGGTGCATCCCTGAACAAAATCTGAATTCTGTTAATAAGGAGGAAGCAGATGAAGCAATCACTATTAGTTATTTACCAACAACCATTGCCCTCCTTGACTGTGAACAGAACCTTGATTTTGCTCAGGGACTAGACTGCCATGTTCTTCAAGGGAGGCTGAGCCCCTCTCCAGCTCCAGGGGGTGAATCTTGATTAGTCTTAGACACCTGTGTGAATTCCATTCCCTCTGCCCGTGTTTGGCTTAAGGATGGACATGTAATATGATTTCGGTCTACGACACATGAGGGGATTTTTGTGAGGAGACTTCTGGAAAGGTTTTTCAGAGGCTGAAGGAGAAAAACAGTTTTTCTTTGCCTCTGAATGTTATTGTCTGCATGTGCTGTCCAGAACTGCAGCAGCCATCTTGTGACTTTAAGAGAAGTCAGGGTACAAGGACATAAACAACATGATAAGGGGCAGAGAAAAGAGAAAGCAATGTAGCAGAATGCTCACAGAATGGAATCCTGCCTGGCAACAGAAATCAACTACTGATACAGACCACAAAACAGGTGAATTTCAAAAACATTGCCTGAAGCAAAAAAGACGGACACAAGAGTATATACAGTATGATTCCATTCACAGGAAGGCCTAGAATGTGCAAAACTGATCTCCTGAAGTAGAAATCGAATCAGTGGTTACCTGTGGCAGGGGATGAGGGGGGGATTGACCACATACAGACACTAGAGAACTTTCTGGAATGATGCCAGTGTTCTATATCTTTTTTCTTTTTCTTTTCTTTTCTTTTTTCTAAAGCTTTACATATTTAAGTAATCTCTACACCCAATGTGGGGCTCGAACTCATGACCCCAGGATCATGAGTCCCATGCTCTTTCGACTGAGCCAGTCAGGTGGCCCCTCAGTGTTTTAGATCTTGATTGGAATGGTGGCTACCAGCTGTTCATTCATCAACACTCGCCAGACTGTACTTTTAAAATGTGTGCATTCTGCCACATGTAAATTATATTTCAATCAAATTGGTGAGAGACAGAAAGAAAGGAAGAAGAAACAAACAAATCAGAAGGAAGGAAGGAACCTAGGTCTTTGATAACATTGTTGAGTCACTGAATTAATCAACAGCCTCACCTTGGGACTTCTTGTTTGGTAACATAATAAACAATTGTCCTCACTGTTTAGGGTATTTTAAAGTTGGGTCTTCTGTAACTTGAAGCCTAATCCCTCTGGTTAAAAGAAGGGAAAGGCACTCAGAGGTCAGGGCCTAGATCCAGCGCCGGGAAACTGTGGGCTCCGAGGAACAGCTGAAGAGAGCAGGAGACTTTGAAGCTCTGTTTCATCCGATGGGGTCTGCTCCTTGCCCCACCACCATAGAGAGCCCAGTACAGCTGGGGGTTTCTTCCTACCCTTCCCTGACCTTCCCCACCCCCATCTGGAAAATGGGGACCCTAGCAATCAAAGGACCGACTCTCAAGCTTCTGGTGAAGATTAATTAAGAGAACACTCAGGAAAGCTCTCAGCACAGTGCCAGGCATCTGGTAAGGGCTCCATAAGGCTCCTGTCCTGCCTCACCTGGCCTGAACCAAGCAGAGGTCAGCAGAGAGGGGGGAACGGAATTCAGAAACCTTTAGGAAACAGATCTCAAGACTATAATTTATTGATGACACCAGGGACTCAGGCTTGGGTGACAATATAGACAGGATTGTTTCTCAAGCTTTTGGCAGAGATTATGAGCAGAATCTGTTCTGAGCACCAGGAAGATGCTGGTAAAGGGACATAAGAAACATGGGAGGAGGGGTACATTTGGAGAGTGAAACCAAGAGTGTCAGTTGAGCAGCATGGAATAGTGGACCAGAACAAGGGGTCTGCCACCAACTAGTATGTGATTTGGGGCAAGTTACTGCCTCTCTCCAAGCCCCTCAGTGTCCTCACCTGTGAAATGGGAATTCTGAGAATACTTTCTCCATTAGGTTGCTATAAAGATTAGATGAAATCAGTCAAGGAATATATATATATATATATATATTATATATATATAATATATGTATTATATATAATATATAACTTTTAATATATATTTTATATATAATAATATATCATATATATTATTATATATAACTATATATAATATAATATATATTATTATATATATAACTATATATATTATAATATATATATAACTTTATTTATATTTCAGTTAGTTAACATACAGTGCAATATTGGTTTCAGGAGTAGCATTCATTTGGGGCAGGCACTTGGGTGGCTCAGTCAGCTAAATATTGGACTTTGGCTCAGGTCATGATCTCGCTGTTCGGTTCATGAGCTCGAGCCCCGCATCAGGCTTTGGGCTGACATTGTGGAGCCTACTTTGGATCCCCTTTCTCCCTCTCTCTCTGCCCCTCCCCCTCCCCTGCTTGCCTGCTCCCTCTCTCTCTCAAAAATAAACATTTTTTTTAAAAAAGGAGTAGAATTCAGCGATTCATCACTTACATACAACACCCAGTGCTCCACACCCAAGTGCCTTCCTTAGTGCCCATCTAGCCCATCCCCTACCCACCTCCCTCCATCAACCCTCAGTTTGTTCTCTATTGTGAAGAGTCTCTTGTGGTTTGAAACAATATATTTCGAGTGCTTAGCATTGTGCTGGTACATAGTAGGTGCTTATTAAATTGTCCACCATAGGGCTCCTGGATGGCTCAGTCTGTTAAGCGTCAGACATCACCCCAGGTCATGATCTCGTGGCCCGCGAGTTCGAGCCCCGCGTTGGGCTCTGTGCTGACAGCTCGGAGCCTGGAGCTGCTGGATTCTGTCTCCCTCTCTCTCTGCCCCTCCCCCACTCACGCTCTGTCTCTCAAAAATGAATAAATGTTAAAAAAATTTTTTTAAATAGTCATAATAATTTTCATCATCCTTTCAAGTCTTGTCTCCACTGCCTAGGCAGGCAACGTGCTGAGTTGCTGCTACAGTCCTGTATGGAGAGTTTTGAGCATACACTTCATCTTCTACTGCCTCAAACAGGGTGTTCCCTGCAGAGGATTTCCTCCCCTTTTCTTTGACCCTGTCCCACCCTTCCTTCCAGTGTCTACTCTGACCTCCCTCTTCCAGGAAGCCTTCCTTGACTAGTGCCTCCCCTTTCCCTGCCAACCTCTCCACTAGCCTCCCTGTAGGGGCTGGCCTCCCAGCCCAGAGCTCTATCCACTCCCTTTCATGGCCCAACCCGCAATAAAGACCACTCCATTTCAGATAAGGCCTGGACCCATGGGGATGCTTGTCCAGTAAGGGAAGGATGCCCGCTCTCCACGTCTCTAGTGGATGAAGGCTCTGAAAGTGGTGGGGGCTGGTGAGGAGGAGGCCACCTGCCAGAGTGGCAGCAGACAGGCCAGCTAAATCCTTGACCTACGATTTAAGGGGTCGGGCATAGTTCAATAGAGCACTCCAGGCTGAGTCCCAGCTCATTCGCACAGGTCATGAGGGATGAGGGGCAGGGAGGGGAGGGGGGCCGTCTCCTCCAAGAGTCCCTTGATTCATTCCCAGCCCTCTGAGGCATAATCCAGCATCCCGAATGCCTGCAACTCCCATCCCCATCAGTGAAGAACACCGCCCCCCCCCACCCCAACTCCTCTGAAAGGCGAGTGGGGAGTGGGAGAGGGGACAAGTGGGGGAGCCGGGAGAGCGGTGGAGGGCATGGAATCACAGTGCCGGGCACATAGCGAGGGCTCAATACGGCTCCTGTCTCCATTAACCGCAGAGCCCTTTGCTAGGTCCTGAGACCCAGCAACTTTGCCCTGAGTTCCCAGGTCGGCCCTAGTGTCTGCTCCTCTCCTCCTCCTTTGGAATTTCCCCAGAACTGGGCTGTACTGATTTGCGGGGGGGGGGGGGGGGGGGGGGGGGGGGGGGGAGTTAGGGGAGGAGATTGTTGAATAGCTGGAATGTCCGATGGAATCCCACGTGCAAAACATAGAGATTTTCCCAGTCATAAATGTCCTGTGGTCAGGCCAAGAGGAAGGCAAAGCTTGGATCCCGGTCTCAGCCGGACCCCCCCCTATTATCCACCCACCCCCGGGTTTTCTCCTGGGCCACCGCCCAGGTCGGCCCTTTGGGAGTGTTATGCAAAAGAGATGCAAAGCAAGTCGAGACAGCCGCAGGGATTGGCTGACGCGGGAGACTTTGTCCGCCCAATCCGGGGCCTCGGGCAGCCTGGGCTCCCCCGCACAGGGCCTGGTCCCGCCCATAAATCAGCTCCGTCAGCGTTAATGGCTCCTGACTAATTGCCTGGACTCGGGCTCCGGGCTCGGGTCGCCCGCATTAAAATTCAATCAGGCCCAGCGCTGAGCTATTAAATATTCATTCTGAGAGCTTCCCGAAACCAGGCTGGGGGATGGGGGTGGATTGGGTTGGAGGGACTACCTGAATCCCCAGCTTCAGCGGAGGCCCCCCTCGCGGCTCCTCCCCAACACTCTCGTCTTCTGCTACTGCCGCCTGATTTCCATTCTGCTGAGGCAGATTTCTCTTTGGAAGTCCCTAAGCCCTCTCTAGAGACTCTTGGGAGATTGAGCTGCCTGCAGAAGTGTGGTGCTGAGTTACGACAAGGGCTTCCCCAGTCCTCTGCCCGCATCCCCTCTGTGCCTGGTGGCCTCACTCCACAGACCTCTTAGTGCCCACCGTGGGCCCCTCGTCAATGCTGAGTCCTTAGGTCCCACTAGCAGTGGAATAGCTCCAAGGCAGAGATGGCATCATCTTCAAGAGAGGCCCCTAGGTCCCTGGCTCTGCTAACTTTGCCAAGGGTTTTGTTGGCATTACATTGGCCATCTTCAGTAGGCTAGAGAGAGTTTCAGGCTGGGCAACATGGAGTCTGTGCTGGAAGGGAGGAGGGGGGCTCTGTGCAGCCCTCCTCTCCTCTACCCTTCACCCAGGAATGCAGTCTGTCCAAGCTCCTGGGCCTCTAGCTTGATGTTGAGCAGGCTGCCTGGAAGTTCTCAAGGAGGGAACCCCAGGGGAGGGAGCTGGGCCTGATGGCCTGGAGGCAGCCACTGGCAGTGTCTGGGACTTAAGCAGGAAGCACCCCCCCCCCATTCATACACATTATAGTTGCAGGGTTATGAAGAGGGTTTAGCAGGTGTAAAGACAGCCATGGCCCAGAGGCTGGAGTGAGCCCCTCAAATAAAGACTGGGAGTTTTCCTAGGCCTTCCATGCTGTATTGAGACATCTTGTAACGCAACTTCAGCTTTGTCCCCTGGGCCAGGGGGTGTATGAATGAGGGGAAGAGAAACACCAGGAAACATGTTAGGAGAGACCTGTTCCCCTTCCGTTTTTTTACAGCAAATCTTCAGGAGCAAACCACCTGCTCCCAGGGCTCTTCCCTTGCCCTTTGGACTGCTCCCTGCCCCTACTGCCTGAGGGCCTGCAGGAAATTAACCCTGCGGGGTATGGAGGAAGCTAAGACTGCCAGAGCCATAGAGCACCCTACAGATGCCGCAGTGGAGGATTGGAGGTCCAGGGCGCCAGTTTCTGCAAAGCCAGAAGCAGCTCAGGGCTCTGGGAGCTGTGTGAAGTTTAGGGGATCTTGTTGGGGGAGATACTGGAAAGGACTTCTTGTCCTGCTATTCTGAGAGCATCAAGCGTTTTAGAATTCTTGTCTGAAAACCCTCTACTGCCTCAGAATGTAGGTGCTCTTCTAGTGAGAGATGGACCCAGGCCGGCCCCAGAGCTGGGTACAGGGCCGAATGTGTCTGGCAGCAATTAGGAGGGGAGCTGGGCTGGGAGGCCTCAGACTTGAGCGGGTCAGGAGTGACCTGAGCCAAGTGTCCAATTCCAAAGCCAAACGTCACAGGCAATCCGGGATTCCAGCTCACCCCACGTGTGGTTCCCATTAGGGCTGGCTGGGGTCTTCCTGAAGGCCAGGCGGATTCCTGAGCCCCTCCCCCAACACGGCCCCTCCCTCTTCGGGCTGCTTGGAATGTCTTACCCCGTCTTTCCCTCCTTCGGGGTGGCCTGCCACGGTGCAACTTGCAGGATTTTTAGGGGCATCCCACTCCAAATAGGCCTCCCCACCCACTAGATGATGTTTTTGCAATCTCTTAAAGGGGACAAAGGGATAGGAGACTTAAACCCTTAACGCCCCCAGGAAGGGCTAATCCCCGAAGACCCCTACACTGTGTCTGGGAGCCCTCCCTCCTCTCCAGGTCAGCTGCCTTTGTTCAGGCCTCAGCCCCTTTGGTCCAGACACTTGCAACTGTCCCCCCTACCAGGCCACTCCTCCATACTGCCCCCGAGTGGGCATCCTAAAACCCAGGCCTGCTATTCAGATCCTTTCCCTCCTTACAAACCTTCCAACAGCTTCCCAGCAACTCTGCAGCGGTTGCACGTACATCTGTGTTAGGTGTGTTTTGGACACACACACACACACACACACACACACACACACCGTTTTAAGGTTGTCAACATTGAAAAACCTGCAGGCAACACATAAACATCTGCATTTCTTTTCTTGAAAATATCTGACCACACTAAGCTCACAAGCCAGTATGACAATAACTGGCTGGGGCCGAGTAACAATTGTGCCCTTCAGAAGGGATCCCTGGGGCTTGAGTGTGCCCCAGTCCCCAGGAGATGGGTGAATAGCCTTTTTATCACTGGGCTGGCACTGACCTTTTTATCTCACTTCCTGTCAGCTTCACTCCTTCTAGCCATTTATGTTCTTGTCTGTCTCTTTCTGCGCAGACACTGTAGCTTGCTACAACAAACCCAAGTCTAAATCCCTTGGCCTAGTGATATGTCACTTCATCCACCCTTCACACCCTGTCCCTCCCATCCCTGTCAGCTCCCCTCCAATACTCTTGGTCCAGGCACATCAAACTTCTCACTCGTCCCCAGACCCGTCAGATTTTCACACTCCCAAGCCTTTGCACATGCTGTTCCTTCTGCCTGGAACACCACATCTCCTCTTCTACCCCTGGTGAACTTCTGTTTCTCCTTGAAGCCCCACCGCAGAAGCCACTGACTTCTAGTGTCTTCTGGACCCCTCCCCGGGGGCAGTCCCCTGGGTTGTCTGATGGTTGTTGTGATTCCCAAATGTCTCAAGCTGCCTCCCCTCCCTGTAAGTGAGAGCCTCTCCAGCGGCTGGGAGTAGATGGCCTGGCATCCCTGGGGCTCACCTGTGTGGAGGAATGGGCCCTCAGGTTGGTGGTGGGAATGGTTGGGGGGAAGGGGCTGTGGCTCAGCCCCTCTGGAAGCGGCTCTTGGGACAAACACAGGTTTGTTAGAGTTGGCAAGGTTGTAGGAGGGGAAGGCAGCAGACATTGTGTGATGTAAGGTGAGGTCTTGTGGCCCTGGCAAGAAGGAGGGAGGCCTCGCTGGGGATCACGTGGGCTTCTGCATTTGGGGGATTATGTAGACCCCTGGGTGTGTGTGAAGATGTGTTCAGGCAAGTGGGTCCCGGCACCCGGGCAGTAGGGTACTCTCCTCTGCCCTGTGAGCACCCCCAATGCCCCCAGAGCTATCATCAGTGCTGGATAAAGAGGCCAGACAATATCCTCACCTCCTGAGGCTGACGTTGCAGAGAAGTCACCAGAGATGGGCTTGAAACCAGCGAGGCTGCTCCCAAGATCTGTTCCCTGGCTTCCTGTCCCTAGCCCACCCTCCCTCTGCCTGCCTCCTCAAGGCTCTCAGCTGCCAAGCACCTTCCACAGGGCCCACTCCCACTGCCCCGGGGACTCCGCCAGGCCAGACACAAGGCCCGATACCCACCCACCCCCATCTCCCCAGAACTAGCAACTGGCCCTCCTTGGAATCACCTGAGAGGTAGGACCTGGGGATCCCGTTTTTACGGACAAGGAAATGGACTCTGAGGGCTCTGAGGCTCGAAGTAACGGACTCAAGCTCCTCCGAGTGGGGAGTGGGTAGTAACTGGGAGGATTTTCAGCCCGGCCCCTGGTGTCTGAGGGCCAAGTTCTGTCTCCAGCCGCCCTGGCTCGCCCGCCCCGCGGGCTCCAGGCCCCGGCCTTGGGTTCCCCCTCCCCGCCCACAGTCACATCCGTCCTGTTCAGACAGAGATCGATGCGTCAATGTCCCAACGCCGGCCTTAACCACAGACCGGTGCGGACGTCGCGCGTGTGAGTAGAGGCGGGCGGGCCCCCCAGGACCCTTTGGAGTCCCGACCCCGCGAGGGGCAGAACCCGAGCGCTGGTTTTCGGTGTCTGGTAAAGCGCTGTGCCTTCAGCTCGGGACCCCTCGGCCCCTGCCCCCCACCCGCAGCGCTCGCCCCTAGGAGGGTTCGCGAGGCACCCGAAGCCCCCGCCCCTCGGGGGCCGGGCGTCAGAGGGGCGTGCGGTGCGCGCCCCGGCCCCTCCCCCAGGCGGGGGTGGGGGAGGGGAGGGAGCAGATGGCAGCAATTACGGCTCGGACCCTCCCCCGCCCGTAGCCCGAGGCCGGAAGACCGGCTGCGAGCGCTTTCCAGGGCGGGAGGGGCGGCCGCCTCCGCGGCCAGCTAGCCGGCGGGGGGCGGGGCGGGGTGGGGCCGGGGCGCCGGCCCGGGAGGGGACTTCCTTCCCCCGGGGAACCGGCTGGGAGATTCCCTTATGGAAAGCCAAGCCCCACCTTCCCGCTCCCGGCCCCAGAATGCTTGCAGGCCCGTGTCCCGACAAGCCCAGCGTCCGCAGGTCTCAAAGCTCCTAGGATTTTCAGGTTGGGCCAGTGGTCCAGGCTGGGGAGAGGGGAGCTGTAAGGTTGTGCGGGTTGTGATCTAAACGAGGGCCGGGTGGAGAGGTTAAAAGGGGTGTGAAGTCCAAGCCTTGGGTCTTGGCAGGTGCTGCTCTTTCTGGAGGAAGGCAAGGGGCTTTTTCTTACAAAGGGTCCCGATGAGCGGGTCTGGACTGCCCCTGTTTTAGGACTGCTGACTGTAGACAGGGGGGAGAGTAAATGGCTAGAGTAGGCTTCTGGGGCTCTGGGGCAGGGCCAAAGAGAGCTGGAGGACACTCGTGGCTCAGGACAGAGATGACTCTACCAATTGAGCTTCCCTGGTTCTTTCTTCCTGAGTTCCTCGCCCATCGTTCCCCTGTTGTCCAGTCCACTAGCAAATTTTGTCCCTTCTGTCTCTAAGATGTATCTTGGATCAGTCCCAGCTCCCCACCTCCTGTGTCTCAGCCCCTATCACCTCCTTGCACAACTGCAAAGTCATCTGTCTGCTCTCTTGGACCCTGACCGTCAATTCACACAGCTTCCAGGGGGACGTTAAAAATACCAATCAGGAAGGGGCGCCTGGGTGGCGCAGTCGGTTAAGCGTCCGACTTCAGCCAGGTCACGATCTCGCGGTCCGGGAGTTCGAGCCCCGCGTCGGGCTCTGGGCTGATGGCTCAGAGCCTGGAGCCTGTTTCCGATTCGGTGTCTCCCTCTCTCTCTGCCCCTCCCCCGTTCATGCTCTGTCTCTCTCTGTCCCAAAAATAAATAAACGTTGAAAAAAAATAAAAAAAAAATACCAATCAGGAAAAAAAAAAAAAAAAAAAGAGCACGTCACTCCCTGTTTAACAACCTTGCGTAGCTTCCCTTGGAGGAAAGCCCTAATTTCTTAACACTGCCCCTGCCTATTCTGACCTCTCCTAGTTCACTCTCCCCTCTGCCCAGATGCCACTCACACTGGCTGCCTTTTTTATTCCTTGAACTTGACAAGCTTTTCCCCACCTCTGGCTTCGGTCTTGCTGTTCCCTTTGCCTGGAACATTCTGCCCAGATCCTTCACAGGGTTGTCAGCTCCCCATCAATCCTGACCACAATGCTACAGCAGCCCCACACCCAACTGCCTGGTGTACTGTGTCACTTAACTGTATCTATTTCTTCAGGACTTAACTGCTTTCTGTAATTATCTTCTTTATTCACTTGGTTTGTGGTTTGTTTCACTTACCAGAATGACAGCAGGTGTCTTTCTTATTCTCTGCTAGCACAATGCCTGGCACAGACCTAGGAGGTGCTGAACGTACTTCACGCATTTAAGGAATGCAGGAGTCCCTGGGGAATGAACTGGATACTAATCCATTTGGTCACTTCCAAGGAAGGGGGCCCCTCCCTGGGAGAAGCCAGCGGCAAATCCCTGTATTCACCTATGTTTCACCTAAATGCCTCATAGATTAGGGCAGGCCTGTGGTTTCCAGTATCAGTAAACTTAGCAGCCAAGACTCATTGAGCATTTACGATGTGCCAGGCATTATTCTAAGTGCTTTACATAGTTTAACTAATTTAATTTGTACAACAAAGTAGATACTAATATCCTCAGCAGAGACATACTAGGACACACACAAGAATGTGTGGTCAGTCTGCAAACACATGCATGCATCATCAGCACTGAGTTGGTTATTATTGTACAACAGATGGGTGAGTTGAGTAAATAAATACACAGGTGCACCCGGGGCATTTAATAAGTGGAGCAGGAAGGCAGAATGGAACAGGAGGACAGAACGTTAGGGAAGGATCAGCATGGGGGGTGGGGGTGGGGGACACACGGCTAGTTTGGGCAAGTGGGTAGAAGAGGAAGTGTAGGGCCACAGCCCAGGCCCATGCTCTGGATCCCTACAGCACCCAGGAGTATAGCCACAGCCGTGGGGCAGTGGCAAGGGCCTGGGTCCTGGTATTCTGCCCCCCACCAGAGGAGTGATCTTGGGCTACCACTTATCCTCGTGGGGCCACATTAGCAAAAGACTGGGGAAGGCTTACATACTACCTAACTGCCAGAGCCAGCGCTGGGATTAAATTTAAAAACGCTCATGAAAGCACTTCGTCAGCCGCAGAGGGTTGTTGCTGGGAAGGAATAGGACAAGGGTGCAGGCTGCCAGCCTGAGAAGCTGGGGGTTGGAGCCATACTTTGGCCCTTCTTGAGTCACAGTCCACTGCTGCGTGCCCCTCCAGGGTGGGCCAGGGTTTACCAGTTGTTGTGTCTTCTGGACTTGCCCTGGTACCGAGTTTGTACTCAGTGGGTTTTCGTGGAGTGAACACGTGTGTTTGTTGAGTGAATGCCCGAGTGAGGGAAGGCCCCGGGGAAGAGTAAGAGAGGAGAATAAATACATGAGTGAAAGGTGGAATAAATGAAGAAGGGACTAGAGATACCTTTTGCCTCGGAGCCTCAGTTTCTTTATCCGTAAAAGACCGTGGTAAGGCGTGGCCCACCCTTCTCTCTGGGCTCTAGTGCGGATCTGATGAGACGTGGCGGGTCCATGGAGGCCACCCTTTGCTGTCGATGCTGAGCTGAAATGACCAGTGCTCCCCTCCCCCACATCCCTGTCCCCCGGAATTTATAGATTCCTCATTGTCCTGCACAAAGGCCCTCTTGGGGAGGAGGCGGGGTGGGTGAGGAGACTGGGGAATTAAAAAGTCAGAGGCTGAGTAACAGCCAGCCACACCCGAGGCCCCATAAATCTTCCTGGGCTCCCTGTGAGACGGACTTGCTTTGCCCTCACCCCGAGTGGCTTGCAGGGCTTCTGCTGCTTGGGATCAGGTCACCCTCACAGCTCTGAAGCATCACCGTCTCCACCGTGGAGGTGTGGAGGCCTGAAGACAAGACCCTGAGAGTGGGGGAGGGGTGGATCCTATTGTTTTATGCCTGTGACGTCAGGAAGTCCTTCCTCCCATCCCGCTCCGCTCCCTTGCTTATCCCTGTAATTCTAGCCCGCTGCTGTTGGGGCTGAGCAGAAAAATGAGCCTTGTGTGGGTATTCGGAGTTCCCTGGTGAAGGGGGGCCCGGAGGTCCAGACTCCAGGACGGCAGCAGCCTTACCGCCCCCCCCCACTTCCCCTGCCGTCCGGCATCTCACGGAGACGGTAGGAGCCCAGGGTAGAGCTGGCAGATGGTGCAGTGTTAACAGATGACAAGAAAACAGAATTACTCAGCTGCTCTGTCCCTCATGTTCCTGGAAGGGGATGGCCTTCAAACTGGAAAGAGACAATGAAGTCAATTGGGAGGGTTGGCGATGAGAGGGAGGGAGAGAAGCTTTGGGGGCACAGGGAACTGCAAACCAGCACATGGACGACCTGGCTTGGAATCCCATCTCAGAAAATCACCGCGGGGGGGGGGGGTGCGAAGAGGGGGGATCTCAAGCAGGTCCACTAACCCGCTCAGTGTCTGTGTTTCTCATCTATAAAATGGGTTGATGAAAAACCCTGCCTTACCTTCTCACTGGCTTTTATGAAGATAATGGGGATTTTTCTCTTTATAAAATGGGCTTTACTGCGTGTGAAGATGTCAAAATATAAGAGGTTACTTATAAACTGTAAGTGCCAGCCCCTTAGTTGTTTGTGAAATCATTTTTTTAAGTTTGTTTATTTTGAGAGACAGCAGGGGACAGACAGAATTCCAAGCAGGCTCCTCACTATCAGCGCAGAACCCCATGGGGGGCTCGAACCCATGAACCCCAAGATCATGCCCTGAGCTGAAACCAAGAGTCGAATGCTCAACTGACTGAGCCACTCAGGCGCCCCAGTGAAATCATTTTTTTTAAGTTTATTTATTTATTTTGAGAGAGAAAGAGCACTTGGGGGGGGGAGGGGCAGAGAGAGAGAATCCCAAGCAGGCTCTTCGCTGCCAGAGCCCAACGTGGGGCTTGATCTCACAAACCAAGAGATCATGACTTGAGCCAAAATCAAGAGAGAAATCAAGAGTCAGACGCTTAATTGACTGACTGAGTCACCCAGGCACCACCCCCCTGTGAAATCATTTTTAAACAACAAAATGGAATAGAGTAGAAAACATCATGTACAATGTTACCTAAAACTTTTGCTTTTAGTTCTGTGGTTGTTCATGTGTCCTGGGGCCAGAGGTAGATGTATTTTACTGTGGGTGATGGTCAAAAACGTTTGAAATATTCCAAGTAGTGGAAATTCTTCAGTGGTATCTCCAGAATGGAAAGGTGGATGAAGGGAAACGAACAATAAGAAATGCACCAGGAGAAATATAAATGGAGAATGTGGTGGGCCTTGGGCTATGGCATTCCTGGTGGGGAGACCTGGCTTTGAGTAACTCAGCGTAACTGAGATTGGGGGTGGGGCACTTAGGACCCATCGGAGCGCCCTCTTGGTGGGTAACAAGAATCTCTGTTTTGTAGGATGCCTTGGCTCTGAATCCTGAGGACACTGTCCCTGAATCCTTACTAGGCCATGGCCACTGCTCACTCGGCATGGCCCTGAGCTGAGCCAGGAAGGGGCTGGTCAGTGAGAACCTTGAACTCCTGTGCTTGGACCCTTCCCCCCAACACATCCACTAAGAGTGCAACAGGTATGATGTAGTGGTCGTCAGGACCCCCTGCCTGAACTTCACCCATGACCCTCATCCCCACCTCCACCCCAGGGGCCATAGTCCAGTGGTGGTGAACTGGTCAGAAGGGACCCTAAATCAATCCCAGACTTCCCTGGCTGGCATTGAGTTACGAGCTGTGGGTTTTGTGATGTAGATATGGTAAGGGAGGAGGGGGCATGACCTATGGCAGGTCACAAGGGACCCCCAGAAGAGGCCAGAGCTGGGGTCAGAGGTCATCTCCTCCATTCTCTATCCCACCATGTTGGGTCCTGTCCCGAGTCTAGTTCCTAAGCTGGGGTAGGCCATTTCCCTACTGACTGCCGGCCCCCACTATACCTGCCACCAGGCCTGTAGGGTGGGAATAGGGAGCTTGTGCTGGAAAAAGACCCTGGAAGAAAGCCAGAGGTTGAGATGACAGTACATTTGGTTCCCTCCCAGTGACTGGCCTGTGCTCTAAACTTGACTCGAGAGTTTGCTGAGCTCTTTCTCTATAGATGTGCCACTACACTTTCCCCAAATCTTCCCCTTCCCTTCTGATTGAATTCCACAAGCCAAGACTCCTGCAAACCCCGGCCCAAAGGATTAGATGGCTGGAGATATGGCATGATGGTTAGGGACCAGATAGAGACTCAAGCCACTGCTCCAGACAATGTATGTGATCAGGGCTTAAGAGAGTGTTAGAAGGATAGACGATGGAAAGATCCAGACGATGAGATGAGAAAGATCAAAACTGAAAAGATGGTGAAGAGGTGAAGTCAGGCAGGCAGAAAGGAGATGGACAGACAGAAGGCAGTGAGGAGATCAAGACTGAAGGGAAGGAAGTTGGAGTGGCAAGAAAAGATCATTCTAGTGTACCCCCATCAGAAGACCCCAGCAGCTAAGAAATCAGAAGGAAGATAACCTGATAGCCTGTACTGTTCCCTCATGGTTAATCCTCGACACTGCCACACTGAGGCCCTGACTGAAATGTACCTGTAACACCCAGGATGTCATCGTATTTTACGCATTAACCAGCTACCTCCAGTCCCCCTCTACCACAATCATCCCTAACAGCAAAGACATGCACGAGGAGGGTCAACACCCAGCCTGGGGAACCGGAAAGGGGGTTAGGAAGGGACAAGCATACAGTCCTCCTGAGGACAGAAGCTTGAACAGGGCACCATGGAACAGCTTTGCTGCAGGCAGAAGGTAAAAGAAACCTCACAAACCTTCTGGGTATCCAGTCAGCTTGGCTAAAGCTGATCTACAAAAATAAATCCCCTGTCTACCATGCTTTGGGACCCCAAATGGGACCCCATCCCCCTCCTCCTGTGCACCTGCCCTGCCAAGACCTTGCCCCTACACCCAACCCCAGGACCCTATGCTATAACCTCAACGCTGGTTTGAGGATGTTCCCCTAATTCCTGCCCAGGGCTGCCACCTGCTGGCTGAGAGTGGCCTTGCAGAACAAGACCCTTGCCGAGGCTGGGGGTGCTCTGTGCTGAACCAGAGGTAGCTTCTCTAGGCTTGGAGGAAGATAATTGGAAAAGCAAAATGTGAAATGAAGTTCCCTTTTACCTAGTTAGATGTCCTTGGAGCCTCTCAGCACAGATCAAAGTCTCCTATGCCTTTACAGTCATTGCTGAACAGCACTGGAGGTGGGGAGGGGGAGGCTCTTCAGGCCAGAGGAGAGACTGTCAGGGAACTTGCATTTCCTGAGTGGCTAACACTGTGCTAGATACAGGAGACAAGGACGACCAAGGTGAGGGAAACAGCCAAGAGCAAGATTAATGATAACTCATGTGAAGAGCCAAAGTACATGTCTGACACAAAGCAGGTTTCAGTTAATAGTTATTGAATGAATGAATGAATGAATGAATGGGTGCCGTTTAGAGGCAACACTGAGAAGCGATGAACTCTGTGTACAAGAGAGATTGGGGAGGGGTGCCTGGTTGGCTCAGGCTATGGAACATGATTCTGGATCTTGGGGGCAGGAGTTCGAGCCCCAGGTTTGGTGCAGAGATTACTTTAAAATATATATACATACATATAGGCAGTTGGGGAGGAAGAGGAGGAAATAATCAGGGAAATCTTTGTGATTCTTTTTCCCCTTTTGTTATGAAGTAATAATGATTTTTTTATGTTTATTTATTTTTGAGAGAAAGAGCACAAGCAGGGGAGGGGCAGAGAGAGAGGAAAACACAGAATCTGAAGCAGGCTCCAGGCTCTGAGCTGTCAGCGCAGAGCCCAGGGCAGGACTCGAACCCACAAACAGTGAGATCATGACGGAGCCAAAGTTGGATGCTCAACTGACTGAGCCACCCAAGCGCCCTGAAGTAGTAATTATCTTGGTGGGAGATTCAAACATCATAGAAGTTGTAAAAGGAAAACATGGGGTTTCCTTTCACCTCATTCCTATTCTCCCTCAAGTTAACCACTGGCAATGCTTAAAAAAATTTTTTTTCTCAGTGTTTATTTATTTTTGAGAGAGGGAGAGAGAAAGAGCGCGAGTGGGGGAGGGGCAGAGAGAGGGGGAGACACAGAATCTGCGCTGTCAGCGCAGAGCCCCATGGAGGGCTCGAACTCACAAACTGTGAGATCACAACCTGAGCCGAAGTCGGAGGCTTAACCGACTGAGCCTCCCAGGCACCCCGGCGATGCTTTAACACAGGTCATTTACAAGAGTCCTGGGACTTGGCTACATGTTAGAATCACATGGAGAGATTTTATTTTTTATTTTAATTTTTTCTTTAATGTTTATTTTTGAGAGAAAGAGAGCGCAAGCAAGGAAGAGACAGAGAGAGGGAGACAGAGGATCCAAAGCAGGTTTCGCACGGACAGCACAGAGGCCGCTTTGGGGCTCGAACTCACAAACCATGAGATCACGACCTGAGCTGAAGCCAGACGCTGAACTGACTGAGCCACTCAGGTGCCCCTTTTTTATTTTAATTTAAAAAATGTATTAATTTATTTTAAGTACTCTCTGTACCCAACATGGGACTCAAACTCATAACCCTGAGTCCAAGAGTCACATGTTCTTCCAACTGAGCCACCCAGGCGCCCCACATGGGGAGATTTTAGAATCCCATCACCCAAGTTGTGCTCAGATTAATTACCTCAGAATCTCCGGAGTGGGTACCAGGCATCATTATTTTTTTAATGTTTGTCTGTTTGTTTGTTAATTATTTAATTATTTATTTTTGAGAGAGAGAGAGAGAGAGAGAGAGAGAGAGAGAGAGAACAAGTGGGGGAGGTACAGAGAGAGCAGGGGACAGAGGATCCGAGGCAGGCTCTGTGCTGACAGCAGAGAGCCTGATGCCGGGCTGGAACTCACTAACTTCAAGATCACAACCTGAGCCAAAGCTGGACGCTTCACTGACTGAGCCACCCAGGCACCCGCCCCTCATACTATTGTTTTTTTTTGTTTGTTTGTTTGTTTTTATTATTTTTTTCAGCGTTTTTATTTATTTTTGGGATAGAGAGAGACAGAGCATGAACGGGGGAGGGGCAGAGAGAGAGGGAGACACAGAATCGGAAACAGGCTCCAGGCTCTGAGCCATCAGCCCAGAGCCTGACGCGGGGCTCGAACTCCCGGACCGCGAGATCGTGACCTGGCTGAAGTCAGACGCTTAACCAACTGCGCCACCCAGGCGCCCCATACTATTGTTTTTAAAGTGACTGAGTACAGGGTACAGCCAATGTTTACAACTACTGTTCCAGGCCTCTGTATGCATTTGCATACATGTAAGTAGCCAATCTCACGCACACACACACACACACACACACACACACACACACACACACTTTTTTTTTTCCTCTTCAATTAACAACATGTCTCAGGGATATTTTCAGAGTAGTCCATATGGACCTAATTATTTTTTAATGGAGGCATACATAATCTCATGTGATATATCTCATATTTTTTCAAGCCCTTCCTCTACTAATGAACATTTTAAGTTAGAAAATTTTTTTTTACAATTAGAAACAATGCTGCAAAGTATATACAGTATATCTTTGTTCACATATACGAGTACTGTTTTGGAAAGATTTCTAAACGCAAAATTTCTGGGTTCATGTGTATGTACATTTGTTATTTTGAAAGATGCTGTCAAAATGCTTTCCAAAAATACTTCACTAATTTACATTCCCCCCAACAGTGTAAGCACTTAATATTATTAATGTTTAATTTTTGCTAAGCTGTGGACCCAAAATAATATTTCATTATTGTTTTAATTTGCCTTTTCCTGCTTACTTGTGAGATTAAGCATCTTTACAAATGTTTATTGGCCTTTTGTATTTCTTCTATGAATTAATTATGTCTTTTGCCCATATTCCTATTAGATTGTTTTTTAATTAATTAGGATTAGAGGAAATTTTATTTCCAATAGCATGACTGCTTAGGCTCTGGACTGATATTCCCAAGTTAAAACAGCAAAAATGCCAGTTAAGGGCTGCCTGCTAGTGTAGTCAGTTAAGCTCTTGATCTCGGCTTAGGTCATGATCTCAATGTTCGTGAGTTCGTGTCCCGCATCGGGCTCTGTGCAGGTGCATGGAGCCTGATTGGGATTCTGTCTTTCCTTCTCTCTGCCCCCTCCCCCACTTGTGCTCTCTAAATAAATGAATGAATTAATAAATAAATAAATAAATAAATAAATAAATAAACAAACCAACAAACTTAAAAATTTATTTTAAAAATGCTAGTTAAAATACAAATACAAATTATTTTAAAAGCTTAGAAGAGCTGGCCAGATAGCAAGAATTTATTAGGTTAAAATCTAAGGGAAGGCAGGAACCCAGACAAGGAAACAAAACATGGAATCTACTTTAGTCTGAAAATATTTTTTGGGGGCGCCTGGGTGGCTCAGTTGGTTAAGCGGTCCACTTCAGTTCAGGTCATGATCTTGGGGTTCACGAGTGCAAGCCCCATGTCGGGTTCTATGCTGACAGCTTGGAGCCTGGAGCCTGCTTTGGACTCTGTGTCTCCTTCTCTCTCTCTGCCCCTCCCCTGCTCATGCTCTGTCTCTCTGTCTCTCTCTCTCACTGTCGAAAATAAATTAAAAAACATTTTTGAAAATATTTTTGAATTAGGCAAACTTGAGCTTCAATTTCCAGTCTTTTTCTTTTTTTTAAGTTTTATTGTATTTATGTATGTATTTGTTTATTTTAATGTTTATTTTTGGGAGACAGAGAGACAGAGTGGGGGAGGGGCAGAGAGTGAGGGAGACACAGAATCCGAAGCAAGCTCCAGGCCCTGAGCTGTCAGCACGTAGCCTGATGCAGGGCTCAAACCCACGAAACATGGGATCATGACCTGGGCCGAAGTCGGATGCTCAACCGACTGAGTCACCCAGGCACCCCTTAAGTTTTATTTATTCAAGTAATCTCTATACCCAACATGGGGCTTGAACTCACAACCTGGAGATCAAGGGGCTCATGCTCTTTCGACTGAGTCAGCCAGCCACCCCACAATATCCACAGTCTATCTTTGACAGAGGCAAGGTGAACTTAATGGGAGATTTTCAGAATTTTCCAGCATTGATGAAGGACAATTTACAGATCCAAAAGCGGGATAGATATAACATCTGAAGAAAGATAAACAATAAGAAATTCATGCCTACACGTAAGAGTAAAACTTTATTTAAAAAAATTTTTTAAGTTTATTTATTTTGAGAGAGAGAGAGAGAGGGAGTGCGCATATGCATGCGCTTGAGCTGGAGCGTGAGTCAGGGAGGGGAAGGGCGGGGGGAGAGAGAGAGAATCCCAAGCAGGCTCCATGCTGTCAGCACAGAGCCCAAGGTGGGCCTCAGACCGCGAACTGTGAGATCATGACCTGAGCCGAAACCAAGAATCGGATGCTTAAGCGACCGAGCCACCCAGGCGCCCCAAGAGTAAAACTTTAGAACACCACAGACAAAGAGAAGATTTTAAAGGCAGCAAGAGCAAAAAGGCAAGCTTTAAAGGAAAGCAAACTTGTTTGCAAGTTTATATGAAAGAATAAAAATCGGTTTTGAAAAAGAAACTTGAACATGGAGAACCCCACTGTCAGGCAGTCAGACAGACCCCAAAGCTAGAGTAATGCAATCAAGGGGGCCTTCGCGGAAGAGCCGTCTAAAAAGGTGACGTCAGAGAACTCAAAACACAGCATGAAACATTAAAGAGAATTCGCAGTTCGTATACCATAGAGGTGACACTAGACATCAAGGGAGAGAGAACT
The DNA here is from genome assembly GCF_018350175.1 of Felis catus. Taxonomy (NCBI): domain Eukaryota; kingdom Metazoa; phylum Chordata; class Mammalia; order Carnivora; family Felidae; genus Felis; species Felis catus. The sequence continues at coordinate 78,359,367 of NC_058374.1, forward strand.
GTCTCATAGATGGGGTCATCTCACTAACTGGAGAGAAACGAAGCTGGATCCCCAACAATTAGCACAGACTGGATGGCTTAAACAACAGACATGTATCTCCTCACGGTTCTGGAGGCTGGACGTCCAAGACCAAAGTGCCAACAGGGTTGGCTTCTGGTGAGAACCCTCTCCTTGGCTTATATACCATAGATTTCTCACTGTGCCCTCACTCGGCCTTTCCACTATCTCACACGGGACAGGGGCAGTGGGGAGAGAGAAAGAAAGGGACAGAGAGGGGCGCCCGGGGGGCTCAGTCAGTTAAGCATCCAAATTCGGCTCAGGTCATGATCTCATGGTTCGTGAATTCGAGCCCTGCATAGGGGTCATGCGCTGTCACTGCAGAGCCTGCTTGGGATTCTTTCTCTCTCTCTGCCCACCCCCCCCCGCCCCTCTCAAAATTAATTAATTAATTATAAAAAGAAAAAAGGAACAGAGAGAACAGGAGGGACCTTTGGTGTCTCTTTCTTTTCTTGAAAGGACAGCAACCCTAGTGGATTTGGACCCCAATCCATGACCTCATTTAATTAAAAAAAAATTTTTTTTTACATTTATTTATTTTTCAGAGACAGAGTACAAGTGGGGCAGGGGTAGGGTCCCCCCCCCATTTAATTTTAAGGACGTCCACAAAGGCCCTGTCTTCAAATACAGTTACATTGAGGGTGAGGGTTTCCACATACGAATTTTAGCAGGCACACAATTCATAACAGATCCCTTCTCCACACTGTATATGAGAATAAATTCAGATGGATTAAAGACTATTAAAAACAAAATAGCAGGGGCACCTGGGTGGCTCAGTCAGTTAAGTGTCCAGCTTTGGCTCAGGTCATGATCTCACGGTTCCTGAGTTCAAGCCCCACGTCGGGCTCTGTGCTGACAGCTCAGAGCCTGGAGTCTGTTTTGGATTCTGGGTCTCCCTCTCTCTCTGCCCCTCCCCTGCTTGTGCTCTGTCACTCTCTCTCTCTCTCTCTCAAAAATAAATAAACATTAAACATTTTTTTAAACAAATAAATAAATAAATAAATAAACATTAAAAAAATTTTTTAAAAAGATTGCAGGGGCACCTAGGTGGCTCAGTCGGTTGAGCGTCTGACTCTTGGTTTCAGCTCAGGTCGTGATCTCAGGGTTATGAGACCATTCTCCAAGTAGGGTGCTCCATGCTGAGCCTGGAGCCTGCTTAAGATTCTCTCTCTCCCGCTCACTCTCTGACCCTCCCCCGCTTGTGTCCCCATGCCCACGCTCTCTCTCTCTCTCTCTATCCCCCCAAAACAGGAAAGTAGAAACGAATAAAACTGCAAGATTAATAAAATAAATGAAGATCTTTGTGATCTTGGAGTGGAAAGTTCTTAAACAAAGACCCAACGGCACAAAGCATAAGGAGAAATTTTGATGACTTTCCAAAAATGTATGTGGTACAGTCGGGACACTTAAAAACCCATTTGACAATGGAGGCGTCTGGACGGCTCAGTCGGTTGAGTGTCTAACTCTTGATTTGGGCTCAGGTCATGATCCCAGGGTCGTGGGATCCATCCCCTCATTGGGCCCGTGGAGCCTACCTGGGATTGTTTCTCTCCTCTCCCTGCCCTTCCCCCACTCATTCCCTCTCTTTCTCTCAAAATAAATAAATAAATAAATAAATAAATAAATACACTTAAAAAACAAAAACCATTTAAAAATGGGTTTATTATCTAGAATATTAAAAGGAATTCCTGAAACAGCAATAAGAAAAAGATAAGAAAACTCAACAGAGTATCGGACAAAGGCTAGGAACAGGCGGTTTGCAGCAGGGGACACAAGCATGGCTTTCAGGTATTTGGGAAGATGCTCACCTTGTCGATAACCAGAAAAATCCGGTGTAAAATTGGGATACTACCTTCTAGTTCTGTACCATCCGATTGACAAAAATTAGAAGGCTGGATAATTACGAGCGTGGCCAAGGATGTAGGGAGGCTTTTCTGCATCGCTGGTGGGCACACTTCAGAAATAGGGCGCAATCTGACAATACCTGGTCATTAAGCATATATGTGCCCTGTGACCTAGCAGTCTCAGAGACACTCTCTCACAGGCCTACTAGATGCGTTCCGGGATGTTCGTGCAGCGTTATTTTTTATTTTTTTATTTTTTTTTAACCTTTATTTATTTTTGAGACAGAGAGAGACAGAGCATGAACAGGGGAGGGTCAGAGAGAGGGAGACACAGAATCTGAAACAGGCTCCAGGCTCTGAGCTGTCAGCACAGAGCCTGACGCGAGGCTCGAACTCACGGACTGCAAGATCACGACCCCAGCTGAAGTCGGACGCTTAACCGACTGAGCCACCCAGACGCCCCATGCAGCGTTATTTGTAGTGGCAGGAAGTTGGAGGCAACTGGGTGTTCAACACTGGAAGAACAGAGAAGTCAAATCTGATGGATGCACACTGTGGAATTAAAAACAATTTTTTTTTAATGTTTATTTATTCTTAGAGAGAGAGAGCGGGAGCAGGGAAGGAACAGAGAATCTGACGCAGGCTCCGCGCTGTCAGCACAAAGCCTGACGCAGGGCTCAGACCCACAAGCCGTGAGATCATGACCTGAGCTGAAGTCGGACACTCCACCGACTGAGCCACCCAGGCTCCCCACAATGGTGCAATTTTATGCAGTGGGAAGAAGAGGGGAGAAAGACCGAGATAAAAAGTATGCCCCGTATCTTTTAGCAAGAGAGCAAAGATTTTCCCAGGAGCGTCACCCATCAGACCGCTGCTTGTATTTTGCCGGCCAAAACTGTGTTACGTGGTCACATTTAACTAAAAAGTGATTAGAGAGACGGGGGTGAGAGATGGGGATTGTGCCATCTGATGAGTGATGTCTAACACATAATCTACTAGATTTCTTTCAGCGGCTGCATAGAATTCCATGGTGTGCGTTCACCACATTTTACTGTCGTGGCTGGAAGTACACAGCCATCTTGTGACCATGAGGAAAAGTCAAGAGACTCCCAGAGAAGGCCCCTGCCATCATTAGTTTATATCAACACCAACAGCTTATCCCTGAACTTCTTAATCTTGTGTGAAGAATAAACCCCTATTTAGTTAAGCCATTTGTGTCAGTTAGGGCTCAGCCGTAGACAACAGAAATAAATCTGGCTGCTGGCAACATAAAGGAATGGAGAAACACGTTCTAGGTTCAGAAACAACTCCCAGCTTCGACAAGCACATGACCTCTGCCGGTGTTCGGGAAGCAGCAGTCACTGCTACAGGAAGCCGATGAATCAGGAAGCTGCTCACCAGAGCCCTACTGCATCTGTCCTGATCTGTGACAGCAAAACAGATGTCCCATGGTATTTAGCTCTGTTCCAAATTTATGTCTTGCACAAGAGCAGAAACTAAATCACAGATTCCTAACGCGAGGGAATCGAGGAAGTGTCGTTTTAGTTTTTTTCCCTTCGGTAGTTCAGGAGAAACTCTAAAAGGGAGTTTGGAATCCATGTTGGTGCCCACCACACCCGGAGGCCAGCTTTTGGTTACTTACAACCCAAGACATTCCTGACTTAGCACACAGCACAGAAAGCAAGGAGGAGTGGATCTCAAAAACAGCGTGGGGTAAAAAAAAAAAAAAAAAAAAAAAAAAAAACAGAATGAGCTCTGTCACACAGTTCTAAGGTGTTGGTTAAAACATTCATACATCAGCACTACCTTTTTTATTTTTTATTTTACAGAGAGAGAGAGAGGACACGATCGTGGGAGAGGGGCAGAGGGAGAGACAGAGAGAATCCCAAGCAGGCTCCGTGCTCAGCTCAGACACGGGGCTGGGTCCCAGGATCCTGGGATCATGACCTGAGGGAAAATCAAGAGTCTGACACTCAGCTGACTGAGGCACCCAAGCGCCCCAACACTACTTAAAAAAAAATTTTTTTTTAATGTTTATTTATTTGTGAGAGAGAGAGAGAGAGAGAGAGGGTTAGGAGCAGAGAGAAAGGGAGACACAGACTCTGAAGCGGCTCCAGGCTCTGAGCTGTCAGCACAGAGCCTGACGTGGGGCTGGAACTCACGGACCACGAGATCATAACCTGAGCTGAAGTTGGACGCTCAGCCGACTGAGCCACCCAGGCGCCCCCCAACACTACTTTAAAAAAAATTTTTTTTTTTAATGTTTTATTTATTTTTGACAGAGAGAGAGAGACAGAGCATGAGCGGGGGAGGGGCAGAGAGAGAGGGAGACACAGAATCTGAAGCAGGCTCCAGGCTCTGAGCTGTCAGCCCAGAGCCCGACGTGGGGCTCGAACTTGTGAACCACGAGATCGTGACCTGAGCTGAAGTCGGACGCTCAACCGACTGAGCCACCCAGGAGCCCCCCAACACTAGTTTTTAAAAAAAATTTGTTTAATGTTTATTTTTGAGAGAGACAGACAGACAGAGCATGAGTGGGGGAGGGGCAGAGAGAGGGAGACACAGAATCCAAAGCAGGCTCCAGGCTCTGAGCTGTCAGCACAGAGCCCCACACGGGCTCGAGCTCACAAACTGTGAGATCATGACCGAGCCGAAGTCAGATGCTTAACAGACTGAGTCACACAGGAGCCCCCAACACTACTTTTTCTAATGCAATGTACATTTTCAAGGATGTATAAGTACCAGTTGGTAATCGGAAGGATGAGAAGAATCGGCTGTAGGGATCAGGGATGAAAGAGAAAAACCAAATAAACTAAAATTTATTTTTTTTTAACATTTATTCATTTTTTGATAGAGAGAGACAGAGCCTGAGTGGGGGAGGGGCAGAGAGAGAGGGAGACACAGAACCCGAAGCAGGCTTCAGGCTCCGCACTGACAGCACGGAGACCAGCACAGAGCCCGACGCGGGGCTTGAACTCACAGACTGTGAGATCATGACCTGAGCCAAAGTCAGACGCCCACCAGCCTGAGCTACCCAGGCACCCCTCAAATAAACTAAAATTTAAAAAAAGATCTTGTACATGCTGATCGTGGGAGTGATATAAACAGAGGAATATGGTTGGCTCAATTTTCTACAACTGAGGTCCAAAACTGACCGATTAAATTTAATATTTAGTATTAGTTTAAAGAATGATTTAATAATTATTGATAAATAATTATAACTAATTTCATTCAGTTATCTAATATTAATGCAATTTAAATATTTTGTATTTAATTTACCATACCAAAACTAGTCCATGAAACTTACTATGTCATGGTTTCTTTTTTTTTTTTTTTTTAAGTTTATTTCTTTCCTTTGAGAGAGAACGAGCAGAGGAGGGGCAAAGAGAGAGAACCCCAAGCAGGCTCCATCCTGTCAGCCTGGAGCTGGAAGGGGGCTGGATCTCACAAACTGTGAGATCATGACCTGAGCCCAAATCAAGAGTAGGATGCTTAACTGACTGAGCCACCCAGGAGCCCCCATCATAATTTATGTACTCCTAATTAGGCAATTCTTTATGTTTTAATTTCCCCAGAACCTCAAAAGAATAGGTCCGGGGGACCCCCGGAGCCCCACCTCCCCCAGTCCCAGCCCCTATTCAGGGAGACATCTGCCCTGCACTCTCTCCTTCCAGCACCCCCGCTTGGCGGAAGGGAAAGGGACTTCGGGCTTTCCGGGGTTGGGTGGGGGACACCTCGCGACCCCTCTTCCCCCCCCCCCGCCCCAGCCTCCGAAGGGTGTGTTTTTGGTGCAGGAGGAGCTGGGGGAGGAGCCACCGTGACTCGGGCCCCGCCCACTCGGGGCAGGCTCCAGGGCGGGTCCGGGTCGCTGGGGGAGGAGAGCACCCGCCCCTCCCGACCCCCCATCCCCTACTAACCCAGCTTGATCCAGCTCAGCCCCGGGGTGTTTGCAGCAGCTCGTTCCGTAAGTCCAGCCATCTGTTACCTGCGCTGCTTTCTGGGGACAGAGAGTCCCCGTCGGGCCGGCCCGGAGACCCGGGGAGTGTGCTCCCGGGAGTCTGCGGGATGCCGTGAGCCCCCGGCAATGGCTGCCTCCCGGGGAACCTCCACACGCCGCCGGGTAAGGTCCTGCGGGAAAGGGAAGACCACCCCTCTCCTTGACTCTCGCTGGGATCCTCCCAGCGAACGCTGCTGCCCTCTTAGGGCCCCGGCCCACAACTTGTCTTCTCATAAGGTGGGTGGGGTGCTGGGACCCCACCCTGGGATACAGGGAGGCACTGCTCCCCTCCATTCTGTGTTCTAGATGGCACCCGCGTGAGGGGGAGCGACGGGTCTTCTTGCCCCCCGGGCTGGAAGAGGAAGAGCGGCCGTTGTGCCGGGGAGGGCCGGACATGTCGGAGGCATCGTCCTGCCCTGGCAGCGAGACCCCTGCCCCAGGCTGCAGGCTGGGGGCCTTGTACTGGGCCTGTGTCCGCAATGATCCTGTCCAGCTCCAAGCCGCATTGGATGGTGGGGTCTCCCCGGAGGAGGCCGTCCAGGTGGATGGCAATGGGAGGGTGAGCCACCCCAGGTGCTCCCCAGGGCAGCTGGTGCAACTCTGAGTCCCCAGCGCCGCGCATTCAGTGCCTGCATCCTTGGGAGGGAGGGAGGGAGCCAGGGTGCGTCTTCCTGGAGGCTGGGACATCTCTGGGAATGGTGTGGATTTAGAGGGCACAGGGACCCCAAGGAGATCCTGGAAAAGAGAGCAGGAGCTGAGCTGCCCCTCCCCCAGACAGGTCTTATGGTCGCCTGCTACCGCGGTTTTGAGAATGTTGTGGCCTTGCTCAGCCGCTGCCCTTTCCTCGATGTGAACCAGCAGGATAAGGAAGGGGACACAGCCCTCATGCTGGCTGCCCAAGCAGGTGACAGACTGTTGACCTTACCTCCTACCATTCCCCCCCCCCCACTTCAGATGGAGCCACAACCCCACACTTTTTGTATAAGGTTCTCCCACCATGGACACTGTTGTGCTTGGTGGAGGGTGTGTTTGGGGCGTCATCACTCTCTTTCCGGGACAGCTAAGCTCTGTCCTTGGTGCCTCGCAGGTCATGTGCCTCTGGTGAGTCTCCTGCTCAACTACTACCCAGGCCTGGACCTGGAGCGCCGGGACCAGCGGGGGCTAACGGCACTGATGAAGGCCGCCATTCGGAACCGTTCGGAATGTGTGGCGGCCCTCCTCCTGGCAGGTGCGTGGGGTCTGGACCGGGATTTGTGACCTCCGGTCCCTCCCCAAGCTCTCCAGCCTGACACTAAGTCAGCTGTATAGTCGCAGAGAGAAGTGGAGATGGAGGATCAATCGAGGCCAACTTCCTGGAGGAGGGGAGTGTGCTTGAGCTTCTCACAATCAACAAAGTCTAGCTCTTGGATAGCTCTATTTCCATGGTGAATGTTGGTCTAGGGAGGATAACCTAGACCAGCTGGAAAAACAAGAAAGGGTGCTATCTGGAACCAGACTTGGGTTCTGGTCCGGGCTCTGTCACTAGCTGAGTGACCCGGGACAGATGGCTTCCCTCTCTGGGCCTTACCAGTATAATGAAGGTGTTGGCTTTCTCTGGGATGCCTTCCATCTCTGACAAGGCAGGGTTCCAGGGACACGATGATGTGTAGTTGGGGCATGTGGCTGCGTGGGGTTGTTCTGGAGTGAAGTTCACACTGTTCGTGCGGTCTTGGGCCTTCACTCTTCCTGAGGTGGGGCTGCCCTCTGTGTATCACCCTGGGGGACCCCTGCCTCCAGCTCTTCCCTTCCCCAAGCCATCTAACTGTGTCTGGGGTGCGAAAGGAGGAAACTCCACACCCCTCTTTTGTCCCAAGTTGACTGCTCTCCCCCCACCTGGATTCGAGGGGTGTGCTGATGAACAGAAGAATGGGGAGTGGGAACCAGCAGGGCCCCACTCCACCTGCCCAGAAGGTGCAGCTCGGGCCTCCCCCTGTCCTGAGCCACCTGCACGCCACCCCTTTATTGGCTCAGGAGATCTCTAGTCTTTTTTTTTTTTTTAATTTTTTTTTTTTTTTTACATTTATTTATTTTTGAGACACAGAGAGAGACAGAGCACAAGTGGGGGAGGGGCAGAGAGAGAAAGAGACAAAGAACCCAAAGCAGGATCCGGGCTCTGAGCTGTCAGCACAGAGCCCGACGACGCGGGGCTCGAACTCACAAACCATGAGATCATGACCTGAGCTGAAGTCAGATGCCTAACTGACTGAGCCACCCAGGCGCCCCAGGAGATCTTATTCTATTCCAGGTTCGGAGACCCCCAACAGGTCCCTCTGAAGTCTTTTCCCCTCTCTGGACTTCAGTTTTCTTCTTTAGTCTTTTTTTTTTTTTTTAAGTTTATTTATTTATTTTGAGAGAGAGAGACAGGGAAAGAGAGAGAGAGAGAGCATGAGCAGGGGAGGGGCAGAGAGAGAGAGAGAGAGAGGGAGAGACAGAATCCCAAGCGGCCTCTGCACTGTCAGCATGGAGCCCCAACTGGGGGCTCGATCCCACGAACCGCAAGATGGCGACCTGAGCCAAAATCAAGAGCTGGACGCTTAACTGACTGAGCCACCCAGGGTCCCTGCATGTCCCACGCAGCCACATGCCCCAACTACACATCATCGTGTCCCTGGAACCCTGCCTTGTCAGAGATGGAAGGCATCCCAGAGAAAGCCAACACCTTCATTATACTGGGAAGTTGGGATCCGGGACTGGTACTGTCCCCAGGCTATAGCCACTGATGGCTCCCGGATTCCAGCTGCGACGGGGTGGGACTCTGGTTTTTCATCTGACGCCAATCAGGCCTGCTGCTAAAGAGTCTGCCCTTCTGCAACTCACCAATCCCTGTCCCATCGCACGCCACTCCTGTGCCCCCTCCCAGGTGCTGAGCTGACAGCGGTGGATCCTGTCCGGGGCAAGACGGCCCTAGAGTGGGCAGTGCTGACTGACAGCTTCGACACCGTGCAAAGGATCCGGAAGCTGCTGCGGCGCCCCCAGATAGAGCAGCTCAGCCAGCATTACCAGCCCGAGTGGCCAGCCCTGCCTGGGCTCGTGGCCCAGGCCCAGGCCCAGGCCCAGGCGGCCCCATCTCTTCTAGAGCGACTCCAGGCCACCTTGAGCCTCCCCTTTGCCCAGTTTCCTCAGGAGGGGGGTGTCCTGGACCACCTTGTGACCATCACGACCAGCCTGGCCAGTCCCTTCCTCACCACTGCCTGCCACACCCTGTGCCCTGAGCACCCACCTGCACTGGGCACCCGAAGCAAGTCTGTGCCAGAGCTGCTAGGCACTGCCCCTCCCCCGCCCCCAGATCCCCAGCCCCCCCAGGTGGCCCCTGGCCCCAGGGCCCTCATCCCCTACCAGAACCCTCAGGGCGTGTTGAGTATGTGCCCTCAGTGGCTACAGCCCAGGGACAATAGCAGCCCCAGGCCCCAAGCCCCCAAGATCCGCCTCTCCAAGGCACCCTCATCGCCCAGACAGCACAAGCCAGAGTCCAGGCCTGGAGAGAATCGAAGGTTGGCCCTTCCTATCTGGAGATATCAGGAGCTCAGGATGGAGAGGAGGAAGCAGGAGGAGGAGGCCAGGCAGGCACAAAGTCAGGGAAAGATGGGCTAGGCCAGGCTGGGAGCAGGTGATCAGGTCCCTCCCTAAGGCTCCTTTGCCCTCTGGAGCCCCTTCTGCTCTCCCATCCAGATCTGTACAAATGATTCTACTCTAATCTACTTAGGAGGTTGTCCACACAGCGCTATTTGCGATACTAAGAGTGGAAACAACCTAAGTGTCCATCAGCAGGGGACTAGCTAAATTGCTTATGGCTGTGATAAGTATACATCCATATGATGTATTTTATACAGTGGTAAAACGAGTAAGGAAGCTCTTTACGTTCTGATGTGAAACTATCTCTAAGAGGTATTAAGTGAAAGTCATCAAGGGGTGGAAGAGCGTGTATGGCATGCTACTACTCGTCCATGTAAAATCTGCACCAAGATAAACTTGACCAATACAAATATATAGGGAGTACCAAGATGTATTTAAGTACTTGATGAATGAAGGATCAAAGGAGGAAACGAAAAACCATTACTGACAGTGGAAATACGAATCCCGGAATGAGATTGAAAAGTTAGGTACAAAAAAGTTAATTCTTACCCGGCAATAACACCATAACTTTTTTTTTTTTTCTGCCAGACAAAAATAAATTGCTACTTATCAGTCGTCTACAGGTTAACCTCTTAACTTCCTATAGAAAATCTGGGCCCTAATCAATAGTAAATACTATGTCAGACAAAATTACTTCCCCTGGATGACCCATAGGTGGGGTTATTAGCCAGTGATCTAAAACACCTTGAAAAGGGGCGCCTGGGTGGCTCAGTCGGTTAAGTGTCTGACTTCAGCTCAGGTCATGATCTCATAGGTTTGGTTCATAAGGGCTCTGTGCTGACATCTCAGAGCCTGGAGCCTGCTTTGGATTCTGTGTCTCCCTCCTTCTTTGCCCCTCCCCTGCTCGCTTTCTGTCTCTAAAAAACTGAATAAACATTAAAAAAAAAAATGTTTGTTTTGGGGCTCCTGGGTGGCTCAGTCGGTTAAGCGTCTGACTTCAGCTCAGGTCATGATCTCGCAGTCCGTGAGTTCAAGCCCCACATGGGGCTCTGTGCTGACAGCTCAGAGCCTGGAGCCTTGTTTCAGATTCTGTGTCTCCCTCTCTCTCTGACCCTCCCCCGTTCATGCTCTGACTCTCTCTGTCTCAAAAATAAATAAATGTTAAAAATTTTAAGAAAAAATGTTTTAATATCTTGAAAGGCACTTAGTAATTTTTCATGTGTGCTTTATTTAAAATTGTTTTTCATCAGTTAAAAATGTTTTTAATTTTTTATTTGAGAGAGAGAGAGCACGAGTGGGAGAAGGGCAGAGAGAGAGAGAGAGAGAGAATCCCAGCACTCTTAGCACAGAGCCGGGCAGGGGGCACCATCATCTCGCCACCCTAGGATCATGACCTGAGCCAAAATCCAGAGTCGGGCGCTCAACTGACTGAGCCACCTAGGTGCCCCTCAGGTTTTCCTTTTTTCAAAGATTTTCTGTGTAAGTACTCTCCACACCCAACATAGGGCTCAAACTCACAACCCCGAGATCAAGAAAGAGTCTCATGCTCCACTGAATGAGCCAGCCAGGCACCCCTGGGTATTTTTTCTTCCTCTCTTTCAAGATTCAGAGCCAGCCATCTAGTTGTGGAAGCCAGACTCCCTCACTGGAACCTCCCTGGGAAGAAACATGGCAGTTCGCTCAGGAAGATGACCGAACAACTGGCCAAGGGTAGAAGGGAAACTTGTCACAACTTGTCACTGAATACCTTTTTGAAACTTTTGACTTTTTAAAAAATGAGCTTTATCTTTTAGAACCGTTTTAGATTTACAGAAGAGTTGTAAAGCCGGTACAGGGCTCCCATATACCCCACACTCGGTGACCTCTATGATTACCATGAATGTAGTACATTTGTTACAATTAATGAACCAATATTGATACATTATGATTACAAAAGTCTAAACTTTATTCAGGTTTCCTTAGTTTTTTCCTAATGTCCCTTTTCTGTTCAGAATTCCAGCCAGGACACCGCATTACATTTAGCTGTCACGTCTCTGCCGATGTCCCTCCACTGTGACACCTTCTCAGATTTTTCTTGTTTCTGATGACCTTGACAGTTTTGAGGAGTCCTGATCGGGTATTTTGTGGGCTGTTCTTGTCATGAGGAAACTGGGGTTATAGGTTGGCAGGAGGAAGACCACAGAGGTGACACGCCACTCTCATTGCTTCATGTGAAGGTTATATACCGAGAACATGACTCATCACGGTTGAGGGAACCTCGATCGCCTGACTGAAGTAATATTCGTCAGGTTTCTCCCTGAGATGCTACTCTTTTCTCCCCCTTTCTATACTGTGCTCTTTGGAAGGGAGTCAGTCTATGAAGCCCACACCGAAGGAGCGGGGAGTTAAGGTCCCATCTTCCTGGGGGTGGAGTATCTACATAAATTACTTGGAATTACTCTACCCAGAACGTTTTGACTTTTTAGCTATGTATTACTGAATCTTGGAAAATTAAAAAATAAATCTGCTCTTTGAATAGGGGAGACCACACACACACACACACACCGAGGCGACAGCGACCATTAGAGTTAGATAGTGTGTGCTCTCTCCCAGGGGGTTCCGGAGGCAACTACAGGCACTGGAATGGCTTCAAGGCTAATTTACCATGTCCTGTCCTACCTGTGTGAATAAGGGACTTAAGTTCCCCTGGTCTCCGTTTTCTCATCTGCTAATGGGGGGAAGACAGGGTTTTTTTTTTTTGAAAGATCTATTACATAATGTGGGTTAAAAGGTGCTGTAAACTGCAAAGTGCCACCAAGACTTGAGGTGCTATGGAAGGGCCCTTCGGGAACCGAGTTTGGCTGAGCTGTGTCTGGGCCTCCGGGAGCTAGAGTTCTTTCCTCCCAATGAAAACAGGGAGCGAAACTACCATCTGCGGGTTTGGAACAGCATGCTAGTTACATGCTTGGGCTTGGGAGCTGGCCTTGGGCAAGTCATTGAACCTCTCCGAGCCTCGAGGCTCTCACGCATCAAGCGGAGGTAATGATAACATGTCACCGTGGGGCTGTTGGCAGAACTCACTGAGCTGTTGCAGCACTTGGCACTGTCCTGGCCTTGACATCACCATTATCCTATTTAATCTCCACAACCTTCCTATTTCATAGTTGAGGAAACTGAGGCTATGACGGTTAAGCGACTTGCCCAAGGTCACCAGCTGCTAAGTGGCCAAGTGGCACTTGGACTTCAAGTCTGTGGACTCTGAAGCCTGTGTCCTTTCCACTGTGACACACGGCACCTGCCACAGCCCGAGTTCCCTGGTCCTCTGAGTCTCTCCCTCCCACTTTTCTTTTTTTAATGTTCATTTATTTATTTTTGAGAGACAGACAGAGAGAGAGGCAGAAAGAGAAGGAGACAGAGAATCTGAAGCAGGCTTCATGCTTTAGCGCAGAGCCCCACGTGGGACTCGAACTCATGAACTATGAGATCATGACCTGAGCCGAAATCCAAAGTCGGCTGCTTAACCGACTGAGCCGACTGGCGCCCCTCTCCCTCCCACTTCTTTTTTTTATTTTTTATTTTTTTTTTAAGTTTATTTATTTTTGAGACAGAGAGAGACAGAGCATGAACGGGGGAGGGGCAGAGAGAAGGAGACACAGAATCTGAAACAGGCTCCAGGCTCTGAGCTGTCAGCACAGAGCCCGACGCGGGGCTTGAACTCACGGACCGCGAGATCATGACCTGAGCCGAAGTCGGCCGCCTAACCGACTGAGCCACCCAGGCGCCCCTCTCCCTCCCACTTCTAAGCAGCCTGAGTTGTACTAGGGCATGGGGGTGACCACGGCATCTTCAGAACCAGAGAACTAGCCCACTGTCGCGCTCTCTCTCCCGTCTAGCATGCTGGGGAGCTCGACGAGCGGGCAGCGATCTTCCAGCAGGGGGAGCCTCTCCACCTCGGAGACCCACCCTCTATCGATGGCCATCTCGGGGCAGCTGGGAGTCCCGGGCCTGCGCCCTGCCAGTCCTCCTCCCAGGCCATTTCTCTCTAATCCTCTAACTGCTTCTGACAGCCTTTCAGGCTGCCGGGGAGGAAAGAAGCCCACGTGGCTCGCTCTGCCTGTGCTGCCCCGAGTCAACCTCTCCGCTAACATCCCAGCTTCTTCCCACGCCAGCCCAGCTCCCGAGCCTTCCAAATGGAGTCCCTGTCAGCAGAGGCCAAGGAACTCTGAACAAGGTCTCTGGCTGTGCCGAACACGCCCCTGGCAAAAGTGCCCTGCAAAGACCAACACCTGGGCTTGAATCCCGGCCTTGACTCCTACCGTCTCTGCGACCAGGGAGTGCTCCCAGCCTCCAGCTCCTCATTTGTAACAGCAAATGGTGACAATATAGAATCTGTACTTCCCAGGGTTGTCGTGCAGCCTAAACAGGGAGAGGCATGCCAGGCACTGAGAAGGGCCCGGCCAACCATCAGTGCCTGGTAAACAACAGGTTTTGTTACTGTGCCGATTGGCAAGGAGTGAGGCCAAGGGGGGCAGCCCCGTGGAGAAGGCCAGTGGACATGTCCTTGGAACCCCATGGCCTCCCCCGTGATTCTAGAATACTACTCTGGCGAGCCCTGAAGTGGAAACACTTGCTCAGCCCAGACAGCCTTCTCAGACCAGCTTCTCAGACCCCCCAGGCCCGGAGTGCCCCCAGCCCACCTTTCATCCCCATAGCACTGATGGCCAGACCACTTGTTCCCAGCATGTGCACAGGTCCACCCTCACCCTGCCCAATAGGGGCTCCTACGGAAGGGACTGGAAAGTTGGCTTGCCGGACACACTGGGGTATCAGCCAGGCTTGTGGGGACGCCCTTCCCTCAGTCCTGCATGGACAGAACCTCAGCCCGTCTCCCTACTCCCTGGCTCTGTGCCTAGCCCATACAGGCTGAATAAACGTGTGTGGCAACGAACTGCGTTCAGACTCCACCAAGGTCCGGGATGCTTAGAGGGCCCTTTACCTCCTTCCTCCTCTTAGCAGCTGTTCTGGTCCAGGAGCCAAGTGTCCCCAGTCATCCCAGGACATGCCCCAGGGAAGCCCTGCTGGGTCAGGAAAAGGCAAGGGAGTACATATATGTAGGGAGGACAGAGGGACAGGTGGGGACTCATTCATTGATGTGCCTTTTTTTCCAAACTGGGAAATGCAATGGTTGCAAATGGTTGGAAACAGCTACGCATCTCCCACCACACCAACCACCAGGCCTGCTGCTTCCCTCCCCATACTTCCCCCCTATCCCTTACCCGTCCCTCACCCTGACCTCCAAGGACCGTTCTCCCCCCAGATTTCAGCTGGCCCCACCGAGAAACCCACCTGGTCAGCAGACATTCAGACCTGCTCACCTCTCTCCTCTTCCTTAGAGGGAACCTGGCTTTTCATGGTTAAGGAAGGTATGACATCTGGAGGGAGGACGGGACGGCAAGGCTTGGGGTCAGAGGGACTCTGCAACGTGGATCGGTCACACAGGCAGTGTCACGTGCCAACACACAGTCAGCCAGGTGCCACAGGGACCTGCAGGCTGGCAGGCACAGAAGTACACACAGGCTCCCTACCCACCACCGCCCTCCACCAAGCACACGTAAACACACCCTGTCACACAGGCACACAAACACACGGACACACTGGCAAAGGGAAAAATCAAGACGGGGTCCCCCCCTTCCTGGGGTCCCATCTCCCCCTCTTAGCCCCTCTGTGCCCCAGCATTCTACATTCTCCAGCCGTCCAGCTCTGTGCTTTGCCCATGTGACTATCCTCCTAGTTGTAGTCTGTCCAACTATTTGGAGTGGGAGTTGGTGGGGGACAGGGAGGGGCAGGACAAAACCTTACCCCTGAGTTCACCCTTAGACCTAACTGAAAAACCACGGTCTCTCTGAGGTAAAGGAGAGAGGTGAGCAGGCCAAAACCTAAACCCTGCTTTGTGGCTATTTACCCGAGACGAGCCTTGGATACCTCCCAACCACTATTTCCTACATCCATGCCCGTGACCTGCTGTGGGGCAATTTGGGGCAGGGGCCTGTGGATGGGGGGCCCTGGAATCCGGGCTTGCTGAGGGCCCTCCATACTAGGCTGTCTGCTCCTGCAAGGACAGAGCCTGGGCACGGATGCCAGAGGGGTGGGAAAGGGGCAGGATTTATGGTATTTCCCCTCCAGCTGGAAACAAAGGCAGATTCCTGTGTCCAGTTCCAGCAATCCGGTCCCACCCACCCGCGTGGCTGGAGCTGAAGGAAATCCCGCTGGCCTGCGGCCTCACCCAGCCACTCAGACCCTCTTTCAAACAATCTCTCCCAGCTGGGGCCATTACCAGCTCTCAAATCCTGGGGACCCCCTCCTTGTTCAAATCCTAAGCCCTCCCCATTGGGGATGGTCCCCTTAACCCCTCAGACTCTCTCCTCAGGCAGCAAGGGTCCCCTCAGCCCACCCAAGAGCCTACCAGGCCCCCATCCCCTTGCCGGGCAACTCTGCCCACCCTCACCCCACAAATTTGGGATCTGCTTTCCTTTAGGGTGGGCAAAAGTCTTGATGATTCTAGGAACTCCGCTGCCATTCCAAATGCTCAGCCAGACCTTCAGGACACCTCCAGTGATCTTTCAACCTGGTATCCCCCAATAAGAAGATGTTCACCTCAGCACGATGTATCTTCCTTTATGGCAGCAAAATTGCAGCTTTAGGAAAGGGTGAAGAGTCTTAATTAGTGAAGAGTCAAGAGATACTGTATGTGGGGGAGTCTGGGTGACTCAGTCAGTGAAGCATCCGGCTTCGGCTCAGGTCATGATCTCACGGTTCGTGGGTTCGAGCCCTGCATTGGGCTCTGTGCTGACAGCTCAGCCTGCTTCAGATTCTGTGTTTCCTGCTCTCTCTGCCCCTCCTCTGCTTGCTCTCTGTCTCTCTCTCTCAAAAATGAATAAACTCCAAAAAAAAAATTTTTTTTTAAAAGAAAAAAGAGATACTATGTAGGGAAAAAAAAGACACTATCTGATACCGATAGAATAGGAACTAAAGTTGAATTATTTAAATTTACAAAATAATAACATAATGATCAATAGTTAGAAGAGTGAGAAAAAGAAAAGAATCTAAATGGCCTAAATTCTGAAGCTTTAAGATAATGCCTGCCTGGCTCTGCCGGTAGAGGGTGCAACTCTTGATCTCAGGGTTGTGAGTTCAAGTCCCACCGTGGGTGTAGAGATTACTTAAAAATACAACCTTAAAAAAAAAAATGCCCAACGCTTTTGAGTTTAGAGACAGCAGAAAGACAAATACCACACGGGGTCACTTACGTGTGAAATCCAAAAACAAAGACAAACTCATAGAAACCGCAGGTAGAAAAGTGGTTGCCGGGGATGAGGGGAGGGAGACATTGGGAGAGGTTGGTAAAAGGGTACAACTTTCAGCTAGAAGATGAATGAGGTCTGAGGACCTAACGTACAATATGGTGACTACAGTTGATAATACCGTATTGCATAAAATTAGTGGAGAGTATGGAACTGAAGTTCTATTCACCAAAACAACAACAACAACAACAACAACAACAACAACAACAAGAGATAACTATGAGGGGGTAATGGATGTGTTATTATTTTTTTAATGTTTATTTATTTATTTATTTTTATTTAATTTTTTTAATGTTTTATTTACTTTTGAGAGAGAGAGAGAATCCAAAGACAGGCTCCAGGCTCTGAGCTAGTTGCCAGCACAGAGCCCGACGCGGGGCTCGAACCCACGAACAGCGAGATCGTGCGCTGAGCCTCCCAAGTCGGACACTCAACCGGCTGAGTCGCCCAGGTGCCCCCTGATGTGTTATTTTGATGGGAAGAATCCTTGCACAATGTATACGTGTATGAAATCATTTTGATAAACACTTTAAATACCTTACAATTTGACTTGTCAACTATACCTCAATAAAGCTGAGGAAAGATGGAGAGAGCTCAGTGCGAATGTATCATTTAGAGTTACCCAGTAAACATCAGAGAAGGGAGTAGTGGAGACTCTGGGAAGGGGGTCAGCCCTAGCAAGAGGGGCCGGGGGTGGGCACAGTTGCTTCTTGTTATCAAGTCCCTCTGCCAGGATCTCATTTCTTTATGTCACCCCGTGCTTATTTGGAATTTTTTGAATTTTTCTTTTTTTTTTTCAGAATGGTGGCCTCATAGTTCAAAGTCATCTGCAGTGGCTATACATTCATCTGGATAACAAGCCCTCAGGTACCTATCAGTAGACGAGGCAACACATCCTACTCATCTTTGAGCAGGTGGGGAAGCAGAGGCCCCCTTCGCACAGCCAAGCCTCTGATCTCCTGACTTCCGGTTCACGCTCTTTCTCCTCCCGCACAGCTCGGCCTCCCTCTAGCGCACAACCGGACATCTGTGTGGGTTTTAGAGCTGGTAGGGGACCCTCGCAGAGTGTTTGCTTTTATGCTGAGAACGTAGAGGAGGAACAGTCCGCGCCTTGCCCGGGTTGTGGAGACAAAGGCTCGCGTGCAGACTCCAAGTCCAAGTCTGGACTCTTTCCCCGCGGTGGTGGGGCCGGTTTTCTGGAAGGGTCAGAGCACTGAGGACGCAAGTGGGGAGGGGCAGTCCAGAGGTTGCCGGCCTGCCGAGGTGGAGGTGGTGCTGGAACGGCTTCCCAGCAGAGCCCAGGCTGCAGGACAACTGCCCCTGAGGCATTGTGTGGGCACCGCCTGATCTCAGACTGCTTGCCCTGACATGCCAACCCTTTCTTAAGAGGTTCCATCCTGAGATGAGTCATCCTGACGGTTCAGGGATAGGCCAGGAGCGGATGAACCCATCTACGCGACATCCTGGAGGAGGTGGGAAGGAAAAGGAAGGTGACTCTGTCCCTCTGAGTCTGGCAATCTGGCCCCTGTCTGCCAGCCTCTTCCTGAGGTGCTGGGTGGGTAGGCCCCAGCTGCCCTCCCCTCCCCCAACCTTAACACCAGCCACATGGCGTTTTTTACCTGAGCTGTAATGACCGGGCCTTAGATCAGACCATTTTCTGAATCTCAGAGCCAAACAAGATAATATGAAGCTGGGCAGGACCTTTGGAAGTACCCGGTTTAAACCCCTCAGTGTACAGAGGAGGAAACTGAGGCCCAGAGAAGGTCCCCGGTTTACTGCTATTTTTAGGACAACATGGTGTTTCTGCTCAGAGCTGAAGGAGACCTAGAGAGATCACTTTTCCCTCCCACTCCAGGCAAAACTCGGGCTTCATCCAGCCCGCAAAGCTCAGACTCTCTTCTCCGTGTTGAATTGATGCACAGACGTCACAGGTATCTGCCCCTCTTCCCTCCTAAAAGGAGACCCACAGTTCTTCCTCCTCAGGTAGTGTAACCCTGTTCTGCTGTTTTCCATGTCTCTTACATTAGAAAGATTCCCTAGGTTGGCTCCTCTCGCTCTCCCACTCTGCAATTTGAATGAAACAAAGCCCAGCTCACCCTCGGCTAATTCCACCCTCCCCCTCCCCCTCCCCCTCCCCCTCCCCCTCACTTTTTCTTCCTACTCATCCCGAGCAGAACTGGCTACATAATTTGTGGGGCCCAGTGCAAAATGAAAACGCGGGGGCCCTTTGTTCAAACATTACTAAGGGTTTCAAGATGGCAACAGCAGAGCATTAAGCCAAGCATGGGGTCCTATGTATCTGCACAGGTTGAATACCCATGAAGTTGGCCCTGCCTTCATGTCAAAAGCGATCCGTGAACTCAACACTCGTACATGGTTCTGAAAGTGCAGGCTGTCCGATCTCCTGCCTGCCTGCTGGACTCCACGTCACCTGCCTTCCACAGGTGAGAATCTCCTGGAGATTCACCCCACATAGCCTTCCTAGGATCTCCAGGCCTCTCTCTCTGCTTCACACACTATCGGGAAATCCTTCCAAATATCTAAATTCAGATCTCAGCCCTTTCAGCCTGTTTCCTCTTGTTCTGTCCTCACTGAATATGGGGAACAGCTGGTCCTTCTGAGTAATTAATTTTGTAGACTTGGACACAGTTTGTAATTCCTTTTCCCTTTCCTCGTTGGGCCTATTCTCCAGGGCTTTCTCCAACTCTGTGTCCCTCCTCCGATGCCTTCCCCAGGTTTTCCGTGTGCTATGGCATGGGTGGGTTCACAAGAAGCTCTAGTGAGCACCAGGCAGGGGCCAGAGGGCTCAGTGCTCTGGAGAGGTTGGGGGACTCTAGCACAGACTGACAGCCCGTTCCCCAGTGCCCCATTGGGCACCCGTCCTCCTCCTCCAAACTTGACCCCTTCCTAGATAACACCCCCCCCCCGCCCCGCCCCGCCCCGGCCCCCATCCCCAGCGGCTCTCACCAGCGACTCAGCCCTAGCCATCTCACTGTTTCCGTCCCCGCTGAGTGTCTCAGACCGAATGCTTCCCTCAGGGAAGCCCCCATTTCCACCGCCCAGAACAGAAATCCAGGGGCTGGGATTGGCAGAAGTTTATCAGAAGCCAATGCAGGGCAGGGGCGGGGCGGAGGGGGGGGGCGGGGAGAGTGGGTATGATAGATGGACACGAGGCCACGCTCCGAAGTGGCCGCTATAATCTGAAAGAGCAGATACCGTAATCCCATAGTACTTCCTATTGGCTGCAGGACTCAGCTCGGTCCTGACACTGAAATCTGGGTGTGCCTTGGCTCTGCAATTCACAATGCTCACAAGTTGTGAAGCAGCTGTGGGGTGGGGGCTGGGGAGGGTTTCAGCAGAGGAAGTGAGGTCAGTCAACAACCCATGTCATCCGAGCCTTGAGCTGATGTCTCCCCCAGCCTCTATTCCCAGCAAAGGCTGGGGTGGGAGCCCCCGGGGTGGGGTGGGGTGGGGGGAGGGTCCCTGGCCCATTTTACACAATCTTCACAGAGGAAGGCACCTTAGAGGTCCGCTTCTGCTTCCAATACCTACTCTTTCCACCTTGGCCCCCAGGCTACTGTCTCCCCAGCCTTTTCATTTATTCATTGAACACTGTCACTGAGGGTCCACCCTGCGGCAGGCACAGCCAGCCAGCATTTTTTGCTGTGCACTGAGATAAGCATCATTTGCCTTCATTCTCACAACAACCCTATGAGGCTGGCACTGTTGACTGTGCCCATTTAGCAGATGGGGGAGTGAGGCACGGAGAGGTACGCAGCTAGCCTGGATTCCCAGACTGCAGGGTCTTTGTGGGTAACTAGGAGGCTAGAAATGAAGTCCTGCCTTCAGGGTGCTCACGGTGGTTGGAGCAAAGCGAGGCGATGACGTCAGTACTCTGAGCCTATGCGAGGGAATCAGGACAGAGAGCAAGTTTCTCTCTGGGGGAGAAGCCATTCTGCTCCCCTCTGCAACTCTTTGTCTGCCTTGTCCCATCAGTGCCCCGACGTAGGCTCCAGTCCCCATCTCCATTTGGTGGGGTGAGGGGCCTGCCTGGAAGGGGGCAGTCGAAGGCAGTTCCCAGCCTCTCCTTCCAATTCTGGCCTGACATTGTGGGGAGAGGAGTGCTTGTCACCGGGCTGTGCTGTGGCCGGAGGGCCTCACTCTTCCCACCGCTGACCCAGAGCAGCCCGAGCTGGGCCTCTTTACCCTGTGCTGAGCGGAGAGAGGCTGCGGAAGAGGGGAGTGAACAAGAGGGGGTGAAGGGGCCAGAGGGAGGAGGCTGAAGGATTCGACCAAGAGTCGGGAGTCCTCGAGGGCGGGGGGTCGAGGGTGGAGAGGGAGGGGCCAAAATATTTCGGACCCTGCCAGCCCCAAACCCTGCCCTCGCTGCTCTGAGCCTAGTAGGCCGAGGACTAGGGGCCGAGGGTGGGTGAAGGACAGGTAAGTTACCTCCCCTTCCCCCTCTCCTCGCGGTTCTTCCCTCGGTGCCCCCCTTCCAGTCCCGATTCCAGGTCGCCCTCTCCGCGGCTCGGAGCGGGAGAGGGCGCCTCCCCGTCCATCGTCTCCGCTACCGGCCCTCAGACCGTGCCTCCCGCTTCGACTCTGGCCCCCCGCGGCTCCCGGCCTGGCCACCCCGCGAGACCCCCCGCGGCCCGAGTCCAAGGCCCGCCCCCTCGGGGAGGCGGATGTGGGAGGCTCGGGGCGGGGGCGCCGCCGCGATCTCGGGGCGGGGGCGGCCGAGGCGGGCGAGGCGGGCGGTTGCCCTCGGGGTCTGGGAGCCGCGCGGGGGAGGGTCCGGGTCCTGCGGCCCCAGCGAGGGGCGAGCGGGCGGCCCGTCGGCTAGCTGGGCAATAGGAAACGGTTTATTAGGAGGGAGTGGTGGAGCCGGGCCAGGCAGGAAGACGCTGGAATAAGAAACATTTTTTGCTCCAGCCCCTTTCCCAGTCCCGGGAGGCCGCCGCGCCGTCCGCGCCGAGCGAGCCCCGCCCGGGCCCCAGCGCCGTCCGGGGCCGCGCACGACCCGGGCCCGCCGTCCAGCGCTCGCCGTGCCACCGCGGCCGCCGCCGGGAGGGGAGGCGCCCGGCCCGCCGCCCGCAGGGCGGGTCCAGAGGTGAGTCCAGGTCCGCGGGCGGCCCGACCCCGAGCCCGAACGGGCCCTTCTCGGGGCGGATCCCAGAGGACGCCTCACAGAGGTTGCCGTAGGGTCAGTCCCAGCTCCCCACTAGGGCAAGCTGCCCCTGGCCTTCCCCGCACATCTGCCCACGACCCTGGAGCGGGCTGGGCCAAACCTGGGCTGGGAATCGGAAAACTTCTGGCCCCTGGGCCAGTCACTTCTCTGTCTCCTCTCCTCATCCGTAAAAGGGGCAGAAGGATTCCTGCTCTGCTTCACAGGGAAGGGGTCGCGTGTCCCTCCAGGCAGCTGCCTTGACCTGGGAGGGAGTGTCTACTTGCAACCGTGTTGAGCCTCCCCTTGAAGCCCACCTTTCCCAGGCCAGCCTTTGCGGTTCTTGCTTAAGGATAATTCCATCCTGCAGACCTCACCTCCAACCCTGTAGGGTCAGATAATCCCCATGCCATGGCCTTCCCTGGAGATCCAGGCCAGAGGGTTTCCCTTTCTCCCTGTAGGCTGGGACCCCAGACTTCCAGTCTGCCCTGGAGGCCAGTGCTGTTAAGCGCATCTCTGGGCTGCCCCCTCCCCCCATTTCTTCTTGAAGGACAGGGGCATAGTGGACTATAGCACTCACCTTCTCTATTAGTGGCAGCTTCTGGCTGAGTCGGGGTCTGTCCTCCCTGATCCCTCACGGTTCCATTTGTCTTAGTGCCTGTCCTCTCATCTCATGGGGTTGTCAAAAATAGATACCATTTATTTATTTGAGTGCTCTTAGATGTACGCTTAGCTATATTTTTCTCATGGAATCCCGGCCACAGTTTAGCAGAAGAGGTTTATTACGCCCATCCTACTGAAAACTAAAGAGGTTCAGACCTGAGTCGCTTGTCCAAAGCTCCGTGGATGGTGTAAATGGTGCTGTTGGGTTTTTGGTAACATTTGTTAAATGCTCACTGTGTGCCACTTAGTACTCGGCTGAATAATTCTACTACATGGTACCTATGAAATGAACACTTGTTATTTTCATTTTTTGTAGGGAAGCCTAAGCCTCAGAAAGTTTAAGTAACTTGCCCCAAACTTCGTAGTTCTAAGTGGGAGAGGCAGGATTTGAACCCAGGTCTGCCTGATCCTGACCCTGGTGCTGTACTGTGCTGCCTGTGCTTTCTGTCTGAGACCCTAAAATCCAGGCTTGATGCTACATCACGCTGCGGTGAAGGGCCAGTGAAATGATGCAGATGAAAGTGTTTTGTGTACGGTAAGGGGCAGCCTGGTATGAGTAGCTCAGCCCTCTGCTGTGTGGGTAAGACCTGTTGATTCGCAGAGTGAGGCTCTTCCAGCCCTGTTACAATTGTCGCTGTGCGGAGCCAGTCCTGCCGCTGAGAAACAGATCGATAACCACCTTCTGAGCACACCCCTTCTCCGGTTCTCCAATTTAAGACTAAGCCTGCAGCAAGCAGATGATTTCTGTCTTCCCATCTAAACAAACCCTCATCGGGCACCCCATGGTAACAACAGCAGCCTGCAATATGTTCCTGTCCTCAAGATGATCGGGACACCCGTGGTGATGATGAGCAAGAAACTCAACATCCATCCCTGAACCTCAGTTTCCCCACTGGATCATTGTGAGGGTTAAATTAGATTAACCATCAAAGTTGAGTACTTAGCAGCACTCAGAGAAGATTAGTTCTTATTATTAAAGATTTCACAGTGGGCAGTTAATGTTTGAAGTTAGTTTGGCATTTGTGATTTCTGGCCAACAACAGTGATGCTTCTGTCAGCAGGAGATCTTTCAGGAAGTTTTGCTTCGAAGTGAAGGGAGGGGCGCCTGGGTGGCCTAGTGGGTTGGGCATCGGACTTCGGCTGGGGTCACGATCTCATGGTTCGTGAGTTCAAGCCCCATGTCGGGCTCTGTGCTGACAGCTCGGAGCGTGGAGTCTACTTCAGATCTTGTGTCTCCCTCTCGTTCTGTCCCTCCTCCCTTTGTGCTCTCTCTCTCTCTCAAAAATAAAAAAATTAAAAAAAAAAAAAGAAGTGAAGGGATACTACGAGTCCCCAGGAGTCTGTCTGTGCTAGAGTCAGGTCTCTGGGCAATCAGGGTCACTCTGAGTTTGGACTGGCAGGACTCAGCACTCTCTGTACTTAGCTTTGTGCCGGGCCCAGTTAAAAGCTAGAGAGTCACAGGGTGGCTCATTCAGTTGAGCGTCCAACTCTTGATTTCGGCTCAGGCTGTGCTCCCAGGGTTGTGGAATCGAGCCCCGTGTCCCGCTCCACGCTGAGTGTGGAGCCTGCTGAAGATTCTTTTTCTCCCTCTGCCCCTCTGCCCTGCTTGTGCTCTGTCTCTAACATAAAAGAAAAGAAAAAATTAAAAGGAGGCGTTAAAGAAACAAAAAACAAAACCAAAGCTAGAGAGTCACAATTTTACTCCACTACATTCCCAGGATAAGACCAGAAGCGGAGTCTGCAAATGTTGTCAGGCCCTCCCTGTACCATTGTTGAGCCTGGGAGGCTTGAGAACAAAGCCCTCACTCCACCCTCCCTCTGCAGCGTCTCCAAGTCCCTGGCTTTGAGGTTTCACTAGTCTGTCCCTTCTCTAGTTGGTGGGGGGGGAGTGCCTGGTGGGACTGAGAGTCTCTGTCCTCTGCACCCTGCTCCCACTCACCCAGCAGGGCCCTCCCTGCACAGAGAAATGAAAACACATACAGCAGGTTTAGCACTGTGTAGGACACATTTCTCAAGGGGTAGACCCATGCAAACGGGTCAGAATTACCTGGAGACGTTTTACAATGCAAGTTTCTTGCTGGTCCCGGGATGGACTGAATCAGAATTTGGAGTGTGGGTGTGACCAAAGAATGTGCACTTCCAGGGGGTCCTGATGCAGAATCAAGTAGGTAAGAGGGTACCGTGGGGCACTGTCAGAGAAGTGGAAGCTTCAGGAGAGGAGATTTTATCCTGATCGCTATCCACCCTTTCCTTCCTGCCCCGTGCCTTGTCCTTAGCTGCTTTTTGGGCAAGCAAAGGCTTCCACAGATGGCTTCCCACCCCTGCCCCAGTGGGCAAATTCAGCTTGTTTGGGGGTCCTTCTCCAGCCACCGGTCCCCCTGCGGAGTGCTTGCCAGAGTCCTCACTGCCTGCCGGGAGGGGCAAGAGACAGGAGGTCAGGCAGAGGCTGGGGACACAGCTGCAGCAGCCCAGGGCTCCGTTTCCTCCCCCAGCCCTGGGCCTCTGGGGCAGAGGAAGCCCAGGCAGGAAGGCTAGAGCTGCCACCAGCCAGAGAGGCCCATGAACCCCCCCCTCCCCCCCGCCCCCGTCCCCAGCCATCCTGCCCTGGGAGCCTCAGTACCATGGATCTTCATTTGGTACCATTCTTAGACTATGGCCCTTCTGAAGCCCATGTGGCCATACATCCAGCCCTACCAGCCTCACTGTGTTATGCCAAAAGACCCCCTCTGCCCCAGCTCCCCCCCCGCCCCGCCCGCCCCAGCCTGGTGGTAGCTGCTCCTGGGGACTGGATCCCCAGGCACACACCTGCACACTCTCCACCACTCAGGAAGTCCTTCTTGCTGTCTGACTTCAGTCCTTCTTGCTGCAGCATCCATCCTTCTCTTCTAGTTCTAAGCCTTTGAGAAGTGAAGAAGGGGGTGGCTTCTGAAGCACAAGTTGGTTTGGGACCTGAGTTGGGGACAATCATAGATCAGAATTACTTCCTTTTTTTTTAATATTTTTTTTAATTTTTTTTTTATTTCAACATTTATTTATTTTTGGGACTGAGAGAGACAGAGCATGAACGGGGGAGGGGCAGAGAGAGAGGGAGACACAGAATCGGAAACAAGCTCCAGGCTCTGAACCATCAGCCCAGAGCCTGATGCGGGGCTCGAACTCATGGACCGCGAGATCATGACCTGGCTGAAGTCGGACGCTTAACCGACTGCGCCACCCAGGCGCCCCTAATATTTTTAACATTTATTCATTTTTGCGCGTGAGAGAAACAGAGTGTGAGTGGGGGAGGGGCAGAGAGAGAGAGAGGGAGACACAGAATCGGAAGCAGGCTCCAGGCTCCGAGCTGTCAGCACAGAGCCCAGTGAGGGGCTTGAACTCATGGACCGCGAGATCATGACCTGAGCTGAAGTCGGACACTTAACCGACTGAGCCACCCAGGCGCCCCAGTCAGAATTACTTCCTTAACATTCTCTACCAAACTTCTGGAAAAGTTCAACCTTAACTGGCCGTGGAAGGTCAAACATTCAGTGTCTAAGTATGTTTCACTTCCCCTCCCACATCAATGGCCCTACCCCCACCCTTTCCCAGGACAGCAAGGAGAGAGGAGGAAGGCGGCCAGAGAATGGCTCAGAGAGGGCATCTTATGCTCTGGTGAAATTGTAGAGAGGTTTCCCCATACCTGGCCTGAGCCAGCGCTGTCCAAGTTTGTATGGTTGTTACCGCCCTGAGGGCTCAGACCTCGGCTGTCGCCTGGATTGGGAGACAGAGTGGGGAAAGCACTGGACTGGGAGTCTGGGCACTTGGGTCGCACTCCTGGTGCTGCCACCGCGTCCTGTCTGACCTTGGACAAGTCTCCTGCCCTGTCTGAGGCCTAATCTCCATCTTCTCTAAAATAAGGAGCTGGGTTTTGTGGTTCACAAGGTATCCCCCTAGAATTCTGTCACGGGGTGTCCCAGCCCCGTGTGGCTCCTCCAGACCTTGTAGCCACCCCAGCCTGCCCTGAGAATAGCCCTGAGCTCCCTCCCTGCTGTGCGTGACTCCTGCCTGTTCTATCCAGACCCCAATCTAAACAATCTTGATTCCTGTTCCCAGTTTGGCGGGACCCTGAATGGCAGGAAGTGAAGACAGGAGCCTGTTTATGTTTGAGGCAGCCAGGGCTAGGGGGATGGTGGCACCGGGAAAGGGGTGGGTAAGAGGCAGAGGACAGGAGTGGGGGGTACTGCTAGAAACACTCTCCTTCCACCCTGGCCCTGTGCCCTCTGTGCCCTCCCATCTGAACTCAGGAGTAGGGGTAAATAGCTAGGAGTCCCCCAAGCTCTCTGTCACTTCAATATGGCTCTCTACCCTTTACCCCTAACAGGATGGTTTCCATGGGGAAGTGAACCAGGACTTCCCCTGCAGGCCCCGCCCCAAAGCCAGACACAGGGAGTAGGGAGGAGGCCTCCCTGTGCCCCCCCCCAAAACTCCCAGTGATTTCCTCTAGGTGGGAGGGACCCACAGTTAGCGGCTGAGAACACCAAAGGGATCACATTTCATAGATGTTGCTGTAACCCCTCTCTTCTGCAGGGACCATGACCTTGGACTCCCTCAGGAGAGGCTTTCTGATGCTACTGATGGCCTTGGGCTTGACCCAGGGTAAGTACTTAGGGAAGCAGGTAGGGGACAGGGTCCTGGATAGAGAAAGGACCTTGCTCTTGCTCTTGCTGGGGCTGAATTTGAGGAGCTGGGGAGAGGGGGGCACCTAGGAGCTTGGCTGGAGAGTGGGAGGCAGGCTCAGTTAGACTAAATGCCCAGCTACCCCAACCCTTCTTTGCTGTCCTCCTGATCCAAACCCACAGGTTGGTGCTCTACCAGCCTCCACGGTGGGAACCTCCACCTGGGGGTGCAGAGGGTGAGGACATTGGCAGGGGGCACCTGGGAGACCCCTCAGGGTTGGGGCTGGGGGCGAGGGCTGGGCCTAGAACTGGGAGGGAAGGTCTTAGGATCAGGGAGGGGACAGAAGCCTGGTTCTCCTAGTGTCTGGGGGGTCAGGTTCTGGAGGGGAGGATAATCTAAGGATGGGACTGGAGGACCAAGGTCTCAGCGGGTGTGTTTGAGAGGTCAGAAGGGAGGGGCAGTGGGACAGGCATGGCTGTTAGTCTCTGCCTAGGAGTTGGGCCCAGAGTGGCTGAGCCTCCGCTGTGTCTCGCAGGAGACCCTGTGAAGCCCTCCCGGGGCCCGCTGGTGACCTGCACGTGTGAGGGTCCAACCTGCAGGGGGTCCACCTGCCAGGGGGCCTGGTGCATAGTAGTGCTGGTGCGGGAGGAGGGCGGACAACCCCAGGAGCATCGGGGCTGTGGGAGCCTGCATGAGGAGCTATGCAAGGGGCGTCCCACCGAGTTCGTCAACCACTACTGCTGCTACAGCTCCCTGTGCAACCAAAACGTGTCTCTGGCACTGGATGGTACGTGTGGCCACCCCAGCAACCCTTCCCTGTCTTCTTAGTCCCTGTCCTCCCTGCCCTGCCTCCAGCTCCTGCTCTGGCCAGGAGGGCGGGGGAGGAAGGACCCTGGGATATACCTGGCAGAGTGGCCAAATGGGGGGGAATCTGGCTTGGTGGAAGCTGGGCCTCAGTGTCCTCCCCGCCCCCTCCACCAGACACCCAGACTCCTCCAGAACAGCCGAAAGTAGACGGCCAGCTGCCTCTGATCCTGGGCCCTGTGCTGGCCTTATTGGTCCTGGTGGCCCTGGCTGCCCTGGGCCTGTGGCATGTCCGGCGGCGGAGGCGGGAGAAGCAGAGGTGTCTGCGCAGCGATCTGGGCGAGTCCAGCCTCATCCTGAAGGCGTCGGAGCAGGGGGACAGCATGCTGGGGGTACAAGCCTGGGGGTGCCTGGGACCTCGGGGGTGGGGGTTGGGTAGACGGGAGCCAGAGAATCAGATAGGAGCCAGACAGGAGCTAAGAAAGACTCAGTCACAGACACCCAGAGATCTGAGTCGGGGTGGGGGGTGGGGGGGGGGAGATGCCTCTGGGCAAGGGAGGAGCCTGTAGGGACACAGCAGCGGGGGCCCAGCTTAAGGAGGAAGAAATGGGCTGGGCCAGGTGGGGGCAGCCTCTCAGTGGCCTCTCTGTACCCCCAGGATCTCCTGGACAGTGACTGCACCACGGGCAGTGGCTCAGGACTGCCCTTCCTGGTGCAGAGGACAGTGGCACGGCAGGTGGCCCTGGTGGAGTGTGTAGGTGAGCAGTGGGTGAGCCTGGGCGATTGGACCGAGGGCTCCCATGAGCGCACAGGAGTGAGCAAGCTCTTGGCCTCTGAGTCTGGACCTCTGAGGCAGGACCAGGCCTGGGTCCAAATGGGAATTCTGCTGGGCAGGGAGTGGCTTGGAGATGGGTCAGGGCTAGATCCTTCTGTAGGTGTTGGCAGGAACAAGGCTAACGAGGGTGGGCCCGGATTAAGTTAAACATAAACATTAGAGGTTCTGCAATTGGGGTCAGTGCAGAATGAAGATGGGGGCTCTTCTGGGGATTCCCATGCCCAGGGGCTGTGTGTGCCCAGTATGTGACCCTCTCCCACCCCTCTGGCCATCGGATCAGGAAAGGGCCGCTACGGCGAGGTGTGGCGCGGCCTGTGGCATGGTGAGAGCGTGGCCATCAAGATCTTCTCTTCAAGGGATGAACAGTCCTGGTTCCGGGAGACGGAGATCTACAATACGGTGCTGCTCAGACACGACAACATTCTAGGCAAGCGGGGAATGCTAAGCCAGGCCGGGGTTCTCAGCAACCCCCCCCACTCGAGGCTGGAGTCCCCGGGCCTCGGGACAACCGACCTAGTCCTGAAGGACTCCCGTCAGCCCTCAGCTTCAACCGCTGACCCCAGCTTCCTCTCTGACCTAAGCCAGACCTGCCTCCACCCCAGCCCCAGCCCCAGCTTTGCCCTGACCCGATCAGTCCGGCCTCCCTTATCCCTAGCCCCTTGCCTGAGCCACCCGACCCTCTGCCCACAGGCTTTATCGCCTCGGACATGACTTCCCGCAATTCGAGCACACAGCTGTGGCTCATCACGCACTACCACGAGCATGGGTCACTCTATGACTTTCTGCAGAGGCAGACGCTGGAGCCCCAGCTGGCCCTGAGGCTGGCTGTATCGGCCGCCTGCGGCCTGGCACACTTGCACGTGGAGATCTTTGGCACGCAGGGCAAACCGGCCATCGCCCACCGGGACCTCAAAAGCCGCAATGTGTTGGTCAAGAGCAACCTCCAGTGCTGCATCGCCGACCTGGGTGAGCCGCCCGGGTAGGGCGGGCCCTTCGCGGGGCGCGGGGTTCGAGCACTCTCCCCCTCACTAGGTTCTCTGCCTTTGCCTGTTCCTGAGTGTGGCGACGACTCAACTACTGATGGGCGCTTTAATCCCTCCAGGCATGTGTGTTGTCTCATTTCACCTCTGCGAGAGCCCCACAAGCTGCCTTGACGCTTTGCAAGCCCAGACTCCTTCCGGCATACCGCTCTGGCTCCAGGAGTTGGGAGAAAGGGGCAGGGCTCCAAGAACCTGGGTTCTCATCCTGGCTTCACTGACTGCATGGCTCCCCTCACCGGGCCTTGGGGTTCTGCTCTGTGAAATGGGCATAATTACACCTGCCTTGCCTACTCACGTCTCTCTGGGTCCTTGGGCACCTAGGAGAGCTACACGAGCAGAATATAACCGGGGCAGGTGGTTCTCCCGGTGGCTGCTGTCTCCCAGCCCGCCGCAGGGCAGGTCTCCATTCGCCTGCTACTCTATGTCTCACCATCTCTCTCCATCCCCACCTTGCCCCCCGCACCCCAGCCTCCGGGGCCACTCTGTGGGCTTGGGCGAGCGGCAGGAGTGACAGGCCTGGTACCCACAGGCCTGGCTGTGATGCACTCCCAGGGTAGTGATTACCTGGACATCGGAAACAACCCACGAGTGGGCACCAAGCGGTACATGGCCCCTGAGGTGCTGGAAGAGCAGATCCGCACCGACTGCTTCGAGTCCTACAAGTGGACAGACATCTGGGCCTTTGGCCTGGTGCTGTGGGAGATCGCCCGTCGGACCATTGTCAATGGTGAGGGCCCACCCCGCACAGGGTGGAGAAAGAGGGATGGGGCAGGTGGATAGACAAGCAGACAGGCAGGAGACAGGGGCTTCCTGCCATGGCTGGTGCCCGTGGCATGAGGGTCGAGTTGAGTGACCGTTTAAGGTGTGGCTCTGCAAATCTATGAGTCTGGCTGTGAAATCTTGGATAAGTGATAGCAGCTAACTTTTATTGAGCTTAAATATGTGCCACGTGCCTTGCTGTATGCATGGATGATCTTCTTTAATCATCGTGTGTTGGCAGGAGGTGGTATCACTTAGCGGTTAAGGGCATGGGCTGGGAATCAGACTGCCTGGGTTCAGTTCCTGATTATGACCATGGGCAGGTTACTTAACCTCTCTGTGCCTCCATTTCATCTGGAGATGAGAATAAAAATAGTTTCTAGTATTGGCGCCCGGGTGGCTCAGTCGGTTAGGTGCCCGACTTTTGTTTTCGGCTCAGGTCATGATCTCACGGTTCATGAGTTCAAGCCCCGAGCCGGGCTCTGTGCCCTGCTTGGGAGTCTCTCTCTCTCTCTCTCTCTCTCTCTCTCTGCCCCTCCCCCTGCTCACGTACTCTTTCTCTCTCTAAATAAGTAAACATTAAAACAATTTTTTAAATAGTTTCTAATTGAGATAATCCTAGGACAGTATCTGGAGGTATTCTGGGGCTCAGTAAATATTAGCAGCAATTTATTGTAATAACGAATACCTGACATGGTATCATCCCCATTTCACAGATGAGGGTACTGAGGTACAGAATCTCAGCTGTCTAGAGGCAGTATCGGGTTCTGAAACCAGGCCAATATGACTCTGGGGCTAGTGCTCTTTATCACTGGGTTACTTAAACCTCTTTGGTCCTTGGTTTCTTTGCTATAAAAATGCAGGATATAGTAGTGTCTGCACTGCCTGCTTATCGCTGCCTCATTATTACACATGGGCGCCTTTGGAGGGGCTAGGAACAGTTGGAGGGACCTCAGCCTTGCTGGGGCAGACCTGTGGCTGGTGCCCTGCAGCCCTGGACCAGGTGGGGAGGCTTGTCAGTCTTTGTGGAGGCTGTCTGTGGGGAGGGATTGCCGGAGGTCCTGACAGGTTGGGGCCAACCTCAGGATATAACTGGAGCTCCGTTCCTTGGGGACAGGGACATTCTCATTTCCTGAGCATCCGCTAGGAGCCAGCCCCATGCCAGCCTTCTTTTACCCTCAGCGCTGACTGGTAGAGAGAGGCCAGAGTGGAGCCAGTCCCTCTGGGAGACCCTGGAGGGGCTCAGATTCCTGCCCCTTCAGACGTACACTCCCAGAATAGGCTCTGAACACTAGGGTTGGGGAAGGGGGCACCTGGAAGGAGCCGAGACCCCCTGGGCCAGGCTGCAGGCAGGACGAGAAGGCTGGACCGGCCAGGGCCGCAAGGGAGGCTGACCGCAGGCTCCTGGGGCGGAGGGAAGCTCTGTCAGCCCCACACAGATTCGTGGCGCATTATAAACACTGTAATCTGGTGTCAGCCCCGGCACTGATTAAAGGCCCATTAGACACGCTCAGGCCTCTGCGCAGCACTGATTAGGGCTCGAGAGGCGCAGGGGCCGGCCTGGAAGCCCGCCACGGGGAGAACAGCTGGCGCGGGCCCTCCTGAGGTTGCGGCTGCGTGGCCACGGCCCCCAGCCTCAGGCTGGGAAGCAGGGGGGCTCGGGGCGCCTTGTCTAGGTCTGGCCTCTTCTGCCTGCGCTGTCTGCAGCTCCACAGGCATCATTTTCAGAAGGCTTCTCCTCAGGGACAGTGAGGAGAGGTAGTACTGCCTGCTAAGGGGTCAGCGAGGCCTGTGCCGTGTCTCAGAGTGGGTGGGTGTTACTTGGAGCCGGGTGAAGCTCCCTTTCTCCTTGTGCCACGTCCCTCCGCACCCCGCAGCAGGCCAGCTTCTCTCTCTCAAGTATAGCTTGGAGGTCAAGAGCACAGGCTTTGGTTAGACTTCCTGGGCTTGAATCTTAGCTCGGTCACTCACTACCTGTGTGATCTCAGACAAGTGTCTTAA
Source organism: Felis catus (assembly GCF_018350175.1). Lineage (NCBI taxonomy): Eukaryota > Metazoa > Chordata > Mammalia > Carnivora > Felidae > Felis > Felis catus. The sequence continues at coordinate 78,392,136 of NC_058374.1, forward strand.
CCTCTCTGGCCTCAACTACATCGTTCATAAAGTGGAGCTAATAGCATGACTTACCCAGAGGGTTGTTGTGAAGATTTAATGCAGTGCAGTTAGGACCAGGCCTGGCACAGGGAACGTGCCCAGTAAGCGTTTTTATCGGGCATCTGTGATGGTTGGGGCCTGGGAGCAGTGCCCAGACCCCGGGCAGGAGGCAGCCACGGAAAGACTGAAACAAGGTCTGGCCTGGCAATCCAATGAGACGAGTTCAAGTCTTTTTCTTTTTAAAATACTTTTATATAGTTTATGTATTTATTTTGAGAGAGAGGGCAAACATGAGCGGGGGAGGGGCAGAGAGCGAGAGGGATAGAGAGACCGACTCAAGCAGGCTCCACACTGTCTGCGTGAAGCCTCATTTGGGGGCTGGAACTCACAAACCATGAGATCGCGACCCGAGCCGATGTCAGACACTTAACTGAGCGAGCCACCCAGGTGCCCCAAGGTGAGTTTAAATCTTGACTCTACCCTTACTGGCTGTGTCACCTGGGGCTCAACGCCTCTGAGCATCGGTTTCTTCATCTGTAAAATAGGGGTAACGATAATACCCATCGCGTTGGGTTGTCGTGAAGGCTAACAAAAGGAAGCATTGAAGTGTTTATAGCACAATGCCTGGCACATGGCGAGTGCAAAATTAGCAGTAATTATCATTATTGGTGCACGTATCGATTATGTCATAGCATCCTTCTCAGGGTAGCATGGGTCAAGACACCTGGTTTTCCGGACCGTGGAACAGAAGATGGGCAAGCCTCTCCTCAGGGTGGCATGGGGCCTTCTTGGGGTGCCGAGTGACTGTCCCACCCCCCCCCCCATCCTCAGGCATCGTGGAGGACTACCGGCCACCCTTCTATGACGTGGTGCCCAATGATCCCAGCTTTGAGGACATGAAGAAGGTGGTGTGTGTTGATCAGCAGACCCCCACCATCCCCAACCGGCTGACCGCAGACCCGGTGAGGCCTCCCCGGGGGCTGGGATGGCACGGGGCGGTGGCTCACGGCTAGGACTTCTGGCCCCGGGAACTTGTGCCTCAGGTGTCTGTTCACCTGGATCGATTCTGGAGGGTGGATTCCAGGGTCTTTCCGGGGGTACTCTGACCTCCCACATCCGTGGCCTGTGGACCCCTGAAATGTTGGATTTTCAGAACCCTCCATTTTGCCTGAAAAGGCAGAGTCTCTCTGCCACGTTTCTTGCTATGGAGTTTTTGTTGTTGCTGTTTGTTTTCGTTTTTTTCTCTAAACACTCCACATACATATATAAGACACAGGCACATGTGTATGTAAACACATACAGGCATGCACATGCTTCTACATAAACATATACTCACAGATACATATGCATGCACATATATGCCAGACGGTTGGCCCTGTGAAGACAAAGAACATGTCTCCTTCGCTGCCTTGTATCCCAGCTATCTATCACAGTGCCTGGCTCAGAACGCCCAACAAATGTTTATTGAAGGAATGAATATGCATGTATATACATACATGTACATAGACACGTGTTTCTGCACAACATGCGTATCCATAAAAAGCCACGCATAGGCAGTGCTGTGCACACACACATCACATACACTCCCTGTCAGGAACCAGCTTGAGTTCTGAGGCAGAGGTGCTGCTCGTTCAGTCTCAGACCAGTCAGCTTCCTGGGACGGGCTCCTCCTGGACCCTCCTCCAGTATCCACGGGGCCCTGCCAGGGAGTCCCTCCCTCCGCACTGGAGTCCAGCCGCACGGGGCACGTGGAGGCTCCGAGGCTTGCATGTCTCCCCTTCCTCGGATCTTGGCGGAGGTGGGGGGTGGGTGGGGGTAAGGTGTTCCCCAGACACTCTTCACCGAAGGGGGCCTGAGTGCCCCCGAAGGGCTGAGTTACAGCTCTCTTTCTGTCCCGCCTGCCACCTTCCACCCTTCGTCACTCCACTGTCTTCCCCTTCCATCTTTCGCCTTTCTCCTCTCCTGCCCTCCGTTCCCTTTCTTACCACTCTGTCTTTCCTCTGCCCTTCCTCGATGCTCTTATCTCCCCCATCGGTCCTTTCTGTACCGCGTAATGCCCCCCCATTTGGGCGCCGCCCCCTTTTCACCACCTCCTTTTCATCTTCCCTGATCTGTGTCTCTGATTCCTCCCCTCTGCCTCTCCCTGCCCCCCCTCTCCCCCCACAGGTCCTCTCAGGCCTGGCTCAGATGATGCGGGAGTGCTGGTACCCCAACCCTTCTGCCCGCCTCACGGCTCTGCGGATCAAGAAGACACTACAGAAACTCAGCAACGGTCTCGAGAAGCCCAAAGTGATTCGCTAGCCACAGGCCTGAAGCCTGACTCCCCTGTACCTGCAGTGCGTGTGGGGTGGGTGGCAGACGGTGGGTGCCCTGTCTGGGTAGAGGTGGCGTGAGTACGCGTGCTGGGGAGGAGGGTGCCCCTCTCTGGGCCGCTGTGCCCGCCTGCCGGCTCATCCAGCCAAAAATACAGCTGGGCTGAAACCCGATCCCCCGCTGTCTGGCCCGCGCAGAGCAGCAGGCTCCCTGACGCCTGGCTCTCTCCCCACCCTCACGCCCTGGGGCGCAGCCCCTACCGCCCCCAGGATAGGATGCAAAAGAGGCCCCAGAGCCGGGGTGGCCAGGCCAGGGAATCCCAGTCCCCGGGCCCAGAGCCTAGGCCTGCACTTTACCCCCTGCCCTCAGTTAACCCCACTGCCCCACCAGACCTGCCCGGGTGACACAGGGCCTTGTCCAGCCTTCAGTAGACATCCTGCCCTGCCAGGTCTCAGCCTCTGGCACAAGCCCGACAGACACCCAGGGCCCGTCATTTTCTCTGTGTGGGTTTCTATCTCAGGTCTATGAGGCCTGGGGCCTCTGTCTCCGGGACAAGACCCCACCAGCTGAGCACCAGCCGCCAACCATCTGGGAGAGCTGGGGCCCGGATCCTGGGCCCCTCCCCCACCTCCATCCTAGCTGCCTTATTAGGGCGTTCCACCCAAGGAGTCCTGCTGCAGGTGTGGCAGGGTCAGAGGACAGTGCAGAGGTAGCAGGTCAGAAGGGTGAGGCCCAGGACTTCCGGACTAACTGAAAGCTTGGCTTTCAGAAGCCCAGCGCAGCTGGGGAAAGACTCAGCTGGGAGTCAGGAGACTCAGGTTCTGGTCCTAGGTAATTGCTCTACGTGACAAGAATGAGGCCTTCACTGTCCCAGGACCTTCACTGTCCCACAGTCCTGATGTCCTCTGAGGTTTCTTTGAAATTTCAGCCGGTGTCAGAGCTCAGTTCATCAGTCCCTTCTGCTCCTTTTGCCCCCCAGCCCCTGGCAATTTGCCTCCAGATGGGGATTTGAAAAGAACTTTATCTGAGGCCAGGAGTGCCTGAAGGGCCTCCTAGACTAATTCTGCAAGCTCCAGTTCCTGCTTTAACTCAAACCAGCCGCCATCCTTGGGCCCAGACAACCCTGGGCCTTTGGGCAGGCAAGCCGGCCGCTCACCCCACTGTGGCTTAGCCTTCTCTGTCCAGGACTGAGAAGGGCTGAGGGCCGGCTTCCTGCAGGGCCTCTGAGGCTCAGAAGAAATTTGGCTCCAGCCAGCAAGCCTCCAGCACCCAGGTTCCTGCTCTCCACTGGTCCCTGGCCCAGGCCCACAGTCTTGGCCAGACCCCAGACCGTGTGTGTCCAAGAAGAACCTGATGGCTGTGGAGAAACACGTGGAATGTTCAGCATTTGGCAACGTCAAGGGTGTATGTCCATGTGATGGAGAGGTTACCCCAAAGCCTGGGCTGGTGGATGGGAGGTAGAGCCTCAGGTTTGTGGGGTGGGAGGGCTCAGGCTATGGACAACAATCCCAAGCTCAGAAGACCTGGCCTCTCAGCCCTTGGGGCAGGGAAGGACCCACCATTCTCCACAGGAGGTGACAAAAACACAGCCTCCTTCCCTCCCGCTGCAAATGACCCAGCACCCCCCCCCCTCCCCTCTGCCCCCACCCAGGGGCGGCTTGCGTGCACCGTGGCATTTTCCCAGGCCTGGCTCCCTGAGTTGTGCAAGGCCCGAAGGAGAACCAGGAAGTGAAACTGGTGAAAACAGAAAGTGAGAGGGACCTGTTAGGTTCTCAGATGATCACAGGGCAGTTTACTTCCCGGCAGTTTTGCGTCTTCTGGTTACTGGAACCCGCTCAGCCCAGGAGTCAGTCCTCCCCATGACAGATTTTATCTCTGCTGGATTTGGGAGCAAAGAGGCTCCTCCTGGGACTCCAAAGGCAGCAGCTCTCCAGAGGCTGGAAAATGCCTGAGGGGGTGAAGGTCTGAGGCGGGAAGTGGAGTGACAGGGGCCGGCTAACGGCCAGTGGTCAAGGATGGAAAGAGGCTTTGGTGAGAGCAGAGCACCCGGTGCTTCCGTCTGAGTGCAGGAAGGTGTGCCAGGGCCCAAATTACAGCCTCTTACCTGGAGATCCTGCTTGTGGGAGCACTCAGCTCGTGCTCAGCACACAGTAGGTCCTCAATAAACCATGGTCCAATCTCGAGCTCCTGCTGAGTCTTGCTAAGCTGGTTCCTCTGCAGTGGCTCGTCGCAGAGGGAACCAGAAGGGACAGGGAAGGAGCGGGTTCCTGAGTATCATGCCCGGTCTTTGCCCTTCACGCACAAGTCACAAGTTCGCGCAGGATCATTCCCCCCACGCCCGCCCGCGGCCCAAATCTCAGTTCTGCCCCTGAGCAGACAGATCGAGGCGTCCGCCACATCGCCCTCTGCTGGCCAAAGGCTGCCGGGCGGCCGCCGCCCGCCCCGCCCCGCCCCTCCCCTCCCCGCCCCGCCCCTGCGCAGGCACCCGCGGGCCCTTCCCAAGGCTGGACCGCCTTCTGCGCGTCCGGCGTGCACGTGCGTGAGCTGCGCCGGGTCTCAGTCTGCAGGGACTGTCCCCCGAAAACCTAGGAAGGCGCTCTTTTGTGTCTTCACTCAGAGGCAGCTTGGACCCGTCTGCCTCGATTTTTCTCTGTTCTCAAGTCCCTCCCCAAATGGGGCCCCCACCTTGCCGGGAGTCGGCCCTCACCCTTGGACTGGTAAGGACCTCACCATCCTCGGAGACCCATCTTGGCGTCCTGGGCTTGGAAAACACCTCCCACCACCCCCAACCCCGGGACAGTGGGGGCAAGGACGTGCCATGTGGGAGAAAGGTACTGCAAGAAGTAGAGAAGGGACTCGTCCATCTGACTTCTCAGCCCAGAAAAATCTGTGCCTTTGTATCAGAGGCCCTGTTAGGGAACCGCAGAAAGGGTGCCCTGATTGTATCACAGAGGACCGACCCTATGTCCTGCGGCCCCCCAGTTGGCCTTATGCCTAGAGCCTGCTACAGCCTCCCGGTGCCTGTGTCCATGGAGCTCCCCACAACAGACAGTGCCCTCCTCCCCAGAGGACCTCTCAGACCAGCTTTGTGGAAATTGGAGCGTTCCTGGTGTCCCACAAAGGCAGCCTTTCCCCTCCCTGTGGCCACCCGACCTGGTCCTTACATCTCCACCCTGATGTCCACACTGTGGTTGGCTATGGCTGGGGTGGGACAAAGGAGAATTGGCTCATTGCCCTCCAGGGGTAGAAGAGTCCTTGGGAGGTCACCGTGCCCTTGGGAGGTGCCATGTAGAGCCTAGGGAACCTGCCTGCCTGTGGAAGAAAGAAACCCATTGACTTCTTTAGTGTTTTGCTCTACTTTCCTGGGGGACCCCAAACTCTAATGTCCTTACCTGTGTGAAGAGGGAGGGGATTGTCTGTGTAATAAGGACCCTCCCTAGGGGTGATGAGTGCCTGTAACATGCCCAAGTGGGGGGTGAAGGTGGTCTCTAGAGCATGGGCTTTGAGGCTGAGGACCAACCTTCCCCTGCCAGGGCCTCGCGGTACCCAGGCCTTCAAGGACAATTCTCCCTTCCTCCCAGTCACCAATCTCCCTCAGGCCCACCCCACATCACCTTCAAGGAGGGTGCTGTGCTTCTCCAACTCCTCACTTGCATCAAGATTAACAGACCAAGACGTAACAGTCCTCATGTGTAAAAGACCCAGGCCTGGGGCTGGAGTGGAGGGGTGCCCGTCCTGAGTCCAGTCTCCCAGGTTGAGGACTGATGCGAACTGCCGTCGTCACTCTAGGTGGGCGACTCTTGGAAGGAGCTGCTAACACCAGGGCCACATTCAGTTTGCTAGAAATAGAGACAGAGGGCTTCTTGACTTTGCATATAATTTGCATAATGTCATAGACACAGTCTATTTTCAGGCAGATTTCAGGTTAAAGTGTTGTCACTGCTGCCCTGCGGGGTGTCACGTCTGGATGAGTCTCTTCTCTGTTCTTTCTCACCCACCCACTCTTACTGACCTAGATCCCAACTGGAGGCGCAAGTGGTGAGGTGAGAGGGAAGAGTGGGGTTGTCCGGGGAGACACAAGGACAGGGCAAGAGGCACGCTGGAATTTCCAAAAGCAGAGTGTGGCCTCTCAAGAGCAACTGGTAGGCAAGAGGGCCAGGAAGTGGGCAGCAAGGTGGCCCAAGCTCTGTTCTCCAGAAACCTTTCCTGTCTCTCCTCACCAGGGGAACAGCCAGTTCTCATACTCTTGGTTCAGTCGTCTGCCAGTCTGAAGAAAGACGTCTAGATAAACCTGTTCCTCTGAGCCACCCATAAAGCCTTGCTTGGCCCAGATATCCCTCTTGGGCGTTTATTTTCAGCACCAAGATTTGATCTTAGCGTCCCGTGAAACCTGACCCTCAGTCTGTCCCTCTCCTGGGAGCCCCGTCTGGGAAACCAGTAGCCTGGAGTGAGGATCCGTGTTTTTTAAAGCCCCTGGCACATAGTAGGAGGTTAATCAGTGCTCGAGCCCCTCTCCTCCCTTCATCTAGAAGTCGTGCCAAGTACCTAATTGTCCCAGGCCTGGAGGCCCAGCACAGGTGCCATCCTCTGAGGGCTGAAGGCAGACACAGTAGAAGGGCCAACTGGGGCGATTGTCATTAAGTCGTCTGTGACTTTGGTAGGTCATTTGGCCTCTCCTCAGCTAGAAAGGAGGGGGTTTGTGGGTTTTAGGGATAAGGGCAATTCTTACTTCATGGCTTGAGCTGTTTGGTGACTTGTCCTTGGTCACGGAGGGCTAGAGGTGGAGCCCCACCCTCCTGCAGACCTTTGGCCTCAGGGCCGGTCTGGTGTGCTGTCTTACTGTGTAGACCTAAGGATTCACCAGATGCCAAGGCCAAGAGCCTTACTGGGTCCTGGCAGTCATGAGGCCGTTCGGTCAGGCTGGACAGCAGCAGTGCATTACCCAGAATTCCCAATCCCTGGCGTCCAGTCCCCCTGGACCTGCCCTGTCCCCTTAGGCAGGCGTTTCCTGTTGATAAGAAGCTCAGTCACAAACACTGATAAAGAGATGAAAAAAGGAAATTGACGGGCTTGGGTATAATGGGCATTTCGTCTGCCTTTTCTACCTTATTCCTTCTCCCGGCGTCCCTCCCCCACTGCTTCCCAGAACTGAGGGGGAAAACATGCCCCCCACCTCCACTCTGGGCCCTATTTTGTAGTTTCCAGGAATTTGGCCTTACAGAGCCCTTAGAAGCAGGACCTAGCTTGACCTGGTGGGGGTGGGGGCAGGGTCAGAGCTCAGAGGCAGGAAGCACTGGGTGCTGTGAGGCCCCCTAGCCTAGGGGAGAAGGGCAGGGGCAGCAGGAAGGAAGGACGGTCAGGCACAGGTTGCATCTGTGACCTTCCTCTCCCTCCTCCCCACAGAGGCCTGGCTCCAAGTAGTGGTTATAGGTGGCTGCATAGTCTATAATTAGTGGATTTTCCATAATTTTAGTCTTAGGCTCATTACTGGGAAATCTCATTAATTTTGACTCTACCAATTTGGAATCTGTGATCCTTCAGGACAAGAAGCCGGACTGATGTTCAGAAAAATGAAAGCAAACAAGCTTGCAAAGCATGCCAGTCTGCCCTCTTTGGGTCTGGATTTGTAAACTCAGCTGGACCAAGGCAGTTTTTCTCGAGCGCCCCTGCCCGCACTTAAGATGACCTTTCGCCAGGTGGGTGATGAGGTTTTTATCCACCACTTAGGCTTCAAGTAGGGGTTGCTCACGGACAGAGGTATTCTAAAGACTTTGTTCAGTACTTCTCTTTTCTTTCTCCCCAGATATGTAATTCCTCTTTTTTTTTAGTTTTTTTTTTTTTTGTTTTTTGGGTTTTTTTTTACGTTTATTTATTTTTGAGAGACAGAGAGAGACGGAGCCTGAGCAGGGAAGGAGCAGAGAGAGAGGGAGACACAGAATCCGAAGCAGGCTTCAGGCTCTGAGCCGGCAGCACAGAGCCCGACGCGGGGCGCGAACTCACGAACCGCGAGATCATGACTTGAGCCGACGTCGGTGCTTAACCGACTGAGATGTAATTCCTTAGTAAAACAGGCAAACATAGGAGTGGAATAGATGGTTCTCTGAATGGCCGGAGTTTAAAAGGAAAACCACAGCCATGTGCCACTTGGTGACTTTCTCCTGAATTCTGGACCGTTTCCGGTCCTTGTTCCCACCTGACCAGGGTCTTCCCCTGGCTTCGGTCCCTCATATCTTTCGTTGCACTTCTGATACCTGAGGAAGGAGCAGAGTAGCGAGGAGCAACGGTTTGCATCCTAGTCAAGATTCCAGCTGGATTTCTTTTTAGTAATTCAACAAATTTATTCTTAATTTTGTATGGAAGAATATAAATTCCTAACAAGCTGTATCAATTTCCCCCTTATGTCAGGTGACTTTCGGAATAGTTTATACGTTCACATGGTTCAAAACCAAAAGTGCCAAAAGTCTCCCTTCCATCTTTGTCTCCCATTTCCTGACCCCCAGAGAAATCACCAGTCTTAGGTTTTTATGCTTCTGTCCCTTCAGAGTTTATATATGTAATGTATGTATTTTTAATATATATATATTTTTACATTATATATGTATATATATGTGTATATATACATATATATACATATATACATATATACACATATATACATGTATATATACATATATATACATGTATACATATACATATATATACATGTATATATATACACATATATATACATATATAGATGTATATATATAATATATATATAATATATATATTTTTACGTTATATATGTAACGTATGTATTTTTAATATATATATTTTTAAATTAAGCAAAGAGTACTTTATTTTTTTTTAATGTTTATTTATTTTTGAGAGAGAGAGAGACAGCATGAGCGGGGAAGGAGCAGAGAGAGAGGGAGATAGAATTGGAAGCAGGCTCCAGGCTCTGAGCTGTCAGCACAGAGCCTGATGTGGGGCTCGAACTCACAAACTGCGAGATCACCACCTGAGCCGAAGTCGGACGCTCAACTGACTGTGCCACCCAGGTGCCCCTATATTTTTAATATTTACATATATATATCTATGTAGATATATATATATATGTGAATTTAATATGGAGCCTGTCCCACCTTACCTTTCATACAAAAGTAGCATATATTTTTTTAAGTTTATTTATTTTGAGAGAGAGAAAGCACGAGCGGGCGAGAGGCGGAGAGAGAGGTAGAAAGAATCCCAAGCAGGCTCTGTGCTGTCAGCGTGGAGCCTGATGCAGGGCTCAAACCATGAACTGTGAGATCATGACCTGAGCCAAGATCAAGAGTCGGACTGTTAACAAACTGAGCCACCCAGGCGCCCCCAAAAGTAGCATATTATATACACTATTCTACACCTTATTTTTTTCACTTAATAATATATCTTGGAAATTTTTCCATATCGGCAGATAGAGAGCTTTCTTTTTCTTCCTTGCCTTTTCTTTCTTTTCTTTTCTTTTCTTTTCTTTTCTTTTCTTTTCTTCTTTCCTTTTTTCTTTCCTTTTCTTTTCTGTATTCATTTTATTCTGCTGTTTATTTATTTTTTTATTAAAAAAATTTTTTTAACGTTTATTTATTTTTGAGACAGAGAGAGACAGAGCATGAACGGGGGAGGGTCAGAGAGAGGGAGACACAGAACCTGAAACAGGCCCCAGGCTCTGAGCTGGCAGCACAGAGCCCGACGCGGGGCTCGAACTCACGGACCATGAGATCATGACCTGAGCTGAAGTTGGCCGCTTAACTGACTGAGCCACCCAGGCGCCCCTATTCTGCTGTTTAAATGCACCTTATTTAAACCAGGCCCCTCTCTCTTTTTTCTTTTATTTATTAAAAATGTTTTAATATAATTTATTGTCAAATTGGCTTACATACAATACCCAGTGCTCATCCCAACAAGTGCACACCTCAATGCCCATCACCCCTTTTCCTCTCTCCCCTGCCCCCATCCACCCTTTGTTCTCTGTATTTAAGAGTCTCTTATGGTTTGCCTCCTCCCTCTCTGTTTGTAACTATTTTTTTCCCCTCCCTTCCCCCGTGGTCTTCTGCTAAGTTTCCACATATGAGGGAAAACATATGATATCTGTCTTTCTCTGACTGACTTATTTCACTCAGCATGATACCTTCCAGTTCCATCCACGTTGCTGCAAATGGCATGATTTCGTTCTTTCTCATTGCCATGTAGTATCCCATTGTATATATAAACCACATCTTCTTTATCCATCCATCTGTTGATGGACATCTGGGCTCTTCCCATAATTTGGCTATTGTTAAAAGTGCTGCTATAAACGTTGGGGTACACGTGCCCCTATGCATCAGCACTCCTGTGTCTTTTGGGTAAATTCCTAGCAGTGCTGTTGCTGGGTCATAGGGTAGGTCTCTTTTTAATTTTTTGAGGAACCTCCACACTGTTTTCCAGAGCCAGTCCCCTCTATTTGGAGGTTTGGTTGTTCCTAATTTGGGGCTGTTACAAACAATGCTGCAGCGAGTAAACTGGTGTGTACATCATTTTACTTCATTCAAGTATATGTGTAGGATAAATTTGAAAAAGTGAAATTCCTCTATCAAAGGATATGTGAATCTGGCCAAGTCAATTCTGATGAAGTGAGAAGAGGATAGACTTGCTCTAGCAGATGATAAGCCATAGTAAGAGAAGTAGAATAAGACCAGACAAGTGGACAGATAGACAAATGGACCAGTGGAACACAATAGAGGCCTCGGAAACAGAATCATAGACACCTAAGAACTAATACCTAATAAAGGTGACATCAAAAATTAATGAGGGGCACCTGGGCGGCTCAGGCAGTTGAGTGTCAGACTCTTGATTTCAGCTCAGGTCATGATCTCATGGTTCGTGGGATCAAGCCCCAAGTCAGGCTCTACTCTGAGCATGGATCCTGCTTAAGATTCTCTCTCTCTCTCCCTCTGCCTTTCTCCCTCCCTCTCTCTCTCTCTCTCTCTCTCTCTCTCTCTCTAATTGAAAAAAAAAGATAGCGGACTGAAAGGAGATATTTGCAATCCCTAAAACTTTAAGGCATTATTGTCTATAATATGTGAGAAATTCCTGGAAATCAGAAAGACCCAATAAAAAGTGGGCAAAGACGTGAAGAGTCAGTTCGCCAAAGAAGAAGCCCAAAAGACTAACAATACAACTCAAACTCACTAGTGAGGCAAGAAATGCACACTTAAATGACACAACAACTGACATCTATCAAAATGGCAAAATTTAAAAAAGTGAATAATGCCCAGTGTTGGCAACGATGTGGGGAGATAGAAACTCTTGTGTAATTCTTATAGAAACATAAATTGGTATAGCCTTTTTAGCGTTACTGAAAATGGGTGTGTCTGTCCCATTTGGCCTTGTGATACCGTGTCTGCACCCATACGTCAGTAAAGTACTCATACAAGTCCATGAGGGGACACGCGTGAGGGAGTTCAACCCAGTGTTGTTTGTGGTAGCAGGGAGCTAGAGCCAACCTTCGTGTCCATCCCTGGGGGAATGGCTAAGTAAAATGTTATAAATGAATATCTCAGAATATTATGTCATCCAATGAACCAAATATACATACAGTAACATGGATAGATCTTTTAAAAATTTTTTTCAAGTTTATTTATTTATTTTGAGAGAGAGGGAGAGAGAGAGAGGGCATGGGAGGGGCAGAGAGAGAGAATCCCAAGCGGACTCCACGCTGTGATAGCATGGAACCCAATGCAGGGCTCAAACTCACGAACCATGAGATCATGACCTGAGCTGAAATCAAGAGTCGGCCGCTCAACTGAGCCCCCAGGCACCCTGCTACATGGATAGATCTAGAGAACACAGAACTGACGGGCAAAAAGAGAATGAAAGTCATAGCACAATGCCTTTCATATAAATTTAGAATGAGTAAGAGAACCACCAGATGATCCAGCAATCCCACTTCTGGGTATATACCCAAAGGAACTGAAATCAGGATCCCAAAGATATTTCTGCACTCCCATGTTCATTGCAGCATTATTCATGATAGCCAAGACCATGAAGCAACCCAGCTGTCCATCGACAGACAAATGGATAAAGAACATGTGGTATAATGGGGCGCCTGGCTGACTCAGCTGGTGGAGCATGCGACTCTTGATCTTGGAGTTGTAAGTTCAAGCCCCATGTTGTGTGTAGAGATTACTTAAAAATAAACTCTCCTAAAAAAAAAAAAAAAAAAAGACGAGGGGCGCCAGGGTGGCTCATTCGGTTAAGCGACTCTCAGTTTCTGCTCAGGTCATGATCTCCTGGTTTTGTGAGTTTGAGCCCCATGTCGGGATCGGGGTCTGTGCTCATGGTACAGAGCCTGCTTGGGATTCTCTCTCTCTCTCTCTCTCTCTCTCTCAATCTCTCTCTTTCTCTCTCTCTCTCTCTGTCTCTCCCCCGCTCTTGCTGTCTCTGTCTAAGTAAATAAAAAAAGATTGGTGGCTTAGTCGGTTAAGCATCCAGCTCTTGATCTCAGCTCAGGTCATGATCTCATGGTTCGTGAGTTCAAGCCCCATGTTGGGCTCTGCACTGTCAGCTCGGAGTCTGCGTGGGATTCTCTCTCCACCCCTCTCTCTGCCTCTCCCCTGCTCTCTCTGTCTCTGTCTCTCTCAAAATAAATAAACTTTAAAAATATTTAGAAAAAGAAAACACAGTATGTACACTCAATGGAATATTATTCACCCATTAATGAATGTTAATATTTAAAAAGGAGGGACTCCATGGGGTGCCTGGGTGGGTTAGTCAGTTAAGTGTCCGACTTCAGCTCAGGTCATGATCTCACGGTTCCCGAGTTTGAGCCCCATGTCGGGTTCCGTGCTGACAGTATGGAGCCTGGAGCCTGCTTTGAGTTCTGTGTCTCCCTCTCTCTCTGCCCCTCCCCTGCTCACTCTCTGTTGCTCTCTCTCAAAACCGAATAAACATTTAAAAAAAAAAAAAAGGAGGGAATCCTACCATTTGCAACAACATAGATGGATCTGGAGGACGTTATGCTAAGTGAAATAAGCCAGATATGGATGGACAAATATGACAAGGTGTCACTTTTTGAGGAATCTAAAATAGTCAAACTCATAGAAGCAGAGAGTAGAGTGGTGGTTATCAGGGCTGGGGGGAGGTGGAAATAGGATGTGAGTAGTCAAAGGTACAGAGTTTCATTTCTACAAGATAAAGTTCTAGAGCTCTGTGCAGTATACAGCCTATTGTTAACAATACTGTGTTGTATACTTAAAAATATGCTAAGAGGGTAGACCTTATGTCAAGTGTTTCTATCCCCCCCCACACAATAATAATAGAATGTATGCATATTCAAAACAACGCCACAGCCTTCACAAAGATGTGCATGTATTTAAGGACATGAACAAGTTCACCACAGTGCCTGGGGGGTGAGGGGAGCAGGTGGATGGAGATTGGAAAAGGGAGTGGAGAAAGAAAACAAAATCCGAGAGGTGCCTTGTGGCCTTTCACAGGCCGCTTGCACAGATGATAACATGTGACCGTGTGACTAACCTAAGGCCCGTTGTGGGGGGTTGCGGGGGTGGTAAGGAAACAAAACCCACAACCACGGAGCTTTGGGGTTCTGACGGCCATTCACGAGCCTGCGATCCCGGACGCAGATCAGCACGGATACTCAGCTTCCCCATCTTGAAATGGGGATAATACATAAGGTGGTTGTGAGCAGGTTGGGCAAAGGGCCAGGCCAAAATTGTTCAACAAATAATACTACCAATACCAACAATAGTGTACTATCCTCACAGATAGTGTTTACAGCTTCTGTTCCGTGGAGCTATAGGCTGGCTTGGGGTCAATGCTTCTAGCTTTGCTCCTCTCTCAAGTGAGAGGGGAGAAAGGCAGTCCAGTCCCTCTCCCCAGCCCCTGGCTCTCTAATCTCCCTGGTTTCCTTATCTGGGCAGCAGCTAAACAGGAGAGATTTGCAGGACAAGGTAAAAACCTAAGATTGCATATATACATATATATGCTAGTCTATATGCGTGTTTATTTCAATTAGACACAGGCTTCTTATCCTGTACTCACTGGCTGATCTCTTTGGATCAATACTTTCGTTAGGTCTTTTGTGAAGTGAAATTTATATTCGCACCCCACTGTTCCCTTAGTAACAATCTCCGGCAATCAGATCTGCTCTCTGGTGGAAATGGCCTTTGGAAAGCGCCTGTGTGGTGCACACTTATACAATCTTACCTTTGCCAGAAACAGTTTTCTGATGCAGCCGGTATCTTTTCCAGAAAAAAAAAAAAATTAACTACATTTAAGCAGACTTAACAAGGTCTTAAAATAGATATAAAGTGGTTTCACCCCACAAGGGGAATTCTTAAAATACTAAAGTACTGTTTTTAAGCATAGTCAAGTACTTCAGAAAAACTAATTTACATGCCAAACAATTTCTATGCTAATTACAAGTGATTCTTTCCCAATCACTAGGTAATATTTGGTGTTACTGTATGTACCTGAAGTGAATAAAATTACCTCTTTCTTAAAAAAACAATATTCACTCATTAAAACTGGCCTTTCCGCACTTCTCCCAGATTTGCATTTTTATTGTATTTCAGGTGTGAATTTGAGAATTTGATCCCACAGTATTGGGGTAAAACCACAAAAACAGGATTATCACACTTGTCTAAATGAGGTGGTGGTGAATCTCAGATTTCCCTGATTTTGCCTTCTCGTAGAAAATGAAAGCCCGGGGCGCTCCCACTGCTGACCCCACACCTATAAACTCGCCTGCATCCATATCCGGTCCCCCTTACAGGTTCCTCTGTCTCTGTCTCTTTTCTGTTTGAATAAAACTTTATTTATAAAAACAGGCAGCTGGCTTGGGGCCTCAGTTTCCTCTTCTCTCAGTGACCCTTCAGGCTTCGGAATGAATCCTCAATTTGCCCTTCTCTGTGGGTCCTTTCCATCAGGGTGAAGCTTGCTGCAAACAAAGAACACTCACCCCCCACCTTCCAACCACCCCAGTCTCTCTCAACCACCCTTCCCCTTCACGGTCACATTTATTGGAAAAGTCTCTGCTTCCTCACTTCCCACTCTCGGCCCACCACTTTCCAGCTCTGCCATGGAAACTGATCTCTTGGTGGTTACCACTGGCCTCCTTGTTGCGAAATCCAGTGGCCCCTTATCAGTCCTTCCTTACTTAACTCGTCCTCTGGGCAACATTTGACTGCTGACCATCCCGCTTCTTGGCTTTCCTGCCTCCCGCTGATGGTCTCCCTCCTGCCTGAGTGGGGGCTCCTTCTCAGACTTCTCTGTGGGCTTCTCTTCTTTGCCTCTCCCATAAGTGCTGGTGTCCCTAAAGACCCAGTTGCTTCTGGATGACTTCTTAGATGTCTCCCAAGCTTCTCAAATTCATCGTGTCCCAAACGGAACTCGTTATCTATCACCCCAAACCTGTTCTGTCCCTGATGTTCAGAGAATGGTATGACTCCGCATGAGATTTGTTCGCGGCCTCCTTCTACCTATCACCCCCGCCACCAGTCGAGAAATCAAACCCAAACCCTTGTCCTTTCCACATCCTGATTATCTCTCCCAACTCCGCCTACCTTCATCCCCACCTTGGTCTCAGCCACCGACATCTCGAGGTTAGTGGAAACTCCTTTCTGTCCTGCACCCATCTAGTCAATCCAGCTCATCCTTTTACTGAAGCTGAAGAAGCTCCTCTAAAATGCAAATGGAGGGGCGCCTGGGTGGCGCAGTCGGTTGAGCGTCTGACTTCAGCCAGGTCACGATCTCGTGGTCCGGGAGTTCGAGCCCCGCGTCAGGCTCTGGGCTGATGGCTCAGAGCCTGGAGCCTGTTTCCGATTCTGTGTCTCCCTCTCTCTCTGCCCCTCCCCCGTTCATGCTCTGTCTCTCTCTGTCCCCAAAATAAATAAACGTTGAAAAAAAAATTAAAAAAAAAATGCAAATGGATATTCCATAATGTTCCCTGCTGCGTGTCACTGCCCTCAGGTTCAAGTCCAAACTCCTTATCAGAAGGCCCCTATCGCTTGATCTGAACCATCCTGCAACTTTGGCCACATCTCTTTCCTCAGCCCTCTTCTCTCATTGTGTGGTCCAGTCACCCTGGACTTCTTCTCTTCAGCCCCTTAGGCCACAGTTCCTTTTCTGCCTCCGGGCCTTTGCATATCTTGTCTCCTCCGTCTGGGACACTCTTAGGTCTGACTAACTTGCTGTCAATAAATGTGTGTGGTGATGTGATGCAGTGGACTTCTGAGAGAGGCAGACCTGGGTCTGAATTCCAGCTCCATATGTATGACCTGAAGCCTGTCCACTAACCTCTCTGAGCCTTGGTGTCCTCATCTGTAGAAAGAGGAAAAATGTGTGGCATATACTGGTTTTCCTTTCCAACTACCCGACCCACCTCCTCCTATCCACTCTCAAATGCTTTTTTTTTTTTTTTTTTTTTTTTAGGAATTGCTCCCTCATCCTATTCATGTAGGAACAGTGGTGATTCCTGGCAGCCATGTTCATATAACATGATGATGGGGCCCAAGCTGGACCATCAGTCCCTACCTCCTGAAGGAGGAGTTGAGACCCAGAGAGAGTCACGCTGGAGACTTTTCTGTGCGGCCAGACTGAGAATAGACCCAAAGGCTGTCAGGAGCCGTGTGTTCCTATGTGGACAGGAAGCCGAGAAAGCTGGTTTGCATCAAAGAAGCTGGAAACAGGTGCACAGAAGCAAAGGCCCAGAGAGGAAGAAAGGGTGAAGAGAAAGAATCTTGTGCATTTGACCTGCTCCTCCCAGTGACTGATTGAGACACACTCACTGCACTGAGTCTGGGAGAAACTCCTGCATCCTTAAACTGAAAAAGAAAAAAAAAAAAAAGGTTTTTCTTGAGTGGTAGACTGGATTTCTATTACTTGGAACCAACAAAATCCTAAGTAATTTACCTATCTTACAGAGTTCATTGTGGAGATGGAAACGAGGTAAGTATACATGTGGTAGGTATTCAATGAACGATAACAATAATATGAATATGAATGAGGTGAGGTTGGAAGAAGAGACGTCAGAACTCTTTGAATGGTTTTAGAAATACGGCCTGATGCTTAGCACTGTATCATCCCATGAGTGAGGTTTTTTGAATTGAAATTAATTAATTTAATTTAATTAATTACCAAAATTATCATATTTTGGTAATTTTGAAAGAAAGGACAAAATTACACCTAATCCCTCGCCCTATCAAATTGAAACAAATATTTCCATTGCATACATACATTACGCACCTCTAATCATGGTGCACACTCCGTTTTGTGTCCAGTATTTTTCACTTAGTATATGATTTTCACTTACTATATCATTAACATTTTAATATTTCTACACGGGCTTTATAATAATTTTAATGATATTAATAATTTTAATGAATTTAATTAATTTATTAAATTAATTTATTACTAAATTTAATTTATTAAATTTATTTAATAAATGTCTACATATATATTATGTATGCTATTCCATACATATATATATTTGTTTTGTTTTTGTTTTTTTCTACCTTAAATCATGCTTCAATGTATATTGTTGTGGATAGGCTATTTTATATTAGCTTACATTGATTGTTTTAGTTACAACAGTTAGTCATCTTTGAAAATTTTGATGGTACAGATAATCAAGAGGACAATATTTGTAATTTCACCACCCAGAGATAAGCCTCATAAACATTTTGCTAAATATCTTTCCAGCTCTTTTTTATGCATAATTTAAAAATAAATATTAGATTACACTGTACATATTTTATAACCTGCTTTCCCCACTTTAACTGTATATCAGCAACATCTTTCTGTGTCATTAAATACTTTTCTACAACCTTTTGTATCTTACATGAACAATTCTCTATTTTTGAATATCCATTTGTACCAGTATTTTACTATCTCAGCTGAAACTGTGATGACATTCCCCAGTCAAGTCTTTAGGCATGTGTCTGATTCCAGTATTTCTTCAAGATAAACTCCCACAACTGGAATTGTGGGGTCAGGAAATAGGGATATGCTTGGAATAATTTCTTAGGAGTGAAATTATGAGGTTCAAGTTTAGAAGTTCTTTAAGGCTCTTGATGTGTGGCCATTTTGCTCTTAAAAAAGGTTGCCTTAATTTTCAAAAGTGGAATTTTCGTGGGGGAGGAGGGAAGAGTACTTTTTCGTCCTCCCAGAATCACTGGATTATGGGGACCAGCTCTTGTCCATTCACCCCTCCTCCTCTGCTCCCAGGCGTTTCAGGATAATGGCAAAGATCAAAAGGCTTGGATTCCCACGGCTGTTTCCACACATTACCAAGTGACTCAGGCAACTCACTTAGATGTCTCTGAGGCCTCAGTTTCCCCATCTGTTAAGTGAGGCTAATTATACCTACTCTGGAGTAGCATAGTTTTCTCAAAGGTGAAGAGCAATAACACATCGACTATGAATCCCTGTTCTAAGCCGTGCATTTGTTCAGCCTCACAAGGCAGCAATGGCATTCAGTACCGGGTTGTGTTTCTGACAAGATGATGGAGATACGGTGGCAGATAGTTTTGAATCATGGGATTTCACCTACCTGCCCAGCGGCAGGACGGGCAGGAGTAAGCTCCCATAAACTCCTCCCTCTGGCCCCCACTGTCTGCCCCTCCAGGTCAAGGACGGTGGCCAGCCTACTGTTGTAGTACCTCCAACAGCAGTGGTGGGATTCTCTGGCTTTAATCTACAACCCCTTCTCCCCCCAAACCCGGGCAGCCCCTGTCGGTTCCCATGACAACAGCACCGCCTGGGAAAGACCAGCTTGGGGGAAAAAACCCCAGATTTTACTGTAAGGAAAAGTAGCCAGAAGCCACAGGCAGGGCAAGCTGAGACAGGGCTAGTGGGGCTGGGTCCTGAGGGCACAGACCATGCGGGTGTGAGTGCAGGCTCCGCAGAGAACAATAGCTGAATGTTTTGATCACTTGCTATGGCCAGACATCATCCAACGTGCCGTATATGTATACTGACTTGTTTGACCCTCCCAACTAACCTTTGAGGTGGGACCATTACTGTCCCTGTTTTACAGGTGACAAGAGCAGTACGGTGAGGTTAAAAACTGGCAGTCTGAATTGAGTGATTGTATTACGGACATCTAGGAAGTCGTAACTCTCCTCTCTACGGCCTCTGGCACTTGATAAAGGACGGTTTCTTCCTCTCTCCTCACAAAAGGGTTGCAAGATAAAAATTATTATTCCTGTATTACCAGTGAGGAACCCAAAGGTCAGAGAGGTTGAGTGTTGGGTCCCAGATCACACCGCTGGTCAATAACAGAGCTGGGATTTGAACTCAGATCTGTCTGAACACAAAATCCATGGCCTTTCTTCTACTAAGGTGCCTAGAAGCAAATCTGGAATTTCACATCTGCACGTAGGTATTTGCCTGTAAGCCTGAGGAGGCAAGTCATGGTTGTTTAATGTACCTTTAGGGGTGTGTGGGGGGAGTGTTGCTGTGCCTTTAGCACTGTGCCAACGCTTTCCCAAGACACACACACACACACACACACACGCACGCACGGACGCACGCACACATGTGCACACAAGCCCTGGCAGGCTGACGCCATCTTCCTCCCAGCCAGGAATGGGCCCGCCTACTCATAACACACTTCCCAGGCAGGTGAGCCTGCCCACACCTGCTTGCTTCACCTGGGAGAGGCTGCTAGAAGGCACATCTCCCCACCCCAACCCATTCTGTGAAACCAGGCTGGGGCTTCCCAAGGGAGAGAGAAACTTCCGGAGGTCTGTGAGGCCACTAGAACTTTGGGGGATGTTCTTTCTAAATAGAATGGGGAGCTTAAAAACTTCAGCGTTTGGAGCTTCGGTTGCTCCAAAGTTAGGGTAGGGAAGGTTCTGTCATTCCAAAAGGAAAACTGTCCCTATTGTTCTTCCAGTGTCCATTTTTTACTTGATATATTCAATTACCTGTACCCTGATTTAATTCTTGTCTGGATGTGACCTTCGATTTTTTTAAAAAAATTTAATGTTTATTTATTTTTGAGAGAGAGAGAGAGAGAGAGCAGGGGAGGGACAGAGAGAGAGGGAGATACAGAATCCGAAGCAGGCTCCAGGGTCTGAGCTGTCAGCACAGAGCCTGATGCGGAGCTCGAACTAATAAACTATGAGATCATGACCTGAGCCGATGTCAGACACTTAACCGACTGAGCCACCCAGGCGACCCTGGCCTTTGATTTTTAAAAGTCCTACAATCCCTGTGGTAAGTGCAGTGGCCTTCTTCCTGTCATTCTCTAAATATTTTTAAGTTTTTTTAAAAATTTATTTATTTATTTTGAGAGAGAGAGAGAGAGAGACAGCACACACAAGTGGGAAAGGGGCAGAGAGCGAGGGATAGAGAGAATCCCAAGCAGGCTCCCCACTGCCAGTGCAGAGCCTGATGCGGGGCTCAGACTCACGAACCATGAGCTGAAGTCGGCCGCTTAACCCTTTAAGCCACTCAGGTGCTTCTGTATTTCTAAGTTTTTAAATTTTAATTCTGGTGTAGTTAACCTACAGTGTTATATTAGTTTCAGGTGTACAATATAGTGATCCAATAATTCGATACATTACTCCGTGCTCATTATGATAAATGCTCTTTTAATCCCCTTCATCTAGTTCACCCATCCCCTCACCCACCTCCCCTCTGGGAACTATCAGTTTGCTCTCTGTAGTTAAGAGTCTGGTTCTTGGTTTGTTTCTCTCTCTCTCTCTCTCTCTCTCTCTCTCTCTCTCTCTTTCTTTCTTTGCTTTCTTAACTTTCTTTGGTTTCCTAGCTTCCACATACGAATGAAATTATATGGTATTTGTCTCTTTCTGACTTATTTTGCTTAGCATTATACTCACTAGCTCCATCCATGTTGTTGCAAATGGCAAGATTTCGTTCTTTTTTTTTTTTTTTTTTTTTTTAATTCTCAAGTTAGCTAACATACAGTGTAGTCTTGGCTTCGGGAGTAGAACCCATTGATTCATCACTTACATATAACACTCAGTGCTCATCCCAACAAGCCCTCCTTAATGCCCATCCTCCGTTTTCCCCACCCCACCCCCACCCCCACCCCCAAGATTTCATTCTTTTTTATGGCTTTTTAAATATTCCTTTATCCATTCGTCTATCGATGAACGCTTGGGTTGCTTCCATAATTTGGCTATTGTAAATAATGTGGCAAAAGCATAGGGGTACATGTATCCCTTTGAATTAGTGTTTTTGTATTCTTTGGGTAAATACATAGTAATGTAATCACTGGATCATAGAGTAGTTCTATTTTTAGCTTTTTGAGGAACCTCCATACTGTTTTCCAGAGTGGCTGCACCAGCCTGCATTCTCACCAACAACGCAAAAGAGCTCCTCTTTCTCTGCATCCTCGCCAACGTCTGTTGTTGCCCGAGTTTTTCATGTTAGCCATTCTGACAGGTGTGGGATGGTATCTCATTGTGGTTTTGGTTGTTTTATTTTTTTTTTAAGTTTATTTATTTTTAGAGAGAAAGAGAGCACGACTGGTGGAGGGGAAGAGAGAGAGGGAGAGAGATCAAATCCCAAGCAGGCTGTGCACTGTCAGTGTGGAGCCCGCTGTGGGGCTCAAACACACGAACCGTGAAATCATGACCTGAGCTGAAGAGTTGGATGCTTAACCGACTGAGCCGCTCACGCACCCCTATGTCCTGTGTTTTTAGTTTTAGCCATTCTGACAGGTGTGAGGTGATAGATCACTGTGGTTTTGATTGGCATTTCCCTGATGATGAGAGATGTTGAGCATCTTTTCATGTGTCTGCTGGAGAAATGTCTGTTTGTGTTTTCTGCCCATTTTTAATTGGATTATTTGGTTTTGGCGTGTTGAGTTGTATAAGTTCTTTATATATTTTGGATACTACACCTTTTTAAAAAATGTTTGCTTATTTATTTTTTGATGTTTATTTATTTACTTTTGAGAGACAGAGAGAGAGCACAAGCGAGAAAGGGGCAGAGAGAGAGGGAGAGAGAGAATCCCAAGTAGGCTCTGTGCTATCAGCTCAGAGCCCAACTTGGGGCTCATTCCCATGAACCCGTAGGATCATGACATGAGCCTAAATCAATAGTCAGATATTCAGCGGACTGACCCACCCAGGCACCCCTATTTTAGATATTAACCCTTTAAAATTTTTTTTTTAATCTGTATTTATTTTTGAGAGAGAGAGACAGAGAGACAGAGGGCAAGCAGGGGAGGGGCAGCGAGAAGGAGACACAGAATCCAAAGCAGGCTCCAGGCTCTGAGCTGTCAGTACAGAGCTCGACACGGGGCTCGAACCCACAAACTGTGAGATCATGACCTGAGCCGAAGTCAGACGCCCAACCAACTGAGCCACCCAGGCACCCCTGGATATTAACCCTTTATCAGAAACGCCATTTGCAAATAACCCCTCCCATCCTATACATTGTCTTTTAGTTTTGTTGATTGTCTCCTTTGCTGTGCAAAAGCTTTTTATTTTGATGAACTCCCAATAGTTTATTTCTGCTTCTATTTCCCTTGCCTCCAGAGAGGTGTCTAGAAAAATGTTGCTAGGGCCAATGTCAGAGAGATTACTGCCTATGCTCTCTTCTAGGACTTTTATGGTTTCAGGTTTCACACTGAGGTCTTTAATTCTATCATTCTATCTTATCTCTGAAAGACTATTCCTTGTTTTCGTCTGGGACCTTACCTCAAAGTTCTTGAAGTAAAATCACCACATTTGCATAAGATTAGTCATTATACAGATATTGATCCTATGCCTTCCCCTGGAAAGACAGGGTATATATGGGAAACAAAAGACATTTAGGTTCATTCCTTCCCACCTCTACCGAGTCAAGGGAGGCAACAGAAGCCTCTTCTGCCAAGTGGACTCTTAGATAGTGGGCTAGATAAGGGGCAGAGATCTGAAGGCTTGTTTATACCAAGAAGTTTCTACACACTCTTCTCCTGGAAGCAGAGTTAAAGTTCTCTCGTTATCTCCATCAGCCTGACCATTTGCTTCTATCCAGTTCCCCTCTGAAGCACCCACAGGACATCATTGGGGATGACCTGGAAACCATCCTAAGTGGCTTTTAAATTTTTTTAATGCTTAATTTATTTTTGAGGGAGGGAGGGAGGGAGAGAGAGAGAGAGAGAGAGAGAGAACGAGCAGGGGAGGGGTGGGGGGCGGTACACAGAATCCACGAAGCAGGCTCCAGGCTCTGAGCTGTCAGCACAGAGCCTGATGCGGTACTCGAACTCGTGAACCATGAGATCATGACCTGAGCCAAAGTTGGACACTTAACCGACTGAGCTACCGAGGCGCCCCCTATTCGGCTCTCTTGCGCAGCCAGCAGACCCTGCCCTGCCTCGGCATAAACCCCGTTTCTGTTCCATGCCAAACTGCCAAGGGTGGGAGTAGAAGATTCAGCATACTACAGCCAGCTCCCAGTTTCTCACTTGTGTAGAACTAGCCATGAGCCTTTATTAGGGGCCCTGCACGTCCATCCACAGGACAGCATGGACTCCGAAGTGTAGTGAGCAAGGGGGAGAGAGGCTGCAGACCGGGGGACTATGGCCAAATTGCGTCAGTATCATGTTTGTTTTTCTCCTCTCGTGGAGAGGGCGGGGGAGACGGTCCCCACTGAGTATTGCGCACCTGAGCATGCCTCCTGCCCAACCACAGCCCCCTGCAGGCTGGCCCAGGCATGTGGTGGGCATTTAGTAAGTGCACCCTAGAGCTGGTGGTGATGTTGATGGGATGGCGGCACAGCACTCAGTCTGCAAAGTCCAGACTTCTGTCTCTCCCGCCCCCTGGGAATTTCATAAATAAATCCCTGGACCTGTTCCAAGAAGAATTTCAAGGCTTCTCTGCGTGTGTGTGTTTCCAGAAACACAACAATTTTACATGCTGCCTGGTGTGCAAACTCCTAAGCGATTCCTGGGGAGGGATGAGGGCCGGGCTCGGCAACGAGAACGTGGAGCTGGAGTTGGGCCGGGCCAGCAGGTCCGCCGGGACGCCAGCAGTTAACCGGGAGGTTGGAGCAGAGTCTCGGCAGCTGGCTCCGCTAACCTGGCTCGCAGACACCCGCTCGGCCCCAGGCTCAGGTTGCTCAGCCCCCTCCCCCACCCTTTGGCTTTGGCAGTATTCTCCACCAGGTTTTTGCAAAGTGCTGGGGTCTTAAAATAGCATAAAGACACACACACACTCTAGACTATAGTGTCAATTCCCGTACCACAGAATGATCAGAAAGGAGAGACCGTGGAGGGTAGAGAACTCCAGGGCATCTTCCTGAGCAGAGAGCAGTGTTAGTGTGAGGTCAGGCAGGAGACGGGGTGGTCACTTGGTGTGAGGATGGGGCTGAAGGAACGGGGAGGAGAAAATAAGACAGAGCCCGTGTCTCTGTGTGTGTGTGTGTGTGTGTGTGTGTGTGTGTGTGTGTGTCTGGGATCATGAAACCAGAGACTGTATTGGTGTTATTGGTATGACCAGTTTGGTGATGAGACTCTGGATTTCTCTCCTGAACTATAAACTTCTGTAGAGCAAGAACTAGGACTTTCATCTTAACCATTTCCAAGGCCTAGCCTGGTGCCTGGCACGTAGCACTCAAGACATATTCCCAGGATAAATATATGATGGATGGATGCATGGATTTGCTAGAACATAAAATGATAGCAATAAAGATAGTCCAATTGCAGATGGCAAAATTAGAAATGGGTGCCCCGAAGTTAGAAGGTCCAGTCAATGAATGGGTATTTACTAAACATCGGGAGGGAAGGGGAAGGGGTAGGGTTTGGGGTCTGTCTGGGGAAGGAGAGAGGAACACAGCCAGGAAGGGAAAGGCTTCCTGGAGGAGTCAGGCCCTGAGCTCGTCCTGAATCATTACAATTCCTTGAACTGGTGTTCTAGCTAAGGCTTGCAGGCTATAAGGACCAGTACACTCAAACCAATGGAAGTGAAAAGAGAATTCTCTGGAAAGACATGGGAATCTCGGAGAAACTGGGACTGGAAAATACAGCCAGATCTCATGGGATCTGAGAAGACACTGGGCTGGGTATTGTTTGAATGGGTAAGTCTGGAGGGCATGTGTGCACATGCACATACCCACAGGCACATCTCAGTAATCTCTCTCTCTCTCTCTCTCTCTCTCTCTCTCTCTCTCTCTTTCCCTGCCTCTGCTCACTCCACTCTCCTCTCCCAGCTCACCCTGATGCCTCGTGGCCGAGAGTACTACTCTATCTCCTGCCACCATCTAAGTAACTCAGTTATTGTGTCTCCTTAGTTCGAAGCCCACCAGAGAAAAATTAAATAGTTCAGCCAGTCTACTTATTGCTTTTCCATGGTTCAGATGCCCAACCCTGGTGCAATCATCTGTGGATGGAGGGCAGACCCATGTACTCACCCAGGAGAAGGGGGCATTGATTCTCATCATCCAGATGGAAAAGAGGGATCAAGAGCTGTCTAGGCAGGGGGAAGACTATGAGTGAGGATTTGGTGTGTGGGTGGGGTGGTGGAGGGGTGTGTGTGGGTGTGTGTATACAAGAGGGGGAGAGAGCGAGGGAGAGGGAGACAGAAGCCAGGACAATAGGAGAGCTATCAGGGTGGGGATTAATCAGTTGAGTGACCTTGGGCAGGTTATTGAAGCTCTCTATGCCTCAGTTCCTCATCTCTACAATGGAGTGCTTGTGAAGACTGATGACTCCATCTGAAGACCTGGGGGGCACCTGGCTGCCTCAGTTGGTGGAGCATGGGACTCTTGATCTTGGGGTCGTGTGTTTGAGCCCTGTGTTGCGTGTAGAGATTACTAAAACAAATAAATAAAACAAATCATCCATCTAAAGCTCTTAGGAGAATAAGTGGTCGCTTTCTGTGCTCTACTTTTAAGTAAGTCTGGATGGATATTAAGTTCTCCTCAGGTAGAGGGCTTGACTGCCAGTTTTGGTTCCATCCTGGACAAGTCATTTATCTTCTCTGAGCCTCAATTCCTCCACCTGTAGAATGAGATCAGACTAAAATAAGTTCTAAAATCTCCCCCAGATTCAGAATGTCATGGGTTTGGCTTGGTGTTTGGGGCAACAGGGAGCCTATATGCTGTCAGGAAGGTAGATGACAAAGTGCAAGGGGCTTTCTTGGACATGGATGTGCAGCGGTGTGCCTGGTGACCACAGGGAGGGTGGCCAGGTGGCAGAGAGGTTGTGGCACTAGCAGTACCAGGGATGTGTGGTATGAGGCTCTGAACTGGAGTCTCATTAAGGGTGTGGAGAAGAGGGGGCCAGACAGGCAAAAGCTCAGAGGTCCCCAACAAAAGGAGAATGACCAGGAGAACCATCCTGTTTGGCCATTGGGCATGCTCACATAGAAACTGAAGCATGAATCATCAAGGCTGAGGGCACCAGGCCTGTTTACCAAGGAGGCACTGGAGTGGAACAGGGTCAGTGTGAGGGTTAAAGAAAAAACTCTAAAATCATGCAATGGCCTCTGGAGCAGCGAGTGAGAAAAGCCAGGGGAGAGTTTCTCTCCAGTACACCAGAGGTCAGCATCATCCTCTGGGACCATTGCACATGGTTGATGGCATCGGGTATCTGATGTTGTCTGGGGCTTTCAGGCTGGCCCCTCTGGCCAGACTCCCATCCTCACCCACCGGCCATATCACATTCAGGTGCCTTCCATTCCTACACTGCCCTCCCTCTGCTTCTCTCAATTCTCTGTCCCATCTTTCACCTACCAATACCTATCATTCTACTTCTCACCTTTCATCCTCCAAATGTCCCCTCTTCTGCCCACCCAGGACTGCTAAGTATTTCCAGAGGAAACTGTACCAAAGTTTGTTATGAACACAGTTTTAGGTTCTGAAACCCTGGTCGGGCCCCAGTGCCACTCTGGTGATCCCTTTCTGCTTTTCCATGTCCCTGCATGCCACTCCCATTCTCCACAGTGGCTTTTACAAATGCTCACCACTCTATTTAAGCACACCCACCATGATATGCCATCCTGCCTCCTGACCATATTGTACCACAACAGAGGGCCATGACTGCAGTTTGGCTGAGAACACCCAGGTGGCCCTCTCATGCCTATAAACTCCCTTAGTTCACCTTCTTCCTCCAGCCTCTGTCTGAGGCTACTCTGGATCTTGATCCTGTGTTCCCCATACACCGTAGGTTCTGGATCCATCACTTACTCCTTCTTCTTCCTGTATCTTTGAACTCATCTTGGCTCCTTTACCGCAGTCTCAGTTGCAATCTCTCCCTTCTTACTAAACCAACAAAACAACCAACAAAACACAGCAAACACTCCTGTGACCTTCTGTATCCTTCTGGAAATCTCCTTTTCTCTCTCTTGTCCAGGCTGGAAATCTGTGTCTTTACATTGGATTATTTAGCCCATTTATATTTATTGTAATCATGGATATATTTGAATTTATTTGCACCATTTTGTTTATGTTTTCTATTCATCCTATCTTAAAATTATTTTTTTGCTTTCCTTTCTTGCCTCCTTTTGGATTGATTATTTTCCTCATTCTATTTTCTTCCTTCTCTTAACCTGGAAGTTATATAATCTATTTCTCTTCTATTAGCAAATACCTGACAGTTAATAAAGTACTTGTGAATTCATATATAATTTATACATTTTTTTATTTAGCCTTCATTTTTGAAAGACGTTTTCTATGAGTATAGTAGCCCCCCTAATCTATGGTTTCCCTTTCCACAGTTTTAGTTACTCTTGGTCAGCCATGGTTCAGAAGCAAGCAATCCTCCTGACATATTGTCAGAAAGTCAGTAGTAGCCTAACACTACATTACAAGCCTACATCATTCACCTCATTCATCTCATCTTGTAGGCATTTTATCATCTCACATCATCACAAGGAGAAAGGTGAGTACAGTACAATAGGATATTTTGAAAGACCACATTTATATAACTTTTATCACAGTATATTTTTATAAATTGCTCTCTTTTATTGTTGGTTATTGTTGTTAATCCCTCACTGTGTCTAATTTATAAGTTAAACTTTATCATAGATATGTATAGGAAAAAAAACATAGTATATAAAGGGTTTAGTACTATCTTCAGTTTCTGGCATCCACTGGGGGTCTTGGAACACATCCCCTGTGGACAGGGGGAACTATTGTATGCAATTCTAAGTCAGCTCCTATTTTTCTCTTGGCCCTATTTAGTTGCTTTTTGGATTTTTGATTACAGAGCTTATATTTCTTGCAATTTTGTCTGTGAGAATTTGTTGTAGCTTGAGATGAAGGTGGCTTCCTCTAGAGATGATCTGCTCTTCTTTCTTCCAGGTACAATCAGGAGGTACCACCAGCACAGGACTACTTGAATCCAAATAGTGTGCAGTTTTTCACATTACCCAGGTAGGGGGAATCTGGAATGAAATTCAATCACACAGGCCAGCTTGTGCTTGAGAATTCTCAGGGAAGATTTTCCCCCATTCTCACTCATGGTCAAGGTTTAAGTCCAACAATTTTCCTTGCCTATCTCCTGGGGGAGTCAATTATTTCTAGTTCATCCTTCAACCTAGTATATTATTACCCATTGTGGGTCACCTTTGTGCAGATAGTTGCTTATTAGTCTCCTCACCTTGGGCACTTGGGCTTTGTCTTCTGATCCCTGTATCCGCTTGCCTTTGAAAACCAAAGTTCAAGTTCACTTGGTAAGCAAATGCTCTCAAGGTGAAAGCCAGCTTTGCTGCTCTACTTTCCCCTCTTTTTGTTCCTTCATTTTTGACTCAAGTATTCTATACTTTCTTGGTAGTTTACTAAGCATTTTGAGTTGCTTCTTTAGCAGAAGATTTGCTCAGGGAAACTGGTCAGTCATTCTGAAAGAAATCCAAACCTCCCTCTCCCATCACAGCCAAGTTCTTTAAAGAACAGATGACAGTCTTTCTAAGCCTTCACTTCGCCTTCACCTGTAGCCCCCTGAGGTTAGGCCTCCACCCCATCCGTGTTCCACTGAACCTGCTCAGGTAAGCATCACCAATGGGCTTCAAGTAATCAAATCTTAGACATTCTTTGTTCCTCATCCTATTTTACCTCTTCTCAACATTAGAAACCACTGACCTAAGAGTGCCTGGGTGACTCAGTTGGTTAAGCGTCCAACTTCAGCTCAGGTCATGATCTCACAGTTCGCAAGTTCAAGCCCTCCATCAGGGTCTGTGCTGATAGCTCAGAGCTTCGAGCCTGCTTCTGATTCTGTGTCTCCCTCTTTCTCTGCCTCTCCTCCACTTATGCTATGTCTCTCTCTCTCAAAAATAAATTAAAAAATTAAAAAAAAAAAAAAGAAACCACTGATCTCTTGAAACCCTTTCCTGCCTTGGTTTCCATGAGTCTATTCTTTCCAAGTTCTTTTCCTGTTTCTCTGACTGTTCTTTCTCTGTCTCCTCTTTCCTGCCAGTGTTGCTGTACTTTCAGCAACACCCCTGAGCTATTTGAACAACTATGATATGCTTCCAAATCCATATCTCCATGGCTTCAGGTGCCTACAGGAGGCCTTTCAAACTCTGTACACCCAATGCGGAGCTCATCTTTCTCCCAGACCTGCTCTTGCTAATCTGCTGAATGGAGCCACCAAGCATCCAGTCAACCAAGCCAGATTATCCTGGAATCATATGGGCCATCCCCATTTCCTTCCTCTTCCTCACTTCCCACATCCAATTAATCTTATAGCTTCCACCTCTTTCAAATCTCTTGAACCTATATTTCTTTTTTTTTTTAAGATTTTATTTTTTTTAATTTTTTTTCAACGTTTTTTATTTATTTTTGGGACAGAGAGAGACAGAGCATGAACGGGGGAGGGGCAGAGAGAGAGGGAGACACAGAATTGGAAACAGGCTCCAGGCTCCGAGCCATCAGCCCAGAGCCTGACGCGGGGCTCGAACTCACGGACCACGAGATCGTGACCTGGCTGAAGTCGGACACTTAACCGACTGCGCCACCCAGGCGCCCCTAAGATTTTATTTTTAAGTAGGTGCCTGGGTGGCTCAGTTGGTTAGGCAGCTGACTCTTGATTTTGGTCCAGGTCATGATCTCATGATTCATGAGATCTAGCCCTGTGTTGGGTCTGCGCTGACAGCATGGAGCCTTCTTGGGGTTCTCTCTCTCCTTCTCTCTCTGCCCCTCCCCTGCTTGCATGTGCTCTCTCTCTCCAAAATAAATAAATAAACATTTTATTTATTTTTTATTTTTTAACATTTATTTATTATTGAGAGACACAGAATGTGAGCAGGGGAGGAGTAGAGAGAGGGAGAGACATCGAATCTGAAGTAGGCTCCAGGCTCTGAGCTGTCAGCACAGAGCCCAAAGCGGGGCTTGAACTCACAAACTGTGAGATCATGACCTGAGCCGAAGTTGGTTGCTTAACCAACTGAGCCACCCAGGTGCCCCAATAAATAAACATTTTAAAAAAGATTTTATTTTTAAGTAATCTCTACACCCAGTGCAGGGCTTGAACTCACAACCCAAAGATCAAGAGTTGCATGCTCCACCAACTGAGCCAACCTGGTGCCCTCACGTTTCTTTCCCATCTCCAGTGTTGCTGCCTAGGGTCGGGTCCCCCTATCTTGACTGGACTGCTGGAATTGTCTCCTTTTTGGTTTACCTTACCACCAGCCTTGCCTTCCTCCAACCACCAGCACAAAGTTCAAGTTCATTTGGTTCAGCAAAGTGGTCTTTCTAAAACACAAATATAATAAAACACACACACACACACACACACACACACACACACACACACACACACAAAACAACAACCCATCTGCTTAGAACCCTGCTAAGAAAACTATGTTTCCAAAGTATGTTTCCACATCTGTCTAGCTCTTCAACATTACCTGTCAGCTCCACCACCGGCCCCCTTCACCTTGCACCCTTTGGGTGTGCTGCCATGCCGCTCATGGTTCCCCTAAATGCCAGGCAGTTTTACTTCAGTATCTTGCTTGTGCCGCGCCCTCTGCGGGGAACAACCTCCTGCTTTCTCTTGCCTCCACAAGCCTCCTATCTATCTAGGGGACACTCATCGATCTTCCAAGAGTCAACTGTAGCATGGCCTGTCCGTGAAACCTGTCCCACCTCCTCAGCTTGTCCCTGCAGCGTTGAAGCATCCAGACCCTCCTGAGTGCCCCCACTGCCCCTTTACTGGTGTGTGTTATAGCATATATCACATGTTGCCTTTTTAGAAATGCTTGTCTCGATTATTGTAAGTTCCATGAAGGCAAGGAGCACGACTTCTCCAAGTTTACATGTTGCACCTTGTATACCATAGATGCTCCACGCGTGCTTGTAGAATGGATGAATGAAGATGAGCCATTACTTTCTTGAGGTTAATGACCCTGCTATCCACCAAGGCAAACTATGCCAAATCCCCTAAGATGACAACGTCTTGGTGCGTTGTGACTAAGACGGCAGCTGTAACACTGGATGGTCCAGTCATTGGAGGCTGGGGAGCTCCAGGGAATCCCATGACAAAGTCCAGAGACAGGGCAGACAGGGAGTTTAAAGAGTGTGATGTGGGTCCAGTCCTAAGATGAAGGAGAAATCTTCACAGAAGATTTTTTTTTTTTTTTTTTTTTACAGAAATGGACACCTTGCCGAAACTTTCAGGGATGGTCAGAGAGCCGATCTGTGAGTGGGACACCGATAGATTGGGCTCTCTAGTGCTCGGCTCAGGACCTAAAAGGGAAGGTAGGCACATCATCTAGGAAAGCTCTGATTTGAGAGGGTGTGCCAAATTCTCAGGAATAGGGTGTGAACGATCCAACCCGTCCCACACCCCTGCCAGTCTAATTTCCCCCCCTTCAGCTGGCTCTTGGAGACCAGTTCCTGGGAAAGCATGAGATGCTATGATGTCAAAGGAGCACAGGACCAGTAAGTAGGCTATGGCTCCAGCGCTTAATTATATGTGAGCTTGGGCAAGGTGCTTCCCTCCCCTAGCTCTCAACTGCCTCACCTGTAAATTGCACACACACTGACATGCCTCAGCCACTTCACAGGATTGCCGTGAAGGTCAAATCATCCTCATCCTCATCACAGCTATTCTTTTCGCGTCCCTTCCTGTGTGTCAGAGGCTATGCTAAGTGCTTTACATACAATATCCTCGCAACATCTCTGCGACATAGAACCATCATCGGCTCCGTTTTCCAGATGAGAGAATCAAGGTTTAGGGAGGTAAAGTATCTTGCCCAAAGTCAAATGCTATCAAGTGAGATGGTGGAGCTGGCTTTTGGGCTGTTGCCCCAGGGTTCTGGTTGTCCAGGCTGTGTATTCAGGTATCTAGCCAACCACGCTGTCTGGGAGAAAAGCAGCTACTGGTTCCTCCTGGGTCTTGCAGCCACAGTGGCAGCACTCAGCAAGGTTTAGGGGAAGCACAGTTCCTTCTCCTTGGCCTCAGCAATGTGCTCCTGGGGGGTTAGTTTTCTCTCCTCAACTGCAGGGTTTGGTGAAGGTAACTGTATTGAACAATGCCCCCCCCCCCCCACACACACAATTCATGTCCACCCAGAACCTGTGATCGTATTTGGAAACAGGATCTTCGCAGATGTAATCAAGTTAAAATTAGTTGAACTCATACTGGATTCGGGTTGGCCCTGATCCAACGACTCGTGTCTTTATAGGAAGAGAGAAATTTGGACACAGACATACAGACACAGAGAGAAGATGGCCATGTGAAGGTGGAGGCAGAGAATGAAATAATGCTTCCACAAGCCAAGGAACACCAAGGATTCTGGGAACCACCAGAAGCCAGAAGAGACAAGGAAGGATTCTTCCCTAGAGGCTTTAGAGAGAGAGTATGGGCCTGCTGACACCCTGGTTTCAGATTTCTAGCCTCCAGAACTGTGAGAGAATAAATTTCTGTTATTTTAAGCCACCCAATTTGTGATACTTTGTTAAGGGAGCCTTAGGAAACTAACACAGTAACCCAGTGCTGTGCACATCACAGCTGGGTCCCCTAAGTATGGGTGGAGCAGGGTTTGAGAGACCAGTTAGATGGACTGGGGTGTGTGTGCCCATTTTGGGGTGGTGAGGAAGAGCAGTATAAAAATAAGGTGTTTACTCATCCAGCCACTGACCCACTTGTAGACAGTGTCTCTGCGTAACTTTGCACGTGTGTGTTTGCATGTCAGTTGTGTCTGGGGGGTGTGGCTGCAGTCTTTTTTTTTTTTTTTTTTTTTTTTGGAGGTGAGGAGGGGCATTCTTCAGATTGGTGACAACTTAAAAGGTAAGGATTCCATTTGGGAAACTCTGCCCCCTACCTCCAGTCACCCTGTCCACCCCTAGATCTCACATGATGACATACTGTACTTAGATTAAGAAACTTGCCCGAGTGTTCATGCCAGTTAGTTAGAAAAGGAAAATTCAGATCCAGAAGTCTGGTTCCAAAGACCCTGCCTTCTTCATGAGTTCAAACTCTCAAGCTAAAGAAAGTAAACTCTTTTCAAAAAGATATGGGGGATTCAGTTTGCTTTCTATAAGCACTTCTTTCTAAATTTGTAAGTAACACTTGTTTTTTAATTTTTTTTGTTTATTTTTAAGAGAGAGACAGAGCATGAGTGGGGGAGGGGCAGAGAGAGAGAGAGAGAGAGAGAGAGAGAGAGAGAGAGAGAGAGAATACCAAGCAGGTTCCAGGCTCTGAGCGGTCAGCACAGAGCCCAGCCAGGGCTCGAACTCACAAACCATGAGATCATGATGGCCTGAGCTGAAGTCGGATGCTCAATCAATTAAGTCACCCAGGTGCCCCCACACTTGTATATTTGTAAAATATTTAGAAAATATTGAAATGTTTCAAGAAAAAGTAAAAAAAAAAATATTCTGGCAATACTTACTGATAATTCCTTTCCAGTCTTTTTTCTGTACAGTTATACATTACCAACAAAACTAGAATAATGCTGTAAATAGTTTGGTATTTTGCTTGCTGATTTAACATTATCTCACAAATATCTCACCTTACTCGTTTCTGTAATGTTTTAGTTACTAAATAATGCTCCATCATATTGATGGGCCAGCATTTGTCTTCTATTATTGCCTACTTAAGTTTCCAGCTTTTTACAATGATAAACATGCAACTGTTAACATTTTTCGTACATATTTGTCCTCATCTCTATCATTTCTTGAAGCCAGATAAGGAATAATAGCAGTCCACAGGTATAGATATTTTAAGGCGTTTGATATATAATGTCAAACCCAAAAGGGTTCTATCAAGTGAGGGTTCTACCTCCGGGCAGAATGGGAGTGCGTCCCGAAGTACCCTCACCAAGACTGAGCGGTAGCGTTAAAAACCTGGCTCTGTCCTGCAAAGGGGCCCCCCAGACAGCGATCACACAGGTTGCCTGCGTCCGGCGGATGGCAGGCGGCCGCGCGGGACAGGGAGCCCAGCCAGAGGCCGGTTGCGAGGACCCGGGCAGGACGCGGGACGCGATGGGGGCTTAAGGCTAGGCAGTGGGGATGGAGGGAACGGGAACACGCACGCGACTCGCCGAACATTCGATGCGGGGGAGGGGGTCGGTGCTGATAACTGCACGCTGGGCGGGGCGCAGGCCAGGGTGGAGGCCGCGTGTCAGGCGCGGGCCTCTCCGCGGAGCGCTCCGCACCCACCCGTGAGGTGGCCGAGGCGCGGGCCCCTCCCACCCCTTTAACAGGACACTCCCCTTTAAGGCGGGCGCCCGCGCGCACCCGGCCCCGCCCTTCGGGGGCGCGCGCGGCGGCCGCGGCGCCGGCTCGGCCGGGAGCGCACGTGCCGGCGCCGGGCGGAGGAGAGGGAGGCGGGAGCGGGGCTGAGGGAGGAGGGGAGGCGCCGGGGGCGCGCGCGCGCGCGCTGGGCGCTGCTGGGCTGCGGCGGCGGCGGCGGCGGCGGTTACTATGGCGGAGTCGGCCGGAGCCTCCTCCTTTTTCCCCGTTGTCCTCCTCCTGCTCGCCGGCAGCGGCGGGTCCGGGCCCCGGGGGATCCAGGGTGAGTCCCGGGCCGGGGGGCGGGGGCCGGGATGGAGAAGGCCGGGCGAGGGCGAGGCCTCGCGCCGCGGCCCCTAGCTACAGCGCGCCCCCTCCCCACGCGCACAATATGGCCGGGTGGGGGGCGCGGAGGAGTCGGGGTGACCCTCGGTCGGCGTCCCCAGACCCCCGAGGCGTGGCTGCCCTGCCAGGACCGAGCTCACGCGGGGCCCCTGGGGACCCGAGCCCCCTTCCAGACGGAACTGGTTTCGGGGAGCTCTCGGGGTCGCGCTCCCAGCACCCCCTTGTTCCATAGAGGGGAGAGCGGGATCCCTTCCCTAAGATTTGGAGATCCGTGCTTCTACCTCTCAGCGTGTCCAGGGGCGGGGGTCTTCCTTCCCTCCCACCAGATGCTCTTGGGGGGGCGTCTTTTCTCCCGCCAAGATTGAGGGGCTCGGGCGATGGGTCTTTGCTTCTCCGAGGTACCCTGATGGTGCGAGCCCTTGCGCACCTCAGATGACAGGGGAAGGGGTCTCTAACCTTTCCTTCAGGACCTGCACTTGGGGTGTCTCTTCCCCTCCCTCCCCTCCCTCTCCTTCCTCCCTAATGTTCTGGGAAAGGGAGTCACATTTACCCTGCGCACAACCCCTTTGAGTTCAGTGGGGCAAAACCCCCCACATACACATGCCCCGTGGAAGCTGTTGGGAGGAAGCGAGACCAACAGGCCCCTAAACGTTTTTGTAGCTTGGCTGTGGAATCTCTTTAACCCTAGGAAACCTAGTTCCCGAACGGTTAATCTGCATCTAGGTGTATTTGCTTTCCGCCTCGCCTCCCCCACCCCACCCCAGGGGGCCCATTCAGTTAATCACTTTGTGGATGCCTTTCAGGTGAAATCCTAGAACCTACCTCCAACCCCCAAGATTATTTAAAGATCCCACCACTGGACCGACTCCGGCCCTTGGTCAGTACTTATTTACCTTCCCACACAATCCCTTTTCCCAGCCCTGCCCCCCACGCACTCCCCCACCCTCACACGCCCCTTACCTTCCAACCCCCACCCTTCCCACTCTAGAGGTGGGCACCTTTTCTGTGGGACACCCGGCTGGGTGTGTTGTTTATGAGGCTTTGGGGGCAGAAAAGAGCAGATGAAACCCTAAAATATTTAACTTAAGAGACTCGTCTTAAATGTGTTTTGGCATTGGGGTAGCCGATGAAGGTTATATTTGGCAGTTATATTGAAGTGATTATTGACCCGCAGATGGATCTGGGAGAGACGATCAGGATTGTATTCGCTCCCGATGTACAAAGCCTGTGCTTTGACTTCTCAGCAGCCCCTAACCTTCCAGCTATGGGAGATCAAGTGTGTGCACTGTGGCTCTCCTCTCTACTAAAAATAATGATTCTCAGGTGGGTTCAGGCTTCTTTAATAAACCAGACAAACAAGAAAAGACATCATCCTACTTTGGAGTCTCAAAAACAAGTTCATTATCTCCAGCTTTGATATTTGCTCCCAGTGGTGTAGCCTGTGCAGTGGGGTCTTTGTTCACTGGCTAATGCTTCTGTTAAGCACCTCGTGTGTGTTCCTGGGTCTCGCTGCTCTGTGTATGGGTAACATGCTGTGGGATCTGATAAACATGGTGAAGGTGTATGAACACAGGCCTTCGGTTGTGGTAGGATCATGGTTTTCGTGAATAATGTTTGCCGGGCCTTCTTATGGGCCATGTTCTGGGAATGTGTAACATGATGTTATTTCTCTAGTAGGATAGTAAATAAGGAGGCTCAGCCTTCAGGTTTGTCATTTTGTATGTGTCTGAGTAAATCTTTTCAGTTCTGTCCATAGAATTTTTTTTATCCTGGCCCTAATATATGTAAGATTTTTTAACAGCCATTTCCCTGTTGATTTGGTGTAATATCTGTGGGGTTTTTCTTGTGGTGAGCCTAGTTAAGAATGTTTAATTGGTAATCCAACTGGTTCTGAATAGGGCAGAGTTCATTTTTTGTAACCTTCCTAAAATGGATGTTTGTTGGGATGAGGATGGGTGGGCATAATAGGGAGTTAGTTTCTTTTTTTGGTAAATTGGAAATTAGGTTGTGTGTCCAGCAAACATTCTCGAAGGCCTTTAAACTTCTTGGCCAGACACTACAGTTTTTTCCGGGACACATCTAGTTGCCAATAGTGCATGCTACAGAGACCACTGTTGCAAAAGGCTGAAAGTAAAACGTCAGTTCTGGGAAAATAGAGGCTGTGGGATAACAAGAAGTTGATTGCTTTCCTCCCCTGCATTTCCTCCGTGTGCTCCCCTAGGTGGGCTGGAGAAGTGGCAGAGCCAGGGAGCCTTGATGCCTGGTACTTGGACGTGGCATGAGGGCAGAAAGGGATAGGTGTTTCTGTTAGGGCATGAACTGCGACTTTGTAAAAGGCCAGTGACAAGGAGAATGAGTTCCAGGTTGTAAACAGCAACCACTTGATGGGTATAGCAGGTTTTAAGGCCTACTTTTGGAATTTCCACAACAGTCTTTAAAAATGTACAATTGGATTTGTTAGTGGTGGGAGAACATGACATTCGTTTCCTAAGACCCAAGCAACGAGGGAGACATTTGAGGTTCTGATAGGAATATTTTGAATTTCTGTGAGCAGACTTCATCTAATTTCAGGCCAAGTCTTAGAATTTTGTTGAGGGGACATGGATTTGGAGTACAGTGAGAGCGAACTCTTGTAGAGAAAAAGAGAATCTCTGGTTGCTTTTGTTAAAAGAGCTCCTGGAACAGATGTGATTAAAACATAATAAAATGGCTACTCTGGTTAAAGGTTGGAGCCAGATGGAGGGAGGAGGCCAGGTCTCAGCCCTAGAACTTTGCTCCCTTACAGGTTGTCCTTGAACAAGTCACTTGCTTAACCTTTCCGTGACTGCCTCAGTTTTCCCTCTAAAGTAAGGAGATGGTGTGTGTAGTTCTTCTTGGGACATTTGTGAGACTAACTTGCTGATAGCCAGTTGGCTGGGAGGTATTTTTAGACACAGTTTCTGACTTCAGTGAAGGAGCAATGTTGGGCTACTTTTTATCTTACGGGGCAGAATAACATACTCTTGGGATTGATAGGGGCACCACATGCCACCGCGTGGTTGATTTCTTCTGATTCGTGCATATTTTTGTGGACCGTTTCAGATTTCCTCAAGTTAATTTCTGTCTTTTGACAGGCTCTTACATCGTATCCCGGGCAGCGTACCTGTGCTAATCAAAGACAGTCTGGAGGGAGCGACCTGCTTTAGGTTTTA
Organism: Felis catus; assembly: GCF_018350175.1. Classification (NCBI taxonomy): domain Eukaryota; kingdom Metazoa; phylum Chordata; class Mammalia; order Carnivora; family Felidae; genus Felis; species Felis catus. The sequence continues at coordinate 78,430,649 of NC_058374.1, forward strand.
TTGGTTTGGCAACGTTTTAATTCTTACGCAACTCTGGGTATGTTTATGGCACTATGTAAATGTTACATAAGAACATGGAGGCTGAGAGGTGGCTGGAATGGTGCCTGTGAACACAGGAAGGTTAGACTGAGGACTTCATCCGAAAGGACCTTGGGAATCTGCAGTCAGTACAGGAAGAAGCTGCACTTCATTTTCCTCTAAAAACCTTTTTAGATGATTGTGTCTTTCAGGTGGACTGCTGTGTTATAAATAGGTTTATTCTCCACCGGTGAGCTAATTGTAACCTTGCTACCAAAATATGAATCAGTAAACGAGGAGACGTGCTGCTGCTTTCGGCATGTCCTGTTGAAGCTGCTTGTTGCATTTTGGAACATGAGTTGAATTGTGTTGCAGTCTGTTCTCATAATAACTCAGGAGTACAGGGTGTTGAGGTGGAATGGAATTCTCAGTCCATGGTGCTTTAGATCTTCTTTATTTGTGAAGGTTAAATTAGAATACTGAAGTGGCTCTTTTGTTTTAATTTTGAAATCCTTATTGTTTACTGTTCAGTTTTTGCTCAGAGCAGCGGTGAACATGAATTCTGGAATCCCGCCTCTTTGTCTTGAATTCTTGTGTTACTGGTCTGTTACAGGAGGAGTGATGTAAGGGGGTCTTATCTCATTTTCCTCTCTGTATTTATAAAAAGCAAATCCTGGAGTCCCCTTTCTCGCCGGTCCCTCCGACGCCGGAAGTGCTGCTGGCATTGGTAGCCCATCAGTTCGGCCGGCCTGGGAATGCCAAAGCCTTGGTCGGAATCAGCCCCTCAGACCCGCAGTGTGACCCGCACCTCTCCCACTCTGTAGGCACTGCCTCATGGCCACGTTCAAATACCTACCTACCTGCCTGCTCCTGGGGTTCGCTCTCCTCAATTTCTCTCACGCACTTGGTTTGACCTGCGCTTAGGCTTCCAGAGGCACCGTCCCTGCTCTTGCCTGTTCTCTCTGCCTGCCGGCTTCTCCGCCAAGTATAAATGTAACACCAAGCAAAAATGCTATTTCGGAGCGTATCTCTCTTTCCCTTACTCGGTAGAGCCGCCAGCATTTGGTTGAGCTGTGAAGTTTCCATCCCAGACCATTTACCTGCTCTCTGGGTTTCAGAGACAGTGCCTCCTCGGGCAGCTCTGGCGTTCTTTTCGGTTTTCTTCTCTCTCCACTTCATCCCAAGCCTGCGCTTGTCTTGTTGAATACCTTGAATTTAGCGTGATGAAAGTAACTGCTCTTCCCTTTAAAAGTATCAATCACCCCTGATGTTTACACAATTACATATGGGAGATTTCTTTATTCATTAGGTTGGGTATGTGTGTGGAATGGTTCTTGGCTTGGGGAGATGATCCCAAGAGAACAAGAGAGATAAAAATCCCCGAATCCCTAACTGTCATGACAGTAGCAGTGGCTGAGACTGAAAATAAATAAGTAAACACAGTTCTCAGTCATGAGTGCTCCGGAGAAAATAAAACCGAATGATGTGCCAGATAGAGTGTGCTGTGAGCTACCATTTCACGTCTCTCTCAACTTCATGGTTTCATCTGTAAAACAAGGCTAATGTAGCCCAGTGTCTTTATTCATGGTACTTATGTTGTGTAAAGTTGACTGGAACACCGGATTAGCAAATACTGAACTACTGCTCCTAGGGGAAAGATGGTGTTAGGTTCCCGTGAGCCACTGGTCACCACATTTTCATCAGGCAGTCAGTGCATAACCTTGCTAATGTGTGTATTTCTGTTTAAAGACATCTTATTCAATACACAGTGTTGGTTCATTAGCCTTGAACTTGAGGCCAACAGTACCACAATGCAAGCCTGAGCAATGCTTATCTGATACACATATTGTCTCCGTAAGGCACATCGCCGTCGTCTTGAACTTAGGAACGCTGGACAGCGTCTTAGCACTACCCTTGGGGGCCGTTTTAAGCGGTGAAATCACCAACAGAAAAAAATGCAGAAAGGGGAAAAGTGTGGCACAGAGTATACTATGAAAAGGATGCATATATATTTACTGTATGAAAGCTGGAGCAAGAAGACAGAGCGTCGTCCCCTTGTTCACCGTCAGCCGGGAACACGTGTGTCGGATGACTCACGTTTTTTACCACTCTGCACATGTGTGTGAATGCCCGTGAGAATGCCGAGAGTATTGATTTTGAGGTTACAAATAAATTTTAATGAGTATGGAACCTATGGATGACCTGTATTTCGTGAGAGCCATACAGATAATTGTGGCAGAGATAAAATTATATCGTGTGGAGTTCCAAGAATTCCTAAATGGTTTCACTGAACCAGAATTTGAATATAGACAGAAGTCCCATTTACAGCCTGTAAATAAGCTAAATAAATATAGAGAGAGTACTACTCTAGTGATCTGAAGATGCCTTTAACACATACTTATTGAGCACCTACCATATGCCAGGCACTATCATAGGTGCTAGAGGTACAACAGTAGACTAAGGAAATAAAAATGCCTTCCTTCATGAAGCTTACCTTCTGGCAGGTCACGTGGACGATAAATAAAGATACTGTATAAGGTGATTCTGCCTACCATGCTCCACCCTCTGCCCCCTCCCCCCAAGATTTCCTGCCTTTGGAATATACCACCTTCCAGTTATTAAACATGAATCTAGGCACTGCTTTGAAAGGATTTTGTAAATGTAATTAAGGTCCCAAATCAGTTGATCTTCAACTAGGGAGACTGTCATGGTAGACCTGACCTAACCACACTGGCCCTTTGGAAGCACTTTTCTCAGCTGATTGCAGAAGAGGAAGTCGGAAGTGATCTGGCTGGTTTGGAAGAAAGTAAACATCCATGTGTGAACTGCCCATGGGGGCCACGTGGCCAGGAACTGCGGGCCAACTCCCAGAACTGAGAGTGGTCCCTGGCTGTCAGCGAGGAGGGAAACAGGGACTTCAGGCTTCCATCCACAGGGCAGTGGAGTTTGCCAACAACCAGTGAGCTTGAAAGAGGTCCCAGCCCTGAATGAGAAGGCAGCCCTGGCCAACACCAGTCACGCTGTGTCTGGACTTGTGACCTACAGAATCTGTGAGATAGTAAATAAGTGGTGTTTGCAAAAATGTGTGCGTGTGGTGGCTTAGATGGATATGTGAGGGGAAGGAAAGCAGGAAGGGAACTAGCTAGCTAGGATGGGTTCGAGGGGACTTGAGACCTGGTGCCCAGCCATGCTGGTGATGGACCTCGCGTGTGAAAAATTCTTTGACCGCATGTGGCTTTCGTCTACTGCCAGTTACCTTTTCCTAGATATTTGTGAGTGAGTGAGTGAGTGAGTGAGTGAGTGGAGGAGAGAGGAGATTATGGGTGCTTTGGAGATAAGTTTTTTAGGTGGTTGCAGTGTTTGAGTTGAGGAATCTGAACTGAAGCATGTCTTTTTTTATTAAGTAGTTGTGGTGAACCTGCCTTGCCCTAGATCATCATGTGTTGTCTTGGTGTACATTTGTATATCACATTTTATATTTGTGGTCGATAAAATTGAATTGTAATAAGCATTCATTTCTAATATCCAGGATGAAGCTGAATGGTGAGAGGGGTACTGAAGAGTCTGTGCTTGCCCTTTAGAGGTTGACACACAAATTGACTTTCCTTCTTCTTCTTGTTGGAACAACCACAAAACTAGGAAGAGTTTAGACCCTTGTCACGCACCGGGACGGCAGAAGTGATAAGGGCATCTGGTTTACCGAACATTTACCATATACTCAAGGGTTACGCTAAGGACTTGTACACTTACTCTGTACAGCTGCTCTCTGAGCGCTCTTATCCCTGTTCTGCAGATGAAGGGACTGGGGCATGGAGAGGTTCAGTGCTGAGCTTGAGGTCTGTCAGACTCCAAAGCGTATGCTCTGCATCCTGTACTCTACCATATACTACGAGGACTATGAAAGTAATTGGCTAACCAGTCTCTGCCTCCAGTCTCCCACTTGTCCTCCATGCTATTGCTGGGTTTAACTTTGGAGAGCATGCCCTCTGTATCTCATGGTTCTACTGCTTGTATGTGGCCTCCAGGATAACCCCCAGACCCTTAGCCGAGCATCACAGTGCATCTGATCTGGCCTTGGTCTCCCTTACCATCCTTGTTTCTGGCTGGAACCTTGCGCCGGTCTGTTCGCTGTGGACCTAATATGCCTTGTGCTTTTCTTGGCCTTGGCCTTCTCTTCTTAGCCAAATCGACCCATCCTCCAGTGTGGGATCTTTGTCCTCTTGCCTTCCCGTGGTTGATGAGTCCATCCTCCTCTTTTGTCCATCCTGCTCCTCCCAACCTCCCAGACTCTGCCCCCTAAAAATTGATGCTAGGAACTGGCTTATTCTTGAAAGAAAATTTTTTTAATGTTTATTTATTTTTGAGAGAGCATGAGCAGGGGAAGGGCAGAGAGAGAGGGAGATACAGAATCTGAAGCAGACTCTAAGCTGTGAGCTGTCAGCACAGAGCCTGATGTGGGGCTTGAACTCACGAAGCGCGAGATCATGACCTGAGCCAAAGTTGGATGCTTAACCAACTGAGTCACCCAGGTGCCCCGGAACTGGCTTATTCTTTATGTGGCTTTATCCTGTCACAGAGCCTTGCACATTTTAAGTAGTTAATAAGTTTGTTTAAGTGAATCCATTCGGTTCTTTTCCATCCTCTCAGCAATATCCTAGGTAAAATATTCCAGTTCTTCCCTGCTGTACTTCTAGTATCTCCTATATGTACAGTTTTTATCCTAGTCACTTAAAAATGCTACAGACATTTGTGAGTTACTTGGAACATGATAAGCTCTCTTCCTACCTCACCTCTTTCATCTTTGTTTTATTCTACCACCTACCCGTTTTATGCCAGCCAAATGCACTTGATCTCAGCCTCATTAGTTTTATTCTCAGCTCTGGCTGATTTTTTTCTCCTTCATTGTCCCAGTTGCCTGAAACCATTCCTATCCCTCTTCTCGCTCAGAACTGTGACGTGCACTGTCTCCTCTCCACTCATCCATAGTATAGGAAATAGGTCAGGGAGCAAATACAAAACACTCATAAATATCCTCCCCTGCCCTAATGAGCCACATGTACGTCTGTTTCAGTACAACAAAGAAAGAAAACAGAATGATTTTATATGTTTGTTATAAACTGTAGGTGAAGGAGAAGTATCCAGTTACTAGTAGATATTCTGAACATGACAGCTGAGTCCATACGCTTCGCTCCTAGGAACACCGGGCACGCTCTGTAGTAACGATGCCACTCAATCCAGTTTTACCTTGACATTTTCCTGGGCAGCAGGTGGGCCCTTGTAGATACTCAGGTATTTACAGTCAGCCATAAATTAAGCTGCAATGACAGGTCTCCTTAGCATAAACATCAAACGTCTCTTTTGAGTGAGAACAAAGCTTTCATTCTCTAGACCTGAGGCTTAGGGGTGAACTTGTTTAAACAGCTCTCTAAGGTTGGGTTTGTCTCCAAGTAGAATGTCAGCAAGGCAGTTGGTAGAATAGATATAGTGTGGAGCTGGCTTTTCAAACACCTTTCTCTTATGCAAACCCCATTCTGAGACCTTTCCCAGATTGGAATTAAATACCAAGCTTATCAAGTGTCTTATTGTTAAATCTCTGGGTTTTTTCCCTCCTCCTACAAATAACTTCCTTTATTAAGTCAGTTACATTTTTTTCATAAGTGCTTTTTACCAGTATATGTTTTGTTTTTTTTAGGTACTACCCAACTACACATGTAAAACTTGACTTTGTTTTGGCTCTTGGATACTTGAGAGTTTTTGTTTTGCTTTAATGTGTTTTTAAATCTAATTTTGATGATGGTGAAGGGTGAAAGTGTAACTTGGGTCTTTTTTACCAACCAGTAGCAGCAGCTGATTGCTTTACTTCAACACTGCAAGATTTTTCTACTTAGGTTAGAGTTGTGGCTGCTGGTATGTTGTCAGTTCCCAGTTGTTGTCCCCCATCACTCCCTGCCAGGAGAACCAAGCGTTATCTCGATTTTGTGACAGTTTAGTGCCAGACACCTCCATTTTTTTAACCTGATTCAGGATTTTCCCAAACATTTGGCCAGTTGAGTAGATCAGAAGTTACTAAACACCGGTTTTCTTCTTTCTTTGTCTTTTTCCTTTGTTTTTTTTTCAAGCAGTGGAGTTCTTTTAAGAGTACACACGTAGAAACGTATGTATGTGGATGGTAAAAGCCACTGTGGCAGAGCCCCCCTTCCCTCTCAGATTATTAGGCTAAGATTTATTAAGCCCAGTGCTATTTGCTAGACGCCAGTGAGAAATGGCGAAGCAAAGCAGGACAGTGCTTCCTCCCTTGTGGAGCTCAGAGGTTGCTGGTACATCTTGGAGAGCATGGGGGTTCAGGAAGGATACAATCTGAAGAACACTATACCTCCAGTTTTCTTTTTCTTTTCTTTTTTTTAAATTTGTTTAAGTAATCTTTGCACCAAATGTGGGCCTCAAACTCATGACTCCAAGATCAGCCATTGCATGCTCTACTGACTGAGTCAGCCAGGCGCCCCCACTTTAAACCATTTTAATATATATGTTTTTAACATTTATTTATTCTTGAGAGAAAGAGACAAAGTACGACCATCATCAGTGCTGTTAAGTAACCTCATAACCTTCTGCAAGCCGTGACCACTATCTGGTTCTGGAACTTTTTACCCCAAAGGAAACCCGGTAACCCATTAAGCAGTAACTTCCCTTCCTCCTTTCCATACTACCCCCAGCCCCTGTCAGCCACTAATGTGCTTTCTGGATATTTAATATCAATGGAACCGTACGGTATGGGGCTGCTTTCACTTAACGTAGTGTTTTCAAAGTTCATTCATATTGGGGCACTTGGGTGTCTGAGTTGGTTAAGCATCCGACTCTTGATTTCAGCTCAGGTCATGACCTCGCTGTTCCTGAATTCGGGCCCACACTGGTCTCTGGGGTAATACTGTGGAGCCCACTTGGGGTTCTCTCTCCCTTTCTCTTGCCCCTCCCCCTCTTGGACGTGAGCCTGTGCGTGCCCTCTCAAAAACAAACAAGTAAATAAGTAACTAAAGAAAGAAAGAAAGAAAAGAAATAAAATAAAAATAAAAGAAATAAAATTTAAAAAATAAATTAAAAAAGAAAGTTCATATTGTAGTGTATATCAATAGTTTATGCGTTTTTATGGCTGGATGATACACCACATTTTGTTTTTTCGCTCATTGACAGACATCTGGGTTGTTTCCACCTTTTGACTATATGCACAGTGCTATTATGAACATTCATGTATAAGTTTTTATTTGAACACTTGTTTTCAGTCTTTTGGTGATATACCTAGGGTTGGAATTGCTGGGTTATATGGTAATTGAGTGTTTAATTGACGGAGGAACCATCAAACTTTTCCGCAGTGACTACACCATTTTATGATCCTACTGGCAAAGTACGATATGAGGGTTCTGGTTTCTCGGAATCTTCACCAACACTTGTTATTTTTCCTTTTCTTAACGGCCTCCCTAGTGGGCGTGCAGTGGTGTCTCACTGTGGTTTTGATTTTCATTTTCATTTAAAATTCATTTGCGTCTGAGATGATGTTGAACATCTTTTCATGTGCTTTTTGGCTATTTGTGTATCTTTTTTGGAGAATTGTCTGTTTAAGTCCTTTGCCCATTTTTTATTTGTTCTGTGTTGTTATGAGTTCTTTTGTAATCATTCTGAATACTAGACCATTATTAGATATGTGATTTACAAATATATTCTCCCATTCCATAGCTGTCTTTACATTCTCTTGATAGTTTCCTTTGATTTACAGTTTTTAATTTTGATGAAGGCCAGTTTATCTGGTTTTCTTTTGTTGCTTGTGCAGTTGGTGTCCTATCGAAGGTACCGTTGCTAAATCCAAAGTCGTGAAGTTTACCTCTGTTTTCCTTTATAAAGTTTTAGAAGTTTTAGAATATAAGTTATAGTTTGTATATTTAAGCTGTTGATCCATTTGGAGTTAATTTTTGTGTCCAGTGTGAAGAAAGGGCTGACATCATTCTTCTGCATGTGGGTATCCAGTTGTCCAGCATCAAGTGTTGAAGACTAGTTTTTCCTCTTAAATGTCCCAGACATTCTTATCAAAAATCAGCCGATCACAGATGTGTAGCTTTGTTTCTGGACTCTTAGTTCTATTTCTTTGATTTGTATCTATACCTTTTTTTTTTTAAGTGTATTTATTTTGTGAGAGAGTGCACGGTTGCGTGCAGCATGCAAGTGGGGGAGGGGCAGAGAGAGGAAGAGAGAGAATCCCAAGCAGGCTCCGTGCCGTCAGTGTGGAGCTGGACCTGCGGCCCAATCCCATGGACCGTGAGATCATGATGTGAACTGAAATCAAGAGTCAGATGCTTACCCGACTGAGCCCCTCAGGCGCCCCTTGCGTGTCTATACTTAATGACAGTACCACACTGTTTTGGTTGCTGTGGCTTTGTAGTAAGTTTGGAAATCAGGAAGTGTGAGTCCTCCAACTTTGCTCTTTTTATTCCCCCCAAGATCATTTTGGCTATTTAGGATCACAGAGTTGTAGTCTTTGTTCTATCCTAAGGAGGCTGTTGGAGGATTTGGATAAGGTCCAGAGAAGATTAATTAAAATAATCATGGGTTGTAATAGGCTATTCTTATCAGTTTGGTCTGTCTGACGGATGCTGTCATCTGGAAGGAGGAGGGCCAAGAGGCAGTTTATGATCAAGTCACAAGATCATGAAGAGAAAGGGCTACGCCAGCTGATTTCGGCACTATGTTGGCTACTATAAAAGTAGAAGGTGAGCCCAATGAGGTTTGAAAGAGGCAAGCTTAGTGTGCCCAAACAGGGCAGTGCTCCGTTCTAGTACAAAATTGATGAAGCTTATTATAATTCCCCAAGGAGCAGTTGATATAAGCTAAAAATCATAAATCCTGTCGCTTTAAAGCATTTTAGAACATTTGTGGACCTTTATCTACCCGGACAAATGTGGCCGTTTTGTGGCTCACTTCTTACCTTTTGAGGTTGGTGCTACCACCCTGCACGCCCCCCTGCCCTGTCCCCTGGAGATGCAGTCTAGGGCAGAATAGCGGGCTGAGTGGCCATGAGTCCATGCCTGTATGGTGGCGCTTGGGAATTCCCATGAGCCACACCCTTGCTGCGTGTCCTCCCCGTGTAGGCCAGCGGGTCAGAGAGACAAGACCCAACCCCAGTCTCCTGCCTGCGGTGGGATTGTCTTTGCTGAGAGCTGGCCATGTCAGTGTCTCCATAACATGCACCTAGACAGAGGCTGCTCAAGTTGGGACATGTTGGTCTTCCGCCAAACACAGCCTCTCTCATGAATCAAATTTGCATCTACATCCTCCCACATACCACCTTCTCATCATATTTTAGAGCCACGTTCAAATCTCGCTTAGGTGGTTTTGTCTTTAGTTCCGGTTTGACTGACTTGTTTATAACAAAATGCTGGGCTAGTGAGACTGTCGTTCTGACCACTTTTTAACTTGGTTGTGTCTAGAGTGATTTTGATACTCCTCTGTGATTGGTTTTCCAAATTGTGTCATTTCTACTACATAACTCTTTGGTTATGGAATACGGAAGAGTTTTAGGTATGTATGTATTGTTTATATGCGCGCGTGTAGACTGATTTAACCTGATGAGTCACTGTGAAGTAGGTTATAAAGGGCTATTAGCATTCATTAGTCCAGATTTAGCTTTTCAAAGAAATCATGATTAGGTTTGTGATTTAGTATAGTGTACGTTTACAGTAAATTCAGGTATTTTTATAATTTTATTATCACTTATTTTGAAAAACGAACATTAACGCAAGACTAGCCCTAACGTCTGTCTTTAAAGTTCAGGAAAAAGTATATAACATTTAAAGCACCACTTCCCATTGTTGAATCAGTGATTCAGACAGTGTGAATTTAAAAACAAACTGGATTCAGATTTCAGCTGGAGGATGTAGAGGTCATCTAGTTCACTCCCTTCTTTCTGGTCAGTCATGAGGAAAGTGAGGTTCAGGGAGGTTAAATGACTTGCCCAATGCCACACGACTAGTTACTGGCAGAGCTGAGACCAGAACAGCAGTTTCTTGCTGTGCCTGCTGTGGTCTTACTGTAACTTGCCACTTCCTAATTAGTGGTTAAAGAGACACGTTTGTGCGTGTGTGTGTGTGTTTGAGTTTTACATTGAGAGGAGAGATTAAAATTTACTGAACACCTATTTGCTAAGCACTTTTGAAATGTATTATTTCATATAGTTCTACATAGTCCTGTAAAATAATTATTAACAGCCCCACTTTACAGATTAGGAAACCAGGGTGCTCCAGGTCATGTGATTAATGTTAGCACTGGTATTTGAGCTTGGCTCTTTCTGACCTGTGCCTGCCATGATACCCTGCTGTGGCTCTACTGGTAGTAACTGAAACCTTTTCAGGGGTGTGGGCAGTAGTGATGGTTATCTTAAAATCCATCTTTTTCAGACTTCTCCCTCACTCTGTAAAATGTATAGATGTACACAGATGTGCGCAGGGAGAGTCTTTCTCAGAATACTCACAGCACTTAGCGGATGTTTGGCTAATCTTCATACCATCTCTGTAAGATAAATGGTATTTTCTGGTTAGGCGGCTGAGGCTCAGATAGATTCAGGGACTTGCCTAAGTCCTTATCACGAACCCGCATGGCCCTGCTCCCAGTTCCGTTCTTCGTCCCGTCTCACATAGATTTCACCACTTTTGTTCTTTCCTGTCTTACACCAAGATTGTTTAAGTACTTCCCAAAAATAATGAGCCACGTGTGGGTGTGTTCGTTCTCCAGAATGAATCACTGTGAAAGAGGCCGTGAACCAACGAAGGGAGAATAAATATCTGGAATCAGAGACTCTTGGCTCTCCTGTCTAATTGACAGACTCAGAAGTGAGCTTTTTTTCAAAAGGCGGCTACGGGTCTGGCCTGTGTGTCCCACTGTGCTCAGAATAGCCCTCTTGGAGTTGTTCGTTTTCCCTTCTTGCTTCCCAAAATAGCCCAATGCTGTTCTCTGTGCTGGATGTCACGGCACATGTATTGAGAGGTGTGCGCTCCATGGGGAACCCCGTTGTGCCTGAATGTCCACACCAAGGGGAGGGGCAGTAGCTTTCTTGGATTACCGGTCAGGACTCCGGTGTGAGTAGAAGAGGTTTGGCTCGAGTATTCAGAGAGTTGCGGAAGTAAATTTCAGCTGGCAAGAATAAAAGGGGAAGCAAATAAAGGCATTTGGGGGAAAACGAGGAGAGTTCTTCATCTTTCCTGTGTCTAAAAAGGGTTGGAATCGAAGTTTAGGAAGAACTTACTTTTAAAATTCCTTTTATGATTTGGATCCTAGTCTAAAGGGTACCTGCTTTAAACTTCCTGCCCTTAAAATAGAACGCTACTCTTACCCTTCAGCAGGTAGCTGCGTGCTTTGGAATTCCTCCCAGAAGAAAGGGCTTTGATCGAAGGCCTTACGGTAGAGGATCCACAGCGGCCGTTTACCTGTCAGTGTGCGGGTGCGCTCTGCTTTGTTTCCTTGGGTGGGAATGGCGAGGGATCGCGTCATTTATAGAAAGCCTGGGGAAGGGGGCTTGGACACTGAGATATTTAGAATCGGTCTTTGGAACTGAAAAGCCGAGAGATGCCTTCTAGTGTATTGCAGGAAGAGACAAAGATAGACTGTTTACAGCCTGAAGGGGTAAGTTACAACAGGCTAGTTTTTCATGGGATTGGTCGTAAATGTCTCTTCTCTAGGGGCTTCGGTTTGAATATATTCCCACCTGGTAGCCAGATATTATTCACTGAGTGTCCAGTCCGAGACTTGGGTGGGCTCTGCCACCTCCATTCCCTGATGGGTGGGCGCTTCATTCAGCGCTAAGTCCCAACCTAAGTGTCCTAGTGGCCACAGCCACACTCCCGCTGGTTCCAAGAGGTCAGGGCTAGGTTAGGCCCATGAGAGACAGTGTTGGGGAGAACCAACTGCTGCTGTCTGTGCTATTCTTGTTAGATGGATAAATAAAGGATTTCAGATTCCAGGGCTGCTGAACTGGCTTTCAGAGGCGCCAAATTCATTTACAGTAATTTCCTGTCAACAGGGCACACTTATGTATAAAACACACCCAGCAGAACTCATTAGTCCCAGAGATGATTGCATACACTGCCTATTTGGAAAGATGGATGGATGGATGGATGGATGGATGGATGGATGGATGGATGGATGGATATTATATTTTAAATGTGATATCCAGGGGCCTTCCAGAGTAGGTTGAATTTATTGAACACATTTTATATATTAGCTCATTTCATCCTCACAATAACTTGATGAGGAGGGCATTAATATCGTCTTTGGAGGTTATTCTTTTTGTCCCTCATGAGAGGTGCACCTGCCATGGACTAACGGGAGGAGGAGGATGTTGGACTAGTGGGTGGGAAGCGTTTCAAAGGAAGTGATGGTTAAGCTGAATTTTAGAGGATTTGTGAGAAGTAGCCAGGAAAAAAAGCATTGCAGCAAAAGAATGTGTGAGAGCATGCATACTGCGTTCAGAAAACAGTGGGCATGCCTAACGCTGGAGAAAGGAGATGCGGTCGGTGAGCCATTGTCAAGTGAGGAAGCCTGGATGGTTTGGGGTGGGGCAGGAGGTGGTGGCCTGTGTCTTCCAAGGGGAAGGTACCTTCCTCTAGTCCTCAGGCGTCTATTTAAAGGAAAGCTTCTCTCCCAGCCACAAAATAATGTGTGATAAGTCTAAGGCAAAGTTCAAAGGTCCTTTCTCTGTTTCTCACAGGCATAAGATAGGGAGGACACTTAGAAGAAAATGGTAGGGCTTGCAAGCCTGCTTTCTGCACTGAATAAACAGGTGAAAAGTTTGTGCTCCCGTTGACGGTGTCCTCTTTCTGGCCCTCTCTCTATAAAAGCTCCTTATTTGGGAACATCCAGTATGCTAAAGGATTATGTTCTAAGTCTGGAAAGGGACCTAGGATAGGATCTCACCGTTAATGTCACCGTATTCCCAAATTTCCTGCAGCTCTGCAGTGTGCATGTACCAGCTGCCTCCAGGCCAACTACACGTGTGAAACAGATGGGGCCTGCATGGTTTCCATTTTCAACCTGGATGGGATGGAGCACCACGTGCGCACCTGCATCCCCAAAGTGGAGCTGGTCCCCGCCGGGAAACCCTTCTACTGCCTCAGCTCTGAGGACCTCCGCAACACCCACTGCTGCTATACTGACTTCTGCAACAGGATCGACCTTAGGGTGCCCAGTGGTGAGTGGACACCCTTGTTGGACTATTGGCTCATCCTGGAGGTAGGGCACCCCTGTCATTTCGTCCTTCTCTACTCTTCCCTAATCCCTTTGTTTGGTGATAGGTAAAGGTATCTTTTTGATGTTCCCTAAGGTGACAAGGGGATAGGATTCTTCCCAGGTCAGATTTGTAGACAAGAGGTTGAGGGAGGCAGACTGTCAAGGTTGTCCCAGAGGTGGAAGCTGCGCTTTGGAGACTGGCTGAGCAGCCATGGGCAGCTGGTGAGGGGTGGGAGAGCCAGGCAGGGATCCCCATGGAAAGGTATGTGAAGGCAGCTGCTGGGTGAGGGTGATGGCGGGACGGGAAGAGAGGCTGGAGTTGGAAGAGAAGGACAGCGATCCAGGCTGGGAAGTTTTAGGTGGCACCCCTTTGCAAATGTGCCATTTAGAAGGCATTACTGGGGAGATCGGAGGAGGGGGTACTTAAGGCTGCAGAGCTTAGCACAGCTATCACGAGTAGAGGCACAGAACCTGGTGTCTGTCTGGGACACTGAGGCGGGATAGGCCCGTGAAAGGCAGGCGGTGACACAGTGCCTTGTGAGCGTGATTGCTGAAAAGGGCCCCTTCACTGGAGAGGTTTGCATTTGAGAACATCAGGCAGACACATAGCCCAGTGAGACCTGGGAGATCGAGGACACCTTGAATGCAGGGAGAGGGAAAGGGCATTCGCACGTGGAGGGAGGTGTCGGGGACAAATAAGGCCAGAGCTTTCCCATGTTTTTACTGTGTTCTTTCCCTCTCCTCTCTCACTTGACCCAGGTCACCTCAAGGAGTCTGAGCACCCTTCCATGTGGGGCCCCGTGGAGCTGGTAGGCATTATTGCTGGCCCAGTGTTCCTCCTGTTTCTCATCATCATCATTGTTTTCCTTGTCATTAACTATCATCAGCGTGTCTATCACAACCGCCAGAGACTGGATATGGAAGATCCCTCGTGTGAGATGTGTCTCTCCAAAGACAAGACGCTCCAGGATCTTGTCTACGATCTCTCCACATCAGGGTCTGGTTCAGGTACTGAGTTCTCCAGCGGTTGTGTGTGTTGTTGGTTTTCGTCACTGTTCCCCAGCAGGATAGAGCATTTCTGAAGACTGGGCCTTGCCCTTGTTTCTGCCAGCACTGAGGCGTTTGGTTTCATAATTCCCCTTCTTTTAGAGTCTGATATGTAATAAGATAAAGGGTTCACAGAAAATCTTTCATTCCCTGGGATTCCAAAGGTCAAGTGCAAAACTCTCCACTCCAGAAACCCTGCCTCTTTTCAAGTCTTGTAACTGTATGTCTATTAAAATTCACCTGGTTCCACCTGAGCAGTGGAGTGCTCAATTTAAGGGCCCCTTTTGAGAAACAGGAGTGTGCCGGGTTTCTCTTGGTGTGGTGACAGCTAATCATTGATCTCCGAGCAACCACAAGGGGAGTTTAAGGACATTGAGTAAAGCTGAGAGCTGGGATTTGGTGAATCATTGACTTGTACCAGTTGCCCAAGGGTTTTTGGGGGAGGTTAAATAAAGGCAACTTGGGCTTGAAGCAGGCTATCAGCACCATTTCCTGTACTGCCTGTTGGTAACCGAGTCTTTGTCAGATGAGAGAATTGAACCGAACCCTGGACCTTGATGTGAGCCCAGAATTCAGGATAAAGGGGCTGGGGTCGCTCAGGTCTCAGGGTATACCTCAGCTGGCTATTAGATGTGAAATGACTACAAAAGAGTCTTTTTATGAAAATAAACAATTATTTTAGTGATGGTGGTATTCTGTTCTTGTAAAAAAAAAAAGTCATTTGCAAAGGTCACTATCGCCATTCTAGCTAAAACACACAGAATTATATTGTGAGAATTTTGTACGTGTTTATGTAGGTTTCCTTGCCATGTGACAAGACTATTGTTCTGTAGGGAAATTATGCCATCAGTCATGGGCAGACATTCCTCCTTGAACACAAGGAATACTTTGAGCTGTGACATCTCCTGAATTTCAGTGGTTTTGCCTTTATTAAGCTCTGCAGTAGAGAGTGCCAAAATGATGGATATATTTAAAAGCTGCATATTTTTAGGAAGAGAGAAAATATATGTCTTGTTCTTTGCTGAAAGAGGTAGGGCAGTGGTTAGAACTGCCTGACTGACTCTGTGACTTGATTTGCTGTCACTGGAGGGTAGCTCAGGTTTTCTGGGGTCTTTTTTAAGATCAGAACTAGCTGAAGCTACCGAAAGTCCATGGTGGTTACTTAGTCATCCGGAGTAAAATGATTAATAACTATTTCTCCCTGGATGGTCTAGTCCGTTATCAATCCCAAATATGCAGAGTTTCCAAGGTGCTGGAGTTTTAATACTGTGGTTTTTAAAGCAATAAGTCCATGCTGCTTATGTGACTTTCGATTCCCTTTAACAAATATATGCTGAATACCCTCCAGGTGATACAGGGTAAACAAAGATGAAAAAAGCTGACCCAGAATTGGGTAGAAGAGATAGGGATTGCTGGGAAGGGCCTCATGGGGGAGGATGCACTTAAAGGGGTCTTGAAGACTGAGTTGGAGGTTTAAGGAAGTAAGAGGACAGGGAACGTTCCAGGCCAAGGAAAACCCCTTGAGCAAAAGGACAAAAAGGCACGAAAGTTCACTGTGTGTTTAGGCATGGCCTGTCCAACTGGAGGATGGGGACTGGCAGGCCAGGCCAGGTGGGAAGGACCTTGGGTGCTGTGCTTTATCCAGTAAGATGAGCGGCATCCACTGGAAGTTTTCATGTGGCAAAGTAAATGTTCGTATTTTCCTGTGGAAGGAATTCTGGCAGTGGTGTGGAGGGTGAATTCACTCATTTACCAACCTCCTGTTAGGGAGGGTAGGGTGAGGCAGGGCTGTCTGTGGGTATGCAGGGCAGGAGCAGGGTGACGAGGGAGGTGGAGAGACCAGTTGGGAGTCTTTTAAAGAAGGGTCAGAACTTGGACGGGCACAGCGGGGATGGAGAGGAGAGGGGTCTGATGGGAGACATTTTGGTGATTCTATACTGTTGTAGTTAAAAGCATCAACTTTGGAGTCAGACAGTTCTGTAGGTCTAGGTTTTAATCCCTTCTTTGCCTCTTGCAGCTTGTGTGAATTCAAATGAGTTACTTAACTTCCCCCCCCCCCTTTTTTTTTAATGTTTGTTTATTTTTGAGGGGGAGAGAGAGAGCAAGTAGGGGAGGGGTAGAGAGAGAAGGGGACAGAGGATCCGAAGCAGGCTCCAGGCTCTGTGCTGACAGCAGAGAGTCTGATGCGAGGCTCAAACTCATGAACCATGAGATATGACCTGAGCTGAAATCAGACGTTCAACCGACTGAGCCACCCAGGCACCCCTTAACTTTCCCTTTCGAGCCTTAGTTTTCTCATCTGTAAAATGGGGATAATAACACCATCTAACTTATATAGGTGGTTGTGAGGAAAGGAGATAATTTATCTGAAGCTTTTATCATAGTGCCTAGTGTGTAGTAAGCATCCACATCCACAGGACTTAGGGATTAATAACATGTTTATTTGGTTTGGGAGAGGAAGTGAGAATTCAGAGTCAGTCATGATAGTAAGTGTGATTGGATAGATTGCATGAAGCAATAAATGAGCCCTACAAAGACAGTAAAATTAATCTTAGGATAAGCATGGGTAGTCTTGAATTCTGTGTCTGGAGCTTGACCTGTGAGCAGAGCTTTGATCTCTTAGGAAAGAGGTGGGAGCCTTGTAGGCCCAGTTTGGTTCTCATGGGCCACATGGCACCGCCCTCTAGTGGCCACTGAGCAGAATGGCCGGAGGCACCCCTGGGGCTCAAGCCCCGTCTCTCTCATCCTCTCTGCCCTCTTTCCTCTTCAGTCTGCCTAAAGCAGATGTGGGTGGACTGGCCCACAAGAGGCCGGCTGCAGAGTTGATAAATCTGATCAGGGGTTGTGTGCAAGTCTGTCGTCCGTACTAACTGAAAGGAGAAATTGTTTAAATGAGGCACAGCTGATCGCATGTGTTTCCCTTTCTGTGTTCATTCACCCCCAGTCTCTGCCTGGCTTCGCCCCTGCTGGCATACCTGGACGTGGTGTGGGGCACCCTCAGCTCTCCACGGTCAGCGGGCCAGGGTAGAGCAGGGGCACTGTATGGTACCGGCCTTTCCAGTGTGGCAGTGAGGGTGGGAGTTGCAGAGTTTAGCGAATTTACGGCATCTGCTTTCTTTCCATTCTTTGGTCCCCAGGGTTGCCCCTTTTTGTCCAGCGCACAGTGGCCCGAACCATCGTTTTACAGGAGATTATTGGCAAGGGCCGGTTTGGGGAAGTGTGGCGTGGCCGCTGGAGGGGTGGCGATGTCGCGGTGAAGATTTTCTCTTCTCGTGAAGAACGGTCTTGGTTCCGGGAAGCAGAGATCTACCAGACAGTCATGCTGCGCCATGAGAACATCCTTGGATTTATTGCTGCTGACAATAAAGGTAAAGAGCTGGGCTGGGAGCGTGTCCCAAAGCCAACAGTAGTCCCAGATGCAGGGGGTGACTGGGGAAGTTGAACAGCTGTGGGACTGCACTGCTCTGTTTGCCTTCGTGGTTGTTACCAGTAGAAAGAGAGTCTGAATAAGCTGCGAGTCCTTCCAACTTTTCTTCTATGCAAAGCTTATACAGAAAGCCAGGCTATTAAGCAAGCAGTTACTAAGCAGATAAACAAGATGAACCCCTTAGCCTGCCTGCGCCCTTCCCCTCCCCCCTAGTGGAGTCCCTGTAGGGTTCCAGTTAATTTACCTTGAAAACCACTAGAATGAAGAACCGTGGTCTCTGTCCCGCCAGGGAGGGAGAGCCCGGAAAAGCATGCGGTCCATGTTCTGTGACATAATCAGCATCGTCCACCCTTGCAGTGGAGCAGGCACGGCAGGGATGACCTGGCTACCCAGAATGTTGCTCCCCGATGGTCTTTCCAGCTCAGTGTTTGGTCTGCTTGTACCTGAGTCCCTGAGCTCCTCCTTCCTCTCCCTTCTGATTTTTTACTTTTTGAGTCTCTTGTATGGCCAGGAGCATCCTCGTTTTGGAGGACCTCACTGACTAGCAAAGCGAGAAGCAAACTAACAGTTGATTATAGGAAGTAGTCAAACAGCACACTGTTCTGGTGAGCACAAATTGGGGCTGAGATGGGCGTCAGGGAGGTCATACCTGGACTTCATTGAGGCATCAGGAAGTATCAGGAGTTGGTCAGGAAGAAAAATCAGCGGGAAGGGCACTTGAGACACACGTGTAGAGGGAAGGTGTGTTTGGGACCCTAAAGTGACGTGGGTTGGCTGTGTGGGTGGAGAGGTAGACACCAGATTATGAAGGACCTTTTTGAGAGGATTACATCTTATTCTGAGGTAGTGGGTAGTAATTGGCATTTCGTTCTTTGATTCACTAACGTTTATTGACTACATCCCGCTGCTCCGATCACCACACACGAGAACCGGACACAGTCCTTGCCCTCGCAGCTTCCAGATAGAGGGGACAGCAGACACATGGGCAGGTGGTGCGTGTGGAGTCAGAAAGACCCTGAGATGTTTGTGTTTACATTTTAGAAGAGTCTCTCTGGCCCTTGTGACACAGTCTGCTCCCGTGACATGGCAGTTTTTAGAAGTTAGTGTCTACAAAGCCTATGGAAGATGCTAAGTATTTATTTTTCTTTCCGAAAACGACATCGGACTGCTGGTTCCTCATATTGCTGTGGGGGTTTGTAACGGCCTCAGCTGCCCCCAGGCTGAAGAGGCTCAGACTCAAACACAAGGGAAGAAGGGGAAGAGAGAATTGTACACTCCCTCTGCGTAAGCTGTGCTTTTTAAAAACAGCAGCACCTTTGATAACATTTCAATTTTACATGTAGCTTCAAGGATCAGAAGACGTCTTCCCTTAACTTTAACTTAACTGCCAGGGTCCTCACGACTTCAGGGCTGATTGGAGTGCAGGAATGGTGTGTTGGGTGGACCCCTTGTTTGTAATCAGAGAAACCAAGGTTGGTGCTCTTCCAAGAGCCACTCCCTTTATTGATTCTGGCAGCTTGTGTGAGTAGGGATCTGGCCGTAAAAACTCACATCAGGGCCAAGGGAGAAGAAAAATCGGACTCCTTCGTTTCTGCCTTTTTAGCATGATATATATAGTATAGTGTCCTGGAACTAGCACCAGCCTGGAATTGGGAGATCTCAATCCAATTTCCAATCTTCCTGTTGACAGAAGCATAACCTAATTAGATTACCAGTTTTGGGTTTTTCTTTTTCTCCTTCCTCCTTCCCACCACACGCTGCCTCCTACCTGTCACCTCATATAAAAGTGCATGCTGTCCACCTTCCATTGCTCTTCTGAGGATAAGATGACCTCTCTGGAATACTTGGAAGTGTGCCCTTCCTGCATTGAAAAGCATTTTGGGGGGCACTTGGGTGGCTCAGTCACTTGAGCATCTGACTCTTGATTTCCGCTCAGGTCATGATCTCATGGTTTGTGAGATGGAGCTCCATGTTGGACTCTGTGCTGACTGCTCAGAGCCTGCTTGGGATTTTCTTTCTTTCTTTCTTTCTTTCTTTCTTTCTTTCTTTCTTTCTTTCTTTCTTTCTTTCTTTCTTCCTTCCTTCCTTCCTTCCTTCCTTCCTTCCTTCCTTCCTTTCTCTCTCCCTCCCTCCCTCTCTCCCTCTCTCTCTGTCTCTCTCTCTCTGCCCCTCTCCTGCATATATGCATGTGCATGCACGTGCTGTCTCTCAAAATAAATAAATTAAGCATTTTGTTGTTGTTTGGAATACAGTAACGCATAAAGGAGCTCTTTGCTCTTCTCCCAGAGAGCTCATTGCCTACTGGGAGCAGTGGACTGAAAGCAGACATTACAGATGAGACAGCTGCTGGGGCTAGGTTGTGCTCGCAGGGTCCCGGAGCACACTGCGAGGGTCTGTGAAGCCCTCCTCCTTGACAGCGGTGGGTGCAGCCAGTCATGGTCTAACGTGTAGATGAGTAGATCTTTTTCAGACTGAGACAGCCACCTGCAAGAAATAAGGGAGCAGGTCTAAGAATGTTGCTCTTCTATCCTTCCTGGAGCCCCACGTTGGTGGACAAGTGTAGATGAAACGGGTATAGAGGGGGGCCCAGGAAGTGTGGAGACTGGAAGCGTGAATTCAGGAGTCTAGTTGGAGTTTGTGTCGTTTACATATTCTTTCTTTCCTGCTTTAACCTTTTTGCTGGTAGTTGTGCCTGTTCCAGAACTCCTCTGTGGTTCTCTGCAGATAATGGCACCTGGACACAGCTGTGGCTCGTCTCAGACTACCATGAGCATGGCTCCCTGTTTGATTATCTTAACCGGTACACGGTGACAATCGAGGGGATGATTAAGCTGGCCTTGTCTGCGGCTAGTGGGTTAGCCCACCTGCACATGGAGATTGTGGGTACCCAAGGTGAGTGAACCCTGGTGAGTGAAGTTGAGTAGACTTTAAAAGCCTGTACCATCCTGATTTGGTTCCCAGAACTCGTCTTTACTGAGGAAGTTGGAGGTGAGCCTCAGGAACTGTGGCCTAATCTAAGGGAGAGAGGTCTGAGTTCTACATGAGAACAAGAGGTATTTCCATTGGGGTCTCTTCACCTCTGTCTTTAGAATGCCCTCAGGGGCTCTAGAACATGAAGATTCCGTTGTCTGTCATTTGATGGCCTGGCACGGGTGTTGGTTGGTGAGCTAGTGTTCTGAGTTGCCCTCTCAGGAGCCCACGGTACACGGGTAAAAGCACGGAACCCAGAAGATGAAACAAGCTAGTGCAAAGGAGCACCGGTTTGGTAATTTCAGCGTTCACCGTTGGAAGCAGCTGGCTTACGGACTGCATGATGGATTAGACACTGGTCTTTACTGACCTGGGAGGGTTCTCCTGGAGGAAGAAGACCTCAGGCTTCCTCGTTTGTTGACTGTAGCCTCAGTTCTCTGGGGGATCATGGTTCTCATCAAGGTAGCAGGTGTGGTGTGCTCCCTGATTCCTGGTTGACCAGGGCAACAGCGTGTGCTGGCCCTGACAGAAAGCCAACCATTGATGTTTGATCCTGTTCCTAGCTCCCGTGAATGTAGTAATAGTAGTCCTGATCTTCACCTGTTTGACGGTGAGAACCTAGCCAGTGCAGCAGCTTTCCTTGGAATTCCTTAGCAGTTCTATCCTGGAGCATATCCGTTCAGGGAAAGCGGGGGCGGGGGTAGTGATAGTGGTAACAGCTAATACGCATGCCCTTCTAAGCTCTTCACTTACCTACACTAATGCGTTTAATCCTCACATTACCATGAAGTAAGGACTGGGGTAGCCTTATGGATGAGAAGGCAGAGGTGCAGACGGGTTAAGTCGCTTTTTTAGGGTTACTGGATTAGTGGGAGGCAAAGCCAGGACTCGAACCCACATAATCTGGCTGCAGAGACTATGCTTTTAACATTTATACTATCTCTCTGTAAAGATCCCTATGTTTTTCTCTGTCAGGGAAGCCTGGAATTGCTCATCGAGACTTAAAATCAAAGAACATCCTGGTGAAGAAAAATGGCATGTGCGCCATTGCAGACCTGGGCCTGGCTGTCCGCCATGATGCGGTCACTGACACCATTGACATTGCCCCAAATCAGAGGGTGGGAACCAAACGGTAGGAAGGCCCTGGGCCTCTGCCATTGTCCTACCCTTGTACCGAGTAGCACCTGTGTGCCCTTTCCCATGTGCACGGGAGAAAGAAGCATAGAAAAGGAGGTGTGGCCCTTGCTCTCAGACAACTGAAAGCTAAACTGAAGCCCCACTCCCCACAGTGGAAAGCTGAACTGGTTGCATCTAACAGATACGAGTGCCATGAGCACAGCTTCGTAGAACTATATACACATAGCTGTTCCTGGGCAGGGGGAGGCAGCAGAGAAAGAGAATCTAGAAAAAGATTTGGAGGGGGGACAGGCACCCGGCTTGGCTAGGACAAGAGGAAGCATGTGCAGTCCAAAGGGGTACTTGTGCAGAGACCCCGAGGAGGCAGGGATTGTGTCTTGCTTGGGGGTTAGAGAGCAAGTCTGCCAAGCCAGAGCAGAGGTGATCTTAGGGTGGAGATTGGGGGCACCTTTAGGATGATGGGCCTACTTCCCACTTCATACAGAAGTGAAGTAAGAAGTAAGGAATTGTGATTGCAGACTGACTTTGTGAGTTGAAAATGGAACTGTCTTGTAATGGGACAGAAGAGGAGATCTGTTTACCTGTCAAATCTCCATGAACTTCACTAAATTGTGCTGCTGGTTTTCCCCTTTTGACATGAATGAGTGCAGCTACCCAGGCCCCAAAGTGTGAGGCCTGAGGTGATCCCCTGATTTGCCTTACTCTGTATGTGTGTTGGGGAGGGTGGGCGGGAGGGGAGTGGCTTGAGTAGTACTAATTAACTGAGGGAGACTTTGATGATCAGCTAGAATTAATTTTCATATATGTGTAATTAGGTAAGATAACAAAAGAGGTTCAAAATGAAATTTAAACTCAACCCATCACTGGCTACATTTAATAAAGTCTAGGACCCTAGTGGCAACCAGATACTGGGCACTGTTATTGCCCTGTGACCTGCAGTACAGATCCCTCTGCCAAGAAATCAAGACATGATTAAAATAAATTCCGGTGGCTAAAAAATAGAGGTACAAATAAGAGCAGCCTGGTATCACCTAACCTGTGCTGAAGTATTTAGATTCTAATCCAAAACATGGGAGTTTGCAATAAAGAAATTCGATCACTTGCTCCTCCCCAAGGGCCATTCTTGGGGGGATGCATTCCCACGTTCAGAGGGCCCCTGAATCACGACTTTGATTTAAGTAACGAAATCCTTTTCTGTGCATGATCTTGTTTCCTTTGCTATTGCAGATACATGGCCCCCGAAGTACTCGATGAGACCATTAATATGAAGCACTTTGACTCCTTCAAATGCGCCGATATCTACGCGCTCGGCCTTGTGTATTGGGAGATTGCTCGAAGATGCAATTCTGGAGGTACCTTTCTTTTTGGCCTTCTCTTGCTCCTACCTCCCAGTCTAGAATGCCAGATCACCTGAGGGTGCTGGTGCCTGACTGCCTCCTTTCTTTTTACAATCTGTTGGATGCCTAGTGCCAGAGCCTGTCACAACTCAGCATTGTCTCAAAGATGAGGGAACGTTGGAGGGGGTTGTACAAGGGTGTGTTGACTCTGTTGGATAGTGTTTTGCATAGAAGTAACCATTCCGGAGGCTTGTCTGGCTTTTTTTTTTTTTTTTTTTTTAAAAACACATCGTCCTTATTGATCCTTAAGAGGTTGGGAAAGCCCTGGGCAGGAATAGTTCCAGACTAATTCAGGGGGTCTCCTTTACACAAGAGGCACTAAGTGTGTTCTGACATGGCTCTCTAGCCACAGTGCTGGGAAATGTGGGGGTTCGTTGATAAAATAATAGTGGTAATTTCTGAATCTGGAGCAGAAAGTTTCTTATATGTAGAATTTTCTCAAAATGAGGTTTTTTCTTCCTGTAATTTTTTCTTACATTTTTGGCATTTGCACCTGTTAACCCATGCCAGAATCTAGTAAAAGGTAGTATCAGACCTAGCAGGAAACCGTTTTTATCATTAACTTAGCACATCAGTACTTTACAGCGACTTCCAAGTATTCTGCCATGTGAATGTGTTCAGGAACCACTAGAACCTTTCCCTCAGCTATTTATCTTTGATGTAAGAGATTCTAGGTCATTGGAAATGAAATAAATTAAATTTAAATTAAATGAATTAAAACTGACAAGTCTTCCAGCAGAACCCTCTTCTGTATTACTGCCCTTTTCCATCTCTGATGTGTTTGGGAAGATCCAAATTATGGAGTAGCCACACAGGTATTACTCATGGAATTGTACATTTAAAATTTTTTTTAATTTATTTTCTGGGGCACCTGGGTGGCTCAGTTGGTTGGGCGTCCAACTTTGACTCAGGTCATGGTCTTACGGTTCATGGGTTCGAGCCCCTCATTGGGCTCTGTGCTGACAGTTCAGAGCCTGCAGCCAGCTTCAGATTCTGTGTCTCCTTCTCTCTGCCCCTCCCCTGCTCACACTCTGTCTCTCTCTCTCTCTCTTAAAAATAAATAAACATTAAAAATTTTTAAAAATAAAATAAAAAATAAAATTTATTTTCTTAGGTGAGCTTTACCCCAAACGTGGGGATCGAACTCAAGACTCTGAGATTAAGAGTCACATCCTCTACTGACTAAGCCAGCCAGGCCACCCTAAAACTTTGATCATTCTATGCAGATAAAACAGATTAAGAAAAATCTGGTCATACAGGTCTTAAACTGTCAATAAGTTAATTTTTTTCTTTCTTACACCATTCAGGAATTGGGGCTAAGTATTATAATAATAGGTTAAAAAATTTTTTTTAATATTTATTTATTTTTGAGATAGAGTGTGAGCAGGGAGGGGGGCAGAGAGAGGGAGACACAGAATCGGAAGCAGGCTCCAGGCCCTGAGCTGTCAGCACAGAGCCCGACACGGGGCTCAAACTCATGAACTGTGAGATCATGACCTGAGCTGAAGTCGGATGCTTAACCGACTGAGCCACCCAGGCACCCCTAAATAATACTAACATTTATTCACCATTCACTGTGTATAAGCTCACTTAATCTGTACTACAAACCTAAGAGGTGGTGACTATTACTGTCATAATTTTTCAGATGAAGAAAATGAGTCACAGAGATAGGTAATTTGTCCAAGGTCACACGGCTAGTAAACTCGGATTCAAACGCCGGCAGACTGAGGCCAGAGCATAGGTTCTAAAGCATCCCTTAGATGTTTACCAAGACTCTATTTAAAAATCTGCCCTACTGCAGGACACTTGGGTGGCTCCATTGGTTAAGCGTCTGACTCTTGGTTTTGGCTCAGGTCATGAGATTGAGCCCCTTTCTTGGGATTCTCTCTCTCTCTCTCTCTCTCGCTCTCTCGCTCTCTCGCTCTCTCGCTCTCTGTCTCTGCCCCTCCCCTGCTCGTGCTCTCTGTCTCTCAAAATAAATAAATAAGCATTTTTAAAAAATATCTGTCTTAGTAGCTCAGAACAGCAGAATTTTTCCTGGAAAAAGGCATGGGAGAGTTACGTTGGATTTTTCAAATTAGCTTATTATGGAAACTGTTTCAGTTTGTAGCTCTAAAAGATAAGGACTTAAATACAATACAGTTATCACACTTTAAAAAGTGAACATTAATATCATTTAACATCAGTTAGTGTTGGGATTTCCCCAGCTGTCTCATAATTTTTTTAAAACGGTTTCTTCAAATCAGGGTTCAAATCATGTCCATCCACTGCAGTTGATTGATACACATCTTAAGTTTCTTGTAATGTATAGTTTCCCCCTCCACTGTTTTTCTTCTGCAGTTTAGTTGAGAAGCCAGGTCATTTGACCTGTAAAGTTTTCCTGTCTAGATTTTGGCAACTACATTTTTATGGCATTCACGTGTTCTTCTAGTCCTGTGACTTTCCTATGATAGTCGCATCTAATGACTAGAATCATATATATTTTTCCCCCAGAGTTCTGTTACAAGGCACATAATACCAGTCATTTCTCTTTTTGTGATGTTAACAGCCACCAGTGATCATTGTTCATGAGCATATTCATTAGAGGTTGAAAAATGCCAGTATTCTGATACTGTCAATCGTCATGTATTAGCTAGATTTCTTCTCTAAAGAGAAACTTCCCATAATTGTCCCATTTGGTTACCAAGATATGTAGTTTGAATAGGGAAACCAGGAAAAATACTTGATTCTTCCCATTTATTTACCATTTTTCAAAACAGTGAACTTGTTACCTCTCGTCTTACAAAGGTGACTAAGGATTTGGGTGTCCTTTTTTTTTTTTTTTTTTTAAAGTATAATGAACTGGTGGACTTAAAATATTTGCTTCCATTGAAGTGATTAGTCTTACTTCTGCTTAAATATTCTCATCTTTGGCCAGTGGGAGCTTTTCAAGTTGGTGCCTTTTAACATGACCTCAGTAGTCTTTGATAGTTTGCTTGCTTTTGGTATGACAGAGATGTTCCTTACTAATCTCGTGTGTCTCTTAATCCCATTCCTGGAACCCACCAACCTTTCCAAGAGCCCTAGCTCTTCTTAGTGGGAAGTGGTATTTACAGATCATGGTGTGAGTGTTGTTACAGGTTTTTGAGTAATGCCCTCCTTCTGTTGATAACTCAGGTGGGTATTTTCTTTTCTCCCAGGAGTCCATGAAGAGTATCAGCTACCATATTATGACTTAGTGCCCTCTGACCCTTCCATTGAGGAAATGCGAAAGGTCGTATGTGACCAGAAGCTACGTCCCAACATCCCCAACTGGTGGCAGAGTTACGAGGTAGGAAGCTTCCCTGCCTCCTGTGGCTTTTCCATCTGCCTGATTTTTCTACTTTAGAAAAAGGGTTTCCCAAGTAAAAAAAAAAAAGAAAGAAAGAGAGAAAGAGCTTGCCAATGAGGCCATGCCCAGAGGTACCCCCTGTGTCACTTATATACTGTTATGTGCTGTTGTATACGAATCCCAGAGGGGCCACAGTGCCTTGTCCTGGGCACTGTAGGGTCCTCTTGGGAATGGACAGCCTAGTAGAAGAAAAGGCTTGCTCCCCAAGACACAGATAAGAGGTGGTCAGCAAAAGACAGAAATAAAAACTGGGTGGGAACCGTTAGACCGGTCTAGCTAGAAAGATGGCTCTGGAACCACAGGGACGAGCTGAGCTCTGTGGAAGAATCAAATAGAGGCATCCAGAAAAGAAGCGAAGCTCAGACTGGGCATAGAAGAATGGCAGGACAGGACTTAGAAGGCATGTCTGTGAGGGAGGTGGCCTTTCTAAAAACTCAGAAGGGAGGAGGGTGTGGAGGATTGGAATTTGGGGGAGATACAGATGGAGTGGGTCAGGGACAGCATTTGGGGGAAATAATTGAAATGAGGACAAATTCATGATACAGGTTCCAAATAAACATGGCATTCTGGGGTCTTAGAGTCTTCGGGGCCCTCGTGGCTCTGCTTTTAGAAAGGACTCTAACCACTAGAGGGCATTTCTGCATTTTAGAACAGAATCGCTGAGCTCACATTTTAGGTGGTGTCTTCTCGTCGCATAATAGAGCAGCATTTTCCAAAATGTGCCTTGGAGCCCTCAGGTCAGGGTTTCAGAGGAGGAGTTGTGAAGCTGAGAGAACTGGTCTTCAGCTTCCCCCATCCCACAACCTCTTCAGTCAGTTTTTGAAATTTTGAAAACCACTGGCCTAGGACAGCAATCAGGGACCTTTGTCACCCTCGGTCACCGGTAGAGGTCCATAGGTGGCCTTCCAAATCCATCTCTTGGCCTGACCACAGTGGTCGCCTGTGTGGTCCAGGCGGTGGCCGTGTGGCTTTCCGCCTCTGACAGGATTGCTTTTTAGGGGCTCCTGTCCTGCTTCTTCCCCACCCCCATCCCGTCCGTGCACATGAGCCCCGGGATTCCGGCCATGTGCTTGCTTGCACCCAGGCGCGTTCCTGGTGTGCCTGCTTCACGCACTCCTTCAAAGAACACAGTTAGTACGGAAGCGTACAAACGGATTCTCAGACCTGAGAGAAGTGATTTTCGGAGCACAGGCTACTTCGGGTACCCCCATCCGGAGTACCCCGATGGTGGGCCGGCTGGCTGCACTCGCGGGCCAGTCCTCCCCTTTCTCCTGGTCCCCGAGGAAGGGAGGGCCGAGGGGAGACAGAGGCTCGCAGAGCGCTCCCCGGGCTCAGAGGGGAGGGGAGATGGTGCCAGGCTCTGCTGAGAGGCGAGGGGGAGCGAGGCCAGGAGGGCCTCCCGGGGCGGGGTCCGGCTGACGCGGCCTCCGGGTCTCCGGGTCTCCGTGTCTCTGTGCAGGCACTGCGGGTCATGGGGAAGATGATGCGAGAGTGCTGGTACGCCAACGGCGCGGCCCGCCTGACTGCCCTGCGCATTAAGAAGACCCTCTCACAGCTCAGCGTGCAGGAAGACGTGAAGATCTAAGCCTCTCCCTCCCCACACGCAGCCCTGGCAGCGGGAACTACACACAGCTGCCGCGTTGAGCGTACGACGGAGGCCTACCTCTCGTTTCTGCCCAGCCCTCGGTGGCCAGGAGCCCTGGTCCCAAAGAGGGACAGAGCCCGGGAGACTCCCTCACTCCCATGTTGGGTTTGAGACACAGACACCTTTTATATTTACCTCCTAACGGCACGGAGACTCTGAGAGCGGATGGTGTGGAGAACTCGATGCCACAACTCGAACTGGCTGTAGTGGGAAGTCCCGCAAAACCCGGTGCGTCTGGCGGATAGCCAGGGTGGCGACGGGCCCCCGAGAGGACCCCGGGGGAGCCGCGTGTCGCCATTGCTGAACAGCACCGACGGTGTCCTCCAGGGACCAGCTCCGCCGGGGCGGGCGGCGCTTTGCGGTGGCCCAGAGGAGCCACGAGTACAGCCCCTGACACGGGCAGCTCTGGGCCCCGGGCTCCCCTCCTGTCTCACGCGGGCCTCCAGAGGGACCGCCGGTGGAGGCGGGGCCTGCCGCCTGTCTGTCCAGCCGTGTGTGCATGTGCCGAGGTGCGTCCCCTGTTGTGCCTGGTCCGTGCCACGCCCTTACACGTGTGTGTGTATGTGTGTGTCTGTAGGTGCGCACTTACCTGCTTGAGCTTTCTGTGCATGTGCAGGTCGGGGGTGTGGTTGTCATGCCGTCTCTGCGTGCTGGTGCCTCTGTTTGGTAGTGAGCAGCGTCTAGTCTCCCTGGTGCCCTTCCCGAAGGTCTCTCTCCTGGCCCCTTCCCCCCAGAACCCCCATGCCACGGCGGGACCCCCTTCCCAGCAGGCTGCTCCGCCTGCCCATGTGTCGGCACCTCCATTTCAGACCGTGGAACCAAAGCTGGCCCGGTTGTCCGTGGCAGGCGGGGGAGATTTTTGGGTCCAAATGTGAGGCAGGGACGGGCGGGGGTGGGCAGGGAAAGAATCTCGGTGGAAGTCTCGGGTGTTGTGGTCAGCGGCAACCGTGGGAAATGAGCCAGCCCAAGGGCATCATCCTCAACAGCATCAAGAAGGGCCAAGGGACTTGAGGCCCTGATCCTGGGACTCACATTGGAATGTCACATCTGTCTTTCATATCCCAGATTCTGGAAACAGCAGTGTATATTTTTGGTGGTGATGGGTTTAGGGTGGGGAAGGGGAAGGGGGGGCAAGCAGTGGGGGGGGGAGTCGGGGTGGGAGGGAGGCATCTGCATGGGTCTTTTACTGGATTATCTGATCGCGGTGGAGGGGAGATGGGAGACACGTACCCACTTCAGGGGCCTGTGAAAGGGAAAAGCCCGAGCCAAACCTGTTATTTTAACCTGAGTATAGTATTTAATGATGTCTAGAAGCACGGTTATGGGTGGTGGTTTGGTCAGCGTATCTTAGGTATATAATAACTTTGAAGCCATAACTTTTAACTGGAGTGGTTTGTTTTTTCTTTTCTTTTCTTTTCTTTTCTTTTCTTTTCTTTTCTTTTCTTTTCTTTTCTTTTCTTTTCTTTTTTCTTTTTCCTTTCCTTTTCTCTTTTCTTTTTTCTTTTTTTTTAATTTTATTGGAAGGGTCTGAATTTTGACTTTTTTTAATATTGTTAAGTTTTTATAAAAGGAAAACCATCTCTATGTGATGATTACCTCTTTGTTTTTAAAGAAATTGCTACAAAACAACCACAAAAAAAAAAAAAAATGCTCCAATCAAGCGCACATAGCTCAGTCACACTGGAAATGTTTGTCCTTGCACCTGAGCCTGTTCCCACCGAGCAGCGAGAGTCCCTCCCTCTTTGCCCTGGAGGTTAGTCTCTCTTGCACTGTGCCCCCCACCCCTCAATTCTGTGAGTGGTTTTTGCTTCAGGGCCCTGGCCTTTTGTGCATTGTCCAGCCGGTTGCGCCTTCTCCTCCAGGCATTTACTCAACAGATGTTTGCTGCGTACCTGTTGTGTGTCAGGCACTGTGCTGGGCACTTGGAATACGTTATGTGAGCAAGACAGGCTTGGGTCCTACTCTTGGAACACTGAAGAAGTTGCCGATTCAAGTTAGTGGGTGCCTGTTTCAAGACCAGAAGTTTGTACCGTTGGTTCTGAGAGCCTTTTGAGCCTGGAATGATTGCTCTTAGAAAAGACCACCAAGGACCAGGATCCCTCCATACCCCCAAAGAGCCCTGCAGTGGGCAGTGAGACCCTAAATTACTGCATTCATTCTGAGCCCCCTTCCTGCCCCCAGGGGAGGCATATGATGTCTGCAGCCTGAGAGCATGCCTGCCTCCAGCCCAGTGATTCTCTGCCAAAGCTTGTGGAGGAGGGGCACGCCTCTCCCTGCTTACACGGGTCTCCCAGATGCTCCCGGTCTTCCTATTTATTTTCCTGATGTGTTGCTTCTTCCCTTGCGTTAAAGGAGATCTTCGCCTCACCCTTTGGGCCAGTTTGCTGGCTACTGACTAATTTCCCTTGAATACCAATGGTGTCATTAGGGGGACCTTCTTTCCCCAGCCCTGCTGACCCCCCACCTACCTGCTCTGCAGCAGACCCAGGCAGGGTGTGGGTGGTAATGGAACTTAGACTCCTGTGCCCCGGTCACAACCAGCCTCTGGGATCTGCCAACACTCCTCGACCCAGGGACTCCCAAGCCTCTAGCCCTCTCCCCAGGGGGACCTCCTGGCCTCACCACACCTCGGGGAAGACTGAGCAGTTTTTTGGGAAGCTCCCACCCCTGTCCCCATCGCTCTTAACACCAAGGGTTAGGAGTTAGAGAGTTGGGGAGAAACTAAAGCCTAAAGCCGTGGTGTTTGGCCCCTGGGGCTAACCAACCCTGATCCGTAGGGCTACCTACACCTCTGGATTCTGGATTCACAGACCAAGTCAAAGCCCGTTCTTACGTCGCCATCAAGGCCCCCGAACGGCATTCTCGGTACTTCTGTTTGTTTTTGTACATTTTATTAGAAAGGACTGTAAAATAGCCACTTAGACACTTTACCTCTTCAGTATGCAAATGTAAATAAGTTGTAATATAGGAAATCTTTTGTTTTAATATAAGAATGAGCCTGTCCAATTTCTGCTGTACATTATTAAAGTTTTATTCACAGAGCTTTTTGGTGCCCTCTGTCTTCCATGTGTGTAGACTGACCGCCCAGCTCTTGTCAGGGGAGCGGGGAAGGGAGCAGACGCGTGCTGAGGTGGCCTTGCTGCCTTCCTCGTTGGCCGGAATGACGACAGCATGTCGAAGCAGGTCGCATCAGAAGAGGAGCCAGTCTGAGTGCAGGGTCTCCCCTCCCTGAAACACCGGGAGCGGCCTGGCCTGGAGTGTGCAGGGCAGCGGGGTGGGGGTGGGGGGTGGCGCAAACCACACACGTTTTCTTGGGCTTTGTCTGTGTCTGCCTTTGTCTTTCAGCATTTTTTTCTCTGTACAAAAGAGGATCTCCATCCTGGTGTGTCAGCAGCCACCTAGCCTTGAAGGCTGCCTAAGAGCCCTGCTCAGGTTCTGCTTCTCCCCTTGTAGATTGGAGAATAAATGCGAATCTCGGGGGACTCGGGTGATTTGAGGTGGGAGTCTTCCCGTGCTTCGTTGTCTTTTCAGTGTGTGGGTGGCGGGGCAGATCTTTCCTCCTCTCGGCCGCGGGAACCCAGGATAGCGAGTCCTAGAGGTGCAGAAGCTCAAGTTTAGCCGGGACCCTAGAGGCCGCCTAGTCCCTCGGCATCTGGTACTGGACTCCCCGGCAGCATCCTCCCCGTGCTGGCAGGCCCACGCCTTCACCCGCAGGCCATCTGCTCGGTAGCAGGCCCCTCCTCTGTGGAACCGGAAGCCTCCAGGTGACTTCTCCACAGGTGGTGGAGAGAGGTCCCTTTCTCTTCCATATAAGGTCCCTTCAGTCAACATTAGTTAGCATTATTGAAAACTTACTGTGTGGCTAAGCAATGAACCCAGAGTTGATCTGTGTATATTAACTGCTCCAATCCTCAAACAGCATTATTATCCTGTCTTTACAGATTAGGAACGGAGGAGGGTCGGAGAAGTTGATAAATTGTCAGTGTAGCTCACAGGGTGGAAAAGACCTTGGGTCCAGGGTGTCTCGTCCCAGGCTGCAGCCCCTAAGCCGTCTGCTGCACCTTCCCGCCTGCACGGTCCCATGTCCCTTCCCCCCCCCTCCCCCACCCCGGGCCCGCTGCTTCCCCACTGAACCCAGCTCCCAGCTAGAGCCTGGGGCCGGGAGGGCACACGACATTCCATCCAGGCAGTAACTGAAAGCACGGGCTGGGATACGAATCCCAGACTGTGCCTGACTCCTGCGGGTCACATCCGAGGACCCCAGGACTGCATCTCGTGGGCTGAGGAAAGCCCAGCCGCCTTGTCCTTCAGCCCATGTGTGGGAAGTTGGTATTTTGAACTCAAGTGCAAGACCTTCTATGTTTACCCTGTTAAATTTATCAGAGAGTGTGCTCGTTGCTCCCAGCCTGTCAGTATTTAAAAATTCTGACTGTTGGGGCACCTGGCTGGCTCAGTCGGTAGAGCATGTGACTCCTGGGGTTACGAGGTCGAGCTCCGCACTGAGTGTAGAGATTACTTAAAATCTAGGGGCACCTGGGTGGCTCAGTCAGTTAAGCGTCCGACTCTTGATTTCGGCTCAGGTCACAATCTCAGTTCGTGGGTTCAAGTCCTGTGTCGGGCTCTGCACTGACAGTGTGGAGCCTGCTTGGGCTTCTCTCTCTCTCTCTCTCTCTCTCTCTCTCTCTCTCTCTCTCTCTCTCCCCCCCCCGCCTCTCACTGCCCCTCCCCACCTCTCTCTCTCCATAAATAAATTAATTTAATAATAAATAATCTAAAAAAAATTCTGACGGTTATCCACAGTTTTCCATTGCTCTCTCATCTGAGACTGTCGGGCTGGAGAAAATCGAGTAACTCACCTCTAAGAAGTTGGCTTGAAGTTTGGCACATAGCCCAATAACCCGGATCAGCTGCTAATTAAATTGTCCTTGTGCCCTAGCCATAATTCATTTATGGACAAAGATAGCTGCAGAAATCCAGGTGTCTCTGAAGTGACAAGGTATTGTGGCTGTTGAAGCTCTCTGTTGAAAAAGATGTGGTGGCTCGCAGTGAATCTCAACCCCGTTAAAAAGCCATCCTGTGACGGATCAGTCATCTTGCCAGGCGTGGATCGAAAATCCACCAGGCTATGGATTGCAGCTTCACCTGCACCATTCTGAACATCAGAAGGGCAACTTTGCTGGTACCTCTTTGTGTGCCTTGAAGGTTACCGACACTGTTTCACCTTTGCAAGGCCCCTGTGACACAGGAGACCTGAATTCTTTGGAATAATGTCTCACTTGGGTTTTTTTTCACACCTCTTAAGTTTTTGTCCCTGGCAGGTCGTGTCTTCTGAGGTTTACAGTCTGGAGAACGTGCTTGCTAACTAGGACCAAAACAGAATGAAGGGTAAAGTAGAATTGAGGAGGCACTCAGGAACTTAGGAGGGATGCATAATGAAGGTGGCCTGAAGGGGGGAGGCTTTGGATCAAGCCTGGAATGGTGTACTGGGGTTCTCCCGAGGAGCAGAACCAATAGGGTGGACGGATGGAGGGATCGTTCAAGGAATTGACTCACTTGACTGTGGAGGCTGGCAAGTTTCAAATCAAGCCGACAGCTAGAGATGCAGGGGAGAGTTGATGATGCAGTCTTGAGTCCAAAGGCAGTCTGGAGGCAGAATTCCTTCTTCCTCAGGGAACTGCAGGGTTTTTTAGGGCCTTCAACTGATTAGATGAGGCCCATCCATGTTACCGAGGGTAATCTGCTTTCCTCAGAATCTGCTGGTTGAAATGTTAATCACATCTAAAACATACCTTCATAGCAACATCTAGACGTGTTTACTCAAACAGCACCATGCGCCGGAAGTCGTTGAGCATCCCCTGGTCCGACAGGATGGGACTTAAGGAATATGGCAGAGAGCCGTGGGTCCCTCTAGGAATGCTCCTTGGGAACCAAGGATGGGTGCTAATGGGGTGGGAAGGTTTAAGGAACAATTGGATGGCCTAGGCTCTCTTTAATTTGTTGAGCAACCCTAAATGTATAAAGCAGGCGGAATGCAGTCTGTGGTCCTTGCCCTTCAAGACAGAGAGAGGGTTTGTACAGAGAGGACAATAAGGCAGATTCTGGCAAGTCCCGTTATAGAATTATACGTAACGTATCATGGAAGCCTACACCAGGTGCCTGGGGAAAGAAAGGAGGCACCCCTGCCCTCCAGGGGCTCCCAAACTAGCAGAACGGACTGGCATGTAGATAACCACAGTGGGGTGAAGTACATGCTAGGATAGGGGCAGATACAGGACGTCCTGCGAGCATAGGAGCGCCAGTGGGTTGGGGTCAAGGGAGGTGACATCTCTATTTTGTTGTAGGCGTTGGCCTGCTGGCAGAGGAGAGGAGGAGAGGGTTTTAATCAAAACGTGTGTCACCCTTCAAGAACCACAGATGTCCTCAGCTAAGGCTAGAGGCAAGGGAGCCAGAGCCGCAATGAGGGAGTCCGTTGGGGCTGTCACGTGCTGAGGAAATAAGACTTCATCCTGGGGGCCACCAGTGCCATCACTTGTCCTGTGACAGCTGCCTCAGCCTGTGCAAATCAGCACTTTTTCCTCTTGAGTCTGGACTTGATCTCCAAATTGTCCTCTATAGCATGAGTATGTGGAGCCGCCCTTAAGTTAAAACCTCTGTGGGGTTCCTGATTCCCGATGGAGGGAATAGGCCATCGGTGGGTTTTAGCAGGGGCGGGGCGGGGGGGGGGGGAAGCGGGATGATCACAGTGCAGACTTTGGGAGGCAACCGTTGTGGTGGTGGCGCAGGGACAGCTGGAGGGCAGGGAGAGACCATGGGAGAACGCACAAATTTGGGCCAAGATCACATGTGAACAGGCAGGGAAAGAGGGGAGCCAGCTTCAGTTTGGAGTCGATGGGAGAACCATAGTTGGGTGCACAACCCTGTCTCCTGGGGAGGGAACCAGGGACGAGCCACCAGAGCAACTGTGTTTGCCAAGAGGGCGGAGGACTGGGGTATCTGGGGCCCTAAGAACTGTTGGGCGTGTGTTTTTTTCTTCCCTTAAAAAAATTTTTTTTTAATGTTTATTTTTGAGAGAAAGCATGCCCGTGCGCGCTGGTGCGGGCGGGGCAGAGAGAGAGGGAGACACAGAATCGGAAGCAGGCTCCAGGCTCTGAGCTGTCAGCGCAGAGCCGGATGCGGGGCTCGAACCCATGAGCTGTGAGCTCATGACCTGAGCCAAGTCCGACGCTCAACCCGCTGAGCCACCCAGGCTCCCCAAGAACAGTTGTTTTCTGTTTCTCACTGTACGTGCTCTGAAACGAGCAAGGCAGGTAAAATAACACGTGCCCTGTGTCCTAGGAGTAAGTAACACATGGGTGCTGTGAGGCAGGCTGGCGAGCTAACCCTCCCTTCTTCTGTCAATCTCTCCTGTTTACATAGCTGGGGACACCCCATCCTCCCCACCCAAGAGGCAAGGTGGTCCCAGGCCTCTGGGCCACACTAGGCCCAGAGGCCACCCGTCTCCAACATAAACTACCATATCTGCTTCGCCCTTACTCCCAGACCCCCTAGAATCGGCTCTTTGGGCTGTGCCAGATCCTGCTGCCGGGCTCCCCGGGGCCCCAGCACCACACACAGACACTATCCAGTGGAAACTGTTGGGCAATAGGCGCCATTAGGAAAAACAACCACTCCCTGCCCAGTCAGCTGCCCACCGGCTGTCTGTGCCTCCCTCTGTGTCATGCAACTGGGGGCCCAGCCCCTCATTCCTGACCAGAGCGCCAGCTGAGTCCCAGGCCCTCTCTCTCCCAGTTCCCCAGCTTAGGAGCAGCAGCAGTACCCAGAGGGGAATCCCAGCGCGCTATTTATTATTCATTCTCCCCGTTCTGGAAGCAAACGATGATGCCGGAGCGGACATCGAGCTAGACTGCAGAGCGGCCTGAGCTGCCGGAGCTCTAAGTGCCCCGGCTTCCTGATGGCACCCTAGAGCTCGAGCACACGGAGCACGACGGTGGGGACAAGAGTCGGCTCTCCCCACTTCCTCCACCGGGCACTGTTGACTGTTAGGTATCCAGGCCGGGGCTCGTCCCAAAGGGGAGGGGTCTTCCGCAGACCTTGTCCGTTAGGCCAGCCCACGCCGCAGCGAGCCCTATCCCAAGAGCTAAGAGCCAGGGCAACTGGAGCGAACGGAGGAAAAGCTGGGGAGCTCTTCTCGAACACAGACTGGCTCGGGATGAGCCACAGATTGAGTGCAGATGTCTGAGGGGCCAGAGTCATGGGGCTTTTGCAAGGAGGCCTCCCAGAGAGAGGTGTCCCAGCAGGCAGGCAGCGTGTGCAGCACGCTCCTCCCCACCCTCCCCTCCACCCCCGAGCTTTAAGGAGCCGCGGAAGATAGGATGGGGGGAGCAGATGCCATGCAAGAGCTGAGGAGGAAGTCGCGGAGGGTGGGAAAAGGCAAAGCGCCAGCGACCTCGCGTGTCTGGCGTGTGGAGACTCTTGCACAGAGGAGGCCCCTCCAGCTGTCCGCCCTCTCCTTGTTGAACTTCACCTGCAGCCCGGCAGCCCTGGTGGAGATCAAAAACACAACTTCCTAACTGGGCCAGCGGTGAGACTCCGGAACTCTGTGACCGAAGGGGAGCTTGGCATCTCAGTGGGACACGGACCCTCTTGCGCAGGAGAGGAGATGTGGGGGATTCCCTAAACCCCTACTCAGATCCCGAGTGGAGCCAGGCACTAGCCAGACAGCCCTTCACTCTGGTTTGAAGATTTTCCACCCAGAGACCCACGGCCACCAGAGGGCATCACCACCCCATAGTGTGGCATCCTGGGCCCCCCATCCCCTCCCTGGAGACACTGAGGAGATTGGGAGAAGGAAGCAGGCACACACACGTCTCTGAACTCTCAGGGGAGCAACTAGCAGCTGAATTAAATAGTCTCTGGAGGCCGGAGACCTTGGGTCTAGTGGGTACTAGGGCCCGTCCTGCCTCCATCCTTACCCCCCCACGGGTCTCAGTTTGCCTCCTGTGTTCAATGAGTGCTTGGACCACGTCGTATCATTGCCAGGCCACAGGGCAGGCCCTTCCTTTCCAGCTCTTGGATTCCAGGACTGGAGGAAATCATGCCACGTGCCTCCCAGAAATTGCATTTCCTGGGCCCACACTTACTCTTTGGTTCTCCGGAGCTCTGCCTGGAAGAGGGGGAAACCTGAAGGAGGAATGTCTATTTTTTTTTTTTTTTAATGTTTATTTATTTCGAGAGAGAGACCACACATGCCAGCAGGTGGAGGGGCAGAGAGGTGGGGGGAGAAAGAGAATCCCAAGCAGCCGCTGCGCTGACGGCACAGAGCCCGACACGCGGCTCAATCACATGAACTGTGAGATCGTGACCTGAGCTGAAATCAAGAGCTGGACGCTTAACCGACGGAGCCACGCAGGCGCCCCTGAAGGAGGAATGTCTCAACAGGGCTGTTAGACGCGGGTGCCGTGACACCCGTGGTGTTCACTTGTCCAGCTTTCAGGCAAGGAGGTGTCCTTTAGGTCATCCCTGGGATAGGTAAGGTGGTGGTCCTTCGCACAAGGGATCCCACAGGGTGCCCTTTTGCTGGTCTCTTCAGGGATACGCACAGGAGTGAAGAGAAAAGAAACCAAACCACTGCCTCCCCTGCCTTTGCTCTCCTCCCCATCCCCACCCCCACCCCCACCCCAGATGCCGTCTGTCAGGAGCAGGCAGCAGACGGTCCAGGGGTCCATCTGTGCTGATGCTTCACAGTGGAGTTCCATGTTTCCCCACCAACACCCCCTCGGCCCCTCAGCCGATGGCCACTTGGTGGTGCCCAGGGGGAGGTGGCAGGAGGGAGAGGAAGGGACTCAGCTCTTGGCTCCCAGCAGCCCCCAGTCTACCCTCTGCCCCCCACCCAACAAGCATCCTGCCATCTGGACTTGTGTAATTACTGAGGGGTGGCACAGACCCCTCCCACCCATAGCTCCTGCAGGAGCTGGGGCCCCAGGGATGGGGGGCTGAGGGAAAGACAGAGTCAAGGAGACAAGGAAGGACAGCGACTGAGACAGACCAGGGCACCGAGACAGGAGACAGCCTTTCCTTCCTGTCAGATGTGGCCACTTGCCTCTCTGGACTGTTCGTGCCACCCGTCTAACACAGCACATGTATATACAACCAGACCATAGACTCTGTAGCCCCAGTGCCCAGCCGGTACCCGGCATGGATCAGGGCATAAATGTAGGGGGAAGGAGAAACTGAAGCAGACAGCATCACATAGGGGTTAGGATGGCAGGCTCTGGTGCCGGGCTGCCTGGCTTTGAGCCTCCGTTCTGGCACTCAGTGGCCTAGAGCACGTTACTTAACCTCCCTGGGCCTCAGTTTCCTCATCCGTGAGGTACCGATTTCCTAGGGTTGTTACGAAGGCCAAATGAGTTAATACATGTATGTAACAGCACCCACAGAACGGTGTGCACGGCCCATGGTAAATGCTCAATAAATGTCAGCTGTAAAGGCATAACACAGATTTGGGAAGACTGGAGGAGAAGGGGACAGATGGGGACTGTACCTCCCCAGCCTCTGTTTAGTGGCCAATGGTGGGATGCGGAGGCCCCCAGCTTGTGATGCTGACGCCTTGTGGTGGCTAGCTGCTCTTTAGACGCCAAGACTGGCCTTCCACTTCCTCCTCTCACTTCTTATTTGGGCACCACTGACGACAGAGACTTCAGCTGGGCTGTTCCAGTCTCTCCCACTGCCTGGCAGCCACGGTAACACAGGGCGGGGGTGGGGGGGTGGGGGGGATGGTCCCGAAGACAGGGTCAGAGAATGGTTGAGCACATCCCCCAACCCTGAGCACCCACTCAGCTCAGGCACATTCCCCTCTCCATGAGTCAACACACAGTTAAGATCTTTCTGCTGGGAAAAGGGGTATCTGAGCTCCAACATCAGGAGCTGGGGGAAAGTTTATCTAGGAGGGACCACTCTCCAGACTCTCCCAGGGGACACGCCAGAACTACACCCACGGGATCCCGGGTTTCCACCGCTTCCCTCTCCCCTTGACAGAGAAGGGGAGGCAGCCTTTCACCTCTTCTGGGGCAGCGGTGTAGAGGGGAGATCCTGGGCCCTCACTTCCTGGGGTGGGGGGGGTTCTGCACAGTCAGCTCAGGGTCATCTCTAACCTCCTTCAGGGATCTCACCCTTCCCCCTGTACATCCTTTTCCCCCTGCACAGCGCAGCCACCACTCTTCCCTTGCCTAAAGGCTCCTGCAGATCCCTGGATCTCTTAGAATCTTTCCCTGAGCCTCCCAACCTCCTTACAGTGATCCCTTTCTGTACCCTCACCACCAGATTCTCCATG
This sequence comes from Felis catus, assembly GCF_018350175.1. Lineage (NCBI taxonomy): Eukaryota > Metazoa > Chordata > Mammalia > Carnivora > Felidae > Felis > Felis catus. Next base: position 78,470,252 of record NC_058374.1, read on the forward strand.
AATCTCCAAAGCCATCCATCTCTAAATTTTCAAACCTCGTGCACAAGCCCCTTCACAGATACACACACACACACACACACTCATCCCCTCTTCAGGTATCCGGGAGACCCCTGGCCCCGCCCCAGGATGCCCTGCCCCACTCCTCCGTGGCTAGGTTTTCCCCTAGCGGGTATTCGGGTCAAGACTTTCCCCAGCCTGGCAGGGTGTCGGACGCTGTGGGCGGGGCTCCAGGGCAGCAGCCCCCCCCGGGGGCGGGGCCTGCCGCTCCAGGGGCGAGGCCACCCGAGGCCGCTCCCCGCCCGCCCCCCAGCCCGCCCCCCAGCCCGCCCAGCTCGCCGATCCTATAAAGGGAAGCGACCTGCCGCCCGTCCGGCTGGCATCTCCGAGCCGCTGGTATTCCCGCCGCGCGGAGCAAGCGCCGCCACCGAGGGTCGCCGGTCGCCGGTCGCCGGAGCCATGACCCTACGCCGACTCAGGAAGCTGCAGCAGAAGGAGGAGGCGGCGGCCGCCCCGGACCCCGCCGCCAGGGCTCCCGACTCGGAAGTCGCTCCCGCCGCTCCGGCCCCGACCCCGGCCTCCGGTCCCCGTGCTGCAGCCGCCAGCCCCGGAGCCCCCGGGGACGAGCTGTACGCGGCGCTGGAGGACTATCACCCGGCCGAGCTGTATCGCGCGCTCGCCGTGTCCGGGGGCACCCTGCCCCGCCGAAAGGTGCGTCCCCACCCCCCAATTCCCGTGGCCCCCCAGCTCTAGGTACCCTCCGGTGTCCCTCCCTGCCCCGAGACCTGCTCAGCCCCTCAACATCCCTCATCTATGCCCGCTGACCCCACAATATATTCCTCGGGGGCCACCGGGTCCCCCACTTTCCCCGCCCCCCCCCCAGCCCGCTCTTCCCCACCGACACGTTTCAGAACCTGCTGTCCTTCGGCCAGTCTCCCGGGCCCCCTCCTCCGAAGGCGCAAGCCTCCCCGCGCCGCGGCCCCCGCCTCCACGCCGCCCCCAATCTCGGCGGCTCCCCACTCCCCACGCGCCGCCGTCGCGTCTCGCTCCTCTCCTTCCCGACTCCTCCCCAGCACCCCCTTCTCCTACTCGCTCCAGCTGCCCTCAACACCCTTGTGCCCCGCCCCCTACTCCCCCCCCCCCCCGCCCCCCGCTCAGGTGTCTCTAGGCCCCCAGGCCCCCAGGCCCCCAGCCTGGGCTTCTCCATTTGGAACGTGAAGGCCTAGAGCTGGGGTCCCGCCGCTCTCCCGGACGAGTTGAGGGTCCGAGAGCCCCCGGGGGGGGGGGGGGGAGAGGCGGGTGGACGAGAAAGTGTGTAGCGCCGCGGACTCCCGAGAGCTCACCCTTCCGAGGGGACGCTCGGATTGCTAGGCTCCGGGCCTGCCGCCTGGCCCTGCGTCGGAGGTGCGGGGCGCGAGGCTACCGCTCCGGGGACTTCTCTGGGACCGGACGCAGTGGGAGGGGTCGCAGGGCGCCCGCGGGGCAGGAAGGATGCAAGCCGCGCCCGCCCTCTGAGTCTCCCCCTCCGCGAGGCTCTTCCTCTGGCCTGGGGGACCTGAGCGCTCAGAAAGGGGGACAGAAGACCCAGGTTAAGGAGGGGGGGGTGGCCTTCCCCGCTCAGTTCCCCCCTCCCCTGGCCCTTGGCTTCCCCCCACCACACACAATGAACAGCTTGTTGAGAATTTGCATTTTATGAAAATCGGGTTGAAAGACAAAGGGGTCTCTCTATGCTGCCCAGTCCTTCCACCCTGGCCCATTTGGGAACTCCCCTCACCCCTGAGGCTGGTCTTTGGTTCTGGAGAAAAGAGGGCTCACTTCACTTCCTAGCCTTGGAGCAGCCTGGGGGGAGGGTTAACTAGGGCACAGACCAGGAAGGCCCTGGGCTGTTGAGGGCACACAGGACAAGGGCTGGCCTGGGATGGCTTCTCCCAAAGACCAATAATTTAGGGAGGGAGAGAGACTAGTTTCTCAAGGGCCCTAGGGAGGCAGGAACCCTCAGCTCTGACATTCCTTGTCACCACCCCCCCACCCACCCCCAGCCAACCAAACAAAACCTCCTAATCTCTCTCCTAAGTATAGTGAGACTTAAGGACAAGTTTGAGATCTGTGTTTTTTGCTTTTGTCCCAGAGAGCAACAAAATATATGGCAATGTCGAGAGACACAGGTGGAGGTGGGTGTAGCTGGCCACCTACAGCTGGGATCCACAGTTGCTCCCTGAAACAGCCTGTACTTTGGGGGAGGAGACTTGGCCCCACTGTCCCCTGCCTTTCCATGTTCAGGCTGGGATTGCCTGCCCCTCCACGCTTGGGCCTCTGACCGCAGCTCCCCCAAGTCACTGTCTGTGGCTGAGAAATTAGGAGGACATGCCCGACTGGCACGGGTCTCTGGAGTACCTTGACAGGCAAGCCCAGGAGACACCAGCCCTTCTTGGGGAAACTCTGGAAAGAGCCCCTGCCTCAGCTTGCTGGGTTTGGGAGGCCTGAGCCCTGCAGACATATGCCCTGAGGACAGAGACTATTCTATCCAGATTAATGAGTCCCCCTTGCCTCCCAACCTGGGAGCTAGCACAGAACCATTAAGGTTCATGCATCTGGAAACTGGTAGGACTGTTGTGTCCCCACAGTCTCAGTTATGGGGTAGAGCCTTAGGGAGAACTGTGGAGTGATGCTGGAGTGGTACTGGGCAAACAGTTACACTGGCAGCAAAGCAGGTGTGGAGCTGGGACCCGACAGCCAGGCAGCAGGAAGTGAGGTGCACGGTCCAGGGCTGGAGCCCAGGGGAGGGACCTTCCAGAATAGGATTCTCAGTACCTGCTCAAGAACAGTTCCCCTCTCACCTGCTCCTTCCTCTGTCTTCCCCCGCAGGGCTCAGGATTCCGCTGGAAGAATCTCAGCCAGAGTCCCGAACAGCAGAGGTGAGTCACCAGCACCCCAGCCCCTGCCCTGGTCCAAAAGTGTGAGGTGCTGGGGTGGGGATGGGGGTGGGGGGGGCAGCACGACACAGCCGTCAGCCCAGGGGGCGTCACTCTCCCACCCTTTCTGCACGGCTCCCTTGCTAGGAGTGAGGGGCAGGTGGGGGTGTGGGCTGTGCTAAGGGGGTGGCGGAGAAAGGAGGTAGGGACTTTTGAGTCATCAGGTGTTCCTCATGCCACCCGCAGTCCCTGCCGGTTAGCCCTCCCTGGGGAGATCTGGATCTGGGAGGTGGAGGAAGCAGAAGCCTTCAGGTTCCCCTGAGTTCTCCCAGCCCCAGCGAGCTCCGGGGGCCCAGACCACAGCCCAGCTGGGTCCAGCTGCTTGAGTCTGGCTGCCCTGCCTGCAGAAGTCCAGTCCTATGCTGGTCCCAGCCTGTGGCGGCCCTCTTAGGAAGCATCGGAGGTGAGGGGAAGAAGTAGGCCCTGACCCCAGGCCTCGTGCTGGCCCTGGCCCTGGCCCATGCAGACTTGGGCCTGGCTTCTAAAATAGATCAGCTGACTGCAGCCTGCCAGCCGGATTGGCCTGTTTGGCCCTTGAGCTAAGAGTTGTTTTTATATTTCTAAAGGGTTGTAAAAATAAAAACAGAACAATGTATGACAGAGGCCGAATGGAGCCCACAAAGAAAGCCCAAAATATTTACTCTCTGGCCCTTTACAGAAGAAGTTCGCCAACACTTGCTGAAAACCCCGAGAGCGCGCCGGGGTAACACAGCACTTGGGTCACCCTATTCCCCGCCCCAGCTCACACAGAGGGGGGAAAGGCCTGCGTTTACAGTGGGGAGGAGTCAGGGCCCGGAGTTGCTGTGCGGCATTTGAGGGGCATCTGGGTCAGGCCGGGCGCTGCGGGCCTGGGTCTCCAGGGCCTTTCAGCGGCCGAGACTTGAAGGGGCCTTTGGAGGCTGCTTTCACTCTGCCCCTGGCCGGGCGGGAAGGAAGGGGGTGGGGGTGGGCAGAGGAAACTCTGGGCTCCCCCAGCAGGCGGGGATCTGGAGGCGCTCCAGACCATTGTGTCCAGTGGGCAGGCCTTCGGTGCGGGAAGGGGCGGCCTCGAGGCTCCCCTCCCCCCCCCCCCCCAGCCTCACATCTGGTGGGCTGGCCCGTCGCAGCTGGGAGGAGCAGCTGTGGTCGAGCCTCGTGACTGGCCTCTGGGGGTGGGGCCAGCCCTCTCCCCAAGGCTGTGGAGCCGAGAGGCTCAGGGCTGGGGCCGAATGTGGGGCCTCGGCTAGTCGGCTAGTCTCTCGGGCTCACTAGAAAGCTGGAGGTGTGGCTGAAAAACTCGGGAAGCCCATTCCCTCCGGGGGCCAGCCATTTCCAGAGCCTGCCTCCACTGGAGGCGAGATTGAGTCTCCGCGGCTCCGTGGGGGCGGAGGTCAGCCGGGGATGGGGACGGGCATTCCGACAACCCGCGAGGAGAGTTGAATTGGCGCTGGAGACGGTGAGCCCTGCCTGGATGTTCTGGAGCAGACCTCCAGCATCAGCGGAAGACCACGCTGTGGGACCGCCAAGCTCCTCTTAGTCCTGACAGTCTTGATGAGATGGCCCCTGTGTCCCTTTGCAGGAAAGTGCTGACTTTGGAGAAGGAGGAGAACCAGACCTTCGGCTTTGAGATCCAGGTGGGAGAAGCTGGGCACAGAGGGAGCGCAGGGTTGGAAGGCCACTCTGACAGATGGCCGGGCCCTGCCACACCCCTGGCTGATGGGCCCCTTGTCTGTTACAGACTTACGGCCTTCACCACCGGGAGGAGCAGCGGGTGGAGATGGTGACCTTTGTCTGCCGGGTTCATGACTCCAGCCCTGCCCAGCTGGCTGGGCTCACACCAGGTGAGGCCCGAGCCTGGGATACAGGGCCCTGGGGAGAGGGTAGGACCTTGCTTCCAAGCAGAGGGGGTGAGAAATCGCTTCTGAAACCCATTTCCTTTCCTCCTCCTGTTTTGAGAAGGCCAAGAAGAATGGATAGAGTGCGGGCTTGAGATCCAGGCAAACTTGCCATTGACTGTGTGACATGGAGCAGTCCCATCTGCGAAATGGGGGCACTAACATGCCTAGGGGGTCCCTAGGCACAGAGCCAGGACCTGGTAAATGGCAGATGTCGCTGCTGCTGTTTTGTCTCCTGGCCGTCTGGCGACCCAGCCCGTGCAGGAGCCGGGGAGGGGGCGACATTCCCTTAGATCTGCTCGGATACTGGACATCAGGGCCTCTCCTGTGCCGACCCGGCCCAACTCTGGGGTACCTGCGTGACGTCCTCTAACAAGGAAATGATGCCTCCACTGGGGGCCCTTGGGATTAGCCAAATCTAGAGTCCCCAGGCCCCAGGAAGGGGATTGAGACTGCAAGAGCTAAGCCCCCTTCTAGCACCACTTTCTTCCCTAAGCCCTCACCTCCTTGCCCACTTACCAGCAGCCCCCGGTAGCCAAGTGGTATGTTGCAACTTTGCAAAATAGTTTCATATTCACTCTCCCTCCTGATCCCTGAAGTAGCCACAGTAGGGATCACACGCCCTTTTTATAGATGGGAAATGGACCCGTAGAGAATGTGGCTTGCCCTGTCTGAAGTCAGAAGGTTCCGCAGCGGCACAGGGTGTCAGAAGCTGAGGCCTCTCATGCCTGGGGCCACTGTTAGCTCTCAGTGTGGTGCTACTCACCCTGACCCCTTCCTGTCTCGGCTGGGTCTCATGATAGCCTGTGGGCCAGACAGAAACAACCAACTCTGGAGGCAGGCAACCCAGGGTTGCTGAGAGGGCTCAGCCTTTGGGGACAGTTTCCTGAGGGGGGAGTGGAGGTGTTGGGTCTCTGAGGGCCCTATGCTGGGGCGCTGGGCCAGGACAAGGTTTCCACACAGCCATCAGGAGTGGCAGGAGGGAATTCAGGAGCGTTCTGTGTATTACCCCTACCCTTCCTGGCTAGGGTAGGGGGCTGCAATTCTTCCATCCTGCCCCGTGGAACACAAGCTCACCCCCTCTCTGCCTGGCAGGGGACACCATCGCCAGCGTTAATGGCCTGAACGTGGAAGGTATCCGGCATCGAGAGATTGTTGACATCATTAAGGCGTCTGGCAATGTTCTCAGGTACGTCTGGACGCTGCCATCCTGAGGGTTCCTGAGCCCAGCTTCTCTCAGTGTGTCCGCACCCTGTGGGCTCACTTAGCCTTTAATTCCCAACCTCCTCAGGCTGGAAACTCTGTATGGGACGTCAATCCGGAAGGCTGAATTGGAGGCACGTCTGCAGTACCTAAAGGTAGGGCGGCCCAGTTAACGTCCAGCCTCCACCCTCTTCTTCCAAGCTCCTGCCCCTCCGGCCCTCACTCTTTTTTTAGGGGCTCATTTACCTGTCCGAATATGCTTTTAACCTTCAGATTTCTTCTGTGCACTGCCTGATCCCTCCGTCTGTACCCACCTCCTGCTTGTTTCTTGCTTAGCTCCTGACAGTGAGGCGGGGGGTGTCTCTTGCAGCAAACCCTGTATGAGAAGTGGGGAGAATACAGGTCCCTAATGGTCCAAGAGCAGCGGCTGGTGCACGGTGAGTAGATTGGAGGTGCAAAGGGTCCCTTTCACCCCTACTGATGTCCCTATGCATGCTCCCCCCTCAGCACTCGTGGGTTACTTCCCTCTCCCAAGTGAAGAAAAGTTTGTTGAGCTACTGCTATGGGTACAATATTGCCCTGGGCCGCTGCACACACATTTTTAGTTCCTTCTCCCAACAGCTTTCTGAAGGCGAGCGTTAGTATCTTCTCCATTTTACCGATAGGAACAGCGAGGCTCAGTGAGCTCGTTCCAAATGCCTTCCGGGGCTCTTGTGTCACAGTGGTCCTCATACGGACTCGAGTGTATAATTCCTGTTTTACAGAGGAGGGAAGCGGGGCTTAGGCCAGGGGCCACACGGATGCTTAGCAGGAAGGAGCTGAGGTCCCCTCTCCATGCCCTCTGACAACGCTTCCTCGTGTCTTCTGCCCCTGCAGGCCTGGTGGTGAAGGACCCGAGCATTTATGATACATTGGAGTCGGTGCGCTCCTGCCTGTACGGCGCGGGCCTGCTCCCGGGCTCGCTGCCCTTCGGCCCCCTGCTGGCCGCGCCCGGGGGTCCCCGCGGGGGCGCGCGGCGGGCGGGGCGCGACGCGGACGACGCCGTCTACCACACGTGCTTCTTCGGGGGCGCCGAGCAGCCCGCCCCGCCGCCGCCGCCACCGCCCCCCACCCGCGCGCCGGGCCGGGGCCCCGCCGAGGCTCTGGCGTCCGCGCCCCGGGCCGCGCTGAGCCGCAGCGCCAGCGTGCGGTGCGCGGGCCCCGGGGGCGGCGGCGGCGGCGGCGGCGGCGGGGCGCCGGGCGCGCTCTGGACTGAGGCCCGCGAGCAGGCCCTGTGCGGCCCCGGCCTGCGCAAAGCCAAGTACCGCAGCTTCCGCCGGCGGCTGCTCAAGTTCATCCCCGGACTCAATCGCTCCCTGGAGGAGGAGGAGAGCCAGCTGTAGGGGCGGGGCGGGCGGGGGAGGTATTTATTTATTTATTCGTTCCAGCCAGTGCAAAAAGGGGGCGGGGGGAAGGGGCGGGGGGCCGGGTCCGAGGGGACCCCAGGAGCCCAGCGCAGCAGCGGGAGAGGGTCCTTGCCGGCCCCAGCTGGCCTGCCGGTGCCTGGCTGCCTCTGCGGACCGCTGACCCCAGGCCCCAGTACCCTTTACTCCTCCTCCCCTAAACCACAGTGGGAGGCGGGGCAGGGAGAACCAGGCGAGCTTGGGTTGGGAGAGGTTTGGGGGCGTTCATCCTACATCTGGGTCAGTAGTGCCTTGTGGGGTGTCCAGGGAAACAACTCCCCTGGAGGGGAGGAACCCTGTCCCACGAAGCCCTCTCCTCAGCTTTACTTGCTCCTCACCCTTGGCCTGGGGCGGCAATGGCCGATGGCCGGTCGCTCGCCCACCCTCCACACACATACAGAGTTCCAGTTAACCAGCCAAAGGTGCTGGTCCCCCTCCTTCCCGGCCTTGACCCCTAAGGGCTTGGCCCCCTCCCAGGGGCCTATAACTAAGTTGGGTCCTGCCGGGCAGGGGTCCTGGGTTCTCTAACCCTTGGGGGACAGGAATGGGCATGTCCAGCTGGGTGGGGGCAGCACAGACTGTTCCAGCATTTTGCATATTGTTGCTTCTGAACCACAAACTGTATAAAATTGATGGTTTTTTGCATCTGTGTCAGCGTGGTGACTGCCTGGTGGGGGGCAGGATTGGGGTCCCGCATGCTCTGACTCAAACACACACCCTGCCCCCCAACACCTCCCCCAACACACACACACACACACGATATTTTACATCTTATTTGCTTGGAGCCTGCAGCCAGGGAAACAGTCTGGTGGATTTTAACTTACATGTATGAACCTGAACTAGAGGCCCCACACCCTCTTCAGAACTTGGGCCTCTTGTTTAAATGTATCTGGAGCCTCCCTTCCCAAATACCCACAACAGGTGGTGCCCAAGGCTTGTCTAAAGTCCTTAACTATCCCTGTGCAACTAAATAACCGGTGCCTGGAACCCTCAGGGCCTGGATCTCCCACAGAGACCTTAGCAACCAGCCACCCAACCTGTGACAGGCCTAACCAGGGACTACTCCATTGTTCTAGGACTCCTCAGCGGTTCCCCAGCATTCCTACAAGAAGATTCTAACTCCTATGCTGGGTTCTCTGACCCTTGCCTGCCTCATTTTGTCTCCCTTCTCGCTTTCTGCTCTGGCTCCCTTGCTGTACCTGGTATGTTTCAGACCCCATCCACTGGAGGCCTCTGCATTCACTCTTCTCCTAATCGGCCCCTTCAGTACTCCGCTCTGCCTCCCAAAGGCCTCCTCACCCAGTCCAAAATGCAGTCACACCTTCCACTGGCTTTTTCTGTCCTACTACTCCTGACCAGCCACAACTGTCTCGACTTTGGGGGATTTTGGTGTTTGCCTGGCTCCCCTCTCCATTACGACATACACTCCTTGTAGCAGAGCCCAGGGACCTTTCCTGTCTCCTCTGCTGCTTTATTTCATGCCTGATACTAGCTCATAGTAGATGCTAGCTCAAGAACTATAATGTGTGCTCACAGCATGTCCAAGAGGTGGACGCCACCTTTCTTTGAAGTGACCCAGGGCAAGTGACCTGTCTAGGGTCAGACAGAGAGTAAGTAGCAGAGCTAGGCCTGAGACTTGAGGCTCCATGCCAGTGTTCCTCCCTGGCAGTAACCAGCACACAAGGGGTGGCTTTAAGAGGTCTAAGTGGCACCCTCCCCCGGCCAGGCCACCTCCTACCCTCCCCCTCCTGCCCCACTGCACTTGAATGTGCCCCCTGCTTCCTCTCTTGCCCCTGGACCGTCCCTTCACCTAGTATTAGGGTGATCTTTCCAAAAAGGAAATCGGATCACAACCCTCCTCACTTAAAATCCATCATGGCTTCCCCTGGAATAAAAGAATAAATTCCAAACTACTTCCTATGCTTATCCATAACATGTTGTCCCTCTGGGCAGACAAATTACAACAAGGCATCCCTTCCTCTGAGTTGACAGCAGCCACGCAGGTCCCAGAATTTGGCAACTGGGAGCCTTTGTGCAGTGCACAACCTCTGCAACTGTATTGGGATGCCTTGTAGGAGGCCCTCGGGGGTCAGGTCCCTATCTCTCTCTTCAAGCTCAAATTGTTTCTCCTTCCATGTCACTTCTCATGCTTAAGCCACACTGTTCTTCCTAGTCCTAATCCTCAAATATGCCCAACTCTTTCCTGTCTCTGCCCTTTGCCTATGCTGTGCTCTCTGCCTGGACACTCTTCTTTACAAGACTGATTCCTCCATAGTGATTTCAGCTGAAACACTTCCTCAGCTTTCCCAGATCAGATCAGTAGTTCCCCTGTCTTCATTATTCTTTATCTTGAGCCCTCTAGTCATTTACTTATTTATTTAATTTTCTTTTCTTTACCACACTTAACTCCCCATTGGTGATTATACTGACTTCCTTTGTATAGATCTTTTGCCTTCCTAAGGCAGGAAACTCAGCCCTGTTGACATTGTGCCTCCAGGGCCTAACACTGGTGTGGTACACAGCAGGTGCTCAATAAACAGGAATGCTTCCTTGGGGCCAGGCCAGCAGAGGGTTGACTGGCCACCTCCCCAGCTCTCAGCCCTGGGGTAGGGGTGGTGAGGAGGCCCCACCTCTGCTCCAGCTGATGCTGGCAACTGTGAGCCCCTCTCCTGCTGTCCCTTTGGGGCTGGGTGTCAGCTCCAGCCAGGGTCCCTGCACCTGGCCGCGCTGCCCTCCCTCGTTCCGAGGAAGGGAAGACATTTGATTAAGCAAATGGAGCCTCCCTAAGCTCCCTGTTTGAACAGCTGCTCTGCAGCCGTGACAAACAGCAGCTCTTAGAGGCTCAGGTCTAAGGGAGGGGCCCTCTCATACCTTTGTTCCCAGAGCCTGGGACTGCCAGGAGACCAGCTGCCCGGACAGAGCCTAGCACCTTACTGGGGGCGGGGTCTGCAGGGGTCTCCCCGGCTTTTGCCTCCTAGCAGGGACACCCAGCCTCTCTCTGACCAGCCTGTTCCTCCCCTCCTCCCCTGCGGCTAGTCTTGGGGGTGATGTCGGTACCCCTCACCCAGGCTGAAGGGGCTCCTGGAGGAGGCTGAGGGGGTGCCCAGAGCGGGGCTGGATCCCACCTCACAGATGATGGGATGACGGCACCAGCACAGCAGCCTCCTGCCGTGTAGGTGGGTGACAGGGAGTGACTAATGTACGAGCTGCGATGCTAAAAATTAACCCAGGGATCGTGTTTGGTGGAGGATGGGGGTGGATGGGAAGGGAGCAGGGACGGGGAATAGTGTGTGGTTGGTATTCCCCTGCCCTGCCTCCCCTCCTTCATCTCCCACCAGTCTTCTGGTCCTTTCGGTGCCTCGGGGGACTCTGTGGGAGCCCTTTCCCGTCCCCAGGCCAGAAGAGCGGTCCCCGATAACCCCAGGGACAAGAGTGGACGCCATTCTAGGTCGTGACCCAGCCCTGCAGATGGGAGTTCTGGTCTGAGGTCCCTGCAGAGCTCTCTGCGTCTGCTCCCATCTCCTCAGCATGGTGGCGGCGTGCCGTGCCCCGGAGTCCCCTGGTTCTCCTCCCACTCTGCCCGGGGCCACCGCTCTGCTCAGAAGTGGGGGATGGGGCAGGAGTAGCCAGTGCACAGAGACAAGGGAAGGTTTCCACTGGCAGATGGAGTGGGAGGTGGCAGTGGAGGCAGGAGCTGTACCTGAAGGAAAGGATGAGGGACCCTATCCCAGAGCACCTCTACGTACTGGTACTGTACTGAACACTTCCAGAGCCATCGGCCGCTTAGGCCTCACCGCATATCCGAGAGCCATTCGCCACTGTCTCTGTTTCACAGATGAAGAAACTAAGAAGTGGAGAGGTTAAGGGAACATAGGTGGTACCTGGAAGAGACAGCATTCCCTCATCTATGTTTGTCTGAAGGGCCCGGACTGGGCAGAGGGAAGGCGTCCCGAGGGAGTATGAGGACAGGATGTCAAGATGGTAAGGAACCAGGGAGCCTGGGTGGTTCAGTCGGTTAAGCGTCCAACGTCGGCTCAGGTCATGATCTCACGGTTCAGTTCATGAGTTCAAGCCCTGCATCAGGCTTTCTGCTATCAGCACAGTGCTTGCTTCAGATCCTCTGTACCCCTCTCTCTGCTCCTTCCCCGCTCTCTCTCTCAAAAATAAGTAAACACTAAAAACAAACAAACAAAAAAAGATGGTAAGAAACCGTTTAGAGGAGCTAAACCTCTAAGGCTGTGCAACTCATGTGTGGGGAGGCAAAGTGGGAGCATGGAGGGTGGATGAAAGGGGGGACCTGAGGGAGCAGGGTCTGATATGTGCCAGACAGCAGAAGGAGATCAGGTCCAGAGGGATCAAGGCTCCATGGATGTGGGTGCTGTGCTGGAGTGAGGTGAGAACATTCCCATCAAAACACGGAGGGGCTCTTGACACTGGATTCTGGGGGCCACAAAAGGGGCTTGGGCTTGGAGAAGAGCTTTGTTGACACACATAAGAAAACTTATTAGGAGTAATCCATAAACACTCCCATTTTGCTCGGGGACAAAACCAGAGAACTTGAGCTGAATGGCGGCAGGACAAGAAGAGATAAGATAGTAGAAGGCACTCTCTGCTCACCAGTCAGTCAGTCACTCCTAAAATTGGGGAAGTGAGAGGCTGTGGGACTCCCCAAGGGTCAGGAGAAATGCCAGGCTGTCTAGTTGGGAGGCTGCTTGGCCCTGCAGTGACGGCGGGATGGGATGGCCTAGAGGAAGGAGGAATGGGCTGAGGGAAGTGAGAGAGAAAAGACCTTGAGGTTGAGAAGGCAGGGGACCAAGGAGGGCTCCTCCTTGCAATGAAATGGCCAGAGTAGAGGTGTGCCTGACCCCTGGTGGTGGCCTCAGAACACTGCATCTCTCTTGGCCCTGACCTTAACAGGCACCAGATCTGGCAGAAGGGGGGTGTCCCATTAGCCTAGTGTCCTGCCCCACACTCTCACAAAGCGGAGTCTCCTCTGAATCACACAACCCATCTGAAGCTCTCTGCCATCTGAATTTGCCCAGCACTGAGTAGGCATTCAAACAACATCGACTGAAGTCACGTGTGTCTGAATGAATGAATAATGCATTCGGAACTTATAAATGATCAAACTTAATTTATTTCAACCAGCATACCTTCTCTGCGTGGAACCCCACTTAGTCTGAAGGCTTAGAGACTGGGCTGGAGTGGGGGAAGTGGGGAGGAATCACGTCTGCTAACCTGCAAGACACAGAATTTTTCCCATAAGGGAGACCTCCTAAACTTCAGTGACTGTTTCGTTCCTGGAATTTATAGAACACACACATTTATGCAAAAAGTGAAAATTATGGAAAAGAAGGGGCGCTAATTAGTAACAAGAAGACAGGTCAGAATAAATCTCATTGGAAAAGTAAATATATACTAAAGGTAGTAGGTTAATTATAAAGCTAGTGTGAAGGTTAAAAGACAACAGTAGTAACAATAACTATGATTACAATAGTCAGGTAAGGGACACAAAGGTAAAAAGATGTAAGACGAGGCATCAAAAACAAAGTGTAGGTGGGGGGAGAGTAAACATTTTGAGCATTAGAATGGGATCCAGCTTAAGTTATCTCTTTAAATTTTTTTTTCAACGTTTTTTATTTATTTTTGGGACAGAGAGAGACACAGCATGAACGGGGGAGGGGCAGAGAGAGAGGGAGACACAGAATCGGACGCAGGCTCCAGGCTCCGAGCCGTCAGCCCAGAGCCCGACGCGGGGCTCGAACTCCCGGACCGCGGGATCGTGACCTGGCTGAAGTCGGACGCCTAACCGACTGCGCCACCCAGGCGCCCCTAAGTTATCTCTTTAGAATGTTGTGATAGGTAAGCCTCATGGTAACCACAAAGCAAAAAACTATAGTAAATACACAAAAAATAAAGAGAAGGGAACATAAGCATACCATAAAGAAAGTCATTAAACCACAAAGGATAAGATCAAGAGAAGAAGAAAGGAACAGAGAGAATTACAAAAACAGCCAGAAAACAATTAACAAAATGGCAAGAAGCACATACCTATCCATAATGACTTTAAATGTAAATGGACTAAATTCTCCAATCAAAAGACATACAGTGGCTGAATGAATTAAAAAAAAAAACAAGACCCATCTATATTCTGCCCACAAAAGACACACTTTATTTATTTATTTATTTATTTTAAAATTTTTGAGGGGCGCCTGGGTGGCTCAGTTGGTTAAGCGTCCAACTTCAGCTCAGGTCATGATCTCACGGTCCATGAGTTTGAGCCCTGCGTTGGGCTCTGGGCTGATGATGGCCCAGAGCCTGGAGCCTGCTTCCGATTCTGTGTCTCCCTCTCTCTCTGACCCTCCCCTGTTCGTGCTCTGCCTCTCTCTGTCTCAAAAATAAATGAACGTTAAAAAAAAATAATAAAAAAAAAATTTTTTTTAAGAGAGAGCATGAATGTCCCTGCAAGTGGGGGAAGGGCACAGGGAGAGGGACGCTCAACTGACTGAGGCACCCAAGCACCCCAAGAGACATACTTTAAAAAATTTTTTTAACGTTTATTTACTATTGAGAAAGAGACAGAGAGACAGAGCATGAGCAGGGGAGGGGCAGAGAGAGGGAGAGACACAGAATCTGAAGCAGGCTCCAGGCTCTGAGGTGTCAGCACAGAGCCGGATGTGGGGCTCGAACTCACAAACCACGAGATCATGACCTGAGCCAAAGTCAGTTGCTCAACCAACTGAGCCACCCAGGTGCTCCATCAAGAGACGTACTTTAGATATAAGAGCAACACAGGCTGAAAGTGAAGGAATGGAAAAAGACATTTCAGGCAAATGGAAACCAAAAGAAAGCTGGAGTAGCTATGCTTATATAAGACAAAATAGACTTTATTTTTTTATTAAAAAATTTTTAATGTTTTATTTATTTTTGAGAGAAAGAGAGAGATACAGAGTATGAGCAGGGGAGGGGCAGAGAGAGAGGGAGGCACAGAATCTGAAACAGGCTCCAGGCTCTGAGCTGTCAGCACAGAGCCCGACGCGGGGCTCAAACTCACAGACCGTGAGATTATGACCTGAGCCGAAGTCAGACGCCCGACCGACCAAGCCACCCAGGCGCCCCTAGTAGGGGGTTTTAATACCTCATTTACATCAGTGGGTAGATAATCCAGATATAAAATCAATAAGGAGACAATGGCCTTAAATGATATGTTAGACCAGATGAACTTAATGGATATTTACAGAACATTCCACCCAAAAGCAACAGAATACACATCTTCTCAAATGCACAAGGAACATTCTCTAGGACAGATGATATGTTAGACCACAAAACAAATCTTAATAAGTTGAAGAGAACTAAAATCATATCAAGCGTCTTTTGTGGCCATGATGGTATGAAATTAAAAATTAATTACATGAAGAAAGCTTAAAGATTCACAACTATGTGGAGATCAAACAACATGCTACTGAACAACCAGTGGGCCAAAGAAGAAGTCAAAGGAGAAATAGGGGTGCCTGACTGGCTCAGTTGGAAGAGTGTGCGACTCTTGATCTTGGGGTTGTGGGTTTGAGCCCCACGTTGGGTCCAGAGATTACTACATAAATAAATAAATAAACTTGAAAAAGGAAAAATTAAAAAAAAAGTACCTTGAGGGGCAGCTGGCTGGCTCCTTTGGTAGAGCTTGTGACTCTTGATCTCAGGGTCATGCGTTCAAGCCTCACGCTGGGTGTGGAGCTTACTTAACAAAAAATACCTTGAGACAGATGAAAATGGAAATAGAATATACCAAAGTTTATGGGATGCAGCCAAAGCAATTCTAAGAGGGAAGTTCATAGTCATAAATGCCTACCTCAAGAAACAAGAAAAGCCTCAAATAAATAAGCTACCTTGATACCTCAAGGACCTTAAAAAAGAACAAATGAAGCCCAAATTAGTGAAGAAAGGAAATAACAAAGACTAGAGAAGAAATAAAGGAAATAGAGACAAAAAACCCCATAGAAAAGATCAAGAGCTGGTTCTTTGAAAAGATAAACAATATTGACGGGCCCCCCGGGGGGTTCAGTTCCTTAAGTCTCTGACTTTGGCTCAGGTCATGATTTCATGGTTCGTGGGTCTGAGCCCGACCCTGGGCTCTCTGCTGTCATCGCAGAGCCCGCTTCAGGTCCTCTGTCTCCTTATCTCTGTGCCCCTCCCCCACTTGCTCATGCTCCCTCTCTCAAAAATAAGTAAACGTTAAAAAAAACCAACATTGGGGCCCCTGGGTGGCTCAGTCGGTTAAGCGTCCGACTCTAGCTCTTGACTCGGGTCATGATCTCCTGGTTCATGAATTCGAGCCCCCTGGCAGGCTCTGTGCTGACAGTGTGGAGCCTGCTTAGGATTTTTTCTCTCTTCCTCTCTCTGCCCCTCCCCTGCTCATGCTTTCTCTCCCTCTCTCTCTCTCTTTCTCTCGAAAATAAACAAACATTAAAAACATAATACGGACAAACCTTTAGCTAGACTCACCAAGACAGTAAAAAGAGAGGAGTCCAATAAACGGAAGCAGAAATGAAAGAAGAGATGTTACAAGTGACCCCACAGAAATGCCAAGGCTCAGAAGGGACTACTATGAACAATTCTATGCAATGAACTAGACAACCTAGAAGAAGTGGTCACATTCCTAGAAACTCACAACCTACCCAGACTGAGTCATGGTGAAACGGAAAATCCGAACACACTGATTACCAGCAAAGGGATTAAACCAGTCATCCAAAACCTCCCAACAAACAAAAGTCCGGGACCAGAAACCCTCACTGGTGAAAACTACCCAGCATTCAAAGAATTAATATCAATCTTTCTCAAATTCTTCCAGAAAATACAAGAGGGGAATTCTGAGCACAGTTCACAAGGCCAGCCTTACCCTGATGCCAAACCAGACGTAAATGCCACAAAACAAGGAGATTCCAGGCCAATATCCCTGATGAATACAGAGGCAAAAATCCTCAACCAAATATTAGCAAACTGAATGCAACGGTCCGTTAAAAAGAGTCATACACCACGATTACGTGGAATTTATTCCAGGGATGCAAGGATGGTTCAACATCCACAAATTAGTTAACGCAATACACCACATAAACAAAATGGGGGACAGAAATCACCTGATTGTCTCAACAGATAGATGCAGAAAGAACATTTGACAAAGCTCAACATCTATTTATGATAAAAACTGTGAACACGATCAGTACCTCAACGCAATAAAGGCCACGTATGAAAAAAACCCCACAGGTAACATCATACTCAACAGTGAAAAGCTTTCAGCTTTTCAGGAATATGACAAAGATACCTACTCTTGCCCCTTTGACTTAACATATTATTGGAAGTCCTAGTCAAGAGCAATTCAGCAAAATAAAGAAAAATGTATCCAATTGGAAAGGAAGGGATAAAAACTGTCAGTACCTGTGGATGACACAGTATTACATACAGAAACCCAAAAGACTCCATCCTCAAACTGTCAGAACTAATAAATAGATTCAGTGAGGTTGCAGGATACAAAACGAAGACACAAAAATCTGTTGTGCTTCTAAACACTAATGAACTGTCAGGAAGAGAAATTAAGAAAATAATCCCGTTTGCAATTTCATCAAAAAGAATAAAGTGCCTGAGAATAAATCTAACCAAGGAAGTGAAAGATCTGTATGTTGAAACCCACAAGACATGAATGAAAGAAACTGAAAAAGACGAGTAAATGGAAAGATACTCCACACTCATGGATTGGGAGAATTATATTGGTAAAAGGTCTGTACGGCCCCAAACAACAGACAGATTCAGTGAATCCGTTATCAAAATTCCAACGGTGTTTTTCACAGAAATGGAACACTCCTAAAATCTGTACGGAATCACAAAAGACCCCAAATAGCCAAAGCAATCTTGAGAAAGAACAAAGTTGGAGGCATCACTCTCCCTGATTTCAAACTATATTACAAAGCAATAGGAACCCAAACAGTGCGGTACTGGCATAAAAACAGACACATGGATCAACAGAACAGAATAGAGAGCTCGAGGCATAAGTCCATGCAAAGGTGGTTAATTAGTTTACTACAAAGGAGCCAAGAATGTTTTTCAGCAGAGAAAGGACAGCTGTTTCAAAAATGGTGCTGGGAAAACTGGAAAGCCACATGTAAAAAACTAAAAATGGACCTCTCTCTTACACTGTACACAAACATTAACTCAGAATGGACTAAGATATGAGCATAAGACCTGAAACCACAACACTCCTAGGAGAAAACTTAGGCGCTAAGCTCCCTGACATAGCTCTTGGCGAGGATCTGACACCGAAAACAAAAGCGACAAAAGCAAAAATAAATACGTGGGGCTGGCCACATCAAACTGAGAAGCTTCTGCCCACGAAGGAAACCATTAACAACATGAAAAGACAACCTACGAAATGGGAGAAAATAGTTACAAATCATGTATCTAGCGACGGGCTAATATCCAAACTATATACAGAACTCATATAATCCAATAGCAAACCCCCCCCCCCCGAAATCCAGTTTAAAAATGGGCAGAGGATCTGAACAGACATTTTTCCAAAAAAGACACGCAGATAGCCTACAGACACATGAAGACATGCGCAACAGCACGACTCCTCAGGGAAATGCAAATCAAAACCACAGTGAGATATCACCTCACACCTGTCAGCATGGTCAGTATCAGAAAAAAAACAAGAAATAACAAGTGTTGGCGAGGGTGTGCAGAAAAGGGAACTCTCATGCACTGTCGGTGGGAATGTAACCTGGCACAGTCACTGTGGAAAACAGTATGAGGTTCCTCAAAGAAATTAAAAGTAGAAATACCATATGACCCAGTAATTCTACGGCTGGGTATTTATCCAAAGAAAATGAAAACGGCCATTCGAAAAGCTATTTGCACCCCCGCGTTCCCTGCAGCGTTATTTACAACAGCCAAGATAGGGCAACACTCTAAAGTATCCATCAATGGCTGAATGGATAAAGAAATTGTGGTACACATATGTATTACTCAGCCGTAAAAAAGAATGAAATCTTGCCATTTGCGACAACATGGATGAAGGTCAAGGGCATTATGCTAAACGAAGTTAAGTCATACAGGGAGAGACAAATGTGGTAGGATCTCCCTTAGATACGGAATCCCAAGCAAAAACAAAAACAACCCAAGCTCACAGGTACAGATAACTGGTGGTTGCAAGAGGCAGGAGATGGGAGGTGGGAGAAATGGGTGAACTGTTTTGATTTTCTTTTTCTTTTTTTTTTTTTTAGTTTAAATAAGTTAAACAAAACTCTTCCTACAAAGTAAAAATTAGGCAAATTCTGGCCCTCTGGGCCTCTTTCCCCTATGCTCCCCTGCAGAGTCACTTGAAAGCCACCCCCCCTCACAGCTGGTGAAGTCCATGCAGCACCGCCCCCCCCCCCACCAGAGTGACAGGCCACCTAGGTCCCAGCACACTAGCATATTCAGCTCTCTCCAAATCTCACTCTGACTGAAAGCCTGGCGCTAACCCCACTTTCTGGGAAACTCGTCTCTGGTTAAGTGAATGTAAGGCCAGTGATTACCAACTACAGCAACAAATCACCCGCGAGACATTTAAAAGTAGCCAGGACCCTGCTCCTTCCCTTAAGGTTCTGATTCAGGCGTTCTGCGGCAGGCTGGAGCTTCCATATTTTAAAAACGATCTTTATGTTCAATAAAGAATTACTGAACACAAGTTGACTGAAGTCGACTCTAGAGACCTCTGAGCTCCCTCCCAGCTAGAACCTTGGCACTCCAAACACGGACAGAACTCTGGTTCCCCTGAGGTCCTATCATCCATCCACAGGGAGCTGATGACCTGTGCCTCCCACTGGCACTTTGTGGCCCGTGGTGTGGTGGCGGCTCCCCCATTGACTCGGAGCTCTTGGAGGGCAGGGAGATCCCGTTGGAGACCCGTGTGTCCCCATCTTGGCTGGAGCGGCCGTTGGCACACAACAGAGGTATCCGGGACCTGCTGGCTGTGTGTGGCCAGAGCTCAATGGGGAAGGGGAGGGGAGCGGAGACCCCAGCCTGAGAAGCTGGCAGGCTAGGTCTTCCCTGCAGCTGCTCCTCAAAGGTTCTGGTCTAGACCAATAGTTGGGGGTTGGCAGGGGGAAGATCAGACCGTGAGCTGGGTGCCACTTCAGTGCACCAACTGGAATCAGCGGGGCGCCCCCCTCCCCACCCTCGCCTACCCTGAAGCCGAGAGGCTGAGGGCTGATTTTGCAGAGGCAGGTTCCAGCTTGGGGGTGCAGCCATCATTAGCTGGGGTGGGGGTGGAGACGGGGACTCTGGGTTGTGTTTGGCTGGAAGCTGGAAGGGAAGCAGGTGGCAAAGCTTGAGTGAGTAACCGCCTCCCCAGAGCAGCAAATCTTGCCGCCCCAGGAAGTCCCACAGACATTCTGCACCCCCTCCCCCCGCCCACGCCGGGACCTTCTCCTGGCAAACGCCCACCCGAGCTCCGCACCTCCAGCTCGCTTTACGCGCTCGCTCTTCCGGCGCAGACGCGCGGCGCCCCAGCACACTTGACCCCGTTGCAGACACCCACACCATGCCCCGGGCAACCTCTCCGGCGGATCCTCCCTTATTCTCTTGCCACACCCCACCCGCCGCCCATCCTCTCGCCCTTCAGACCCTTTAGAAACCCGGGAAGGGTCCCTGTGGCTCCCGGGTCCCGGGAGGAGCCGGGCCGGGCCGGGCAGGGGGCGTGGCCTGGGCAGGTTTGCGGAGCTCTGGGGTACTATCGCCCTCTGCTGGGAAGACTTGGGAATTGCTTCACCTCTCTGTCGGTATTTTTCCTGCCCCCTTGGCCACCTGGTTTCGGACCTTCCTTGACCTCTCTGCCATCTCTCTTCTTTCCTTGACCTGACCCCTGGAGAACTTCGAATATGTAGGTGTCGGTCCTAGTCCCGGGTCTGTCACAGGCTAGGCTCGGGTTTCTTCCCGGTGATAACAGTCATGAAGACCAAATGCAGGACAGTGAAAGAAGACATTTTGTAAACCGAAAGGGAGCATCTGGGTAAGAGGTGTGGCTGTTGTTAATGCTAAGGGCAGTCTCTCATACTTTCTGGGGTGTGGATCCGGGGGGGGGGCATTTCCCCCCCTGTCCTTGGCCCACAGTGGAACTAGAGGCACAAATCTCTAGGGATCATCACATTTTGATATATTGCCTTCCCGTCTTTTCCCCCATATAGAGAAGCAAATATATATATATATATATATATATATATATATATATATATATATATTTTTTTTTTTTTTTTTTTAATACAAATGTGACCATACTCTACATGCAGTTTTATGTCTGGTCCCCCCCCCCCCCCCCCCCGCCCCTTCAAGTGCACAAGTCATGGTTAAAAGCCTGGATTCGGAAGTCAGACAAACCTGGATTCAAGTCCCCCTGTCCTTAGGCAAACCACATAACCTCTACCTTTCTCAGCCTCAGTCTCCTCATCTACAAAGTGGTGCTGGGGCACCTGGGTGGCTCAGTCGGTTGAGCGTCCGACTTCGGCTCAGATCATGATCTCACAGTTTGTGGGTTCGAGCCCCACGTCAGGCTCTGTGCTGACAGCTCGGAGCCTGGAGCCTGCTTCCGATTCTGTGTCTCCCTCTCTCTCTGCTATTCCCCTTCTCACATGCTGTCTCTGTCTCAAAAATAAATAAAGGTTAAAAAAAATTTTTTTTTAATAAATAAAAACACAAAATGGTGCTAATGTGGGGAATACACACTTCACAGCCCCTGGGCATTTCCAGCTCAGCATGTGTTAGCAGGTGTTATCTCATGCTTGGATTTTGTTTTGTTTCCAATGTTTATTTATTTATTTTGAAAGAGAGTGAGTGCATGGGTCCATGAGGGCACAGTGGGGGAGGGGCAGAGGGAGAGGAAAACAGAGAATCCCAAGCAGGGTCTGCACTATCAGCACAGAGCCTGACACGGGGCTGGATCCCACAAGCCGTGACATCATGACCTGAGCAGAAATCAAGAGTCAGACGCTTAACCGACTGAGCCACCCAGGCGTCCGTCATGGCTTGTATTTTGAGCAAGACTCTTCTCCAGCCCAGTGATTCTCAGTGTGCAAGATGTTCTCCCTTCTACAGGTGCCATCACGGTAAGAAAGGGAGATCTCCATCTCTGAGCTTGCCCCCACCCCAGCACTGCTCTTGGACACATGGGTCTCGTTATCCTTCAAGCACACTCAGAATTCCCCTTCTTAGTGAACTGCAACTGCCCTCTGCCTCGCTGGCCTTTTCCCCAGGTTAGGGCTCCTTCCCTCCCTTCCCTGGGGTTCCTACTACCTGTTGCCTCCGCAGAGAAGCCTCTCTGACTGTTCCTTTAAAATCGACAGCCTTAGTCATTTTTCTAGGCACTTACCTGCCCTGTCTGTCTTCATAGCACTTCTCAGTATGAGGCATTATGTTATATATGTTTTTATCAGTATCTCCCCTTTCCCCGCCGATATATGTCCAAGGAAAGTAGAGGCTTTCTGAGTTTATTTCTCGCCCATCTCTGCGGTTCCTACAAGACTGCCTAGCACGTAGTAGGCCCTGGATAGATTGCTGTGTGAATATGAATAAATCCACCACTCACCTTTCTCCCTTCAGAGGCAACAGTTTCCTAGAGGCCACTTGTGTCCAGCAGAGGGCGCCACCACACAGCGTTTGGAAGTCTGGGCTGGCGCTAGGATGGGAGACATTTATAAAGCCCGTGGGCCTCCCACCCTGTGGGCGCTCCGTGGGGGCTGGGATTGGAAGAAACAGGGCCCCCTGCACTCATCTGTCTTGGCAGCGTGGAGCTGGCAAGCCCCGGCCACATCCTCCAGCGCGCTCCGGTGCCCTGACTGCCGGACACACGTCCCTTGGCAGCTGATGCTTCTGGGTGGATCACACCCTGCCCTGGGCTGTGCAAAAATGAGACCAGTACCATGAGGCGCATTGCTTGTGCCCGGGTGTGCTGCAAGGCCCAGACAGAAGTGTGTGTGAAATGTTTTGTGAGTGTGAACGCCAGGCGGATGTAATTTAGACACGCTTTTACTGGTGGTGGAGGCAGATGGGCAATTGAAGAGGAGAGATCAGAGAGCTCTTCAAGGGAATTGCCAGGCTAAATGAAGGTGGGCTTGTGAAGAAGCTCAAGACAGTGAAGGAGAATGAAGAAGTTAAAAATAACAAGTACCTTTCACCAAGAGCTTATTAGGAGCCAAGGCTGAGGAAAGCGACCTCCAAACATTGTCTAATTATAGCTGACACTTAGATGGTGCTGACCTGTGCCAGGCACTGTTCAAGCGCTTTGTGCACACACACTCATCGGATCCTCACCACTCAGGGAGCTGGGTCCTTGGGATCTCTGTGTCCATTCTATGCATGAGGAAAATTAACCAAATAGCTTGAGGAACTTGCCCCAAACCACACAGACAGGGCTGGGATTCAGACCTAAGCAATCTGCCCCCTGGAATGGGCTCCCCAAGCCCTCGTGGTCACAACCACTCTGAAAATAAGGTATTCTTGTTCTAGTTCCCCGGGGGGAAACTGAGGCTCAGGCGAGCGCACAAAGGCTGCTAAGGCCACGAGGCAAATAAGTGTATCTGAGCCCTGCTTAACGACCAGATGATACCTGCCAGTCCCCATGGAGTCAGGAAAGGGGCTGCGGAGACGGGGACAGGGTGCTCTCAGGCGGGGCTCGCAGCTGGCACGCCTGCTTCTTCCTCTGAGGGTCAGGGCCGGCTGAGAGAACCCAGGCTGCGTAGGGCTGCGTGGCTGAAAGAGAGGCTGCTTGGTGGTCTCAGATTGGTGGAAGGAAGGAGGCTGGGCCACCTTCTGGGCCAGGATGGGAGGGAAGGAAGGAAGTACAAAGTGTTTTGGTAGACACCATCCACAGTGATCCCACCCAGGCCTATGGTCTCCCTCCTGCAACCCTCCCCCCCCCCCCCACACACACACAGGGAGAAAAGGGGCACTGAGTGGCTGTCTTGATAGGGCGAGGTGGGAACAGCCCCATCCCTTGCCACAAGAGCCCCCAACCCAGCCCCTGGCTCCCAGCCTGTTACATAAGCTGCTCCATACCCAGGGACTGGAAATAGCCATGACAGTGACGGGCTGGGCCGGGGGCATGATGAATGGTCCCCAGGAGCATCAGCTGACCGCTCCCTAAGTGACCTGAGGGCCTGCTGGCAGCTCAAGTTACCTAGCCCTCCCTGGGAGGAGGCTTGCAGAGGACAGTTCCAAAGTGACTCTGCGTCTGGACATTTATGGTGTGAGTGTCTGAGGGATCGTCCTACTCACAAGCCTGAGTGGCTAAGGCAGTTCACAGCCACACTGGGCCGCTGCAACACCCCCCCACCCAACCCCCACCCCCGGATGCTGGGTGCCAGAGCCTTGCCCAGAGAAAGTGCTTCGGAATCCCTGGAGCCAGCACCAGAGACAGCTGGAGCTCTGCTCCTCTGGGTCCTCCACTAAGGGCACCAGCAGAGAGCAAGAGGAGATTGAGAAATCGGGGGTGGGGCGTGGGGGCTGCTGGAGGCCACAGGCTGCATTATTCCAGGGCTGCCCACTCCACCCCATCCCCATGCCTCCCAGTTTGCAGCACACCCTGACACTGCACTAAGGGCCCCTTGATCCAAGGAGGTGCCCATATGCTCTGATGCCCACTGGAAAGGGCAGAGCCACAAGACCCCTCCAGTCACCAGGTATACACCCCTACTCCTGAAAGCCACTTGGGCAGACTTTCCCAGACGCCCCCCCCCCCCCCCGCCAGCCCTCCCTCCCCGGGGCACAGGAGGCTGTTCTCCCAGTGCACAGTGATCACATGGTAAGAATTATGATGATGGCTCTTCCAATTCTGTGCCTTTGAGATACCTACCCCTCCAAAACAAAAACAACCACCACCACCACCACCACAAAAAACCCACCCCAAACCAAAAATAAAAACCTTCCTCCTAAAAATATCAAATTAATGCTTTGTATCACCTACACCAGTTAAATCACCTAATTATTCGCCCCCAAATCCTTGGGTGGAATGGGTACTCCCATCCCAGGGAGTGAGGACCTCTCTTGCTCCATGACTCCAGAGCCCTCTGACAGGTAGGAACCTCCCAATTGGAGAAGTGTGGGGAATTTTACAAAAGCAACGGAAGGCAGGTGAGCCGCCCAACAACCTTCCTGCTGAGAGAGGTTCCCTGCTCAGTGATCAGATGGTCACACAGACACAGAGCCACTCTTGTTGGTGCTCAGGTGTGGGGCCAGGACTCCCCTCCAAACCCCTAGAGGAGCACTCTCTGGAAAGCTCTGCCTGTGCCCAGGTAGTGCCCCTGTCTCGGCCACCCTCCTTGTGCGCCTGTGGGTCTGGGACTTCTGAGCCCGTGGAGGGGGCAAAGAAGAGACGAGCCCCAAAGGTACACCTGGGGGCTATGGAATACCCACCCCACTGCCCAGGAAACCTGTGTGGGAGAAGGGCTGGGCCTCTCCTGTTCTCCTATCTGCCTCCATGTCTCTCCCAGCGCTCCCCTGGGAGTCGTCCCCGGTAACCGAAGCTGGTGCAAGCCGGAGGAGGTGTCGCTTGGTAACAAGGATGGCACACAAGATCCAGCTAATCTGCGTTGCCCCAGCCGGGCAGGCAGCTGCCTGCTGGCTAGCAGCAGCCCCCCCGGAGACAGATGCTTAGAAACTTCTACCTATTTCCACTTCAGCAACCCCCAAGTTCTAGGCAAGTTCTAGCAAACCCCAAGGTCTGGGCAGGGAGGACACTTTATCTCCCCATCCTCCCTACCCTTCTGTCCCTATCCATTTCCTTGAGCCCTAGCTCCCTTCACAGCACGGTGAAAAATCTACAGACTTCTCTGGGGATCTCAGGCTCTGTTGCAAGTCATGAAATTAGAGGCAAATCTGTTCGCCTGTCTGAACCTTCCACTCCAATCTGGGAGGCAACAGCCAGTGGTTCAGTGCATGGCCTTTGAGGCCACAAGGGCCTGGATGCTAATCCACAGCCCATTTTTCAGCTGTGAGACATCCAGCATGTTATTTAACCCCTGGGAGCCTCAGTTCCCTCAATACTAAATAGTACCCCCCTTAGAGGGCTGTGGAAAGAAGAGACAAAGTAAGGAAAGTGCTTGGCCTAGTGCCTGCCTGGCACGGGCCTCCACGTGATTTGGCCAGGCCCTCCTCTCTGGCCTCCTGTCCAGCACCCTCCCTTAGTCACTGGGCTCTGTACTTGCCTTACTCCCCTGCTGTGGACCAAACTTTCTCCCCGGCTCGGGGCTCTCTTAAATATTGTTTCCTTTCCCTGGAATACTCGGCCCTTCCCCCCACTTGAGAAATACTCCTCAGTTGAAAAATGATTTCCTTGGAGAAGCATTCCCTCACCCATCACCCCTTCTGAATGACAGCTCCCCATTAAATAGCTCACTGGCATCCAGCATTTTGTTCTCTCTCTCTTTCTCTTTTTCTTTTTTTTTTTTTTCCGGCCCTCCTCAAATGATTTACTGCACACTGCTTCTTACCCATCCTGCCCTCTGGAGGGGCAGCCCTCCCGTTTTCTCTTTATGGCGCTTATCTATTCTCCAGACGGTTTAACATTAGTCTCCCCTCCCGGGCTCTAAGAATCAGTGGGCCAGGACAGGGGCTGTGTCCGTTTTGTTCTTTGCGATGTCACAAGCGAAGAGAGTTTGGCTTAGGTGTTCCCCAAAGTCCGTCCTAGCTTTCTGTATCTCTTTATTTCTTATTTCTTCCTTTTCCTCATCTCTATATTGACCTCAATAATTTTTTGCATCATTTCTCAGGTTCACTGAATCTGCAGGAAACGGGGTCTAACTGGAAAGGCAGCTCAAGATTTAAGGGCGCTTGCCCTTAATTCCACTCCATTCCCCACAGGACTGGCTGGACCAGGTCTGGGATGGCAAATCTCAAACCAGCCCCCAGCCGACTCCGGAACCCCTCTTCTGCCTCCTCCCGGGGGGGGGGGGCCGCCCCCCCCTCGGGCGCCCCCCCCCTCGGGCGCCCCCCACCCCGCGCGCCCCGCCCCCGCGCCCCGGCCCCGGCCCCGCCTTCGCCAAGGCGTCTATTCGCAGGCACCAGACGAGAAGGAAGCAAACGCCCAACGGCTGATTTGCATACAATCGTGTAATTGGTTGGAAGGGCCGCAAGGTAGCCAATGGTTTGCAGCGGTGTTTACCCCGGCGCGGCTCCGCGCCGCCGAGTGATGTAATGGAAGCCTGGCTGGGGCGGCGCGGGCTCCCTCCCGTCCGCCTCCTGACGTAGCGGCTTCCCCGGGCCCCACCCGGCCCAGCCGGGCCAGGCGCGGGGCAGCGCGGCCGCCCCCGGGACGGTGGCGTGGGGCACGGCCGAGGCTGCACTGCTGCGGCGGGGCCCGGCCCTGTTCCTTCCGGCCTGGCGTTCCGGTCCCGGCCCCTGGGGGAGGGCCCGCCGGGCCAGACCTGATCTCCGGCGACGTGGAGAGAAATCTGGAAGCGGACACCGGAGGATTACCAAACTCTGCTCCTTGGGGAGTTGATTACCAGCCTCTCGCTTCATAAATCACGTAGTTCTGTAACGTTCTGCCTTTGTTTACAACGAGCCTGTTTGATTCTGTAATTAAAAAAATAAAGTTATAGAGGTTTTCTGCTTGTTTTTAATAAAGAGCCTGGCTTGGATTTAGGGGAAAGCTTGGCATTAATTCTAGCTCTGTCACTTCCAGCCTGGTGAACTTGGTCACTTTTTCTTGCTAGCCCTGATGGCCTCTCTTGGCAACCAGGGAATAGAAAATGTGGAGGTACCGTCTAAAGTACGAGGCCTCCTCATCCTTATGTAATTCAGAGCAGGTCACCCCATCCGGGTGGTGTCCCTGGAAGGACCCTGATCCCTGGGACAACCCCAGGAAGGCCCTGCTCTGTCTTTGTACCCCCATTTTCCCCTTTAATTGCTCCTAAAACTGGGGAAGGGTGGGGAGACCCCTGCAAAATATTTCTCCATCCTCAGATGAGAAAAGGAACCACGAAGGGAATCCCCTCCACAACCCCTCTCCTCACTCAGGGCTAGGCCCTGGGCAGGGGAGCCCCTTCCGGGCACAAAAGGGCTGGGGAACCCCCTTGACATACTTTTACTGGCAACCCCATTGGGCCAGGGTGGAGGTGAGGTGGAATAGTGTCTCCCTGACTGGGTGGAGTTGCATCAACGTTTTTTGCTACTGTGAGATTGGAGGGGCATGTGGGGAACACCACGAGAGGTCTGGCTGGTTGTTCTGGGTCTCAACCCTGCCCCCACCCCATATCTAAGAACTCTGAAGTCAGCCTTTTCCTCCATACGATGTGCGTGTGCTCCCTTCTCTGTGTCTTGCCTGGTCCTCTCTTTACCTTCACACAGTGCCCCATGTTCTCTTCTTCAAGGGAGGCCTCTCAGATTAACCTTCTGGATTCCCACCCCAATGTCGGCTGGAGACCTCTTGGAGGCTACCTTTTGGGTCTTCTGGCAATGTGTTCATAACTGTTCTCATGTTCTACCTCCCCATCAGACTAGGAAGCAACTTTCTGTAGCAAGATCTTGTCCTCCCTTAGGAATTTCCCAGAATGTGTCACAGCAACTGACCAGAGCACCTGTTTCCCCCCTCTGGTCCTAGCTCCTGAGCCATGCAAGTGGTTGAACTTCTCTCTCGTCAATTTTCCCATCTGCGAAAGGGGCTTGTGTTCCTGGAGTTTGTGTAGAAAGAAGAGGGGCTAGGCATGAAGGAACAAGACGGTGAGTAGAAACTAGAGCACTGGTCTGGGAGTCAGAAGACCCGGGCTCTGATCCCGGCTTGGACGTTGCTAGCTGAGCCAGCTGGGTCAAAGAGGCAACAAGGGGGCCGGAATTTACTGGACATCTGTAATGACACTAAAAGGTGGTATTGCCTCGGTCACCTGTGCAGCCCTTCAAGCCCCCAAATAAACATACCAGCTCCGCAAAGCTACGGTCAGTAGTCTGCATCTGCAGATTCAAGATAGGGTCCCCTGGCCTGCCTTCCGCTAAGGCCTCCTGTATAGAAATAGCAGGTCTGCTACTATGTGCCAGACTACTTGCTACATTCTTTTTTTTTTTTTTTTTTTTTTTTTTTTTTGAGAGAGAGTGAGCAAGCGAGAGGAGGGGAGGGGCAGAGAGAGGGAGACACAGAATCCCAAGCAGGCTCAGAGCTGTCAGCACAGAGCCCCAGAGGCTGACATGGGGCTCAAAGTCATAACCCGTGAGATCATGACCTGAGCCAAAGTCGGACACCCGACGGAGCCACCCAGGTGGCCCCTACTTGCTACATTCTTTGTATCTACCCTCAAAGATACACTCTTCGCAACAAGGGTACATTTTCATCTTCTTGTTTCAAATGAAGAAATGAAGAAACTGAAGCCCAGTCCAGGTGAGTAACTTCCTTGAAGGCACACAGTTGGTCACAGGTGGGACCAGTGTCAATCCCAGGCCTCTTGAACCCAAGTTCCTTCTCCCACCTCAAGCTGCCATGATAAGCCACACAGGTGTGTGTGTTTTGCCATTACATATTTTAGTATATGTTTTACTTGATTATAAAACAGGAGAAGATATATAAAGCCAAGTTGTGTTAAAGTATTTATGGAAGGGAGAGACCTCTGTGGGCTGGAAGCCTTCATGGAAAAACTGGTAATTGAGCTTTTTCTTTTTCTTTCTTTCTTTTTTTTAATTTTTTTTTATTTTTCCTGTCCAAATAAATGTATTTCTCCTACACAGGCAAATATTTTTAAAATGTATTTCAAAAGTTAGATTTCTGGAAAAAGAAAAAGAGAGGGTGGGGGTAGTGGCTTCTTTAAAATGCCCATTTGGAAGGAGCTGCTGGGGTAGGAAGGAGAAGGGGGAACTAGTCCCAAGCCTTCCCCCCCCCCCCCACCTTGCCATTTTGAAGTCTCGGTTTCTTTATTTCTGCGTCCACCAGATTCCATGTCGAATCTGGGAAAGGAATGTAAAGGGTCTGAGAAGAACCTTGATTTTGAGACAAAGCAGCGATTCTTGGGATCATGATGAGGATGGAGAGAAAGGGGCTTCTGAGTTGCAGCAGTTAAGGACCAGGTCCAGAAAAGGATTTCTGCCGGTGGGCAGGGCGGTGGGGACAAGAATGTGGCCCCTGGAATGAGGGCTGAGTGGGGGTGTGGGGCCTCTTTTGGAGAGTTTTGAATGCAGAAGAGATTCTTTGTTGCGTGGGGCCTGGCCTCTGTGCTGGGGATATGATAGCATGCTTGTAATTTAAGGTGGCTCCAAAAATGAGCAGGCGCTGGTGGCTGGTGTAGCAGAGCACAGGACTGGGTCCCGCCTAATGGCTCCTCCCCAGGAGCTTCGCCTGCCTGGCAGTACAGGAACAGACATTATAACACACCCCACACCCCCCAGTCAGCCCCCCCCAGTCCCACTGCTCCAGCGTTGGCCTGGCTTCCCTGCACCAGCCACTCCAAAAGTGGGGGGCTGTTGGGGCAGAAGGATATGTTCAGAACAAGGTAGTTCTCCCATCTCCAAAGAATGTCCCAGTCCAGGGTGAGAGAGAAACCTTTCAAGTACTCCCACCCCCAGGAAGGTTCTTACTGAGGAGACTTGGAGACTATGGCCAGAAGAGGGTGGGCCACTCAGGGCTTCCTGGCCACTGAGGTGAGCCTTCGTGTACTTCCCGCAGGGAGCACTCCAGTGGACTGGGGGGGAAGTCGGATTCCTAGAAGAGAGTAAGAAGAAAGTATAAGGCCTCTCCACTGCTGCTCAGTCTCCTGATAACCAGAGAAGGTGGACAATATGATCACCCTCATTTAATAGGTAAGGAAACCCAGGCTCAGAGAGGTGACGTGACTTGCCCTCTGTCACACCGTAGTACAGGGACAGCCTGATCAGTGAATCCACCACCAGCCTTGGCCTTGCACTCCCACCGCCTCTGGAAACACTTCTCTTCAGGAGAAATTTTACCCTCCCAAACTCTCCCTCTCTGTCTAAACTGCCCTCCCGTGTGGAAGCTGGGGCGTCCTGCTAGTCGGATTCCTTGCCCTTGGGGTGGCATTCAGGCCAACCAATCGATGCTGGTGGGGGTGCCCAAGGCTCAGAGGGCGGGGGCCCTGACCTCTTAAGCCAGCCTAATGGCTGTGTGACTTTGGGCCGCCGCGGGGCCTCTCTGGGCCTCACTTTTCCCACCTCTGTTTCCGGGGAAGCCCCTGGGTAATTTATTTATAACCCAGCTCCAGGTTTGCTGCCTCGGAAGGTGTTAGCGAGGCCGCAGAACCCTCACCTGCAAAACGGCTCCCCCACCCCAGCCACAGCGAGGCGGATTATGTAACTGGGTGTGCGGCGAGTTGGGGGGGGGGGGCGGGGGCGCGGGGCGGGGCGCTCACGGCTATTCCGGGCGCCGCTATTTTTAGCCCCATTGATGAGGCTGCGTCGGCCGCCGCCGCCGGGATTCCGGAGACGTCAGTGGGCGCGCGTCACGGTCCCCGCCCGCCCACCGGGGGAGGCGCGCCCGGGGCCGGGAAGGCTGCGCTGGCGGCCGCGGGCTGCGGGGGCGGGGGGCGCGGCCGCGGCCGGAACTGCGGGGCGGGGGGCTTCCCGGGGTGGGGGGCGCGGAGCCGCGGCCGCGTGGCTGCAGGAGCTCGCAGCGGCGGCGGCGGAACTGGTAGGGGGCCCCGCGCGGCGCCCGCGACCCCCCGGCCTCCAGGCATGGGCGCCCCTGCGCCTTGCGGTGCGGAGCAGCTCCCCGCTGGCCGGTGCGCGACCCCGGAAGGCGGGGGTGCAGAGGCGAGCAGAGCTCGACCGGCCAGGTGAGGGGGCCCGGGTGGGGAGCGGTGAGGGGGTCTCCGGGAGCTGCCCGGGGAGAATGGGGTCTCCGCCTATGCGGTGGAGTGGCCTGGGAGCCACGCTGGGAGTCCTGCTGGGGATCGTGGGAGTGTGGGGCGGGGAGGGACTGGATTCCCTGCGGAACCTGCTGACCCAGACTCAGCCTACCCCCCCCCCCCCCCCCCCCGAGTGCGGCGGCCAACGCTTTTTCTCCCTGGCCCGCCAAGGGTGGGGTTTGGCCCGTGAGGGGCGCTGGAGATGGCCGGGCCGGAGAAATTCCTTCCAATCCCCCCCCCTCCCCGCCCCCGGCTGCGGGGAATGGGTTCCAGGGGTTCGGGAGGGGAGGGACCGGGACCAGAAATGCCCGGGGCGGCCCCTTTGTGGGACCGAGTGAAGAAATCGAGGCCGGAGAGGGTCTCCTCGAGTCAGGCGCCAGGACCTGGGATTAGAAGTGGCGCAGAAGTGGCATTTACAATGGCTTACGGTGGAGGCTTCATTTGGTTGGGGGGCTAGCGTTCTGGGCATGCCGGGGAAAAGGAAGACTGGGCAGAGGTAGGTGGCTAAGCAAGTGTTGTGCCCAAAGGGTGCCGATCGATTAGGCGGCAGATAACAGCCCGGGCAGGGCCTCCAGTGGCGGCTACAGCAGTGGTCCGACACCCACTTCAAGTGAATGTTTAGATCAGCGAGGGATGGAGACTTAAAAGGGGAGCCGGCTGACTGGAAAGCCCTAGGGCCCAGGGGAATGACAAGTGCACAGCAAGATAAAATCAAGATTCGGAATGATGGCAGCCAGGCTGAAGGATGGCCCAAGACTGACAAGATGAACAGGACTGATTATAAATGTTGGGGCCTGTGCTGGAGTGAAAAAAATGAGCTCAGGGGTTCAGGCCTAGCACCTGGCTCCGAGGCCCAGCAACCCAGGGCCGGGAGCTTCTCACTTGCTTTCCGATGTTGGCTGCCAAACTGCTTTGTGCAATCTAAGGCCTCTACCCACCAGAGGAATCCCAAGGCGGGAAGACGGATGCCTGGCCCTGGGCTCGCTGGTTGGACTCCCTGGATTCTTTCTAATCCCAGTTTTGCCACTTCCTAGCTGTGTGACCTTTGGCAAGTTACTTGACATTTCTGTGCCTTAGTTTCTCCACTGGTAAAATGTTCCCTACAATAATCTCCTCCTCTAGTGAGGAGGCTGAAGTGAGAAAATGCATGTAAAAGGCTTAGTGATATATCTAGCACATGGTGTTCGGTAAATATTGTCTGCCATTGTTCTTGTTGATAATGAGCAATGTGCCCATTTCTGGGTGGGGACTTGGCCAATGCACCGCTTGGTGTGTCAGCCGTGTCCTGGGGGCAAGGAGGAGTTTAGTTAGCAGACTGAAATACTTGATAGGAAGGAGGAGAAGGAGGTTTTGGATGGGCCCGGGCAGAGCTGGGATCCAGGGCTGGGGCTCTTGGAGTCCAGGTTGTAGCTCAGCATTGGGAAGAGCCCTCAGACTTTGGATCCGCCCTCAAGTGGAAAGGACAGTTCTTTAGCGACCGTGTTCTCCTCACCTCCTTCCAAGCTAGCTGGCCCATTCTCCCAGCCCAGCTCTGGTGCAGGCCTGTGTGAGTCCTTTCCTCCTGCATTCCACAAATACTTACCAAGTACCTGCTAGTGCTGAGCTCTGTTTCGGAGACTGCAGACTGCGGCGATCGAGACAGACACGTGAACAGATGAACAGCATTAGCCCTATGGTGATAATACGAACAGGTTAATGCGGTGGGGGTGGGGGTGGAGGCTCTCCAAAGAGATGGAATGGGACTGGAAACCTGACTGGTGACAAGGGGCAGACATACCGGGCAGTGACTTTCCTGGAAGAGGAGGCAGCCAGTGCAAAGGCCCTGACTGGGGAAAGAAAGCCCAGGTGCTTAGAGCACAGCAAGGAGGGGGAGCAAGGGCTGGGTCCTGCGGTGTGGCCTGATGCTCCCACTCCCTTAAGGGGACATCCCTCTCTTCTCCACACCTGCCCAGTCCTATGGCATACTCAGAGGTTTGCCCTCTGCTCTGTGTTGAGTGTAATGGACTTTGATCTGTCCCCCCAGAGGAACCTCCTGGGGTCCAGAGGTGTTGGTTTGCTCCTTCTTGGACCTTCTGTGGCTCGTGGCTCACTGCCTGATTTTAAGCCTGATTTTGCTTTCAGTGTGGGGTTGGAAGCTCTCCAGATTTCTAGACTGCCCCCCTCTCTTTCCTGCAGCCTGGTCTCCATTACTCACAGGAACATGGGAGTTCTAGTAGCTCTGTAAGAGGAGAATCTGAGTACCATGGTCCAGAGTAGCTCCTTTTAGCCCGTGGACCCCGGGGCAGAGGTCAGGAAGGCCAGGAAGCCCATTGCCCACCCTCTGGGCCCTCCTCCTCCTTACTCCCTCCACCTCCCATCATGGAGACATTTACTTCCCTTCTCCCAGACCTCATCTTGGCCTGAAGCACCTGGTCCTACTCTCACTCTGGGACTCAGTTGAGAGAGGAGAAAGCTGAATTAGGGCGGAAAAAGAAGTGGGGTCTGGGGTACCCTGGTTGAAGGAGGGTTTGGCACCAGTGAGGGGGAAGGCGAGAGCTTAAAGAGGCTGGAAGGGTGGTACTCACAGTTGGCTCTGGAAGTGGAGGCCAGGTGCCCAGAAGTGGCTTGGAGTAGGAAGCAGAGTCTGGGGCTGGCTTTGATTCGTCCTCGTTTGATTTTTCCCAACAGTGATAGCACATACGTGTGTATACGTATCCAGCATTGTTCTATGTCCTGTACACGTATGAACTCATTTTAAGCTCCGTGATAGCCTTGTGGTTGTGAATATCAGAGACAACTACGGAGTGTCGTTCTCACAGTTGAAGAACAGGAGGCACAGAGAGGTTATGTAACCTGCCCAAGATCATAAGTGATAGAGCCGTGATTTGAACACAGGCATCTGGGATCTGGCATCTGGGCCCTTAACCTCTTTGCTCCAGGCTGGGCCTTCCTGTCTGGGGACTGGAGTGCCTTCACAGAATATTTCCTGGGAGTCCCCACTGCTCTGGTTGGAAGGCTGGCTGCCTGGAGATGGAGTGATGGAGCCCCTGCCCTGTGGAGTTGTCTGAGGCTTTGGGGGCCAAGTTGGAGCCCCTTAAGGAGAGAGAGGTTATTTTACTCTATCCTCACAATAGCTCTCTTTTCTCTGCCTACGAAGTGCCCTTTTGTGCACATCAGGGCTGAGTGCTAGACAAAAGCCACCCCCCACCCCAATCCAAGAGTGAGGCATGAGGCTGAGGGGCTGGGTGCTGGCATGTGTCCCCATGGTCCTGAGATGTCCCACACAATGTCAGCTGTTCCTGGTCACACCTCACATCCCCAAGAGCTGTTTGCCTAGGGTGTGTGCCCCCAGGTTCTGATGCCCAGCCCAGGAAAATCCTTGGGCTGGCTTGTCAGCTCTCACGGTCCGGGTCCTGCCTCTATTCCCACTCCTGTGTTTCCTGGCTGTGCTGCCTCCAGGGAGTGTCCCTGCTGGCTGGTTATTCCTCACTCACATGGACTCTCCCTCCGGACTCTCCCTCCGTAGGCTTCCACCATGGACAGAGGCCAGCCCTGGCCCCTCTCAGGCATCCCAGCTCCGCCTGCCAGGCCCTGAAGGCACAAGGGATGGTTGAGTGTTGTCTGTGGTCTGTTGGTTCATCCAGATTGGTAAGTGCTCTACTGTTGTCCTTTGTACACCCTGGGGCCTTCAAGCAGGTGAGGTTGGGGGACAGAGGTGGGTGTGGAGCTGCCCTAAGTGGATGTGGTTTGGGGGATGGAGGGGGAAGCCCTGCAGAGGTGGCGGGTGAGGTTCTGCTCTGCTTGGGGAGATCTGATTTCTTCAGTGATGGGGGCAATGTGGGGGTGGGGAAGGGGGAAGCCTAGCTTTCTCAGCAGGATAGGCTGCGGGGCTCTGGGCCTGGGGGCAGGGATGTGGGTAGATGGCCGCCGTTGCCACGGAAACACGTTCTGGTTCCA
Source organism: Felis catus (assembly GCF_018350175.1). NCBI lineage: Eukaryota > Metazoa > Chordata > Mammalia > Carnivora > Felidae > Felis > Felis catus. The sequence goes on from NC_058374.1 coordinate 78,505,531, forward strand.
GGAAGCTGATGGGGTGGGATTGGCCAGCTCAAGGCCAGGCTAGGAGCTTGGGGGTTGGGGGGTGGGGCAGGCATGGGGGATGGGAAGCTAGCTTGTTTCTAGGGCATGCACACTGGAATGCACAAAGGGAAGCCTGGGATCATCTCCCCCGCAAAAGGGATGACCACACCCTTCCTACTATGGCAGGCCTGTATGGCAGGCCTGTGGGGTCTGGTATGGGAAGGTGCTTCTATGAATGGGGAAGATCTTACTGGCAAAGGGCAAGGACAGGCCCTCCGCTATTCACACAGCATCCCCAAGGGGGAAAATCTCAGACTTGTGGCCATGGCCAGAGGGATTCTAGGCCATCTAGTTCACCTCCTCCCCTTATGGATGAAGAAACGGAGTCACGGAGGCGAGAAGCGACTTTTCAAGATCCTATAGTGAGGGCATATAGAGCCAAACTTAGAATCAAGGTCTCCTGGAGTCTGGGCGAGCCCAGAGGTCTGGTTGGCTGGTGGAGGACCTACTTTCCTTGCCTGAGGACACTTCTGGAGAAGGTCCAAGCAGATCCAGGGGTGAAGAATGGAGTGTGGGAATGAAATTTCCACCAGGCCTTTCCCTGGGGATCTCAGATACTAGGATGGGGCCAAGGGCACCATGGGCCTGGTTACCATGTTTACTTGGGAGAGCTGAAATTCAGCCTGGCACCCTGGCCAGGGATCTGTGATGCCCTTCTTCCTTCCCCAGAACAGGGGGCTATCTCCAGGCCACAGCCCCCTTCAGGCCTTGAGGGATCCCTGGATGAAGTAGGAGCTGGTTTCATATCTCCCCCAACCCCCCAAACACTGTTGCCTCATGTGGAGTTGGTGTTCAGGGCACAGGGAGTCCCACAGAGGTGGCTGCGACAGGGGAGGAGGAGGTGTCCGGCCTGAGCCTGGGTGGAAGGAGGGGAAGCCCTAGGAAGCAGGGCCTCCTGTTCCAGAGGCTGAGCTGGGTGTGCACCTGGCCGTCTACTGGCCGCAGGCTCTGTGCCACCAACCTTGGGCTGGGGGCAGGGAGAGGAATTACTGTAAGTGGGAGAGGCAGGTGTCCCTGGTCAGCCAGGGATCTGGACCGGGGAGGCACGTGAGTGATGATGACAGCAGCGGGCCAGATGGCTTCCCCCAACCCGGCCCCCACCTCTACCATCAGCTCAGACCGCCTCCTGAGCGCCTGGCCTTCCCGTGGGTACAGAGCGGCCCCCATGGGCAGAATTCCTCGTGTTCACCTTGTCATCGGGGTGATGGTGGTGACTGGGTGGTGACTGGGTGGAACCCCTATGCCTTATACAATGCCAGGGCCACCCTGAGGGGCTGCCAGCCGGGGCCCCATGAGTGCTAGAGCCGCTGGTCTTGTGACGTGGGCACCTGTCTGCCAGGCCCGGGCATGGGCCCAGGGTCACGCTCACGCCGGGGCTCCCGTCAGCTGACTATTTTGGGCCCTTGCTGACCTGGGCCAAAGTCAGGCTTCAGCCAAGAGGGCCCCGAGGCAGCTCCCTCTGTCCCCAGAGGCCGGCTCTGGTTTCGGCTATATAAACAGAGGAGGACAAGCTGGCTTGGAGACAGCTCCACGTCCTAAGTCCGCTCAGCTGGTGCATAGCCTTGGCCGGGCAGGCCGGGCTGACTGGGCAGTCCCGTCTCTTCCCGCAGGGCTCCCTGAGGCCGCCAGGAAGAGCCCCTAACCAACCCCAGGATTCTCGCCTGGTGCAGTTGGCCAGGACCTCTGAGAGTCTAAGCAGGTCGTGAAGAGATAGCTGGTGAGTCGTAGGGATGGGGAAACTGAGGCACGGGAGCTGGGCTGTTTGGGTCTCTTTCCATTGTGACGATCTACACTGCGGTTTCTTCGGCCCTGAGAGGAGGGGTGTGGAGGAGGAAGCAAGGGTGGCAGGCCTTCCCGAGGAGTAAGAGTAAAGCTTGACCTGAGTTGGATGGTGGTGGGAGCTGTACTTGAGAGCACGCTGTGACCCGGCACTGGGAGGTGTGGAAATAGACAGGTGCTGCTTCTGTCTCTCTCCTTCCTTGGAGACTTCCAGCACGATCTCAGTCCTCCTCTCCTGTTGACCCAGCCTGGGTGAGGTACTGGTCTGCTCGGGCTGGGGAGGGACGCTGGAATGAGCTAGGTGTCCATCGGGGAGCCTCGGCATCGGTCCCTGAGTAGGGTCCCCACCTCCCTGCCACAACTGGTTGGGACGGGGCGGGGGGTGGGGGTGGGCTCGGCTTCCCTGAGCCCTCAGCCCCTGCCCCGCTCTCCTTTCTTGGCCTCCCAGCTGGTCTTGGTGCCTGCGAAGCACGGCTGGAACGAGGTCTGGCAACTGCACCAACCATCTTGCCACAAACACGCTCCCCGGGCCCCGGGCCAGGGGCTGCAGCCCGGCCTGGAAGAAGTGGCAGCTCCTTACGTGGGAGGCTCTTGGGCCTTCCTTCTCAGTTCTCAAAAAAAAAAAAAAAAAAAAAGAATCCCCCCCCCCCCTTTCTGAACGTGAGTCTCTAAATGAATCCAGAGCCTGCGACTAAAAATACTTTAACAATAGGAAAATGCATCAGTCTTTCCGGCTGGGGCTCGTTATCAGAGGGTTTTTATTTTGGAATTTGAAATTTTGCCCAAGGAGGCTGGGTGGAGACCTTGGGCAGGGGCACGAGAATTTGGTGGGTGGTGGTGATGTTCTGCAAGTTGGTGGGAGCCCCTCCAAGGGTGGAGGAGAGGAGCTGGCCAGGAGCTGAGCAGACTGAGGGGCACGGAAGGAGGCTTGGGGAGGGCGCAGATGAGGCGTGGGCCGACCTTTCCCGAAGGCACTCCACGGTCTTGTCTGCGTTTTTCCAGCACTGTCTGGCTCTTCTTCCCAAAGTCTGATCTTCTTTTTTTGTGCTGTATGTTAATTCCTCCTAGCCTGAGAAGGAGGTGAGGGTCGAGAAGTCACTGGACTAAAGATAGCCTCTGTGGAGAGAGGCCTGACCTCCTTAACTCACAAGCTTTCCTCCAGAGTATTAGTTGAGCACTTGCTGCATGCAGAGTCTGAAATCTTCCCGGTGCTAGGTGGAGCCCCATCTCTGGGCACCCTCTCATTGCCTTTCACTCAGCCGTGGAGGGGGAGAGGTGTGGATGGGGCTACTGTTCTCTAATTCTTGAAGAAGGGGGTGCTGGCTCCCCAGTCCAGCTGAAGACCCTTATACCTCCTTTCCCTGCCTGCCCCCCCCACCCCAGGATCCTACTGCAGGTTCCTAGAGTCTAGGCCCTCAGGCAGTGCTCCATTTCACTGTTGTGCTTCTCCCTTCCCCTAATGAACTGAGTTCTCACGGCCCCAGAGCGTGATGTTGTCTACACTGGGCAGATGAGGAACACTCTTGGAGAGGGCGAGGGACTGGCCCCAGGTGAGACACCAGGCTTGCTGGCTCCTGGTCACAGATGCCTCTGAGAGTCCCTCCATCTTTTGTCCCTGCTGGGGGCTGGGGTGAGAGGTGGCAGACCGTGGCTTACCTGCTCACATCCTTGCGGGCTCTGTTCAGAGGTAACAACATGCGTGGTGTGGCAGGGCCTGGGTAAGGGCCGGGAGACCAGACGCCAGGGCCTCACCCTGCACCCCCCAGTTCCCAGAAGCCCCCTGGGGCAGCAGGCACTGCTTCTGTGCCCACGGCACAAATCCCCCTACCCATCGCCAAGGCAGGAAAAGGAAGTGGCTAGGTCAGGGCTGGCAGTAGGTCCTGGGGCTGAGGAGGGGAAGCTCTCGTGGCCACTTCTCAGCGAGAGGAGGCAAAGCTCACTCCCTCTGCCCACCACTCGGGAAGGGTGTGGAGGTATGTGGGTGGCGATGGTCTTGAAGAAAGTAGGGCAAGCTCCTGCCCTCTGCTGGGGGGTGGGGAGGGGTGGCGCAGCCCAAGGCTGGGGGTGGGGGGCAGTATGGGAAAGGGGCTGTATACTTCTACTTTTTCCATCCCTGTTTACCCAAACTGACACCAGCCTTCCTGGCCGATGAACGATGGTGGACATCGGCTGCCCGTTTGGGGCCCGTTACTATTAAAGATGCATGAAGGCTACCCCCTGCCAAGGTCAGGGAGACAGGGCCTTCCCCTCATGTTCACACACAGGTGAAGGAGGGGGTGAGTCAGCACATAAGTCCCCAGGCCCCATAAGATTTGACTAGGAGGGGCCAGGGCCTAGTGAGTGTTTCAGAAAACCTGCTGGGTGGACAGAAAACACACTGTGTGAAGATCCCTTTCTAATGCTAGACATTGTAACCTCTTCTAACTGTAGCAGTGCCCTGAGTAGTCGGTAGAACCAATATATAATGAGAAGCAGCCACTGTTTCTCTGATTTCAGTAACACACACTTGAATGAACGTGTACTCGGTAAATTGCATCGGCATTTGTGTCCTGTGAATAAATAAGTCTCTCCCATTTAGGGGTGGTTATTTAAAAAAAATTTTTTTTTTTTACATTTATTTATTTTTGAGAGAGAGAGAGACAGAGAGAGAGACAGAGCATGAGTAGGGGAGGGGCAGAGAGAGAAGGAGACACAGAATCCGAAGCAGGCTCTAGGCTCCCAGCTGTCAGCGCAGAGCCCGACGCAGGGCTCGAACCCACAAACCGCGAGACCATGACCTGAGCCGAAGTCGGACGCTCAACCGGCTGAGTAGGGGTGGTTATTTTTAAAACAAACTTTTTGTTTTTGAAAATGTACATGCAGAAAAGTGCACAAATCATGGGTGTGAAACCTTGAGAGTATGTAGTTTGATGACTTTTCCACAGCAAACAGACCTGCGTGATTGTTGTGAGATTGGGAGCCAGACTTCATCCAGTCCCACCAAAGACAGCCCCCCCCACCCCCTGCCCATAGGAACTGCTGTTTTCAGTTTACAGGCTGTGTGTGTGTGTGTGTGTGTGTGTGTGTGTGTGTGTGTGTGCGCGCGCGCACCTGGTTCTGTGGTGTACTTAGAACAATCAAGGTCCAAAGCCACAGTCTTCGCAGTTCAGAGTCAAAGGCGGTGGGTCCAGCCCCAAACTGGGAGTTCCTGGACTTGCATTTGAGTCTTGCCCCCCCAACTTCCATTTCCTCGTTTATAAAATTTGGGTCACAATTCTAAACCTGGACGGTTGAGTGGAGGGTTTAGTGGAGGAATCCACGTGAAGTGCCGTGGACCGAGGTCTGACCCTTGGTTGGTACTCCCCATGACTCCCTCGACCTATGAGAAGGTGCTTAGCATTAAGAGTCAGGCAGGGGGAGGGCAATGGCCAGAAGTCTTGGGGGACGAGCAGGATCAGAGCAGAAGGGAGGAAGAGGGGCACTATGCCCACTGAGTGGTGGGAAGTTTAGCCCGAGGTCCTTTATGGCAGCAGTGGAGAGTGGTGGTGGTGGGTAACGAGGGCAGATTGGTGGGCTGAGCCAGGCCATGCTGTGGGAGCCCCGTGCAGACTGTTGTCTCATTCCCAACATGACCTCTCCCTGCGCTTCCTGTGTTGTTATCGTGGTCCTGCTTTACCTTCTGGTCCTCGCCTGTAGTTTTGGATATCTCTCCCGTCATTACCTCCTTCATCGTTACCCCTCCCCCTCCCATCCCACCCCTTCTCCCATAAGGGGCTGCTCACTCTGACCTTGCTCTTGGGGACTGGATTTGGGGATCCCTTGGGAGCCTGGGACCAGCTTATGCTCTAGGCCTCCCGAAGTCTGCATGAAGTATGCCTTTCCCCAGAGTTCCACCTTCGATTCTAGCCCCCTCAGAGCCCCAGGATACCCTCCCTGGAGGGCCTCTGGCCAGCAGGGATGAGGTCTGGGGTCCCCAAGCCCCTCTTTCCCTCTCCCCTGTGCCTTAAGCTTGATGCTCCACATGGGTGCCTGAATGGGTGGCCCTGGCTGTGTTCCCACAGAGGGACTCTGCCTTTTTCTCCTTATTTACTTACTTTCAGTGCGTAGTAGATTCAGACCCCCTGGCCATCCTTGCCTCCACATGCGTGGCCAAATGGCGGCTGCGGTTGTCTTCCCCTCCATTATTGGGACCCCGGGGAAGTGGGGCCTGGGCTGCAGGCACACATCTGGAGGCTAAATGATGAGATGTGGAGATGTAGTCCAGGGCCTGGGGCAGCTCCTCACCACACTCAGTTCCCTGAGGCTCCTGGGTGGACTGATCCCTACCCGCCCCCCCCCCCCCCCCCAGGGTAGGGATGGGTCTGTGTTGCGTTTCACAAATGGAAAGTGGTGGGGAGGACAGGGAGGTGCCAGGGCTCAAGGCTGGCTCAGCTTGCAGAGGACTGGTAAGGCTGGGCTTGAGCACAGATTGGTCAAACTGCAGCTAATACACCTGTTTAAGTGAACATTGACTTGGCTAATCATCTTTTGCTAACGTTAAAATTGTTTGTTTTTTTTTAATTTTTTTTTTAACGTTTACTTATTATTGAGAGACAGAGACCGGGCACGGGCATGGGAGAGGCAGAGAGAGGGAGACACAGAATCTGAAGCAGACTCCAGGCTCTGAGCTGTTAGCACAGAACCCGATGTGGGGCTCAGACTCACAAACCACGAGATCATGACCTGAGCCAAAACCAGTCGCTCAACTGACTGAGCTTCCCAGGTGCCCCAAATTGTTTTTAGTTTTTGAGGAAGGCCCTGTTGGGGTGGAGGGAGGCATTCCAGGTTGGGGTGACAGGCTAGGTGGCAAGCCAGCCCTTGATGTGCCTGGGACTGGCTTCACCAACCCAAACTTGCCGTGCACTTCTGAGCAAGGTGCAGCTCCTCTGGGAACTCTTGGGTCCTAATCTGTAAAATGGGAGGATGTGAATTATATTAGCAGTTTTAAAGTCCCCCCCCCCCACCTTTTTCCTGTGGAATCTCTTTTTTCCAAGCAAATCCTATGCAAGAGCCCAACGCAAAGGAACACAAAACTTTGGCTTGAGGTGGGATGGGGATCTTGTATGGGTCCCCTTGCATTACTCTACCCACGCTTCACCTTCACCCGGGTGGCCTTGAAGGGTCTCTGGAAGATGGTTTGGGGAAAACCAGAGCTCTCTGAAGACTGGTCCACATTGAGATTATATGCTGAGGTGGGGGAGCTACGGCAGGTTGTGACCGGATCACTGAATGAGATCCGTGTTGCATGAAGACTACTCCACTGGTGAGCAGGAGGATTTGGGAAGAGGAGACAAGCTGGTTAAGGGGCAGTTTCCTTATTGGGTGTGGGCAAGGAGAAGCAGAGGTCACTGGCCTCACTCAGCTGGTCTGCTGTCTTCCTGCACCAGTGAGGCTGGGCTGCGTGTGGTTGGAGTAGAAACAGGGGATCCAAGAGATGTCCCAAAATCGAATTTCAAGAAAAAATGAGAAGTTGCATGTGGGGCATCAGGAGCAGAGATGGGGTGGTGGGCCCGGAGTACAGCGACGACGAGCTCCGTCTGCAACGGGTAAAGTTTGAAATGCTGGCAGGACCTTTGAGTGGGCAGAAGTGGGGGGCAGGGGACAAGGGCGTGGGAAATCCGAGATGGGAGGTGAGGAACAGGAAGTGGCTCAAGGGTAGGGGAAGTGCTGTAGGATGACCAGATGAGGTGAGAGTTGGGCTGCCCCAGCAGGCTAAGGCTAAGGTGCAGTGAAAGTGTTAGCAGAAACCCGTCAAACTGACTTACAGGGGAGAAGGGGGCTGGCTGGCTGGCTGGCTGGGACCCAAGTGTTGGTGGGGGCATTTCTCCTCCTTGTAAACGTTAGGCCTACTTCCCCTCTCTCTGACCTAGCAGGTGCAGGCCTCCCCAGGTCTGGGATAGAATGGGGGTGGAAGGGTGACAGCCAGACCAGAGAAGTCTCCGGTGGCTGCAGCGTGGTCTGTGTCCAGATACAGCCCTGGCAGTCCCTTCCTGCTCCGTGGGGCAGGTCAGAGCTGCTCTCTCCACAGGTGCTGGAGGTGAGGTGGGAGTCATGGACAGGGGAGGTCGTGGAAAAATCCCCTAGAGATGCTATCAGAGGTCCCGGGTTCCACCCCAGTGTGTCACCACCTCGCCGTGTGACCTTGAGCAAGTGCCATTATTTCTCTGAGCTTGTTTATTTATAAAATGGGGAAGAGTCGCCACAAATTTGACAAGATTTCTCAGGCTCCACCCGGTTCTGAAATTCGGTAATTTCCCAACTGTAGTGCACCCACTCTGCAAGGGACTGGGAAGGGGACTGGTGAGAAATCAAGTTCAGCGTGTGGAGCGGAGCCTATCAGCCCATCTTGGGCCTGGCGAACCTCTGCCCTTGGAAGGTACTTTGCATGGGAGAGTAGGGGGCGGAAATAAGCGGTGGGCTCTGATGTCCCTGGGCCAAACTCTCGGCCATCGACCCTGCTGGGGAAGACGGGTCAAGTGCACTTGGCTGTGCCTTGGGCTTCAGTGGGGGCGCAGGTTGCCCGGGGTGTGTTCCTTAGTTGCCTGCTCCAGCAGCCCAGTTGCGGCAGTGGGTGCCCACCCCCCCACCCTCCGCCTCAGGCGTCCAGGAAGGGCTGGGAGAGTGCAAAGGCGGAGCCGGGTGTGGAGGGAGCCGGAGGGAGCGGGCGCGGCCGTGGCTCCCCGGGGCAGCCGGAGGCTGAGGACAGCCTAGTCCGGGGAAGCCCTGCGGCTGAGGCTCTAGAGCGCCCCCTTCTCGGGCTCTGGCCCTCTGGGCCGGTTATTTCGGACCTGGGGGACCCGGGCCGGGTCCTGGGTCCGGCGGGGGGAGCCTCGGGAGTCCGCGAGCAGCTATTTTTAGCCGGCCCGGCGGGCGCGAGGGGGCTATTTATAGATCAAACAATCCGCGCTCCCTGCGTCAATGGAACCCCGCGTGCGTCACGCGCGCAGACATTCCAGGCCCCCTCTCGCCCCGCCCCCTCGGGCTCCCCGTCCCGCGCCTCCCCCTGGCCGCCTCCCGCCGGAACCGCGCCGCCCCCCGCGCCCTTGTATGGCCATAGCTCGCCGGGCCGCGTGCGTCAGTGGCGCCCCCGCCCCTCTCCGTGCGTCACGGAGCACTTAAGAGGAGGGTCGGGCCGGGCCGGGGAGCCCCAGTGGCAGAGACTGCGGAACTTGGGGGAGTGTGCAGGACCGCGGGAGCGCACGAGGGACCAGACTGCGACTCGGGGTGCCGGTCCCGGGCAGGGGGAGCAGGAGCCAGCCGGGTAGGTGCCCCCGCGAGGAGCGTGCATCTCAGCAGCGCTCTCTGCTTTGGTTATTAGGGGTGTTGCATGAAGGAGATGGGCGTACGCGCGGGCAGAAAGGATGTTGTAGGGTCAGCATGCAGGAGGGCGGGTGTAGGGTGCAACTCTGACGTGGGAGGGGGCCGGTTGGAATGGGATGAGGACCCGGGTCGGACTTCAGTCTGCTGGGCCGGGGGTGGGGGTGGGGGTTGGGGGGGGGGAGTGTCCGTGCAAGGTGGAAGGTGGAAACCGCAGGGGGTTAGAGTCGGGGCCAGGAGTGGGGACTTGTTTAGTAGGAGGCTGGCTGTAGTTCAGCCTCCAGGGTGTCCAAGTGGCAAAGTGCGCCCTGGACTGGGGTGCTGATGGAGTCTCAGTACAGTAGAGGAAAAGATACGCAGAGCTTTAACTGCTGGGATCCATCCAACTCCTGTCAGGATTGGATTTCTAAAAGGGTCTTCTTCCTTCCCGCTTGTTCGCCTCCTTCCCTATTCCCTTCGTTGTTTTCTTAACACTGTAGAGGCCATGGCTTAGTTTGCCAGGGTCCCCAGCCCGAAGTTGTTGCCTGAACTGTGTCAGGAGACTTCTGGATTGCTGAAGGAAATGGCCAGGATTGGTGGCTGAACTGCGGAGGGGTACTGCTTGTGTTGGACTAAATGAGTCTTCCTAGGGGCAGGATCTCTGGAAGTACAGGGAAGATTGTTTTAGCTGTAGCTTGGAGCGTGTGTGTGTGTGTGTGTGTGTGTGTGTGTGTGTGTGTGTGTGAGAGAGAGAGAGAGAGAGAGAGAGAGAGAGAGAGCGAGCGAGCGCGGGGGTGGGGTGGGGTGGGGTGGGGGGAGATGTGGAAACATTGGTCCTTGGGGATCCTGTGTGGGAGTTGCTAACGTTGGAATCTCTGGTGTGGTACCTGAAGGATATCCCCCCTACTCACCGTCCTAGCCTCACATGCTGATCACATCTGTACCCCCCTCCCCCAGTCCCTGTTGGATCATACAGGTAGGGTGCAGCCTGTAGCTTGTTCAGCATAACAGGTGCAAACCACATTGTTGCCAGGACCTGCCTGAAGCCGGATTCTCCCTGCTCCCTCCTTCAACCCCGCCTCTTCCTCCTCCCTGTGGGACTGCTTCCCCGGCTCCCCCCTGAGGCTAGATGTAGGTCCATATCTGGTGTAGTTAAGTACCTGCACAAAGAGGGGGGGGGGGTTATAGGTTGGTGGGGGTTGATCCGGATGTGGGACGTCCAGGTGGAGAAACAGGATTTGAATAAGGCTGGAACGCCCAGCCCCGTGTGGCTGCCACCCTAAACCCATCCCTACCTAGACCGTCCTAGTGCAGGGAGACGTGGCCACCCTTATATCCTGCAGGTGCTGTATGTGCATGTGGATGCGCACCGCTGGGTGGGCGGTGCCAGAGCTCCAAGGGGCTTCGGTGCCAGGGCTGGCTGTGGGAGTGACAGGCCAGGGGTGGAGCTGCCCTGTCCAGGGCCCATGGAGGTGGGGGGAAAGGCTATAACCAGAGGACCCCCTGGGCTCTTGGCCAGGAAGTGGTGCCAGCCTTTGCCCCCCTCACTGTTTCCTTGATTGTGGCACTCTCTGTTCCAGTTTGCTTTCGTACCCACCCTAACTGGGTGGGCCAGAGCTGTGCAGACCCCAGGCATGGATGTGGGGTGGCAAACTGCCCCAGAGCCTTCTCTGTGTTAGTCTGCAAACTTACAGATTCCCCCTACATGGTGCCATCTCTGCTCCTTCAGGCTTCTCAGGAGTGAGGGTGTAGCCCTCTTTGCCTGAGCTCCTGGGTTCGTCAGGGCATAGACATCCCTTAGTTGAGGGACTCAGGCAAGGACGGACTGTCTTCCATCTGCCCGCCGACAGCCTCCTTCTCTTCCTTGTAAAGCCACCTCAAGTCTGCTGGGCTCCGAGTGTTCTCTTATAAAAATAACAAGGGGAAATGCTTTGGGGATAGCAGAAAAATTCTTCTTAGGGACTGTCCCTTCTCCTGGAAGTCCAGGGGGGCTGTTCTCTCCTCCCTCCTATCCCCACTGGGCCTCCCGCTAGCATTTGGCCTTTAAAGGTCTGGAGCCCGGTTACTTGATCCCCCAGGGAGTGGGGAACTGGGTGAGGAGGTCTGGGCTCCCTTCCTTTATGCTTTTGAGAGCATCCCAGGCAGCGCAGAGCGGGCGCCCATCCCCAGATGGCAGGACTGGGGTGCGCGTGGGAGCTGCAGCCTTTGTTCAATGTGTAGGGTGGGGGCAGGGATGGGGGACAGGCTCATGGCTGCTTAGGCCTCTTTCTTAGGCAGCTGGGCCTTCATTCCTAGCTCCTCTTCCATTTTGAGGATGTCCTTCCCAGGCACTGTGCGGGGAGGAGGAGAGGGGGTTTTGCAAAGGCTGGGCCGTGCCTGGGAATATTCCCAGAAGTGCCAGGTTAGGGAAACAACATCTCTGCACCCAGAGAATGGGCTAAGTAAGGCTTTGCCTGTCTGCCTCTCCTCCCCACCCTTCTCCCAGCCCCCACCCATGCCTTACCCGATGCGGGAGGGCAGGGGGCTGGAGGAACACAGCCTCCCCCTGTTCCAGCAGAGAAATGCTGGCTGGGTGCCTTCCCTAGGGTTCCCAGGCTGCCTGGGGTGTGGCTGGCTTTCCAACTGAGCCCACTCGTGCTGGGCCACTGCCCGGGGACTTTGTGACATGGGGGTTGAGATGGTACTCCAGCCGGGGACCAGGATTCCTGGGTTCTGTGGTGGCCCATGGTGCCAGCGCCTCAGTGTCCTGTGTCTGGCCGGGATTCCTGCCACCTGGCTGCTTAGAGACCTACACTTATTTAGAGGTCAGGCTTCAGACTTCCTTCACTGACTCTCACCTCCTCAATCTTGGTCTCCCCCCGCTTCAGAGATGCCCTGTATCCAAGCCCAATATGGGACACCAGCACCGAGCCCAGGATCCCGTGACCACCTGGCAAGCGACCCCCTGACCCCCGAGCTCAGCAAGCCCACCATGGACCTGGCCAGCCCTGAGGCAGCCCCCACTGCCCCCACTGCCCTGCCTAGCTTCAGCACCTTCATGGATGGCTACACAGGAGAGTTTGACACCTTCCTCTACCAGCTGCCGGGAACAGCCCAGCCATGTTCCTCGGCCTCCTCTTCGGCCTCCTCCACATCCTCATCCTCGGCCACCTCCCCTGCCTCTGCTTCTTTCAAGTTTGAGGACTTCCAGGTGTACGGCTGCTATCCTGGCCCGTTGAGCGCCCCCCTGGATGAGACCCTGTCCTCCAGTGGCTCCGACTACTATGGCAGCCCCTGCTCAGCACCGTCACCGTCCACGCCCAGCTTCCAGCCGCCCCAGCTGTCTCCCTGGGACGGCTCATTCGGCCCCTTCTCACCCAGCCAGACGTATGAAGGCCTGCGGGCATGGACAGAGCAGCTGCCCAAGGCTTCTGGGCACCCCCAGCCACCGGCCTTCTTTTCCTTCAGCCCCCCCGCCGGCCCCAGCCCCAGCCTTGTCCAAAGCCCCTTGAAGCTATTCCCCACACAGGCCCCCTGCCAGCTGGGGGAGAGAGAGAGTTATTCCATGTCGGCGGCTTTCCCAGGCCTGGCGCCCACTTCTCCACACCTGGATGGCCCAGGGATGCTGGATGTACCTGTGCCCTCTGCCAAGGCCCGGAGCGGGGCTCCAGGTGGAAGCGAGGGCCGCTGTGCCGTGTGTGGCGACAATGCTTCGTGCCAGCATTATGGTGTCCGCACCTGCGAGGGCTGCAAGGGCTTCTTCAAGGTACTGGGCTGCCCCTGGGTGCAGCTTTTTATGGGAAGTGGGCGAGGCTGGTCTCTCTTCCCAGTAGGCTCTGTGCGGTAGCCTCCCTGGGGTTCTCTTCCCAACCCATTCTGCCCTTCAGGAAGGGGTCTGATCTGCAGGTGGGCCGCCCTCCTGGGGACCCACAGATGGCCGGGGGCTGGGACCTTCGTGCACCATTGGGGCTGCCTGCGGAGGGGTGAAGGGACGGTGAGATACGGGCGAGGGTGCAGGCTGCAGGGGTGCCCCCAGGAGGGCATGTACTGATGGCCAGCCTATGGTTTCCTCTGCCTGTCCTCTCCCAACTCAAGGTCTTAGTGGGACGGGGGCCCCAGGCACTCATGTTCCTGGCGTGAGATAAAAGGATCTGGGAAGAGGGCTTGATGCTTGAGGGCTGGGGGCGGACTGGGGAACAGGCTGTGTGTTTGTCCCAGCTCTGGGTGCCTGCTCAGCTTCCCGTCCCCACCCCCCCATCCCTCCTCCACTCTCTCTTGTCTGCCCCAGGGAGGCACATTTACATGTACAGGTACCTGGGCTACCTGGGAGCCCCAAACCCCTGGCCCCTAATCTTGTGTCCTGGGGGGGGGGTCTCCCTCCTTAGGCAAAAAACTCTCCCAGTGTCCCCAAGATTTTCTTCTTCCTCTCCCCCCCCACCCCCCCTGCCATCTCTCCCTCCCCTGCCACCCAAATGTTAGAAAAATAGCTGTGAACAGAGAGTGCTTTTGTCTGTGATGGCAGCAGGATCTGGACGGTCCCCTCCCCTGGTCTCCCCCCCCCCCCTTCACCCCGCCCGGCTCTGACAGCCTGTTCCGTGTTGCCCCCCCATCCAGCGCACAGTGCAGAAAAACGCCAAGTACATCTGCCTGGCTAACAAGGACTGCCCTGTGGACAAGAGGCGGCGAAACCGCTGCCAGTTCTGCCGCTTCCAGAAGTGCCTGGCCGTAGGCATGGTGAAGGAAGGTGGGTGGCTGGGATGGGCTTGTGGGAGAGAGAGGCAGGCCTGAGTGGGGTGGGGCAGACAGAGTGTCCCCAGACATCTGTCCTGGTGGGCCCCCACAGATGGCTTATCTCCACTGCACCTCGGGTCCACCTGCCTGGCTCATGGAGGGGTGCTCTCTGTAGGGTCTCAGGGGCTCTAGGTCCTTAGACTCCAGGGTACTTCCCAGCATGACATGCACAGCTTGGGCTGAGAGTCCCTTCCCTGGACCCCTTCCTCCCTTCCTCAGCCCTCCCCGTTTCTCTACAGTTGTCCGGACAGACAGCCTGAAGGGACGGCGGGGGCGGCTCCCTTCAAAGCCCAAGCAGCCCCCAGATGCCTCTCCTGCCAATCTCCTCACCTCCCTGGTCAGGGCGCACCTGGACTCGGGGCCCAGCACGGCCAAACTGGATTACTCCAAGGTGAGCCCCGCCCACTCCACATTCAGTGGCTTTGTGAACACCGCATAAGGCCCCTCCCCAGTTGGACGTACTGAAAAAAGAGGAGCCCCTTTTGGGCTGACCAGATGGAAAAATGTACCCCCTCGGGTGGGCGGCCAATTAGAAAAAAATGTGCTCCTTCCAGCAGCCTCAGCCCTGGGTTAACATGGGAGGATTGGCGAGTAGGACCACGGGCAGAATCGCAGTTCCTCCCTCGCCCCCGGGATCTGGCCGTCATCCGAGTGCGTGACATGGCCGTGTGTGGTTGTGGCCCCAGTGCGGGGCCCTTCGTGGGGTGCTGACCCCACCGGACCACCCTCAGTTCCAGGAGCTGGTGCTGCCCCACTTTGGGAAGGAAGATGCTGGGGATGTGCAGCAGTTCTATGACCTGCTTTCGAGTTCCCTGGAGGTTATCCGCAAGTGGGCCGAGAAGATCCCCGGCTTTGCTGAGCTGTCCCCGGGGGACCAGGACCTGCTGCTGGAGTCAGCCTTCCTGGAACTCTTCATCCTCCGCCTGGCCTACCGGTGAGTTGCCGTTGCCCCCTCAGCTCCTTCTCTGCTGCCCTGTCCTCAAGCGCCCCCTGACCAACGTCTGCGTCCCTGCCCACCAGGTCCAAGCCTGCCGAGGGGAAACTCATCTTCTGCTCAGGCCTGGTGCTGCACCGGCTCCAGTGCGCCCCTGGCTTTGGCGACTGGATCGACAGCATCCTGGCCTTCTCTCGGTCCCTGCACGGCTTGGTGGTCGACGTCCCTGCCTTCGCCTGCCTCTCTGCACTCGTCCTCATCACGGGTGAGCGGCCAGCGGGGAGCTGGGGTGGGCTTGAGGGCCTGGCCCTGGGTGGGCTGGCATCTGGCACTTGGTGGGCCCCCACATGGTGAAGTGAGGGGACCTAGATGCAGAGAGGGACAAGCATTTGCTCAGAGTGACCCAGCTGGTGGGCGGCAGAGCCGGGGTTCGGGCCCCGCTGTGCCCGAGGCAGAGCCCAAGGCAGTCTGTGAACTAATCCCATACTACCCAAGATGCAGACTCGTGTAGGTCATCGTGTATGGCCTAGGGTTCTGGTTTGTTTTTAAAATCTTCCTGAATGATGTCACGTGCAGGAAGGCACGCAAATGACATACTTTCACGCACCAAGCACACTCACGTAAACGTTACCTAGATCAGGAAGCAGACGTGGTCACTACCCAAGGGGTCTTGGGTCCCCTGTGGTCATCTGCTCCCCTGAGGGTAACTACTACCCTGGTTTCTATCAGCATAGATTAAGTGTGCTTGTTGTCTACTTTGTGTGAGTATGGTTATTCGGGATGGATGTTTTGGAGTTAAATGTGGAGGTCTTCAGATCTCTTTTCTTACTTTTTAAAGCACCCATCCCCCTTTGCGCTTAAATTTCACAGGGGGCCCAGCCATCTAGGACAGAATCCAAGGCACTTTGGGCTGAAGGGGTGGTGGTTTTGAAGCCAGCTTTCCCTGGAGGTGGCCTCTAAAACGTAGTGCTCAATTCCAGGGCTTCTTGGAACCGTCGGGGCGGGGGGGAGGCAAAAAAAGCTACTGGCCTCGTCTGAAAATCCGGTTAGGGTTTTATTTCGTTTTTGTGACCTTGGGCAAGTCATTTAACCTCTCTGGGCCTCAGTTCGTCATTTGGAAGATGAGGATAATGAGTATTCCTGAGGCTACCACTAGACTTCCAATGGGGCTCGCGCGTGAACTTGCTTTTGCAAGGTGCCAGCAGAGTGTGGAGGATGGTCAGTGGCGACAGGTCTAGAGCAGGGGGCAAGTCGGGGAGGCCGGGGCTCGGGGCAGGGCTCTGCGCCTTGGATGGACAGCTAATCCCTAAGCCTTCGCCTTCCTCGCAGAGCGGCACGGGCTGCAGGAGCCCCGGCGGGTGGAGGAACTTCAGAACCGCATTGCCAGCTGCCTGAAGGAGCACGTCTCGGCCGTGGCGGGCGAGCCCCAGCCAGCCAGCTGCCTGTCACGCCTGCTGGGCAAGCTGCCCGAGCTTCGGACCCTGTGCACCCAGGGCCTGCAACGCATCTTCTACCTCAAGCTGGAGGACCTGGTGCCCCCTCCACCCATCGTCGACAAGATCTTTATGGACACGCTGCCCTTCTGACCCCAGCCCAGGAACACACGTGCACCGTGCGTGCACCCTCCTACGCCACCCCACGTGCCTTTAGCCCACGGACCCTCGGACCCTCGGAGCACCCCCACCCTGGCCTGGCCTTGAGCTGCAGACTGGCCGGCCTCCCCACTCACTCTGGGTGGTTGGCAGGGAGCTGACGCCCTGGGGGAGGGGGATGCACTCACGGGGGTGACCCCTACTATTTGTCTTACCCCCCAGCCCAGCCCCGGCCTTCATGTTTTTGTAAGATAAACCGTTTTTAACACACACCGCTGTGCTGTAAATAAGCCGAATGCTGCTGTAAATACAGGAAGGAAGAGGCTGCGCTGGGAGAGGGGGTTCGGGAGGGAGCGGCGGCCCCCACCAGCCTGGGCGAGCCCTTTCCCGCCTCCTTGCACCTGCTCTCTCTCCTTGCCCTCTTTTCCACATGTACAGAAACTTACTCTAGGAAGAAGACAAATGACAGATTCTGACATTTATATTTGTGTATTTTCCTGGATTTATAGTATGTGACTTTTCTGATTAATATATTTAATATATTGAATAAAAAATAGACATGTAGCTGAAACTGGGGCCCCGTCTGTCTCTCTGACGTCCTCCCCGACACCACACGTGCCCTGTCATTACTTAAGAGACAGAAGTGACTGGATAAATCTCGGACATTATCCACCTGAGCTAACAGGCCTCCGTTTACTCTTTTGTAAGACACAGATAATGATGGCACCTGCTTCTTGGGATGGTGACACAAAGCACTGAGACTGGTTTGGGAGGTGTGGAAAGCCTGTGATGAGCCCATGTGGAGGGGGCCTGTGGTGGAGTCTGACTGGCTGAGGGGAGGGAGCACGGCTCCGGCTGTCAGTTCCTCACCCGGGGCGTGGTCTCTGATTTGGCTTCTCCGTGTGTAAAACAGGATGAGGGGCAGAGCCAACCTCATGTTGCTGCTGGGGCTACAGGAGCGTGGGTGGGGGGCTGGGTACAGGGCAGCCTGGGATGCCGTTAGCTGTTGTGAGTACAAGATGTTGTTTTCCCTCTGTGTTTTTGACATTTCTCCGACCCAGCCTAGTGCCCTAGCAAGAAGATCCAGGTTGCTGGTGGCCCTTGCCCTCTTGGTAAGAAGAGGGTTCCTATCTGTGCCCAAGTGCCCCTGTGAGGTCCTCCCAACTCCCAAGTTCATCAGTTGCTTAGAGCTGGCCTAAAATGAAGATTCCTAGGAGCTTTTTTTTTTTTTTTTAAGTTTTTAAAATGTGCATTTATTTATTTTTGAGAGAGCCCAAGCAGGGGAGAGGCAGAGAAAGAGAGGGAGACACAGAATCTGAAGCAGGCTCCAGGCTCCGAGCCATCAGCACAAAGCCTGACTCAGGGCCTGAACTCACAAACCGTGAGATCATGACCTGAGCCGAAGTTGGTCGCCTGACTGAGCCACCCAGGGGCTCCCAGATTCTTAGGATCTATGTCATAAATTCAGATTTGGTGAGGGGTAGGGCCCACAAATCTACACTTTCACTAAGCAGCCACAGTGCTTGTGATGCAAGTGGTCTCAGGGCCACTTTTTTGAGAAACATGAACCTAGATCAACCCCAACCTGAGGCCCAAGGTTGCTGGCAGCGTCTAGCCCCCTTCACTGAGCTCAGTCTAGCTGCGTTGATTCCTTCTCGAGGACTTGGCAAGGGACCTGAAAGCAATGCCCCTTACACCTGTTTCTCACAACACTTGCCCCAGGACTCTTGACTCTCCACCTTTGGGGCCCCTGGCTGGATAGAAGTCATTCAAAATAGGGCTTTTCTTCCAAAGCTAGAATCAGGTGCCTTTCCCAGTGCTCTAGCCATAGCCTGCAGGTTCCCCAAGAAGCCTTCAACCACATGCTCTCACTTGGGATCCAGGAAGACAGTCTAACCCCAGGCCTTCTGAAGAGTCCACATGTGGTTGGGGTGGGGAGCCCTTGGCTCTGTGCATGGTGACCACCACCTCCAACAGTGGGTGGACTTCTGGAAGCATGTGTTCCTAGTGCCCCGCGCCCGAGTCCCTGAGTGAGCCTTTGTTAAAGCACAGCACTTCACAAGGTGCGGGGTGGGGGTTCAGTTTCAGTGAGGAGATCTGATTTTATTCTTAGCCCTGCCTCCAACTCCATGCTGCTCTCTGAAAAGCCCCTCTTCCTCCCTGAGCCTTGGTTTTCCCGTTTGCCCAGTGGGAAGGTGGGTCGGGCAGTACTCTGGTTGGGAGCAGAGCTTGCTGGGAAATCTCCCACCAGTTGTGGGACTGAACTGACTCTTCTCCCTTTGGGTCACTCTCTTCTATATCCCTGACTTTAGCAAAGATAGATGTGGGGCACAAGGCAGGCCCTGGGAGGAAGGCAAAAGGGCCACTTAGGTGCTTGAACACCGGCAGGGGTTGGGCAGGGGGCGGGCAATGGAGAATCTTGGTCTGTATAGATATCTAAGCCCCCGAGTGAAAATAGCTACCCCGTACAATGTTCCATCACCCACTAAGTTCTTTTCATATGATATTTGTTATTTCTAGCCCTCACTACCACCCTATGAGGGCAGCAAAGTTCTACAGAGCAAGGAGCCTGGAACCGGACTGCCTGGCTTTAAATCTTGGCTCCAGCTCTTCCTAGCTGTAGAATTTTGGATAAGTTACTTAACCTTTCTGTGCCTTAGTACCTTCAGCTATAAAGGGGGAAGTAATTGTATCTATTTCATAAAGTTACTATAACGACCACAGGAAAGCATGCATGCAAAGTGTTTCAAACAGTGCCTGGTGTGAAGCAAACACCCAAGAAATGATAGCTGCTGCTTTTACAAAAGAGGAGGAAAGGAAATGACTTTGCCAAGGTCACTTGGCTTCGAAGTGGCTGAGCAAGGTGTGTCTAACTACCTAACCGCTAACCCGCTAGGTCTCCCTGCCCAGGGCCTTGTAAATGAAAAGAAACTCCATCAGGGACGGTGGCTTCTTTCCAGCGCTCAGGGATTGGGGTGCACGGTGGGAGGCTGATTTCTCCAGCCCCGCCCTGCCCCACCCTGCCCCGCCCAAGGGCTGGAGCCTGGAGGCAGGCCCTTTCTTTCCACTGAGCAACTGGAAGAACTGGCCTCCGAGTCTTGCTAGGGGCTGGGAGGGCAAACAAGGGGGCATTGAGCCTGGTGGGGCCTCACAATGGCTGCTCTGTCCCAGCTAGCCGGGGGCTGGGCCCATTTCCGACGGGGACAATAGTCAAAAGGCAGTGACGCTGGCAGGGCCTGGAATCCCAGGCGGGATTTTCCGAGGCCTCAAAGCCTGCCGTTTGTCCTCACATGGAGACCCAGGAAGCCTGCCTCCCTGTCTCCCCCCACCCCACCCACGCTGGGCCCTGTGCCCAGAGGCCCTGGCCCCCTCCCCAGCCCTGAAGTGCCATTGTGACTGGGGTTGGGGTGGCTCTGAGGTCTAGGATCTGAGTGGGTGCTCTATACCCCAGAGTCTGTGCCTAACGACCCTCCTCTGGGGCCTGGAATGGAGGAAACTGCTTCATCCCTGGGCTCTGGTCACCAGGACTTGGTTATGGAGGGAGGTGGCAAAACATTGGCCTCAAGGAAGCTGAGAAGCTTCTGAAGGTCACGGGCAACCACCCTGTGCTCCAGGCGTATTGTGCCACATGGTCGGCTCCGAGTGTCCAGTGTGCCAAGCTGTGAGGTAGCTGTTGTGCGGCTGTGAGAGCCAATCAGAGGTGGGAGGCCGCGTGTGGTGGCTGGACAGTCAGCAGGTTGTTAGTGATGTCCTTTCACAGACCTGAGGCAGCTGTGTTAGGCATGTCCCTCTGTACGAGCCAGGCCTAGGGATCCCCAGGGAGTTTTAGCTTAAATCTGAACTAGCCCCAGCCCCCACCAGAGTCTCTGATGCCAGTGGAGACCCCAGAACCACTGGGCCTCCTCAGAAGATAAGGCTAATGGGGTGAGCTTCTGTGACTCCACCTTCCAGCCCTGTCCAGGCCTGGCCTTCCTTGCAGCGTCCCCACTGCCCCCCTCCCCGGTCCTCCCGGGAGCAGCCAGAGCCCAGCCCCAAACCTCTGCCTTCACCCCTGCTCCAGGCTGGCCCCAGGTTAGGGGCTGTTTGGGTAAGGCCTAGGCTGGCCAGTGGGACTTTAAAACCTCCAGGCTCCAGTTATGAGGGCAGGAAGGAGTCAGTGCGAGGCTGAGCAAAAGCACTCTCCCACCCCAATATCTCCTTCCCCACACAGCCAGGGACATTCCGAGGGCAGGTGGCCCATTCCAGGGTCCCCAGCTAGACTCAGAGTGGGTCTGAGGACTAGGGGGCCCTGGAGGCCTCGGCCTGGGTTTCTGCCTCCTTTCCTCCACCCCATGTGCCCGTTGTTCTCCCTACCACCCTGGCTCCCCTCTGCCGCCTGCTGGGCCCTGATCCTGCCAGGCTGGGGGGCCACTCGAGGCCTCCTCAAGGTCTGACCCAGGCACTGGCACTGTCCAGCCCCTACTCAGGCACCTGGAGGCACCAGCGAGGCCGGGAGGGGAGGCAGCGGGGGAAGGGTGGGGGCGCTGTTCTGGTTCATGCTGTGTTAGCAGGGAGCGGTGCCCAGCTGCAAGCCAGGCAGGCAACGTGCTGACTGTAGCTGCCCTCCTGGTCTGGCACATCAGAGGGACGAGGCCCCCACCCAGCCCAGCCTTGGAGACCTGGACCCCAATCTAGGTAAACTGGGGTACCATGAGGATAGAGAGATGCCCCTGGCCTGACAAGAAACCAGGGGGTACATAGAGAGATCCCCTTACTGGGGGTGGGGGCGGCGGTAAATAGCCCTCTCCTTTTGCAAAGACAGTCACACAGCATCCTCTGGCCCAAAGAACAGATACACACATGCCTCCCAAAGAGACAGATGCATAGACCTTGCAGGACAGAGAGATGACAGGCCCCTTACCCCTGAGGACAGACACAGAAATAAAGCCCCATCCCCACCCCAACTTGGCCAGAGAGACAAACACAGAGACCCTCCCGGAGAAAGACACCCACCGCCCTTCCCCAACACGAGGGACAGATCCCCGCAGCCTCCAGAATAGGCTGCGGACATGGTAACTCCGAGCCGGGGCCAGGTCTAGAGGCTGCCTGATGAGGTCGGGGCTGGGAGGTGCCTCTTTCTCACGCTCTTTGCCACTCTGTCGGAAGCCCAGCCATTTCCTCTGCCTCGGAGGAGGGGGTGTTGGGGTGGGAGGTGTTGGAGCCCCTGCCCAGAATCCCAGGGGGCAGATGTCAGAAGTCCGACAGCCGATTCTCCTCAGCCTCACAGCCTGGCCAGGGTTACAGGGTCAGCAGACAGGGTGCTGGCTACCCGGCCAGGCTAGGCACCGTCAGGAGCCCCCGGCCTGACGTCAGTCCCACTCATTGTTGTTGCTGGGGCTTGAGTCACTCCCTGTGACGCCACTGGGGTCAGCTCCGGAGCGACTGGGGGTGGCCTGCAGGGCCAGCTTCAGGGCTCAGCTCTCCCCTGGGCACATGCTAGAATGGGGTGGGGCCATCCAAGGCCACACTCACCGCGCAAAGCCAGCTGCTTACTCCCAAGGTCTTGGGTTGGCCTTCAAGGGCCCTCCACAGGCCTTTGGTGCCGTCCTGGCTCCGAGGGCCTCAGCCAGTCACCCGGCTCCCAGGCTGGCCATGGTGCTGGGCTCTGACTGAGAAGTCTGCTCTCTCTGTCTTTGTCTCTCCTGCCTCAGAAGCCTCAGTTTCCACCCTCCGCTCTCAATGAGACCTCTCTCCCCAAGCCTTTGTGTTTCCCCTTCTCCAGGAAGCCCCCCCTCCCATAATTCCCTGTAGCTCCACTTCCTTCTGGAACCCCTCCCTCCTTCTTGCCTGTCCCTTCACGTTGCTATCCTGTGCTCTCTGGAGCGCAGCCTTTCCATTTTTCTTCTGGTGTCCAGTCGCCTCCCACCTTGCCGAGAGCAGTGCTTCGGCTTCTTCTCCACTCTCAGTGTGTCACTTTCTCTCCCACAGGCACCCCTCGGAGATTGACAGCAGTAGTCTCAATCTTGGCCCCCTCGGGTCCCGGTAGAGACGGCTGCCACTTCTTTCATACTGTGTCTTGTGTTCTCTTGCCCAGGTGTATCCCTTGGTCCATTTCCTCTGCAAGACTTTGAGCTCCCAGAGGGCCACATTGGGATTTGCCCACCTTGGTATGGCATGGGCACAGCATGTGGACAGTTACCTGCGTGTGGTATGAATGAACGAACGAGTGAACGAATAAACGATTACATCTTGAAGAAGCGCCTGGCTGGCTCAGTCGGTAGAGCATGCGGCTCTTGATCTCGGGGTTGTAAGTTCCAGTCCCACGGTTAGGTGTAGAGATTGCTTAAAAATAAAATCTTAAAAAAAAAAAAAAGATTACATCTTGCTCATCAAAGGAGTGGCACAGGGTGGGATAATTCATTCCACGCGACTCACTTTTTGAGCCAAGACCCTCTCTCCCTGACAGGATCGCCCACATGGGCATAGGACCCTGAGGAGGGCTTCATCCTCAGGCAGGGAAGGCTCCAGGAGGAGTTTTGGAGGAGGGACAAGAGTGAGTGGAATGAGGCCGGAGAAGCATGCAGCCTTGGCAAGTGTATTAGTCAGGGTTCTACAGGGAAACAGAATTAATAGAATGCAGATCTATAGGAAGAGATTTATTATGAGGAATTGGCTGATATAATTATGGAGGATGACAAGTCCCAAGATCTGCAGCTAGCAAGCTGGAGACCCAGGAAGAGCTGAGGGTATAGTTCCAGATGCTGACAAGTGGGAGACCCAGGAAGAGCAGATATTTCAGCTCAAGTGTGAAAGTAGAAAAAAAACAACCAACCAACCAACCAACCAACCAAACAAACAAACAAACAAAAAAACAATGTCTTGAACTTGAAAGCAGCCAGACAGGAGTTCTCTTTACTCATGACAGGGTCAGCCCTTTTATGCTAGTTGGGCCTTCAACTGATTTCATACGGCCCACCCTCATTAGGGGAGGCAGTAGTCTGATTTACTCAAGTCTACTAGATTCAAATGTTAACCTCATTTAGAAAACACCCTTGCACAGACACATCAAGAATGTTTGACCACATATCTGGGCACTCTGAGGCACAGTCACGTTGACACATAAAATTAGCTATCAAAGTAAGTTACTACTTATCATTGAGATTCAGTTTCATTATCTGTAAATTGGGAGCAAATTGTATTTACCTTCAAAGGTAGCTGGAGAAATCGACACAGTAGTGCATTTGAACTGCTGGCAGTGTGCCTCGTAAGGATCAGTATTGGTACCAGGGATGATTATGAAGTCAGGACAGTGGCCTTAAAGGGCCCTGAGATGGAGGGTCTCAAGGGTAGAGGAGAGATCAGCCACTCCCTTCACTGACTGGCAGCCTCTGGGAGTTAAGCTCTGATCCCCCACCCACCCAGGGCTGGTTCTAACCTCCTTGGGTCCCCCCTCTTTTGGCTCTTCACACACTCTCCCCTCCCAATATTTTATGCTGATTCCCTCCTGGTTAAGACCATGCTCTGGAAGAGGTTGCTGGTCTGTAAGGCAGGCAGCTTTCTTCTTGCTGAGGCCCTGGAGGTACTCCCAGGCTGCCTGGGGAGAGGTAGCTGCACCTGGGACAGAGACAAACCAGAGACCAAGGCTTCACAGGGGCACAACTAGGGGGCGATGGGGGAAGGGATAGGGAACAGATGAGGAGGGGGTAAAGGTCAGCCAGAAAAGGAGTTTAGAAAAACTGGATGGGAGAGGGGAAGCCTTAAGTGCGTGGGGGTGGTGGGGGTAGGTGGTGGTAGTGGTGTGCTGGAGCCAGCTGGTGCTGGTACTGCTACTCGAGAGCCCATTTTATCTCTGATGATCAAAATGTGATCCTTCATTCATTCTGGACTCTGCATTCAGTGATGTCCTGTAGCTTCAAATCAGTCATCACTGGCAAACGTTACTAATGAAGGCATTTTCCCACTAGAGAGCAGGCTTTGGATGGGGTGTATTGGAGAACGGTAGTGTATGGGGAGGGTTAGGGTGGAGAAACCAGAAAGAGAACTTTGGTAGCCGTGTGGACTCCTGCATTTGAATCCCAGGCTCTGCCGCTTACTGGGTGAACTTGGGCAAGTTACGTAACCTTTCCCAGTGTCCATTTCTTTATCAGCCTTCTAGGATTGATTGATATCAGGCTTACATTAATATATACAAAGCACTTAGAATTATACTCTTCACATTCCACTCAATAAACGTTATCTATTATGATTTGGGGAGAGAAAATGTGTGTTAGGAAAATGAGCATCCTGATCCTCAAGTAAACAACTCAGGAGTGTCTCCTTTGGGGCATGCCAGGCTCTGTGACCACTAACAAAACAACAAACTTCTGCCTGCCCTGGGCTTACAATCTACACGGAATACCAGATATGCTCCCAGAAGTTACAGAGCACTAAAAACGCACTCGTATTCACATAACACTTTACATTCCACAGAGGTCTTTCATATGAATTATTTCTTGTGATCGTCACAACAGCGCCTCCTTTATACAGGAGAAAATGAGTGATACCGAAAAGATGAGTGATGTCAAGATGCTGACACAGGGGGCGATGGCAGAATTACGAGCCTTACAATTGTTACCAGATCGGTCACGGTAGAGCATTAAGTAATGCCCCTGTATGGAGATAACAGACTAAGGTTAAGCCTCTTTCTCCAGCATTGTGGGGCCAGGGATCCTGTCTATTGTGCACACTGGCCAAACTAAAGTTTTGCCATCCACTCAGCATCATGCAGCGCCCTGGCTTGGACTCATCTCCAGGCCACCTCTCCAAATGGCACCCCCTTGATCTTGGGGGACAGACGCCCCGTCAGGGCTCTGCGACCAGAGTTGGGGACTGGCTCGCCGCCGATGACTCCTCTCCGCCTTGGGAGGCGGCACAGAGCTCACTGGCCTCTCCTTCCCTCTCATCTCTATGGCGGAAGTGCGTGGTCCCAGCCGAAACACAACAACATTCTCGGTGGTGGGAGTGAATGGACTCGTCCAAAAGAGGGGGATACTTCTCACCCTCAAATATTAAAACGCGAGAGGTAATCAAGAAAAAAGTAGCATGTTTCTGCGGAGCAGTATGTGGCTCCTGTGTCCGCCGGCGTGACTGTAAGGCGGACCGAGCGGCTGCGCTGGCTGCGGGGCCCGTCCGGACGGGAGTTCGCGCCCCCGCCGGAGGCCGATGGAGCCGGTGGAACCCGCCCCGCTGGGAGGGGGGGGGGGGGAGCCGAGGCGCGAACTTCCGCCGCCGGCGCCGCCTCCTGCCGCGGTGGTCTGGCGCCCGCGGCTAGGGAACCGAACCGTCGTGGGCTCTCGGACGCGGGCTCCGGAGGTGGGGGACCGTTTTAACCGTCTGCCCCCTTCCCGGGTGCAAGCGCGGGAACTCCCCAGGCCGGCGGGAGGGACGGCGCGCCTCGAACTCCAGAGCGCGGCCGGGGTGGGCGCGGGGCGCCGCCCCCGGGACCTCAGGAGGCAGCTCCTCCCCGGACCCTGGACCTTGGAGTAGTGGCGGTGGGAGAAACGGGACCCGGGAGGAGGGTCCTTCCTGCGACCCGCCAGAGTGTCTTGACACCGAGCCTTGTTTTTGCTTTTAGTCCATTCCTAGCGCTCAGCCGCAGGCGCGGAGGTCGGAGCGCACCTGCGGAGCGGGCGCCTGCGCGTGGGGAGGAGGAAGGGCATGGGCAGAGCCTGAGTCACCCGCGCTCCAGCCTGTACACGTAAGTGGGCATGGGGGTGCCCAGGGCTCCAGCATGGCCCAGTGCTCTGCAGACCTGGACCTGGAGGGGGACCAGAGGGAGGCGACTTCTCGCGCCCTGCTCTGGAGGGCTCGCTGCTCACCGGAGGCGGGGGTGAGGGGAAGGGGACAGACAGGCTCATCACAGACCAGAGGTGGCTTGCTGTGGGAAGGAGGCTGGAGTTGGTCAGAACTGGCCTCCTGCAGGAGTGTTTCCTACAACAGTGCTTAGAATGAGGGAAGAGCCTGGGCGTGGGGCAAAAGAAAAAAGTGGCCTGTTTTTTTTTTTTTTTTTTAAGTTTTAAAAAATGCTTGTTTATTTTTGAGAGAGAGAACGAACGAACACAAGGGGGGTGGGGAGGGGCAGAGAGAGAGGGAAACACAGAACGCGAAGCAGGCTCCAGGCTCTGGGCTGTCAGTACAGAGCCGGATGTGGGGCTCAAACCCACCAGTGCGAGATCATGACCTGAGCCGAAGTCCCACGCTCAACTGACTGAGCCGCCCAGGTGCTCCAGTGGCCTGTTTGGAGGTTTGTGGGAGACGCAAGAGGGGGAAGTGGCGGAAGAAGGGGGAGCTGGACCAGAACTGGGAGTATGAATGGAAGGGCGTGAATAGAGGGCAGAAATGAACGGGAGAACCCCCCTCCTCCTGAGTGTAGAAGCCAATTCAGTAGCCCTGGGAAGGACCTGGAGCTCCTGGGTCAGGGTGAATCGAGCAGTTACTTTGTAAGTACTTTCTGAGTACTGAGTTTCCAGTTTCGAGTATGATCCGGTCCCTGCCGTCCAGGAAAGGTCTAGTGGGAGAGACGAGACTGTATAACATCTCGTGAAGAGATGCCTGCTAGGACAGGTAGACCCGGGCTGATAGCCGAGTGAGAGGCAGAACCAGCTTGATCTCTGAGCTGTCCACAGACTGCCTCGTGTTCACTGCTGAGCACTGCTGTATTATGGGGATTGAGACAAATACACTTAGAAGAGAGCTGCCAGATAAGATGTCATGTCCAGCTGGCATGTTATGGGGACTGGGGACCCTTAACCTGTGGTTGGGGTAAGGGGTGATGAAGGAGTCGCTTCCAGGTATCAGAAAGGCACATTAGTGGAAAAGGGGTGAGACTTACTCTGTGTGGCTCCTGACATCCAGACTATGACCGGTGGTTAGGGCTGCCTGGCTGGCTCAGTCAGTAGAGCACATGACTCTTGATCTCAGGGTTGTGAGTCTGAGGCCCGGGTTGGGTGTAAAGATTACTTAAAACCAAAACAAAAAACACTGTGGCCAGTGGTTTGAAGCAGTAAGGGGCAGATCCTTTCTGTAGAAGGGACAACTGGGTAGAGCTGTCTGAAGATGGAATGGTCTGCTGTGAGGGGTGGCCGAGCTCCCTGTCAGGAGAGGTGTGTTAAGCCGAACCCGCAGGAGGGAACTTGACACTTCCTTCTCCTTCAGGGCTCCTGTTCAGTTACTTCCCAAGGTCTGGTTCTCCAGTCTGTTCTTCCCTTTCCAGTCTGTCCCCCGCTGCTGTATTGTAGCGTGTGTCCTCTCTCAGCGGAAATGATATTATAACGAATTATAGTGGCTAACACTTAACTGTTTACTCCTTGGCAGGTACTGCCTTAAGTGCTTTACAGATGCTAACTCATCCAGTCCCTGAGACAGTCCTTGCGAGGTAGCTTTTATTAATAGCCCCTTTATATAGATTTGGGAAACTGAGGCACAGTGGGGTTAAGCAGCTTGCCTGAGATCATGCGGTGAGCAGGTGGCACGGCTGGGGTTCCAACCTGGGCTGTCTGGCATTGTTCTTAACCACTGTTCTACTGCGTTTTACGTATACAATTTTATTTGATCCTCACAAGAATCCAAATTGACGGATAAAACACCCTCAGAGAGGTTGAGTGATTTGCGTAAGACCACAGGGCAAGGTAGAGGAGAGCTGGGGTCCAAACCAGGACTGGTAGACATGAAAACTCCCACACTTTGCACTTCACTCCCCCACATCCTATTGTGCTGCCCTTGTAACCGTCCCTACTGTTGTGGCCTCTAACTGGACTTCTTGCCCAGCCTTTCTGCTTTAAATCTGAGAGTTTCTACTTCAGAGTCTGTGGATGGCTCTGGAACTAGGGGAGATTTGGGGTGTGTGTGTGTGTGTGTGTGTGTGTGTGTGTGTGTGTGAGAGAGAGAGAGAGTCAGGTGTGAAAGCCCAGTCTTCATAGTTTTTACTGCTCTCTCAGAGCAGTTTCTGACCACAAAATAGTTCAGAGCCATCCTTTGGTTTTTATCCAGAGTTAAGTTCCTAAATTTTTTTTTTTTTTTTTTTTTTTTTTTTTTTACATTTTATTTATTTTTGAGAGAGAGACAGAGAGCACAAGTGGGGGAGAGGCACAGAGACAGGGAGACACAGAATCCGAAGCAGGCTCCAGGCACCGAGCTGTTCAGCACAGAGCCCGACGCGGGGCTCGAACTCACAAACCGTGAGATCATGACCTGAGCCGAAGCCGGACGCTCAACTGACTAAGCCACCCAGGGGCCCCAGAGTTAACTTTCTGATGCACAGATTTGACCTTGGCACAGTGATGCATCGACTCTTCACTGCCCTCAGCACCATCCAGATGCCTTAACCTGGTCGTTCAAGGTCCCAGGCAGTCAGACTTCAATCTCTCTCTTCTTTTTACTCCCACCTTGTACTCTTGCCACTCAGGTAATATTTACCTGCCTTTCTCTCTCACATTCCTGTGGCCTGTCAAGGGCAGGGGCTGTTCTTGCCTTTGAACGGCCAGTGCCTGACACCTGTCGCACAGTGAACATTTGCCGTAAACTGCGCTGAACGCTGTACCGAAGTCAAGCCTTGGCTGGTTGTTTGGACTGTGACTTGGAGGCTCCCTCCCTTTCTGATCCCAAGAGTCTTTCTGATGGTATGTGTCATTGAAATGCAGAGGAGGGCCACGTAGGCGGAGGCTGGCTGGGCCAGAAAGGACGTGACAGGTGACATGCAGGTCATCGAGAAGGTGTCCGCTTTCTGACCTGGCTGCTCTTGCAGGGTGGCCCCTGGCTGGGGTGAAGCTCCCCCGTCTTTATTCTTGTCCCCCAGCGCGGTGTGGGCTGCCGGCTGCAGGATGAACTGTCGCTCGGAGGTGCTGGAGGTGTCGGTGGAAGGGCGGCAGGTGGAGGAGGCCATGCTGGCCGTGCTGCACACCGTGCTCCTGCACCGCAGCACGGGCAAGTTCCACTACAAGAAGGAGGGCACCTACTCCATCGGCACCGTGGGCACCCAGGATGTGGACTGTGACTTCATCGACTTCACCTACGTGCGCGTCTCCTCTGAGGAGCTGGACCGTGCCCTGCGCAAGGTTGTCGGGGAATTCAAGGTAGGGGTGTGGCCCGGGGGGTGGCAGGTGGACCTCGAACGCCCCTCCACCCTGGCTTGCTGTTGGACCCTTCCCGGGTGTTCACGTCAGCTTCTTCCAGGTTCTAAGGGATGGGCGTGTTCGGCGCTCCTTGTGGGGAGGATGGCTTTGGGCGAGGGCAGGGAGTGACGGCAGGGAGGCGTCAGGTCCCACGGGGTGATCGCTGCCCGCATGGTCTTGACCTTCTATCTGACTGTCCGGCTCTCCCTGCAGACGCCTTTTCTTGCTTGTACTTTTCCCTTCAGCAGTCTGGGCCTTTCCTATGCGAAGTTCCCTGGGAGGGAGGGTTGCTGGGCTCGGGTGGGGCGCCCCGGGCCTGTGGTTGTATGTGCCTTGTGTAGGCGTGGAGAAAGGTGGGAGGGCACATCAGGCTGTCAACGGTGGGAATGGGGATGTGATTTTTTTTAGGTTTTAAAGTAAGAGGGAATTTTTTTAAGGTGCCGTCTCTGAGGTCAGCGGACGAGGGTTGTCTGTCTGACTTCCAGTCCACAAATGTTTGGAGGGTCCCTACACTGTGCCAGGCACCATGGCCTATGCTCATGGCGGGAGGCCACAGTGTCTCCCCACCCTCACTCCCCAGCCCCTCTGAGACCAGAAAGGGCAAATTCATGAGTTTCCCCGTCCCTCGTCAAGGGAGGCAGTGGTCGTCACTGTCCTCCAGATGCCTCTAAGAGACACGTGGAACGTAATGGTTAAGAGCATGGATTCTGGAGCCAGGCTCTGCCACCCAACGAGCGTGTGACCTTGGGCAGGTGACTCCGCTTCTCTCGCCCTTGGTTCCCTTGTATGTAAAATTGGAACGACAATCGTACCTGCTTCACGGGGCATACGCACTATGAGGATTAAGTGAATCGAATGTGTCAAGTGGGTGAACCAGCCTGGCACCCCAGTAAGCATCGTAGAAGTGTTAGCCCTTAACGACTACCAGTCAAAGTCACGTGACCTCGATGTGTCCACAAAGGAGAGAATTGTTCCTTGATAGACGGTTCAGGACTTGAGGGAAGCATCCTTACCCTCCGAGTTGGCCCTAAAATTCAGATGGAAGGGTGCTTCAGGGTCCCACCTGCCTTAGGAGTGTGGGGCCACCACAGCCCCTAGAGGTAGGGGATAGGCAGAATTATTGGATGAAATGGTCTCATTTGCTTCTCAGAAGAGAAAAGGGAGAAGCTGGGTCTGGTATGTCCTTCCCTTCCCCCTTGTGTTTGTTTCTTTTTTTTTTTTTAAGTTTATTTATTTTGGGAGAGACAGAGACAGTGTGAATGGGGGAGGGGCAGAGACAGAGGGAGAGAGAGAGAATCCCTAGCAAGCTCCGAGCTGCCAGCACAGAGCCTGGTGCGGGGCTCGAACTCATGAAACCATGAGATCATGACCTGAGCCGAAATCAAGAGTCAGACGTGCAACCAACTAAGCCACCCAGGTGCCCCTCCCGCTTTTCTTTAGCGTCAGATTTTGTTAATTTGCTTGGAGCACTCAAGTTTAGGCTGGCAGGTCGCTGTGTCATTTCACACGAGTCCTTTACCCTCTGTGGGTCTCATTCCCCGCCCTCCCTGAAGGACTAATAAAGCTAGGAGAGCCTAATTCCCTGGGGTGTAGGAAGCACACAGTGAGAGCTCCTCCAAGGTCTTGGCCTGCTCATCCGTTCCCCCTCCTTCCCCAGGATGCACTGCGCAACTCTGGGGGTGATGGGCTGGGGCAGATGTCCCTGGAGTTCTACCAGAAGAAGAAGTCTCGCTGGCCTTTCTCAGACGAATGCATCCCCTGGGAGGTGTGGACGGTCAAGGTGCACGTGGTAGCTCTGGCCACAGAGCAGGAGCGGCAGATCTGCCGGGAGAAGGTGGGTGAGAAGCTCTGTGAGAAGATCATCAACATCGTGGAGGTGATGAACCGGCACGAGTACCTGCCCAAGATGCCCACGCAGTCGGAGGTGGACAACGTGTTCGACACAGGCTTGCGGGACGTGCAGCCCTACCTCTACAAGATTTCCTTCCAGATCACTGATGCCCTGGGCACCTCGGTCACCACGACCATGCGCAGACTCATCAAAGACACCCTTGCCCTCTAGGCCTTACTGGGGCCGTGGGCTCTCCTTGATGGCTCGCAGACCTTGGCTTCTGGGGATCGTACCGTTGGCCCCTTGGGGCTCGGGAACCTGCCCCAGGTCCTTGATGAGACTTGGAATGGCCACCCCTGGCTTCCTTGTTTTGTGGTTGCCAGTCTCTGGTCATTCTTTTAACCTTGGCTGATGGTCAAGTCTGGCCTTCACTGTCTCTCCACACCCCTGGTGGGGGTTCCCCTTCCTTCTCTGCTGTATGGAAGAGCCATCGCTAGGATGGTGAATAAAGTTGAGAATGTGAGTTCAGGTTGAGCCATCTCTCCCTTGGCTTGTGTTCGGCCCGGAAACATTCACACTTTCTGACAGACCTATGAGGATACAGGTGTGTGTTGAGGGTGTTATTCCAGTGTGATGGGGGGATGGGATTAAAACTGACCAATTTTGTACTTTGTGGGACATTCATGTAAGCAGGTGTTAACCACTCAGGTGTCACCATGTCAGTCCTATGAATGATGACACAGATCAGGATCTGTTGCTTTTGGATAGGACTGTGCCGTTTCTTCTCCCTCCTTAAGGAAGCGGTGATAGCCCTGCCCTTTATATTATCTGGTCTTATTTCATGATTGCCTCAAAAAGTACCTTTTCTGTCTTGATAGAGCACGTACAGGTCCCCATGTGCATCAGAAAGCTCATCTGATTTGGGGTTTCTTTCCCTGGAGAGAGATGGGCCAGCTTGAGGCAGGTGTCTGAGAGGTGTTCCAGGTCGGGCTGGCCCTGGCTGGTTGTTAGGACGCTGCTTTGTTAACACGCTCATTTCTACATCAGCATACTCAAGATCGGTGAACTCCTTATTGTGTACTTTTTACTGATTTAGTCTATATTTTACAATGCTTTTTGGTTGTATATGGGCGCTTCTGCTAGGCCAAATGGGGTGGGTGGGTGGGGGTCTTGCCCCTGGAGCCGGTAGATAGGATGGCCAGGAAGCGTTCACCACATTTTTCTCATGCCAAGTCACCTTAGCCCTGTGATATTTCACAACAGATCTAGTACGGTCTTGCCCTTGATCTCCGGAGCATTGGGAGAATTCAGGAGGTTCTTGGGGCTTTGGAGATGGGGAAGGCCATTTCCTAGCAAGTCCTTGATGGTGTGTAATCCCCACCTGGCCCTACTGCAACCCTCGAGACCTTGTTTTCCTCCTAGCTGGCCGTTAGCTAATCCCTCCTGAGGGGTTGGTTGACTGATAGAGCTGTTTGTTGGCCGTGACTTTGTTTTTAAAAAGCATAGCGTTGCTGTCTTTCAGGAGACCTGAGCAGAAGGGTCTTGACTCCATCCTGGCTTTTTGAGACTTTCTACTTGTCTGCAGCCAGACTCTGAGACTCTGCTCCACACTGCCCACCCCCGCTCCAGGTTGGCTGTGGGCCACCCAGCTGGCAGTGAACTCCCCTTGGTGGACAGAACAGTAACATTTCCATTCCTTTTGGCATTATAATTTCCTGTATGTAGGGGACTGATTTCCTCAAGGTCAGGGCAGGAGCCCTGGTGACTCAAATATGCTTTCTCATTGGTTGGTAACTCCTTGATCTCTGGGACCTGAGCAAAAGAATGGGGGTAGGACTTGAAGCCCCCCCCCCCCCCCCCACGCTTCCCTGCTTGCTGTCAGCCCAAGGAGGCACTGGCCTGCTTGTCCAGCTCCGAGAGGCTCCCAGAAGCGATGATGGAAGAGTAAGGATACACATCCCTCAGGTCTTGGAGGCTGCTCATTTGCCTCCTGTTCAAGTGGCCCCCTGGGCCACCTAGCAGTATTGAGCTTTGGCCCAAGGACAGCCAGGAATGCTTGCTTGTCTTGTGTCCTGCTTAGTGTGGTGGCACCCCAGCCAGCACCTGGGGTGGGGTCTGGAAGGACTTTTCAGGGTTCTGAGGGAGGTGCTATCTTGACTTCCTTTGTCAAGGGAGAGAGGGAAAGCCTTGCAGACCGACTCCTGGGTTTGGTTGAATGCATGGGCCGGATTCCCACGCGTGGGTGTAGAGGCCCTTGGGACGAGAAGAAACAACCCCGGGCCCTGGGAGTCTGGGCCATAGTCCACACTGGAGGATATTGAATGCTCAGCGCCCGAGGGGGCCTACAGCGCCTAGGATCCGCCCCTCGGGGACCTCCCCTACGCAGCCCAGCGAGGCCCGCCTGCTGGCTTGGGCTCTCGCACTTCTGGCCCTTCCGCGCACATCTGGGCAGCCGGCGAGTTAGCATGAACGGCTCTGGGACGGGCGCCTCGGCCCCAGCCACTTGGCTGAGCTCCTGCTGCAACCAGTCCGGGGTGCTGCCCGAGCCCCCCGAGGGGCCGCCCGTTGTGCAGGCGGCGGTGCTGGGCGTGCTGTCACTGCTCGTGCTCTGCGGGGTCTTGTTCCTGGGCGGTGGCCTCCTCCTGCGTGCGGAGGGCCTGACGGCGATGGTGCTCCGCGAGCGGCGCGCGTCCCGCGAGGCCGAGTCCAGCAGCGCCGGCCGAGGCGACGACAACTCCTAGGCACCCATGCGCTCGAGGGCGGGGGTCGCGGCCTCCGGGGCGGCCCACACGACTCGGCCCTGCTGCGGAGAGGGGTGGGGGTGGGAGGGCTCGGTGCCCTCCCCACCCTCCCCACCCGCCGCGAGCCTGGCGCTGCGCAGGTGAGAGTGCTGGGGGCAGAGTTGGGGGGCAGCTCTTCAGGGACTCTGCCTGGGCTCTGCATGTCCCCGGGGTGGGGCCTGCAGGCACCCCAAGTGTGCTAGGACCTGAGGGAAGAGGCTGCCACCCTCTCTTCTCCCGATCTGGTGTCTCTCCAGTGGCGCCTCACCCATGTCCTTTTTCTAGAAGAGCG
Organism: Felis catus; assembly: GCF_018350175.1. Classification (NCBI taxonomy): domain Eukaryota; kingdom Metazoa; phylum Chordata; class Mammalia; order Carnivora; family Felidae; genus Felis; species Felis catus. Next base: position 78,540,010 of record NC_058374.1, read on the forward strand.
GGTCACCCTGCGTGAGGGGGAGGCGGGGCGGATCAGAGGGGCCTCAGTGTGCTTTGGAGCTCTTCTACCCTGCACGCACCCCCCCCTCCTCCCCCGCCATTGCTCAGCCCCACCGGAACTGAGGCCCAACTCAGGGGTGCCCTAGCACTGCCCATGCTGCTGGGAGGCTGAGGAGAGACACGGTCACGGAAACTCGGACAACCCAGGCCTTTGCTGCCTCCTCCTCCTCTCCTTCCTGAAGCCTTGTCCCCAGAAGGGGGTTTGAGTAAGATTCCTCGCTATGGCCCCCCTCTTGAGGCAGGGATGGGAGTGTGGGTCCTGTTTTATGGCAGAGCCAGGGGCCTGGAGGTCTCTGGGGGATGGGGAGGTATGGCCGGGGTCTCCCCTCTCCCAGTCCCTTTTCTGGTTGTTGGGGCGCAGAGGTGGCCCTGAGCAAGGAGCTTTGTGGTATGTGTGGGGAAGGTGGTGGATGGCAAGATTCCTGACAGCCGGGGGGCCTCATGAGCACGTTGCTGCAGGAAGCTGGGGCTGAGGATTCCCAGCTGTGGAGGCTCCATCTGGCTCTCCCAAGGACAAGAACCATCTGGAAGGAAGGGCCTGGGTGGCCTAAAGACAAGGTGATTCCAGGCCAAGGCCACCTGGGACACAGCCCCAGGAGTTGGGCAGGGAAGCCTTCACTGTCTCTCTCCTCTTCTCAGTGTTGTACCCACGGGCCCCTGGGAGGTTTCTGTGGGTATGGCTGTTCTTTGGGGGTGTCTCGGACCTGTAGCTTGTCACGGGCAGAGGCAGGGTCCTAGCTGCCTTCTGAGAAGACAGTCGGTGCACGTGAGGAGAGCCTGGTGAGGGGAAGGTGACAGCATGGGCAGCGTGTGGCTGAGCAGCTGTGAAGCTGACGACGTGTGATCTGTGACAGAGCAGCCCAGGGTTTAGCGCTAATCCCAGGCAGTTGTGCCACGCTGGCCTCGCTGAGCTGTGGACTTCTCACCTCAGGGACACCACTGCCACCCCCTTGGAGGGAGAGGGCTGGCCAGGGCAGTGCGGGGTGTGTGTGTGTGTGTGTGTGTGTGTGTGTGTGTCTGCTCTGGCACAAGAGCAGCAGGCTGGGCCTGGGGGACACCTCCCACCTCCCACCTCCCTTTGCTGTGTCCCGGACGGGGGGTGAGAATGCCCTCTTTTTATTGTATCCAGGTTCCTTCACCCCCCCTTGCCCGATCACATCCTGCTGTTTTTCTCCCCTTCCTGTGCCCTGTGCTCGCCCCTCCTTCCCTAGCTGGGATTGTAGAATTCCCGCGCGTGCTGTGAACCCTGTATTTTACAAACGGGGCTGCTCGGAGAGAAGAGAGTGACGCGCTCAAGTGAACGACAGAGCTGGAACTGACCGCCGGGGGCTCCCGATTCCGAGCTTAGGGGTTGGGGGCGGCATCCCTGAGTGAGAAGGCCCATCCCTGGGTTATTCCTCTTGCCCTGTCCTCCTTCATTTCCCACCACTGTTTGAGATGCTGGTGCAGAATAGGACCTCTGCCTGTGAAGGAATGAACCTTCATTTGGCATATGGCTTCTGGGACCGGAACCCAAAACCCCCACGTTACTGCCTCTCTCCTGACCCTTCTTCCCCAGTGGCCTTGTTAGACAGCCTTTCATTGCTGGGGACAGCCTTCCAGGAACCCGCAGCTGCTCCCCAGCCAGCTGGGCTCAGCTTTCCCGGCCTGAATCTGAGGGTGGGGTGGGCTCAGAGAGTCAACTGGAATATGTATCTATGGAGAACAATCCAAATGGGCAGAGCAGAGGGATCAGAGGTGAGGGCCGTGACTTTTGGACTGGCATTTGGATTCAAGTCTGGGTGGTGGTAGGGGTGTACTGAGAGATCCAGTGGAGGGAAGGGCTGTGCCTCCAGTGTCATGTGTCTGCTGGAGGGGGCAAGCCAAGGGGGTAGGCAAAGGCTTTATATGTTTATTTAATGTTTACTTATTTTTGAGAAGGAGACACAGTGCGAGCGGGGGAGGGGTAGAGAGAGAGGGAGACACAATCTGAAGCCGGCCCCGGGCTCTGTGCTGACAGCTCCGAGCCGGATACGGGGCTCGAACTCGAGAGCCGCGAGATCATGACCTGAGCTGAAGTCGGATGCTCAATGGACTGAGCCACCCAGCTGCCCTGGCAAAGGCTTTCTTCACCCAACTTCCTGCCTTTGCTGTCTGTTCAATTCAGTGCTTGGAGAGCCAGAGTGTGGGATGTGCCGGGGACTTTGATGTTCTTGGGGGAAGATACTGAGATGTTTCCTATGGAACTCTGACCCTGGCCAAGGCTGTCAAGGCTGGGGAGGAAAAAGATTTAGAAAACTGGGGAATGAGTGCCACCGTCGCCCCCATCTGTCAGGCTCCAACTTGGAGTGACAGGTGGGGGGAGTGGGTGTGGGCTGAGTGCCATGGAGTGAGGCTGGGCATCTGGACCCCCCCAGCAGGCTCCATTAGCCTGCACTGTCCCTGAGGGAAAGGCTGGGGCCACAGATGGGTGATCTTCCCTCACCCTTCCTGCCGCCTGTGAGTCTGACCCTGAGTTGGAAAGAGCTGTCGGGTTTTTCCGGTCCGTGTCGGGTTTTCCTCCCCTTCCATGCGGTACAACTCCCTTTCCAGCGAAGGTGGGGGTCGCTCTCTGTTACAGATCCCTGAGCCTTGCGTGGTCTGTTGGTCTGTCTCCCAGAGAGCTCCACTGCCAGCCTGCCATGCTGGGGAGCTCCCGCTCCTTTGAGCCGTGAGTGTTGTGGACAGTAGCCCGGGAGAGACCTGGATTGGGGTGAGGCCTCCACCGGGATCCTCGCATTCAACCCGGCCTCCGATGTGCTCCACTCAGCCTCCTGCAGTCCGCCTGGGAGCGGCTCCCGGAATGACCAAATCCCCTGAGCATCCACCGCGCGTCCAGGACACTGAAGCAGACATATACCCTGCATACTCCATGCAGCCAATGCCGGCTGTGCCTCCTGACTTCCAGGCCTCCGAGGACATGAGTGCAGTCCCTGTCCCATCTCTGATACAGGGCTGCTGTGGTCTGACAGGCCGGTGACCTGTCCCTGCTGAGGGCTGTGGTCACTGTCACCCATTCAGAGATCTTGGGTGCCCCAGCAATGCCCTGTCACTTCCTGTGGCTTGTTATTAAACACGTTGGTCATGCAAGTTTGGCATATACAGTCTGTGTTTCCAGCTCCAGACTCTTGGTATTTGTGGTACCCTGCTCCCACCCTCCCTGCAGTTTGAACATTTTCTGGCTGATGCTGAAAGAGCAGCTCCAGCCGTGGCCCCTCTGCCCGGGTCTCTCCTCAGTGGTGGCTATTCCCTGTCAACACCCTGATCCAAATCTAAGGGTGGGTAGGAGGTGCGGCCAGGTGGCCACTCTCGTGCCAGCACTCGACTGCCCCCCTGTGGCCAGTGTGGGCAAGAACACCACTTCCTTCAACCGTTGAACTGGGGTCTAATCACACACAGGCCAGCGTTAACCTGAGGTGCTTTGAAATGAGAGGGGGTTTTGTGAGCGTGTGCACTGAATTCTAGATGGTAAAACCGTCCTGAACCTCGGTCTCTCCATCTATAACGTGGGGGCAGCAATGTCATGGTGAGGATCCAACAGGTAATGTGCTTGTCTATAGATGAAAGGTTTTCTGCATGGTAATTATCATGTGATATTACTTCCTGCTCCCCGAACCTGACCGTCCCCAGAGAAGAGGTGTAGAACCACCCACCCGGTTCCTGGGAACACTTCATTTATTCATCTTTTCCCATGAGTATTCACTGAGTGACTGCTCTGTGCCAGGCATGCTCACGAAACTGAAGTTAAAAGAGACAATAAGAAGTGGCCAGTGTCAACGGAGCCAAGAGCAGAGAGTAACCTGCTCATAGAGAAGGTGGTGTGCAGAATGGACACGTATGGGGCGAAGAAGGCGAAGGAACATTCTGCACAGAGGCGCAGAGAGGCGTGGGGCTGGGGGTACCCTAGGAGCAGGGTGTGAAGGGAGATGAGACCAGAGGCGAGGCGGCTGAAGAGGAGTGGAATTTACCCTGGGGGTGGTGAGGTATCCAGAGGGCTTCAGGCTGCCGGGTGACACGGTGAGCTCTGGACCTCAGGGGGTCGTGACAGAAGTTTGTGTGTTGGGGGAGGGGGGAGCAGGCTGGACAGCAAGGAGGCTGTGATCAAAACCCGGCAAAGCAATAGTGGCCTGGACCAGGAGCGGAAAGCAAGGGCACAGATCCAAGCAGTATTGGGGGCCCAGGCTTTGGTCACTAGTTGGATGTGAGGGACGCGGGATCTGGGTCCTGCTGTGAAGTCCTGGGCCATTGGAGATGCCTGCCACCGACTGAGGTGACATGTTATCAGCTGGTCTGCCATTTACTGGAAACCCAAATGATACCTGGCTTGAGCAGAGGGAATTTATTGGCCCATGTAACTGAAAAGCCCAGGGGTAGCTCTCACCTCAGGCCTGCTGTGACTCAGGTCTCAGTCAGTGTTGGTTCCTCCTCCTTCCGTGGCTTGGTCTGCTCACTGCTGTCAGCCTCTGGCAGGGTGGTCTGGTGTTAAGAGCGAGGACTTGGAATCACACAGCTGGATGTGAACTCTGGCACCTCATTCGCCAGCCGTGTGATCCGTGCAAGGGGCTCAATCCCTCGGCGGCTAGAGCGGGGAGAGGCAGGGCCTCGCTTGTGCGTTTTTGGGATGGATGAGATTCACGCATGCAGGGTGCCTGGCAGGGAGCAAATGCACAGTCCGTGTGCCTGTTATTAGTCCCAGCCTCTGTGTAAGGCAGGATGTTGGCTTTATTCTCAGGTTCAAATCTATCAGGAAAGAGGGGGGGGTCATCTCCCAGGTCAGCCAGGCCGAACCCCTGGAGCAGCTGAGACCGGGCCTGTTTGACTCTGTGCTCGCCCTGAATCGCTGTGCTGCAAGGAGAGAATGTTCGAGGCCTCAGTCCCATGCTCTACTCACAGTGTATGTGTGTGGGGTGTCTTGACAAACCACAGGGCCCAAAGGAAGGGGATGTCTCCTCACCAGATCTAGGCCTGTTTCAGTCCTGGGGTGAACAGATGCGGGGTGGCCATAAACCAACCTGTGGCTGCTGCAGAGGGGACCGCGGATGCGTCCAGTTCCGGTGCATTCTGGACGCGATGCTGCTAGAGACAGAAAGTGGAGCTGTGGGAACGGGTCAGCTTTGGGGGAGTGGTTGGGGCAAGATGGGAGGAGACTTGGCATGCCACCCCGCAGGACGCCACTTAAAGGCAAGACAGAAGAGGGGCCCGTCAAGGAGGCAGAGGAGGAGATCCCGGGGAGGTGGGTGGGAAACCAGGGAAACTGCTATCTTGGCAGTCAGGGAAGGAAAGACTTCGGAACCGAGTGGGTGGCCAGGAGCGTCCACGTCCCAGCAGTTCTGGTGTCCTGGGAGGGGGCCTCGGCCTGAGACCTTGCAGGGAGAGAGTGGGGAGGGCTTCTTGCTAGGCCGTGTGGCCAGCCTGAGCCACCCGGCCACTACCCTCAACCTCGGGGGGGAAAAAGGAGCCCCCGTCCAGAAGAAAGTGGAAACGGTGGACCCACGGTCGGGAGAAGGTTGGGTTTATTTTTTGTAGCACCCTTCCCGGTACCGTGTGAATGCTTACCACACGCTCATCGTACCCAGGTGAAATAAAGCAACACAGAATGAACACTCACAAAGGCACCTCATCCTACTCTGCGGCTACTGAGCCGCCCTTCCAAGGCGCAGCAGGCACACCGGTGAGAGTCCCGCATCCTGCCACCGCCGGGTGACCCAGGGTGACTCCGCCTCTGAGACCCCTTCAGATGCTGCTGTGCTTTCTATTCCTTCAGCCTGCTCATTCGCACATTTTCACGATGGTCCTTTGACCTCTCCCTTTCTAGGCCCTCCCTGTGGCACAGCCCCGGCCGGCCCCCACGTCCCTCCTCTCCAGTTTGGAGTCCATGTGCGTTACCTCAGTCCTGCTCCTGCCCATCTCCTGACTTCACTCTTCCCACGCAGCCCTCCTGCTAGAGCCTCAGCCCTGGATGGATGCAACTCTCTGTTCTTTGAACTCGCACCTGGCCGCTGCATGCCTCCAAAGAACATCGCAGCCCCGGGCAGACTGGAGGCACCAAGAGTGCCCCCCCGCCCCCCACCACAGTGGACCCTTGCCACGCCTGGCCCTCCCTCCCTGCGGCTGGCTCTGTCTCCCAGCTGAAATTCGGCAAGACTTCCCCACTCTCAAGCCCTGCCCTCCCTCTTCCCCCCTGCGCGCTGCTCTCTGCTCCGACGTCCTCCCCGCCTGCTTCTCACAGAACAGAGGCGCCAGCAGACAACGCCCTCTGCCTCCGCTTCTGTCCCCAGATCTGCAGCGCGCCTCCTGGGAACCAGGGGCTTTCCTGTGGCCCGTCCCCGTGCTGAGGATGTGCTCCTGCCGCGGCGCACCCCTCCCCCTCCTCCGGCTCAGTGCCCTCTGCTGCTCCACTCGTTTCTTTAATGCTCCTTCAGTGGCTTCTTCTCCACTGACTCTGGCTTCCAAACACACTCAGGTTTCTTCCAGCTTAAAATAGCCCTCCTCCTCACCCAGTGCTCCTCCAGTTACTACCCCGCGTCTCACTTCATCTTTGTAGCCAGACTTTTCCAAAGAGTGGCCCGCACTTGCGCCCACGTGTGCGCCCTTCGCTCCTCTCCAGCCTGGCCTCTGTCCGAGCTGGCGGCAGGAGATCCAAGCCCTGGGGGGATGCGGTGTGTGTGTGGGTGGGGGGGTTGGTGGTTGAGGCCGCCTGGTAGTTCTTATCTCAGCGGCCCACCTGGCCACTTGCAGGGGACTGCTGCCCCCTCCCTCCCCTCCCCCACGCCAGCTTCTGCAGGAAGCTCGGGGCCTTGGAGAGAGGAGGCTGTGACTCTGGGCTCCCCCTGGGTCCATCACTTAGTAATGGAAATCCTCTCTCTCACCGGTAAAATTGGATAATGCTAACACCCACTGAGGGAAGCTGCCAGACGATGTGGTCCAGAGTGTGGGGGCGCCAGCCTGGGTGGAACCTGGGCCCCCCAGTTCCCGGCTGCGTGCCCCTGGGGGAGTCTTGCTTTACCCCTGCCCCGGCTCACCTCTCTGGCAGGTCCCTGTGCCAGCCCCTCCTCCTGCCCCTCCCAGGCCTGCGTGCTCAGTTCCTCAGGACTCTGTCCTTGGCCTTCCCCTTCCCCTGCCCTCTCGCCTGGGGTGCTCCCCCCACCTTCTGGAGCTGAAATCGCCACCTCCCTGCCACGGCTCTGAAATGTCAGCTGCCTCCGTTGTCATGGGGCTCGGCGTTCTCCTGCCGCGTGTCTCTGTTTCCTAATTTCTTTCTTCTTAAAAAAATACCAGTCAGGTTGGATTAGAGGGCCCACACTAATCCAGCATGACCTCATTTTAATTTAATTATGTCTGCACTGACCCTGTTTCCTAATAAGTTCCCATTCTGAGGTGCTAGGGGTTAGGACTCCAACATGTCTTTTGGTGGCGGGGCGGGGTTGGGGGGGTCACAACTCAACTGGTAACAGTTGGTAATAAGTGCTAGGAGAACAAAAGAGGGAGGGTGCCTGCGCAGTGTGGGGAACGACTGACATTTTAAGTCGGGGTCATCAGGGAAGGTGTCACCGAGGAGGAGACATTTGGCCAAAGACCTGAAGGAGAGAATCAATAGAGACACGTGGGGGGCCCCGGGTCCCCTGTGTGGTTAAGACACAGCAAGGTGGCCCAGGGAGCGCAGGCGTCCTGACAGGGCCACGGAAGCCTCAGCCTCCCTACCCTGCGCAGGGAGCGTGCTCTTCTACCCAAACCGAAGAGTGACCCAGAATTGATGGCCACAAAACCATGTCACACACTCTGGGAGAGAGGGAAGCCTGGGCGTCATCTCCTGAGCTCTCAGGCCCGAGGGCCTGCACTCTTCTTGGCCAACGACCCACCGATGGCCAGTGAGTGGGACAGAAGAAGCTGTTCCTGTCCCTGGCTGCCACCCTCCCCTGGCCCAGAACACACTGAGCTTCTCTGATGGTCCAAGATGTATTTAATTAGTTAGTTAATTAATTAAATGTTTAGTTTTGAGAGAGAGAGAGAGAGAGAGAGAGAGAGAGAGATCGTGAGTGGGGAGGGGCAGAGAGAGAGAGGGGGACAGAGGATCCGAAACAGGCTCCAATCTCTTTGCTGACAGCAGCAGGCCCAGCCCAACGTGGGGCTCGAACTCGTGAACGGTGAGATCATGACCCGAGCCGAAGTTGGACGCTCAACCCGCTGAGCCACCCAGGCGCCCCCAAGATATATTTTAGTGAAGGATCTGGTTGGGATTCCAAAGCTGTGTAGGCGACTCGTCTTAACTACCTCACTCCCTTGCACCACGTGAGGGTCCCTAAGGGTTTCGTTTCACTGGCGGTCCATGGGGGTGCCCTCAGCCTGGGCTTCTGTTGTTTCCACAGGCGGAGGCTTCAACCCCAGCTCCATTTCTCTGCCGGGGTCTTTCTCCTTCTGAGCCACCTAGACTCTCCCACCCGCGTGAGAGCTAGCTGCTCTTCATTCGCAGTTGAAAGTCGACGGGAACCTTCCTATTCTCCTAACTTTGGACCCCTTCCTTGCAGAACAACAACCTGGCTAAAGGCACAGATTTGCCTCTTTCTTGGACTGCTTTTCATGATAAGAGCCACCATATTAGCTGGAAACTTCTCTGCCTGAGCCATCTGCTCAAATGTCAGCTCCATTAGGAGAGGGGTTTTTGCTGTTTTGTTCGCTGCACATAGAGGGCCGGTAGGAAATGTATTTTTGAGTAAATGACATCGTCTCTTAGACTAGTTCTTTAATCACAGGGTGGGGAGGAGGGAGAAACTATAAATGCATCATAGCCCCTTAGTTTTCTCTAGCAAAAGATGTGTTAACTCTGGAAATGGACTAGAACCTAACTGAGGCACACGGGAGTTGATCATATGCTATGCTGCTGGCATGAACGGAGGCTTTGGAGAAATGACAGCAAAGTTTAAGGGGGGCAGTTGGCAGCCTTCCAGCTATCGATTGTCATCTTCACCTGTTGGATTTAGCAATAACAAATCAATGAACAGTGAAGTTTGTGGAGGAAATCAAATAACTCCAAAACGCTTTCAACACTGTCCGTTCTTTTAGACACTACTCTGCATGGGTTTGTGGGAAAAATCAGCACATTTTTCCCCCGGTATGCAAGCAGGGCGGAGAGGGGCAGAGCTGTGTGATTGGTTGAAGATTTGAGCAACACACTTCAGTACGGAGGTGGGGAGGGGCGGTGTGTTCCAGAAGTTACGGAAACAGTGGGAGCAGAACCAGTCACTTTAAACACACAGGTGGCTGGTGACTGGGACAGTTTGTTGTCTGTTGGTTCCCAATTTTAAATGTATCTTCTTGTTTAAAATTTCTTTATCAGATACCAAATGTTACAGGAATTGTAGGCGAAATGAATTAATTGATGAATATTTCAAAACCATTTGGCAGAATCCCTCCTCCAGTGGCTAAGGCAATCTCCCTTCCTTCCTTCCTTCCTTCCTTCCTTCCTTCCTTCCTTCCTTCCTTCCTTCCTTCCTTCCTTCCTTCCTTCCTTCCAAAAAGTATTTTTTAATGTTTGTTTTTGAGAGAGAGACACAGAGTGTGAGCAGGAGAGGGGGAGAGACAGAGGGAGAGGGAGACATAGAATCTGAAGTCTGGGCTTGAACTCACAAACTGTGAGATCATGACCTGAGTCAAAGTTGAACGCTTAACTGACTGAGCCACCCAGGCACCCCTAGGCAGTGTTTCTTAAAGTGGGTTCCACGGTTGGTTACTCTAGTTTCAAGGGACTTTAATGGGCAGTACTTGAAACCAAAGGTTCTGTGGTCTAATCAATCTGGGAGTACTGTGTTAAGCAAAGTTAAATAGGTAGATGTGACCAAAGAATTCTTTTTTCTCCTTTGTCCTCCCTCCCCCGCCGCCCCCCGCCCTTGTTTTCTTTTTAAGGAGCATCTCATGGGACCACCATTCCAACAAACAGACTTTGGGAAACGTCATTTAAAATCTTCCCTTTAGAAGAGAAGAAACATTTTGGAAAAAATTAGATCACATTACTTCAGACAGTGCATTTCCCTTACTTTGTCAGAACAACAGTATAAAATTAATTTTCTTTCCAAGGACTATAATGCCACATTACTAAATTTAAATTCACGTTTCCCCCAAAGAGTGTTTTAAAAAACACATTTCGGAACTGCTCCTTATGTGAAACAAACCTCTACAGGGAGCAATGGCCAAATATGCTCAAGAATTTTATACAGGATGTAAATGTAATCCCAGAACTTCAGTTTTGCCACAACTATTTTACCCAAAGTTGCCTGTGCTCTGCGGTTCCTGCAACGCAATAGATCTTGGCTGGTTTTCCTGCAGTGTGGTCGTCTCAAAGAAAGTCCATTCCTCGAGTGGACTTTTGTTGGCTTGGTTTGACCAATCTCTATAGCAGGTCCGCCACTGTGTTGCCTAAAGTGAACTGACCCACAGACGGGCGTCAGTGGCCTGGGGCTGTTGGCTGAGGTGTGGGGGGGACCCAGGCGCCATGCCCAGGAAGCCCGAGGGCCTGACATACCCAACTCCGTGGGGAAGTTGACTGCATCGGCTGAGAGATGGGTAATGTTTTACTAGACTAATCTGAGCGTACCTTGGTAGGCTTTGTCATATTATACATTCTGCACGTTAATTTCTGAGCCATAACTCTGGCTGCTGTGGTTATGGCTGGGAGCTGTCACGTTGGTTCTGTTGCTGCACTAAAATAATGGAAATGCACAGGTTCTTTATGGAACTATTTTACTATTAAAAATCACGTAATTTTGGGGGGGAAGAGCTCAACCGGAAAATTCCTCACAAAACTTTTTCTCCGTTGAGTTCCGTTTCGCTCGGAGAGGGACCTCTCCCCCAGCACGTCTCGGGAGCTTGTCCTTTGTCCACCCCTGGATACTGGTCATATCCTGCATTGTCCTCACTCTCTTTTCCCTGCCTGATCTTGTCCATCCGGTGCGTTTAACTACTGTTTCAGCTTTCTGTTGCTGCAGGACAAACTCCTCCAAACTGTAGTGGCTTGAAAGGACCACCACCCTTGTTTCTTACTTGCTCACGATTCTAGGACTTTTTGCAGGGCTCCGAGGGGCATTCTGGGCGGTTCCACTGCTTTCTCCCCCATGACTGGTACCCCACATGGGGGGAGGGCAATGGAATGGCTGGGGCACTTTTCTCTTCCCTTGATCTGTCATTCTTGTAATCTAGCCCGAGTTTTTTTTTTTTTTTTTTTTTTTTTAAGTTTATTTATTTTGAGAGAGACAGTTACGGCGCAAGCTGGGGAGAGGCAGAGAGAGAGGGAGACAGAGAATCCCAAGCAGGCTCCACACTGTCGGCACGAAGCCTGATGTGGAGCCTGAACCCACGAAACCTCGAGATCACCACCTGAGCCGAAACAAGAGTTGGATGCTTACCTGACTGAGCCACCCAGGCGCCCCTAACCTGAGCTTCTTTGACACGGTGCTGGGTCCTGAGAAGTTACCTGATATCACCTCTGTTGCATTTGGTCAAAGCAAGTCATAAAGTCAACCCAGATTCAAGAGGAGGACATAGGTGGCCTTTTAAAAAAGTACTTTATTTATTTATTTATTTATTTATTTAGAGAGAGTGTATGCATGCACATGTGAGCGAGCAGGGGAGGGGCAGAGAGATAGAGAGGGAGAGACAGATAACCCCACGCAGGCTCCGAGCTGTCAGCACAGAGCCCCACGCGGGGCTCGATCTCACGAAACATGAGATCATGACCCGAGCTGAAATCAAGAGTCAGACGCTCAACCTTCATGGCCTGAGCCACCCAGGTGCCCCTAGATGGCACCTCTTGAGGACAGTAGTGAGCAAGTCACTTTGCAAAGGGGCCTGTAGGATGGAAGAGGAAGCCTTGTGAGTCTTTTGAAACGATCTACCACAACTACCAAATATTCTATCAGGGGTGATCAAAGACAGTGCCCACAGGGCTAGGTGGGCAAGGGAGGGTGTCCCTCTAAGGGAGGGGCCGCTAGGCAACTAGAGGTGGCTCTTGCAGGAGGGATCAGGCCTGATGGTGTCAGATCTTTCAGTTTTTCAAGAAGAGATGGAAATACAGATTTTCAGACACCATGAATTTGAAGTGTAGCTTCCATTCGAAAACAATGTGAGCCAGTCCAAACTTCCACGTGTGGTCTCACGTGGCCTGTGGGCTGTCAGTTCGTGAGCACTAGGGATTGACAAATCTCTCTCCAGCTCTGATTCTCTCCTGAGCACCAGAGCCGCATACAGAAGTGCCCACCAGATGCCCCCACCTGTATGTCCCAAAGCATGTCGGTTTCCCCATGTCCGAAATGGAGCTCATCATCTCTACACCTGCTCCTAGTGATGCTATAGCAAGCATCCTGCCTGGGAACCCCCGAGGCTCTCCCTCCCTCCTCCCCACTCTCAGTTCATCATCATGACTTGCTTCCTGGTTCTAGTTATTAACAACCTCTGGCATCCATCCTGTCCTCTCCGTGTCTTTGCCACTGTCTTCCCTCTCTTCCCTGGACCATTTCCACAGGGGTCCCTGCCTCCAAATCTTCTGCCTTCCGGCCCTTCCTCCAGAGCGGCGCTGTCCAATGTTGTAGCCGCTAGCCATCTGTGGCTGCTTAAATTTAAATTAAGTAAAATGAAATACAATTTAAAAATTCAGTCCCTCAGTCCTAGTTCAAGTCCTATTCCAAGTACTCAGTCGCCATGTGTGGCTCATGGCTTCCATATCGGACAGTGCAGGTACAGAACATTTCCGTCACTGCAGAAAATTTTATGGGACAGTGTTGCTCTGTCATCACATTACTGCCTCAAACCTCCCTAGTTGCCCGTTTCTCTGTGTCTCCTTAACCTAGCTTACACCTCCATGTCGCCTGGGTGCACCCAGCCCCCTTGTTCCCACATGCATCCTTTGTTCCGGCCACCAAACTCTCGGCAGCTCCCTGCCTATGTCGATTCTCTCCTGCTTCATGCCTGGGCACACTTGCTTTTTGCAGCTTGAGAAGCACCGTGGAGTTAGCAGAAGGCTTTCCTTTGCAAGGACACACGCACCTCACTCACACTGGGCTAAGCAGTAAAAAAGGTTTAGGAGCTCGGCCAACTGGCTAGTACAGAGGAAGATGGACCTCAGGGCTGGTTTGACTCAGGCTCCACCTGAGTAGTCTGTAGCTCAGATGGGCAAAGTCTGGATAGTCAGTCTCTATACAGCCAGGCGTGAACGTGGCAGCCACCTGAGATTGCTGCCCTCATGTGGCCCAAAGGGGTACAGCAGCTCCCGGGCTTGTGGCTCCCTGGTTCAGGTCCAGGTCGAGAGGGAGGGCGGCTTTGGGAGGCTCTCCTGAGAGGGTGAGGAAGCGACTTTCCAAGCAGCCCACTTGACCCACATGGGTCATATTCCCATCCTGAGCCCATAACTGGTGGGGAGCAGGCATGGTCTTGCACGCCCACCCTAGAACCCATGGGGGCGTCAGTTCCCCACAAAGCACAATGGGTTGTTGGGGGAAGTGTGGACAGAATATCAGGAACATTACCAAGAAAAGGGGAATGGTCGCTGGGGAGGCATCGGAGGACCACCGCAGCCCAGCAGGCTCTCGCCTTGGTTGTTAGTCAGAGGGCACAGCAGCTTCCCATGCAGGAGTGGGTGAAAACTGGATGGCCACCCCATTCTTCCCCTCCCCTAGCCTCAGAGAGGGACAGCCTCAGTCCACCGCTACTTGATGGAGAAGTCTGGGGAGGTCGTGCCTAAGGAGTTCGTTTTAGAGGCTCCCTGCCCACTCCTCCCTCTCGACTCCAGCCACACCGGCCACTATCTCTTCCTCTGAGCCTTCCTTCCAGCCCTTGCCAGCCTCAAGGCTGTGCTCTTGCCCACAGCACTTCCCCTGGCATACCCCACCCCTGCCCACACCCCCTTACTTATGCAGTAAGTAAGTAGGGGTGAGGGAGGGGAGGGCCACTGTCTCAGCCTCAACTCCCTTGAATAAGCTCCCAAGGCACCCTGAGAGTGTGCTAGGGGAGTGGAGGCACCCTTCATTTCTGCATAGGGAAGGCTCTGGATTAAAGAAGGTAACCCAGGCCAGGGCCCTGTTCTGATGCCAGGAGGCCCTGAAGGATCCTGGACAGGGTAACGGGGCCCTGATGGCCTCTGGAGCAGGACAGGCGCCTTGCAAGTGTGGAGTTGTTCTTCCTGCAGTCACATTCGTCTGACCTTCTTGTCCCTGGGAGTTGCTTCCACGTTCACGTAGCCTGGAGCCACCTGAGAAGGAACGGGGTGTCTCTAGTTCCCTTAGTGGGACTAGGAAATTTATGGGAGGTTTGCTGTCCTTGTCCCCTGGGGACTGCACCCCACCTCCTCCAAGCCGCCCTCCAGGCTTGGAATCTATTTAAGGCTGCAGGAGCCAGACCCGAGGCCTGTTCTGAAGGCAGGTGAGGGGCCCATGGCGGGAAGGGGTGGATGTCGGAGGGAGAGGGAAGGAGAGGGGGGTGTTGGAGGCAGGAGGGCAGCCCCGACTGGGAAACTCCGTGTGAGGAGTCCCTGCCTTGGAAACGCCCTTGTTTTTAAGTGCATTTCTTAGTGAAACTCAAGGGAAACTCCAAGTCAGCTGGGGCTTTAATGTTTCCTCTCAGAAGGGGTAATTCCCTTTCATGCAAGTACTTCGGTAAAGACATTTGCATACGGAGTAGATGTGCCTTTGGGGGAGATTAAAGGGACCTGGTGGCAAAAGGAGCCAGTATCACCCGCCTCTTTCCGCTTTCCACCTGCCTCTTTACACTTTCCAGCAGAGAGGACGTCAGTCTATTGAGGCAAGAGGTCCACGGGTGATGGAGGGCTCTAGAGGTGCCAAAGCAACAGCAGGAAAAATAGACCAGAAGTCAGGTAACTGGGGAGATGAGACCCAACTTTCTGATGGTGCCCAGGGAACAGAGAGTCCTGTCACCCCCACCCCTGAGAGAGGGGTCCGGCGAACTCGTGCCTTCTCGTCTGGGCTGGGGACTGTGCACTGGATCTCAGCATCCACTCCCTCATCCTTCAATGTGTCCTCATCCCCAATGTGTCCTGCGGGGGCCAGGAAATCAGACACCATGCTCCTCAGGCTCCCTTGCAGCAACGTGCCGTCAGATAGATGCACTTGTGCAGGGCTTGTGAGTTGCAGGTTTGGCGGGGGCTGTCCTCCGCCGACCAGCAAGGTCGTGCGACGGAGGCTCCGGGGTCCCCGCACGACTGCCTTGGGCGTCCGGTGGTAGCTCTGGTGGTGGTGATTCCGGATCTGTGGATGGTGACCTGGGGGTCTGTTGGTGTGTCCTTGAACTCAGCAGTTCCCTGGGAAGCCTCCTGACGCCTGCCACCGCCACCCTGTGATTTTACAAGCACCGAATTCCCTTGAACCGAATCCCCTCTTTTCCCTAGAATGGTTTGTTTCCTGCACTGGCTGTGCAGTAGGCACGCAGATGAGGCTGGTTGGAACGGACGAAAATAGAACGTTGAATCAACTCCTAAAACAGATCTTTGGGCCCGTTGGTTCTAAACAAGAGAGAGAGCCCCAGCAGGCTGGAGGATAGGAGGTGGAGGGACCCCGCAGGGCTACAGGGCTGGACCGGAGTCCTGTTTCAGAGGCCAGGGGCGTGGGGAGCCGGGAAAGTGGAGGTGGCGGTGAAGCAGAAGCTCATGGGAGGACCAGACTGATGAAACGGCGGCACTGGCCAAGTTCACCTTCAGGGCGTTAGACATCGCCCCTTCTTTCCTTCCGTTTCTCTTTCCAGGCATCTAGTCAGGACGGACTCTTGGGGAAGCGCGGTGACCCGGGGGCTCGCTCCCCCAGTCCTAGCCACAGGTGCTCTCTGGAAAGAGATGTGTGTGAAGAAGCCGGAGGAAGGGTTCCAGCCCCAGACGTCCGAGTCGCCCCCACCCAGTCGAGCCCTCCCAAACTGAGGCTCCAGGCTCCGTCCCTGACACACACCCTGTCCCAAAGCCCTGACCCCCAGACTCTGTGAGCATGACACAACGGGGGCTGCTCACGCCGCTAGGTTGGAGGAGGTTTGAAACATTGCAGTAGCTAACTGCAACCTGGTTCACGCAGGGCCCTTCCGGAGGGCAAGGGGGCTTCTGCCAGGTCCCACGCACTGTGGGCTGTTGTGGAACGAGGTCTTTTCAGGGTCGCAAAGTCCAGGTGCACTTGGTGGGATCTGCCAACTGGCCGGCTGGAAAGGTCATGGCCACACAGCAGAACGCAGGCCTTCCCTCCACCATGTGTCCCTCTCACGACGTGGCAGCTGGGGCCTCAACCCTGGCCCAGGGCTGGTGTCTTCCCCCGTTTGCACGAGAAAGCCACCTCCTTCCAGTGTTCTGTGACTTTTGGAGGGTCCTACTGAGATTTTACTGGGTGGTGGGCAGCACCCTGTCACAGCTCTTGGAGGTCTGCCCAGCCCTCCCTGCAACCCCCTCCCCCCCCGCCCTGATCTTCCTCTCTCCCTCCAGCCTCCTCCTGGTCCCAGTCTTCTCCCTGTTTGATACAGAATAGCTTCCCTCTGAAATCTTATCACAAGCTCCCTAGCTCGTGGGGGACTGAGCTTAGCCTCTGGACAGGTTCACCAGGACCTCTCCCACAGACACCCTCTCTCCCGATACAAAAACAACCACTGGACATTTGGCCGAGTTGGGTGAACAATTCTTCTTTCTGTCAGAGAGAGCAGAGCCTTGGGAGCAGCCAGACCTGGAGTTGAGACTGGTTCCACCAATTTTTTCTTCCTTCCTTCCTTCCTTCCTTCCTTCCTTCCTTCCTTCCTTCCTCTTTCTTTCTTTCTTTCTTTCTTTCTTTCTTTCTTTCTTTCTTTCTTTCTTTCTTTCTTTCTTTCATGTTTATTTATTTATTATTATTTTTTAATGTTTATTTATTTTTGAGAGAGAGACACAGTGGGAGCAGGGTAGAGG
The DNA here is from genome assembly GCF_018350175.1 of Felis catus. Taxonomy (NCBI): domain Eukaryota; kingdom Metazoa; phylum Chordata; class Mammalia; order Carnivora; family Felidae; genus Felis; species Felis catus. Next base: position 78,556,993 of record NC_058374.1, read on the forward strand.
CAGAGAGAGAGGGAGACACAGAATCCGAAGCAGGCTCCAGGCTCCGAGCCGTCAGCACAGAGCCCGACGCGGGGCTCGAACTCGTAGACCGCGAGATCATGACCTGAGCCGAAGTCGGCTGTTTAACCGATGGAGCCACCCAGACGCCCCTCTACCAGTTCTTATTGCCTCTGAGCTCTCACAGTTTTGGTCGTGTCTCCGAGCCTCAGTTTTCCCCCTCTGTAAAACAGGAATAGAAAGTCTCTTGCAGGGTGGCTGTGAAAAGCCTCAGGCGCAGTGATGGCCCCGGTGGGACCAGCGAGCCCCCGACTTGGAAGTGTAGATAGTGGAACCGAGTAGCCAGGAGACCATGTAGTGGAAAGGAGTGCCCAGGGACGGAAGGCGGTGGCTTTTCATGGCAGTTCCTGGGTTCACTGGGATATAGGCAGCCTGTCGATTCTCCTAGTGCATCAGAGGCTCAAAGCAACAGTGGTTTGAGAGGGGAGCTCGGTTTCCTCTCCACTAACCGTCCTGGTGGGAGCGTTCTCGGACTGGAATGGCAGCTCCCCAGAACCAAGTCTCGGGCTTTTTCTGTCTTGTTCCTTCACAGGCTGACAGGCAAGTTTGATCTAAGCTGGCTGTCACCACCACCTCTGGGTTCCAGCCAACAGGAGGGGACAGGGCCGGGGGAAAGCGTGCCCCCAGTGTAGGGCTGAACTCATGACCTCCACTCACATCTTGTCGCCTGTAGTCAGTCACAAGGCTACACCCAGCTGCCTGGGGTGCTGGGCAACACCATGGGCGCCCGTGGGCCCAGCTGTAAACTACAGACTAGAAGTTTCACTACTTCTACCGAAGGGACAGCAGAGATTAGGGGACAAAGGAAGGGTCTGCCACAGTAGGCAAGGGGGTGCGGGCGGCTGGCCTCAACCATCCATCTGCCCACTTTTCCAACCAGCTCAGCGGTTGAGGTCACTGAGCCAGAAGGCTGTCGCGGGAAGGCCTGGACCCTGCCCTCAGGGAACAGCCGGTTCCTCACAAACCAAAGCCGGTGCAGGGTGTTTAGGGCATGGCTTTGAAGGGCCGTGCTGTCCAGCCAGGCTAGGTCTCCGAGTCCTGGTCCTGACTGGACTGTCCTGCCCCGGGAGAGTCTGTCCTTGGATGATGTTGGTCGCTCTCCTAGAGGACTCTCCTTCCCCAAGTGTCCTTTGGTGCCATGCCCTCGGCATTGGTCAACAGTCACACGGAAGAAGACTTTGCCTTTGCAGCAAACAAAGGTTTTTCAGGACGCGGGCAGCCCCCTGCCTTGCTCAGCATTCCCTATATTAAGGCCCATGGGAGCAGTTTTCATCAGAATTTATTATCAGGGGAGCACTTTGTCACCACAGAGAAAAGAGTCTGCTTCGTGCAGATAGTAATGGATCGGACTTCCTCTTCCACCCTGGCGGCCTTGAGGCTATATCACAGCACCTGCTGCCGCTCCACGCCGCCTGTACAATCTCTGTGTTCTGTGGGCCCGGCCCCTCAGTTCCACGTGTTGGTCTCACTCTTATGCCTTTGACACGTGTTGCCTCCCGCATCCTCTCTAGAAAGAAGCAGGCTATCGTTAATGATGAGATAGCAAGCCAGAGGCCCTGAATCGACAAGGAAACAAAACGGGTGGCCACGAGGGGTAGTCCCATTGCTGTCCTGGAGGGTCAGTGTTGACTTGGGTTTCGCAGCAGCTGGGGCAGAAAGGGTGCTTACAAGGCTGTCCTCAGAAAGAAGAAAGCAGAGCAATGTTCCAAGAGCCCTTAGCTGGCGAGAGGGGCCCCTGCAATGGTTCAGGGTGAGGGCACTGATCCCAGCTCCACCACTCAGAAGCTGTGTGACCCTGGGCGGGCTGCTTAACCTCTCTGTGCATCAGGGTAGTAATGATAACTGCTGGCCCGTGGCTGCATCACTGCAGTCTCTCCTTCTTCGGTCTTCATATCGCCTCCTCCTCCATGTGTCCACATCTCCTCTTCTGTATCTTATAAGGGCACTTGTCGTTGGATTCGAGGCCCACCTGGATAATCCAGGATGATTTCACTTCAAGGACCTTAACTGAATTGAGTCTGCAGACGCTTTTGCCAAATAAGCTCACATTCACAGATTCTGGGATGTGGGCATCTCTTTTTGGGGCCACCATTCCATCTACTACAAGGACTCAAGTTTGGGATCTAAGCAATACATCTCTCCTGGTGGGTCCTTAGTGGGCAGATAGGTGGGGGGATTTTCTTTTGGTGGGAGGAAGGGGCACCATAGACGCTCCACCTTACAGACCCCGGCTGTCCCTCTGGCGTGTGCAGATGTAAGCTCCGAAGGGCGGGGCTTGAGCTTCTCTTGCGACCCCCTCAGGGCCCAGTGGGTGCTGTGCACACACCAGGTGCTCAGTGCTCGTGGAAATGTCTGAGGGTGCTCGGAGGACGGGGCGGGGGACGCACGAGCCTGAGGGTATAAGAAGGCGTCGAGAAGTGGGGCTGAACGGAGAAGGTGGGAAAGGGATGGGTGTGCTTGACTTTGGGTTGCTAAACTTGTATCTCCTCTGGCGGCGGGGAGAGTCTGCCAGCTGACTCCTCACCCAGGACATGTGGACTCCCTGACAGAGACAGACCCAAGATGGGACCCCTTTCCTCCTCCGCTCGCCCCTCCTGGCACAGGCCCACACTGCTGACTTGCTGGTCGGCTCTAGAGGTCTCCCTGCCTCAAGCTGCTCCCTGTCCTGACCACCAGTACACCGCAGTAATGCCGATGGGCCCTCTCCTGCTCAGACACCTGCCATGGCTCCCCATCCTGGCGGAGTCAGGTCTAAACTTCTCCCAGGCCTGCCGCCAGGGGGCCTCAGCTCCTTCTCTGACTTGAGAATCCAGGATTCCTTTTCCAAAATCTATCTTCTGCTTGCTCTTCCCCAAACCTATCCCTGGAGCCTCACCTTCTGCTGTTTCCTGGCACTGTTCTCTCCTTCTGGGACAGGTCTCTTCCTTCCGGCAAATCTTCTGAAAGGCCCAGCTTTATGCCCCTTCCTCCAAGCAGCCAATTCCAGGTGCAGGTGCTCATTTGGTCCCCAGTGTTCCTCTGATGACACCTCCCACCCTCTGTCTTGTCCCATTGTTTCTGGTCAGGACTCATTTCCAGTATGAAGCCACTTCTGTGTTGGAAGGAGCCCCATCTAGCTTACTTTTGGATTCCCAGCACCGCACGGGGTGCTGAGCACATCGTAAGTACTTACTGTTTTTCAAATGAGTAAGATATCCGTTGTAGTTCTGGTCCGTTAGACTTCAGGAGCTGAAGGGGCTGTGTTCTCAGGACGGAGCTGCACATAGCTTCCCGACCTTGAGGCTTGGTTTTCTTCTCTGGACGGCCAGTGCTGGGTTACGTGCTGAGATTTCCCTGTAGACCTGTCATCACAAACACTGGGGTGATACTGAGTTGGTCTCAAATGTTGGGAAGTTTGTCCTAAAGACTTACTACATTAAAAAAATTCTTTTTAACATTTATTCATTTTTGAGAGAGAGAGAGAGCATGAATGGGGGAAGGGAGGCCCAGGGAATGGCAAGTCCAGGGCGGGAAGGGTCCTTAGGGGCGGCTTAGCCACACCAAGCCCAGAGACAGAGGGAGACACAGAATCCGAAGCAGTCTCCTGGCTCTGAGCTGTCAACACAGAGCCCGATGCCGGGCTCAAACTCACAAACCGCAAGATCATGACCTGAGCCTGAAGTTGGACACTCAGCTGACTGAGCCACCCGGGTGCCCCAGGACTTAATACATTAAAACAAACATTTTGTTTTTACATTTATTTATTTTTGAGAGACAGATTGAGACAAAGCACAAGCGGGGGAGGGGCAGAGAGAGAAGGAGACGCAGAATCCGAAGCAGGCTCCAGGCTCCGAGCAAGCGTTCAGCACAGAGCCTGACACGGGGCTCGAACTCATGAACCGTGAGATCATGACTTGCGCCAAAGTCGGTCACTTAACTGCCTGAGCCACCCAGGTGCCCCAAGACTTAATCCATTTAAAAAAATATTTCATATCTATAAAAATATATGAAAAGCTTAATGGATAATAAAATGAACATCCATATACCCACCACCCAGCCTAAGGAAAGGAACACTGCCGATATTGTAAGTGATATCCCTTCCCTAACATCCCCCAGTAAGGTCACTGTTTCCAATCTACCTAACTCCAGAAACAGGTACAACTGTACATTGCTCAGGGACTGTATGAAGTCCTTGGTCAGATAATTCGCTCTCAGAACTCTCTCTCTCTCTTTTTTTTTTTTTTTTTTTTTAAATTTTTTTTAATGTATATTTATTTTTGACAGAGAGACACAGAGCATGAGCGGGGGGGGGGGGGGGCAGAGAGAGAGGGAGACACAGAATCTGAAACAGGCTCCAGGCTCTGAGCTGTCAGCACAGAGTCCGACGCGGGGCTTGAACCCACGAACCGTGAGATCATGACCTGAGCCGAAGTCGGATGCTCAACCGACCGAGCCACCCAGGCGCCCCAGTCTCTCTCTCTCTTTTTAAAAAAAGTTTATTTATTGATTTATTTTGAGAGGGGGGGAGGGGCGGAGAGAGGGGGAGAGAATCCCCAGCAGGCTCTGCGATGTCAGCATGGAGCCCAACGTGGGGTTCGATCTCGCGAACCGGGAGATCATGGCCTGAGCTGAGATCAAGAGTTGGATGCTTAACTGACTGAGCCACCCAGGCGCCCCAGCTTTCAGAACTCTTGAAGTCACCTGGGTTCATACTAAAAAGAACTTGGGACCCCTGAAGAAATGACGGTTTCAGAGACGCAGTTGTACAGTGAACTGCCTCCTGATTGGGAACCGCACGCCTGATCACAACTCCGAACGGCACACACAGCACATACATGGTGGGGGTGGTGGTTGGTGCTTGGCATTCTAACAGGATCTTTTTCTGCACTTGGTCCTTTGGGTCCCTGCACCACCGGCCAGCTCTACTGCACTGAAACCTCTGCAACGCACATTTCTGCCCCTAGATGGCACCACCGGACGGTGCCGCTTCCCAATGGCCCCGAGCCATTCTGGGGAGCACAGGCAAATTTAGTGTTTTGGACATGATGGAAGAGAAGAACGCTTTAAATTGAGAGGTGAAACTCTAGCCAACACTTAAGACACGCAGAGTTAGTTGCTAATTCCAGCTGCTAGCCCCTTTGACTGGAATCCTGGCTCACCGTCGTGTCTGCGGGACTTGGGGCTAATAGCATATGTGAAGATAAAAAGAGGGCTTTGCGGGTAATTTGTGTCTGGTACATAGCAAATGCCCAATAAAATTTGCTCTTTTTCTTTTCCTTTTCGATTTGTATTGCAGGGGACTGTCACATCCTCTGAGGGCAGGGGTCACGGCTTGCTGCTCACCTCTGCACCCCAAGTGCTTGGCCAATAGCAGGTGCTTAGTAAGATAGTTGTCTCCCCGGCTGCCCCCATCACGCGGAGGAGCAAGCCTCTGTGTTCCGTGTGGCTTCAGAGAAGAACAGGTGGGGACCGACAGGGAGGGTAGGTGAGGGGCTGGTCGACAGTCTGCGCTGTCCCCACATGGTATGGGCTTTCTGGTAAGAGGGTACCGGAAGTGTGCAAGGGGAGAACACCTGCTCGTCAGGATGCTGCAGGGTGCTGGTTCAAGGCGGGACTGGGTCTGGGTAGCCCTGTCTGCTGGCTGTATTTCTAAGTGGAACGCTGATCAACTATTGCTGGGGCCGTCGCTTCCCTGACGTGGTGAGAGGGGCAGGAGGGGCTGGGAAGGCCAGAAGGGAATAGGAGAGGAAGGCCCCCTCATCAAGGGTGGAGGTGGGTAGGAAGAGAGAGAGGGACAGCAAGGGAGAGGCAGCCTTTACCCTCCCCGTCAATACTTAGGAATGGACGAGCTCGAGGTGGGGTGGGGTGTGGGTATCTGTGCGTGAACCCTTGACCTTGGCTGGGCCTGGAAGTAACTGGGGGGACTTTCAGGGGACAGCATGAGGTCCTGCAACACACAGCGGGGGGGGGGGAAAGGGTGGTGGTCCAGGAGCCCCTCTGATTTTGGCACTGACGTTAAAGTGGTCACTTTTCCACACAGGCTGGTGAGGCCACCCTAGCGCATTGCCTTAGTATGTGCTCAATAAACTTGGTGTGTGCTCAGTGGATGGGAGTTGACATGATCTGTGTCCTCGGTGTGTTTTCAGGAGGCCTCTGCAGGGGACTGAGGCCCAGGGAATGGCAAGTCCAGGGCGGGAAGGGTCCTTAGGGGCGGCTTATCCACACCAAGCCCATTTTGAGAATAGACTTGCCCAAGCCTGAGGTCAGAAGCCAGAGAGGGGAACAGTGCTGGAAGGGAAGGCTGCTTCCCTGCCCCGTCCAAGGACTCTCCAGAGCTTTGGTCCAACTCCTGCGGGTCCGTACCCGACGCTGCTCTGGTCCCTCAAGGCCAACATGTTCAAGGCAAGTCCTTCAGTCTCTCTACCCACCCAGTCCCAGAAATCTAGGAGTTGTATTTGACTCTTCCAGTCCAGCCTATTGCATCACCAAGTCCAAGGCTGAAAACCACGCTCCAGACACGCCCATCTGCCTCTGGCCCTGCACCCTGCTGTTTTTCTCCTGAATGTTTGTGCTTGTGTGCTTCCCGGGTCAACTCTTCCCTCTCCTCTGCTCCTGGGTCACCTCCTCTGGTTTGGCCCTGGGTGCCCAAGAAGGTCAAGAAATGGTGGGCATGCACAGGTCCTGGGGCACTCAGGACTCCTTTCTGTCCTGGGGCCTGGATTGGGTCCTTGTCCCCTGCCTGTCCCACACTGGTCAGCTGGGGGCGCTCCTGCCCCATGGAATCCTTGTATCCTGGCTCCAGGTGGATGCGGGGAGCCTCTGGAGCCTCCCTCAGCCTGGGCTGGCCAGGCTGGTCTGGCTGGTCTGGGTGTTGAGGGCGGAAGCCAGGAGGGGGGGCAGGGATGAGGGCACGTGGGACTTTGAGTTCTGGGTTTGTGCCTTATGGCTTGCAGTGGAGGTTCCTGGCTGTCCTTGCAGGCCTGGGGGACCCCATGATATGGTTATAAGGACTTAGGTGAAAGTCTGGCCTTGGCCCTGCCACCCCTCTTGGCCCTTCCCCAGGGGACTCCACCTCCACAGCCACCTGGGGCAGGTCCTCCATTCTTTGGAGGGTGGGCCTTGAGGTCTAATCCCCATTCTGCCACACTCTGCTGCGGCCTTACTCTCCTTATAAGTAAGATGCGGACAATAACACCAATGTCATCTAAGGCTGTCGTGAGAACTGGCATTAGGCGCCCGGCCCCTGGCTGACCCCCAGTGGTCCGCAGCCCACTGGGGAGGGATGGAGGTATCAGACAAGACCACTGTGAGATCACAGCCCCGTCTCCTGCCAAGATGATGCACCAGAGAGCAAGAATTGTGTCCAGACCATCTTCCCGCCCTCAGGAAGCTGGAGGTCAGGGGGTAGCAAAGACCTACCATCAAGCCACAGGACAGGGGACATGGGGATGCCATCAGAGACAGAATGCAGTGGTCTGGGCTTTGGAAAAGGGGAGCTTCTCTCAGAGGGGAGGGCTCTAGGCTGGGGGGCCCTGTGTGGCCAGGGCAGGGGGTGGCTGGAGAGTAGCAGGGTCAGGTTGCCACGGCGGGTTGGCCTGTTGTGGGGGTCCTTGGCTGCTGGTGATCAGGCCTGCAGTGAATCCCATAGGCAGCAGGCATTGAGAAGTGTCTGGGGTGGGGGGCCGTGGCCTCATGATAGAACTGAGCTTCGGGAAAACTCTGGGCTGCCGGAGCAGGGAGGTTGCTGTGCTCCGCACGGGGCTGGAGTGGAGGGACAGGGCCAGAGCCAGGAGACCAGCTGGGGTGGCACGGAGTGGTCCCCGGGCCACAGGTGCCTGGGCCTCCTTGACGTGGCTGGTGCCTAGATGGATGGCGAGGAGGAAAAACTTCTCCCTGTGGACTGCAAGGAATCAGGTTAGATGGCTGGTGAGACGGCCCTTGTCCGGGGAAGCCCTGGCCTAGGGGCCTGGCCCTGCATAACCATCCCCTGAGTCCCCCGCCTCTCCCTAGCTTCCCTCCAGAGGCCCCATTTGCTTATCCAGGCTTCTGGGGTGAGCCCTGGACCGGCTGAGGCCTGAGGTGGGGCAAGGGAGTCTAGGTCCTGATGGTGCGGGGTGATATGTGATTGGCTGTGACCTCTCTGGGCCACCCTTGCCCACTGTGGAGCTGTGGCTCTGACTCTCCCACTCCCCTCCTACTTCTGGTAGGAAGGGGATGGGCTAAGGAAAGAACTCCCCGGGATCATCTTGCTGCTGTGGGTGCAAGGCATCTGGGAGTGAGAGGGGCTGTGTGGGCCTGATGATTTGGGGGACGTGGGCCTGGCCGAGAGGGGTCATGGGGAGTCTTGGAATGCAGCATGAGGGCCTCAGGCTAGAGCTGAGGGACAGATCGCAGCTGGCTGTAGCAGCTGCCGCTGCGGAGGCTCAAGGCTCGGAGGCGGCTCGGGGGACAGGCGGAGGAGGGTGCTGAGCTCGCTTGTTTATCCGAGTGGCAGGTCCTGGCTTGCCGGGAATGCAGCCTGGGCCCAGGGGAAGGAGGGGGTGCTGACACCAGCCAGCCCCGCTCCTCCTTCCGCAGATGGCACAGGACGGCCTTGAGCTCAGCCTGCTGGGCCTACGGTCCAGGGGCGGAGGCTGGGGGTGCTGGGAGAGGGGCTGTGGCACTTGGGGGGATGCTGGCACAAGTTCCAGGGGCTGGGTTCGACCCTCTTCCTTGAGGTGCTGGTACCCTGACCCCAACCTCAGTGGGGCAGGGGCGGTGCTGCAGCGGGTTTCTGACCCGGGTAGGCACTGGACTGCTCTCAGTTGCCCCCCAACCCCCTCACTGCCAGGAGGGGAGGAGGGCCAGGGTAGGCCCGGGGTCTGAGTGATCCCCCACAGAAGTCTTAGCCCGGGGCCTCCAGGAGCCCCGGCTGCAGGAGCTGGTGCTGTTGGCAGAGGGCCTGATGCTCGTACCCGGGGGGGGGGAGGTCCTTCCATCTCGTCTCCCAGCCTGGCCGTGTGGGATCTGACCTGCTGCTCTGGGTCCCTGCCAGGCCTGACGCACGCAGGCAAGCCTGATCTGGCAGAGGTCCCTGACTGTCAGATGGGCTGACGTGGCCATGCGCTGGGTGCACGTGGACAGCTGGGGTGGAAGTGGGTCTGTGGCGGGGGGCTGAGGGTAGTAGGGCTGGGGTGAGGGCAGAGGCCGGTGTGGGGTGCCGCTGGGATGTGGAAGAGGGGTTAGGATCAGGGAGGGCCTGGGAAGGCAGGGTTTGGAGAACTGTTGTGGGGTTAGGGCAGGGGCAGGGCTGATGCGGGAACCGTGGGCAGAAGTGTGGACTGACGGTGGGTGCCGATCAGATCGGGGGGTTGGGACGGGCTAGGGTTTGGGCATAGGGAAACACCGAGGTTGGGATTTAGGGGAGAGCTGGGGTATGGTTCTGATGTGGCGATAGGGTTGGGGTTAGCAAAACGTCAGATCTGGAGATGGGTTCAGGGGTGAGGTGAGGCAGACACAGGTTAGCATGAGGCGCAGTTTGGGGTCAGGTCAGGTTGGGTCAGGGTCAGGGTCAGGGTCAGGGTCAGGCTGACATGTTAAGGTTAGGTGCGCCTGGAACCTGTTGAGGGTCTTGGGGGTCTGGTTGTCTGCCCTGTGGTGTCCCCGCACTTTTTGGTGGGGTGCTCTCAGCCATGGCCTTGGCTGGAGACCAGGTGCTCTGGTCCTCATGGTGGCAGGACCCCCTCCGGCCTCTGAGCCCAGGCTGGGGCCGGAAGAAGCAGCATTCTGCAGCTGAGCCCTGAACTCACTCAGGAGCCTGGGTATCAGCTGAAGCAGGGGCCCCATTTCACACGGAACAGAGCCTGGGTTTGGGGCTACACCCTGCCAGTGAATGCAGTCCCCCTGCCCCACCTGCTGGCTACCTGGCCTCCTGCCCGGGCCTCCTCTCTTACCCAGGATGCTTGTCTTGGGACCTTGGCTTCTTTGAGCCACTGCTGGCTGAGGGTGGGGGGCTTCATAGGGTGAGTTCTAGCCCCTCTCCTGACAACCCTCACTCCCAGGCCCTGGTGGGGAAACCGGGCCTGCTCTCCACTTGGCCTTCACCACAGTGGTACCCGGAAGGCCTGGCTGTCTCACCTTGTCACGATCCCCCACACATTTCAGGGCCCAACTTGGGGGCCCAGGATTAAGGCTGTGTCCGCAGCATATGCCCCCAACCCAGACTGACCAGGGCCCACGGCCCTCATAGACGGCCTCTCCCCTGTCCTCCATTACCCTCCCTGAGTCTAGCCTCCTAAAGAGCCAGCCTCCTGAACCTCAGGCCTGGGCTTCCACAGGGGCTGTACTCTGCCACCTGGAATGAGTTGGAGTCTGGGGGCCCTAGCGGTGGGCTGGTGGTCCTGGTCTGGGCCAGAGACCTCCGGGCTTCCCTGGGCGCGGCTCCTGTCTCAGCCAGCTGCACCCAGGCGTGGCCCTGGTCGGCAGGGTGAGGGGCTGCCTCTGCTGCACCGCAGATCCCTTGGGGTGGGTCTGGCTCAGGAGGCAAGGGGGTACCTGGCTGGGTGTGTCTGAGTGTGACTCAGGCTGGATGCCGGGGACTTGAGCTGGTGGCTTTGTTCTCCCACTAGCCGGGTAGGGTGCATGCTGCAGCCCTGAATCACCAGGGTGTGGCCCAGCCGGCCTGGCGGCACCCCAGACACACACACACACACACACACACACACACACACAGCCACATGCACAGCCAGCGCTGAGGCCAGGACTCGGCAACCTGGGGCACAGTGGTGCTGTGAGCACTTTCCAAGGTGTTCCTCGGTGACCAGCGGCTCTGTGACCTCCAATTAGAGCCTTAGAGGAGCTGGAACAGGGTTTGGGCCCCACAGACACAACCAGACCCTGAGGGGGGGCGCTGACCCTTCCCCCAGCTGCCCGATAAAGGCCACTATGCACTCCTCTCCAAAGTGTCAACCCACGGGACCCCGAAAACAACTCTGAGAGGAGGAAACTATCATTCCCACTACAGATGAAGGACCTGGGGCTTAGAGATGCTAGTGAGTGGCCAGCCTGCCTTTAACCTCCTTGCCACATGTGCGGGTACTGCGGTAGCGGCCTGCCCCCCCGGCCTCTGCTTCAGGGTAGCTCATCACTGGGACCCCCTCAACACCCCCTCTCACTCAGAGTCAGGCAGGGGTCCCATAGGGTTAGGGCGAGGAAGCAGACCCTCCCAGCCACTGGGCCTGGATCCCAGGCCCTTCTAGACCTCTGAGGATGGAGACAGACACGGACCTGCTGGAGTCCTGGACCGTCCCCATCTGTCTTCTCTGGGGGAAGAGGTAGGAGGGCCAGCTCCCTCTTTGGGGAGCCAGGCTTCACTGTTCCCGGGGAAGGACAGGAAGTGTGGCTTCTACATGACCGCCAGCCTTCCCCACAAGTGTGTGTATGTTCCTGTGTGAATGTGAGGGGGCAGGAGAGCCCAAGGGTCCCGTTTCCAGGCCAGGCTTGGGGCTCAGAGACCACCTGTAGGTTAGTGGATGTTCTCCAACAGACCAGGGGCTGCCTGGGTAGCTGGTTACTGGGGTGCCATCGGGTAGGTGAACAGGGTGCAGTTCTAAGAGCTGGCCTCACCCCCCCCCCCTCCACCCACAACCCCACCTGGTTCTTTGTCAGAGGCTGTTCGAGGGAGAGGAGAAAGCACCTTATAAGGTAACAAATGCTGTCCGCCAGGTGAGAGGAGAGGTACCTCCCTGCCTCCAGGCCTCCCCGCCCTACCGGGGCAGGACAGCAGCTCAGGCTGGGGTGGTATCCCAGTTCTGGCCCTGTGCCTTACAGTGTCCCCCTGCCCCCACCTCCTTACCTCAGGGGGCACCTGCTACCAGCCCAGACTCAGGTGAGGGCCTCTGGCATGGGGAGGCCTAGCACGCCCTCCGGGGAGGCAGAAGAGGCAGCTAGAGCTCAGAGAGGCTGCTGTATGACCTTGGCTAAGTGCTCCTTTCTGAGCCTGTGTTCTCTTCCGTGCAGTGAGGGGGTGAGCTAGGGGTGTGAAGTCACATGAGGATCTTAAGCCTACGGAGGGTCCCTTCACTTATAGACACTTGATAAGACCGGGCCACGCCAGCCACTTTCCCCAAGCCCAGGATCCTCCTTTCTTGCACTGTTTGGCTCCCTAGGCAAAGGCCTACCCTCTCTGTTCCAAGGAAGCTGGGGTTCCCGGGGCAGTTCTGGTCAGTTCTCCAGGTGACGTGGCCTACCTCAGTTTGCCTGTTTGTCAGCAATGGGGCCCAGTGGAGACAGCCCAAAGAAGCAGGTGCTCTCTCTCTCTCTCTCCATAGACCTGCCTTCCTGCCTGTAATACTTGTCTTAGAAGCTGACCTTCCCCAGAAGCCCCCACCCCGCCCCAGCCCTCGGGTGCAATGTGTTTTGTATCCTTCCATGGCGATGGTCATCCTGTGTGTGCCCCGTCTTGGAATTTCGCCCTGGAGATAAAAGCACTGACTCGAAATTTCTACATTTTACAAGCATTGTTGAATTTGACCCTGGTAACAGCCCTCTGCCAGGACACGTGGTGGTGAGTTTATCAGAGAGGTTTGACCTCATGGTAGGGACAGGGCCGGGCCTGGAGTCAGTCCATGCTCTCGCCATGGACCCCCTGTGGGCACAGTGAAGGAAGGGAGCGTGTCTTCCTGTTGGTCCTAGAAATTTCAGAGCTGGGAGTGTCCTTGGATGCTATCTAATCCAACCCCTCACCGTGGACCTTGGGCAACGGAGCCCCAGAGCTGGGACTAGAGCCCAGGGCTTCTGACCCCCAGTCCTGCCTGTTTCCTGGGGGAGCCTTCTCCCTCTTTGTCCGTCTAGCCCTGGGCCTTGCGGGGCGCTAGGTTCTGCTTGGTGAGTATACTGAGATGGCCCTGCTGGGAGAGGACGGGGTGGGGGCCAGGTACCAAGCCTGGCTTGAGGGAGGAGCCCTGCGCCCATCTCTTCCTTTCCTCCCTCCGTTCTGGTGTAGGAGCTTCCCAGCACAGTGATTGCACAGAGCTTTTTCAGGGAGCTGACGAAGCAACTTCTGTGTGAAGGAAACCAGGCCAAACACGTAAGAATGGTTGAGTTGTCCTCTCCCATTCCCAGCCTCCCCTGTGTGGAGCAGTCCTTAGAGTCCTGCCCCAACCCCTTGCCATGGTGCAGAAAGGACCCCTCCTGAATCCCCCGGGGTGGTACCTGTTCCTGAAGGCCCTGGGGGACAGGGAACCCCACAGTGTCTTGTCAGTTTGGAATTCGGAAGTTTTCGCGGGAAGTTCTGCCTGTTGTCTGACTCAAGTCTCTCCTGCTGTGTGTTGAACCCCCTCTCTTCTTGCCATGTCCACTGGAGGATGCAGACTGCCCAGTGCTCAGGCCACCTTAATTTGGAGGTCAGGATTGCAAGTACCCTCATTCCCGCTTCCATTTGCAGGGTCTGGGGAAGCCTGAGGCTCCATTCTGAATTCCCACGGGGAATGCCCTTCGCCACGCCCCTTCCCCAGCCTGCTGGCCCTGTCCTGGCTTCCTACGCCTTGCACACACGCCCCTCTCCAGGAAGTGCTGCCTCCTGCCCCAGATTTTTCTTTGACTCTGCACCTGAGCTGGTTTCCAGCATCTTCTCTGTGTTCTGAACTAGCCTGTATTCCCAGTGTCTTGGGCAGTTGCTGATGCTGGTTGGTGCTCAATAAATGTTTGTAACGGGCTTATTAAGGGCAGCTGAAACTGTGGTCAGTGGACTCTCCCAGACTTTCCAAATGGGAAGCTCTGGGGTAGGCCCTGTAGGTTCTGCCCACAGGGACCTTTGGTTCAGAGTGCTATAATGGGGGCATCTGAACATGTGTGAACTTGGGCTAGCTTTCTCTCCTGGCCTGTAGGCTGGTGCTTGGCCCTAGCACCTCCCCATCACTGACTTCTTTGGGCCTGGACCTTGATCCATGAGGAGATTCTAGAAGCCAGGAGGGCCAGGGCATGGAAGGCAGAGGGTATAGCCCCTCCTAGTTCCCCTGGCTCAGAGTGGGGTTGAGAGCAGGGTCGCAGTCTGTGAACAGCTGTTAGTTCATACATTTAGTGAGCACTTCCTGTGTGCAAAGCACCGTGACCCCAGGAGAGGAAAGCACATTGTGAAGCAAACACCCCCAGGGCCACCCTGAATCCCAGATGGGCATCTCTAACATGGTTTTCGAAATGGCCTCTTCCAACCAGCTCAGAAACCCAGGGCTTAGAGAGACTCATGCATTGCCCTGGGCCACATGGCATCATCCACTGTGGCTGGGATTAGAGTCCATGTTCCTTCCCCAGCACCTGTTGCCCACAGTGCTGCCTGAGTAGTGGGCACCATGGGAAGGAAGGGGACTCCGGCTGAGGGACAGACAGGCTGTGCAGTGTTCTGACACACTGTGGCCCCTGGCGGTGGCCCAGACACGAAATCCATGGAAGCCGAGACTCAGGCTTACTGACAGACCCAAGGAGAGGGAGAGAGAGAGAGAGATTGAGAGGTATGGGCCATGCAGACTGTTCTGAGCAGATTTGCTAAGCGTGAGTACTTATAAAGCAGAAAGAACAGTGGTTGCTGTATAAGCATTTTGCTGTTGACACATTGAGGGGTCTTAGAGTGTCCAGGTAAGGACTGGGCAGACATTCCAGGTGGAGAAGGTGGCTGGCGTGGCCTCATCTTATTGTCTATAAGTGAAGGGATGCTCCACAGGGCTTAAGATCCTTATGTGAATCCACAGCCCCAAGCCCACCCCCTCAGAGCATGGAAGAGGAAACAGGCTCAGAAAGGAGCTGTCACTTAGCCAAGGTCACAAAGCAGCCTGTCAGAACCCTGGCTGTCTCTTCTGCCTCCCAGGGGGCAGGCTAGGCAGGCGTCGGAGTGGGTATCGAGGGTAGCATGACAGGTGGGCTTTGGCAGATGTCCCAGCCGCTCAGAGTCAGGGAGAGAAGGAGTCTCCAGCTCTGTCCTCTTCGTAGGTAAGGGGAGTCTGGAAATTGGAGGTCACTTCTGGAGTCGGGCTGTGTGCAGAGTGTGTGGCTAGTGTGATCTCAGGGGTATTATTGGGTGTTGGGGGGGTGGCTCAGCCTGGCAGAGTCAAAGAGGGTAGAGGGCAAGACCTCCACAAGGCTCTGGCTTTGTCACTTTGAAGTGTTTGGTGAGTGATCGGTGGGGGTGGTGGGACCATGGGAGGCGCCCCTGAGCTACCCCTCGCCCCCTCCCCAGTGGAGGCCCCTTGTCACGTGTTCAAGGCCACCGGCTCCGGGACCTGCAGTAGCCCGCGGCGGCCGGCAGGAGGCGGTGCCCGACAGGCTTTGGGAAGCTCCTCCTTCCCCGCCCCCGGCGGGGCGCCCCGGAATGCGGCGGGGCTCAGATGTGGCGGCGCCGCCCGCGTCCCGTCCCGTCCGGTCCGGGCGGCCCGGAGCGGCCTCCCTGCCCGGGCACGCCGGCCCGCGGGCGGGCGGACACCAGGTGTCGGCGCTGCGGGAACAGAGGCTTCCGAGCCCCGCCCCGGGACCTGGCGCCACACCCGGCCCAGCCCCAGTCCGGGCGCCGAGGGGGTGGGCACTGGCGCTGGGGCGGCTGCCAGGGCCACGGGCCCCGAGGTACTGAGTTTCAGGGTCCGGGGGACCCTCGTCGGACAGCGGCCTGACACACACACCTGCCCCGTTGGTGGCTGGCTCCGGGCCACCTAGGTCCCCGGCACCCTTTCGGCGGCCTTCTACCTGTCCTGCTGGAGGCAGCGGGAGCTGCGCTAGAGTCCTGGGCCTCGTTTTCCTGATCTGTTAAAAGAGAGCGAGGGCACTATCTTGCAGGACCGTTGTGGGCAATGATGCCAGACGTTCACGGACGGTGGTCCAGGACAGCGCCAAAGGGTGGTGGTCCCTCCTCACCTCCCCCAGCAGACTGGCAGGTTGGCCAGGCGGCTCCCCAGAATAGAGCCCTATGGTCCTCCCCATAGGGACACGGTACTCCCACCCCGTCCCATAACTGTGGTCCTCAGATTGGGTGTGGATGGTGGGGGTGGGGGGGCGGGGGGCGCAAAGTAGCTGAAAAGAGAAATGCCAGCTTTGGCCTGTTTTGGTGACAGCCTGGGTCTGGCTTCTCCTGTCTGGTGTCACTGAGTGGAAGCCAGACGCATGGAGCCCGGAGGGGACCGGACATTGGCTCAGTCCCTCAAGTCCTGCTGACTCTGCCCTTGGCCTGCAGGACTGAAACAGAGGAGTGGGAAGGCACATTCCTGGCTTAGAGGGAGAGGCTTAGACCATGGAGGGCAGGCTGTGGCAGCGCTGGGTGGGGGTAGGGGTCAGGGAGAATACAAACCCCATTTCCATTTGACAGATGGGTCTACTGAGGCTCTTTTCCCCTTTCCTTATCACCACTTTTTTTTTTTTTTTTTTTGGTTGGTTTAAAATTGCACAGCCATAGTAGTGGAGAGGGTGTGGATCTCAAGAGTACCTTCAGGGTCCCCTTTCCCAAACTCAGGTCTGTCTGTGGTCACACCAGTGACCTGCTCATTCTGGCCATAGTCCAGGCCGCAGAAGTTCCAGAAGGGACCCTGTCCGGGCAGTGTTAACGCTGTCAGCTCTAAGGCTGGGCCCTGGGAAGAAGCCTCCTGCAGCCTGTTCCTTCTCCCAGCACAATACCCACTGATTTTGGTGTGTGTGTCCCCCATGTACCTTTCTACCCCACCAGCTGGACTGTTCCAGCACACAGAGCAAAGCTCAGAGTGAGAGATCCGCTGGAGCGCTGGCTGTCTCCAGAGAGTGTGGGGAGGGATCAGGAGGCCCAGCTCCCTGCCTAAAGTTCACTTCCGTTGTGCGATTCTAGCAAGGCCCCTGTTCTCTCCGGGCCTCCGTTTATCTATATGTAAAATGGGGCAGTAGGCTGTATTTACGTGCTGGGATATCACTCCTGGGATGCCTGTGCTACTCTCTATGCCCCCACATCTGAGGTGGCCCTGAGCTGTTTTGGAAGGACCCGGCAGGGGAAGGGCCTAAGTGCGTTGCACTGCTTACCTTTGGGCCAGTTTAGTTTCCAGAGGACAAAAGAATGTGGCTCTCACTGTCCGCTAAATATGGCGGCAGTTCCTGCTGGGTGCTCCCTGACCACCTGGGGGTGAGAATGGGCAAGGGGAAGGATCCTAGATCATTCTTTTGGGGCCTGATGGGCTGGGGGCTTGGGGACTAAGTGGGACACTTTTAAGGGGCAGCCTGCCATGTGGCTGTCCCTGATCCCTTGGAAAGTTCTTCAAATTAGCTTGTCAGCCCAGGTTGTTCCCTGCTTGGGACCCAGGACGAGGAGCTCCTCTTCCTCTGGGCCCAGGCACCGGGGTGGCCATGGAGGAGTGGCCTGGTGGGACACAGTTTTGTGAGGGGATTTGGGTCCTAGGGAGAGGAGGTCACAGGGGTATCGGCTGGCTTCCTTTTTTCAGGAGGCCGTGGGGGCAGCTGTGTGGGGGGCAGGGCACTATGGGCCTGTGGGCCTCCCACCTCCCACCTGCCTGAGGCATGGTCTCAGAAGCCTCCTGCTTGTGGAAGTGACAGAGTTGGGGAGGGGGCTGTTAGGCAGGCTGCAGAGTCCCCAGGAGGACCCTCAAGTTTTCCAGTCTCGGGGAAGTCCCCCTAAAGCACCCCCAACTTGCTGTGGGCAGGGCAAAGCCTATGGTGGCTTGGAGGACGAGTAGGTCCCAGAATCTTCCATTTTGTACCCGTGTCTGTGGCCAGGAGGAGGAGGGAAGGCAGCAGGAATGCAGGAATCCTGGCCAGGCCCTGTCCCAACAGGCCAGGGTGGGAGGGCCGGGCTCCGAGTGGGCCCATGTGCCCTTCAAGTCGGCTGGTAGCTAAGCAGCCCGTGCAAACAGCGGAGACACACAGAGCAGCCCCTGTGTGCATGCGCATGTGTGTGCCTGTGCCGGGGGGCCTCCAGACTCAGGGACCCATGGCCTCAAACTGTGGATGGGAGCCCTTTTTGTCGCTTTACAGTTGCAGTCACACGCAGGCCCGAGGCAGGGGTTCCGCCTGCTGACACCCGCTGCGCGCTTACCGTGCACCGGCCCCATCCATTCATTAGCTCCTTTGATCCTTACAACCCACAGGTACCCCCACTTACCTGTCTGTAAGACAGGGAAACTGAGGCTCTGAAAGGTAACACACATGCAAGGCCACAGAGCAACTGAGTGGTAAAGGCAAAGCCAGGGTTCAGACTGCGGTCTCTCTGACTCCGGAGTGTAGTCCCCCCCCTCCCCCTGAGATGTGTGTGGACGCGTGTGCACAGGAGCATCAGCGCGTGTGGAGATGTGCGCTTGGATGGCGGCCCCGTACTGGCCTACGTCTAAGGATGCTTGCTTAGGGGTAGACGCCCGTGCCCATCCGTGGAGGCGTGCCCACGATGCCCGTGCATGAGCATGTGACACATATTCCATGCTCGCGTGCACAAGCACATGTGTGCGCAGAGTGCACCTGCATCCCCGTGTGCACACTTGTGCATGGTGAGTGTGTGTGTGCACATCCACACCTAGCCATGTGCCTGCGCAGACGTGCTCCTCTCCAGCTCACCCACCTTCCGTCCCCTTCTTGGGCTCCTGCCTTGGCACAGGTGTCAGTGCCCCAGCAGGACATCTGATGGCCTTGTGGGTAGCCCCGGGACTTGGGAGGATTTGAAAGAAGGTAATTTTGGGGAGAGACAGGATGGGCAGGCACAGAGTTGGATAAGAGGAGGGTGCATAGAATGAGAGGGGTTAAGGCTGGGGCTGGCCTGGACTGGGTTTTCTTCAACCCTTGAGCAGAGGGCTGGCCCAGGGAACCCTGATCCTGCCTCCCTTCTTCTACCCGCCTCTCTCAAGGCTCTCCAGGGAGACTGCAGGAGAGTCCTGGGGCCCTGGGGGACTTGGCTGTGTCCTGTCCCCCTTTCTGTTTGTGTTAGGTAATCCTCCCTCAGCCTCGGAGGGGATGGAGAGGTGAGAGGACCCAAGAAGGGATCCTTTGGGTGTGGGAGAGAAGGGCTGAAGCCAAATTGTAGCCCACCGCACTGCCCTTGGCACAGTTGCTCTCCCGCTCCTGCGGGGCAAGGAGGTGCAGGCGGAGCCGCGGTCAGCAGGGGGCGCTCGGGACCTGCGGATGGCCGGGAGAAGCGTTGCAGGCAGGCAGCGGGACCAGGATGGGCAGGGCAGGGCAGGGCAGGGCAGGGCAGGGCAGGGCTGAACCACGGTAGAGACCCACCTGCAGGTGGGGTGGGGGTAGGAGTGGAAGCACAGACTTCCCACCACTTGGGGCAGACTCCCAGAGGGACAGATATACGCCCCTACCCCGGAGGGACAGACTTAATTCCTCCACCAACAGATTCTCAGACCTTCACAGGGACAGGCACAGGGACAGCCCCCTCCCCCTCTGGAGCATTCTGGGCTGGTGTTAGAGGGCCCTGGGTGAACAGGGTGGAGCTGGGAGTGACCTGGCAAGGGTGCTGGGCCTTTGTGACAGTGTGACAGCTTTGAGACAGCAACGGCCCTGGAGTCAGGCAGGCTTAGGTCAGATTCCAGCTCTGCCCCGGGGTGACCACAGGTCACTCAACCTCTCCTGAAATGGGAGTGATGTGTGCTCAGTGCCCCACACAGGCCTTGACCCACAACGTGGCCATGGGGGTCATGACAAGTTGCCTGAGCACGCTGTCCCGGGGATGTCCTCACTTTCCTTCAACAAATATTTAATGAGCACCTGCTAAGTGCCAGGCCCTTTAGTGAACCACTGAGGGTCCAGTGATAAGCAAATCACATAGCACCTGCCTCTGGGAGCTAACATTCTGATGGGAGGGGGTGTTCTAGGGCTTGTTGAACTGAAAACTAACCCCCTCGTTTTGATGCTTTAAAACGGAAATTGTGGATTAAAAGAAAGACTGGCAGAGAGGGCCCTTTTATTTCTTGTCAAGTGCAGGACTGGGAAAATTCCGGATCGTACTGTTCTGCTCTGGCCCTCTACCTCTTGGCACAGAGACAGATCCAGCCACTCCCCACTGCAGATCCTCACGTCGCTCAGTCCAAGCTGGAGTCCTGCTTCTGGCCAGTCTCCTCCCGTGCTCCCCTCCCCCTCCGCTGCGGCCACGCTGGCCTCCTTTGCAGGTCCTCAAACGTGCTAGGCAGGGTCCTGCCCCAGGGCTGTTGCCCTCGGCCAGTCCCCTCTGCTGGAATGCTCTTCCAGGGCGTCCACGTGGCTTGCTTCTTCCCCTCTTGGGTTTTGACGAAATGTCCTCTTCTCAGCGAGGCTTTCCCTGCCCTCCCTATTAAGCGATCCTACCTCCAACACTCCCCTTGCTCCTTTCTCCTGTATGTTTCCCCGCAGCGGTTCTCATTGCCATCTGGCCAACGATCTCTTTTACAATACATTTCTTTCTTATCTGCCTCCCCCTGCAAGAATGCAAAGTCCGCGTGAGAGCAGACTTCGGGCAGATTTGTTCTCGCTGTATCATCAGAGCCCAACACGTGCCTGGCGCGTCGCAGGCATCAATAAATATTTGTCAAGGGAATGCTCAGTGCTGGTTCTGAGGCATGCGTTCCTCGGTGCTGGGAGCTCCGTTCCTTGGAGGGAGGTGCCCAGCTTTGCAGCTGCAGCTGGGCCACCACTGGCACAAACCTGTTAGGGGCTGGAGGACTGGGGGATGGGGAGGAGAAGGCGGGAGCATTCTGGTTCTTTCTTGCTCTTTTGGGGACAGAAGTTGAGTGGCCATGGTAACCTCCCCCAAACTCACATGCCTTAGTTGGGACATCGTTGAGAGGCGGGTTTCTTCCTTTGAAAGAAATCAAAGATGTAAAAAATCTAGCGATCAAAGTAGGGTGGTAGGTGATCCTTCCACCCTCCCTCCCTTTTTCTTCCCTCCCCCAACCTCCTTCTTTATTCCCTCCCCTCTTTCTTTCTTTCTTTCTTTCTTTCTTTCTTTCTTTCTTTCTTTCTCTTTCTTCTTTCTTTCTTTCCTTTCCTTTCCTTTCCTTTCCTTTCCTTTCCTTTCCTTCTCTCTCCCTCCTTTTCTTTCCTTTTTTCTTTTCTTTTCTTCTTCCTTCCTTCCTTCCTTTCCTTTTTCTCCTTTCTCATTCCCTCCTTCCCCCCCCCCCCCCATTTCTGACAACCACCATTCTGTTCTCTGCTTCTATGATTTTGTTTGTTTGGATTCCACATATAAGTGAGATCACACAGTATTTGTCTTTCTGTCTGACATTTCACTTAGCACAATGCTCTCAAGGTCCATCCATGTTCACCAACGGCAGGATTTCCTTCTTTTTATGGCCAAATAGTATTCCATTGTATATGTATAGTATAGCACAATTTCTTTAGCCATCCATCCATAGATGGACCCTTAGGTTATTTCCATATCTTGGCTACTGTGAATAATGCTGCGGTGAAAATGAGGGTCCAGATATCTCTTTGAGGTAGTGATTTCATTTCCTTTGCATGTATTCCCAGAAGTGGAATTGCCAGGTCATATGAAAGTTCTAGTCTTGATTTTTGGAGGAACCTCCATACTTTCCATAGTGGCTGTACCAATTTATATTCCCACCAACAGTTCACGAGGGTTCCCTTTCTTCACACCCTCCCCAACACTTGTTATTTCTTGTATTTTTCATACTAGACATTCTGACAGGTGTGTGAGGTGATACCTCACTGTGGTTTTGATTTAAACTTCCCTGATGATCAGTGATGTTGGGCACCTTTTCATGTTCCTGTTGACCATCTCTGCCCATTTTAAAAATTGGCTGTGTGTGTGTGTGTGTGTGTGTGTGTGTGTTTTGCTACTGACTTGTATGAATTCTTTATATATTTTGGATTAGCCCCTTATCAGATACGTGATTTGCAAACATCTTCTCCCGTTTTGTGGGTTGCCTTTTCATTTTGTTGATCCTGTTGTGCAGAAGCTTCTTAGTTTGATGTGGTCCCACTTGTTGAGTTTGGGGAGATGTTGGTGGTTTCTGAACAGAGGGGTTGTAGTAGGGGATTTGCAGGTGTTACACTCTCTCCAGCTGGGGCACACGTGCAGGTTGCCTTCTGGAAGCCCAGGGAACCTTAGCCGTCTTGGTAGAACAGTGGCCCAGGCTTTAAGTCCCAGCCGTTCCCTCAGAAGGAAAACATTTTACTCTGTCCAAAGCCCCTGCCCCGGTGTCCAAGAAGGAGCTCCTTGGGGCCCTCACCTGAGCCCCTGGGTTTGGTTAAGGCGCCTCTTTCCGCCCTAGAAATGGGACTACCTCCTGTGCTTACCCTCCTAGAATTCCTCAGCACCCACCTCCCCTTTGTCCTTGCAGCTTTCAGTACCCACACTATCAGCTACTTGCATGGAATCCCTTCTGTGTGAAATGATGAGGTACCAACTGATAGACCAGAGAAGGAAAAATCAATAAAAGCAGGTTGTGCTAAGTGCTGTGAGAACACCACATTGGGGGGGTGGGGGACGCTAACCGAGCCAGAAAGAAAAAGTGGTTTGGAGGTAGTAGGGGCTAGTTCGGGTGGGTGGGTCTCTCTCTGAGGAGGCGACACCGGAGCGGACAAAAAGAGATCGACAAGTGAGAGGAGCCAAGGCTGGGGGAAGGGAGCCACATCTCTGGTGGGCACAGGCTCACTGGGGCCCGCGGGCCGTGGCCGCCCTCCCAGGGCAGGGCGCTGCCCCTGCCCCTGCCAGGTGGGCAGAGAGCTCGCTCAGTCCTGGGAGCCTCCGACCACTGAAGCCTGAGGTTTGAGCTAAGTGTGTGGGGACTGGAGATCCAGGTTGAACGCTGGAAGCGCAGCCCCGCCTCCCTTCTTTAAAAAAATTTTTTTGGGGCGCCTGGGTGGCGCAGTCGGTTAAGCGTCCGACTTCAGCCAGGTCAAGATCTCGCGGTCCGTGAGTTCGAGCCCCGCGTCGGGCTCTGGGCTGATGGCTCGGAGCCTGGAGCCTGTTTCCGATTCTGTGTCTCCCTCTCTCTCTGCCCCTCCCCTGTTCATGCTCTGTCTCTCTCTGTCCCAAAAATAAATA